>NC_135238.1:164401490-165060865 GCF_051348905.1 Ranitomeya variabilis | reverse complement strand
ACTGGCTTAAGCAGTGGGACACGTCTGGCACTGCAGGATCTGAGTCCATGGTGGCGTAGTGTGTTACTTATGGTAGGCCTTGTTACATTGGTCCCAGCTCTCTGCAGTTCATTCACTAGGTCCCCCCGCGTGGTTCTGGGATTTTTGCTCACCGTTCTTGTGATCATTCTGACCCCACGGGGTGGGATTTTGCGTGGAGCCCCAGATCGAGGGAGATTATCAGTGGTCTTGTATGTCTTCCATTTTCTAATTATTGCTCCCACTGTTGATTTCTTCACTCCAAGCTGGTTGGCTATTGCAGATTCAGTCTTCCCAGCCGGGTGCAGGGCTACAATTTTGTTTCTGGTGTCCTTTGACAGCTGTTTGGTCTTCACCATAGTGGAGTTTGGAGTCAGACTGTTTGAGGGTGTGCACAGGTGTCTTTTTATACTGATAACATCTTTAAACAGGTGCCATTACTACAGGTAATGAGTGGAGGAAAGAGGAGACTCTTAAAGAAGAAATTACAGGTCTGTGAGAGCCAGAAATCTTGATTGTTTGTTTCTGACCAAATACTTATTTTCCACCATAAAATGCAAATAAAATGATAAAAAAAACAGACAATGTGATTTTCTGGGTTTTTTTTGCTCAGTTTGTCTCCCATAGTTGAGGTCTACCTATGATGTAAATTACAGACCCCTCTCATCTTTTTAAGTGGTGGAACTTGCACTATTGCTGACTGACTAAATACTTTTTTGCCCCACTGTATATATATACACTCACCGGCCACTTTATTAGGTACACCATGCTAGTAACGGGTTGGACCCCCTTTTGCCTTCAGAACTGCCTCAATTCTTCGTGGCATAGATTCAACAAGGTGCTGGAAGCATTCCTCAGAGATTTTGGTCCATATTGACATGATGGCATCACACAGTTGCCGCAGATTTGTCGGCTGCACATCCCAAAGATGCTCCATACAAGGCAGGATGGATCCATACTTTCATGTTGTTTACGCCAAATTCTGACCCTACCATCCGAATGTCGCAGCAGAAATCGAGACTCATCAGACCAAGCAACGTTTTTCCAATCTTCTACTGTCCAATTTCGATGAGCTTGTACAAATTGTAGCCTCAGTTTCCTGTTCTTAGCTGAAAGGAGTGGTACCCGGTGTGGTCTTCTGCTGCTGTAGCCCATCTGCCTCAAAGTTCGACGCACTGTGCGTTCAGAGATGCTCTTAGGCCTACCTTGGTTGTAACGGGTGGCGATTTGAGTCACTGTTGCCTTTCTATCAGCTCGAACCAGTCTGCCCATTCTCCTCTGACCTCTGGCATCAACAAGGCATTTCCGCCCACAGAACTGCCGCTCACTGGATTTTTTTTCTTTTTCGGACCATTCTCTGTAAACCCTGCGTGAAAATCCCAGTAGATCAGCAGTTTCTGAAATACTCAGACCAGCCCTTCTGGCACCAACAACCATGCCACGTTCAAAGGCACTCAAATCACCTTTCTTCCCCATACTGATGCTCGGTTTGAACTGCAGGAGATTGTCTTGACCATGTCTACATGCCTAAATGCACTGAGTTGCCGCCATGTGATTGGCTGATTAGAAATTAAGTGTTAACAAGAAGTTGGACAGGTGTACCTAATAAAGTGGCCGGTGAGTGTATATATATTATATTTGCACAGTACAATATGCATGGGACGTAATGTATCTGTCTCTATATTGCGTGTATCATGTATAAGGTGTAATGTTTATTTATGCATAAACACTAGGCATGACACAAAGATTACACATGATACATTAAAAATAATGCACCGTGGAATATCAGTATGTGCAGATGAGACACACATTTGGAGCTCAAAACAGGGTGAATGTATTAGAATCCAATGAGATATAGTGTTGGAATATGTGTGTGGTGAAGGGACTACGAGGGGGGTTATTTCCACCCTATATAAAGATTTACTGCATACATTAATGTTGGGATTTACGATAAATCCGAGAGCTAAGTGGGAAAGGGAACTGGGCCCACTGGAGAATGAAACCTGGGAGTCGGTGCTGGAGTGGGTTCCACGGCGGTCACTAAGCGAACCATATAGGCTGTCACAGCTTTATATAATACACAGAGTTTACAAATCTCCGGAAGTATTCTATAAAGCAGGTTTGCGTGCTGATTCTGAGTGCCCGAGGTGTAAGACTGTAAATGCTGGAATATTTCATATGATGTGGACGTGTCCGAGACTGGCTGCTTTTTGGTTGGTGGTTTTGAGTCGTGTGGAAGGAGTGTATAGCTGCACGGTACCAAGGGATCCGATGGTGTTTGCTGGGATATGTGGATGACATTGGAGTGGATAACACCTTGAAGATGGCAATTGCCAGATTGTTGCATATGGCCCGAAAGGTAATAGCTCGAAACTGGATAAAGGATGAACCGCCCACAAGAGGAGAATTCCTTTAATATGTGAAGCAGGGTCTGACATTGGAAAAAGGAATTTATAAGAAAAGAGGGAAAATAGAAATGTTTGACAAACTGTGGTCTGCGTGGCTTGAAATGGGCTAGAGGTTAGGTATAGGGAAAAGGAGAGTTGAGGGCCTGACTTGGTGAGAACAAAACATGGTATGCGGTCCTAATTGGGATAAAATCCATTAAGTATCATTGGTGGAAGTGTTATTAAAAGAGGTGAGCGGTCTTATTGGGGTGGGGAGGGATAAGTTGGGAATATTGGGGTTTTGATACTGGTAAAATATTGTATTGAAAACAAGACTGTAATATGTAAAATTGCAATGTTATTCTTAATAAAAATCTATTTGAGTTAAAAAAAATAAATAAATAATAATAATAATAATACACCGTACACATCATATATAGTGCATTATGTTCACCTGTTATTGATCTACTCCTGCCCTGACATTGAATTAATCTGCAGTGGAGCTGCATACATGAACAGTACATTTATATATATATATTAGCAAAAATTGGAACAGCACAAATCCTTTACTTATCCTCGAGTGCAAAGCCCCCAGACAGCCCGTCCACTGCTTGTCTCCAGTCCATACACTTCAAAAAAGCCGGCAGCACTCCATTTTCTTATAGATAATATGCAGGATTTATTTAAACCCACATGTCTGTGCGACGTTTCGGCTCTGAATGAGCCTTTCTCAAGCAGTGAGTATTACTTCATATTGCATACATATAGACATTCCCATCATCCCCTAATCACAGCCAATTAAAGTGCAATTTTAGAACATGTATATTACAAATCATTACAATTTGCATAAAGTGCTTAAGTGCCACTAGTGTGCGGTGTTCATATATATTTAATCAAACCATTTCACTCAGTTAACTACTGTCCATCTGATTAGTTGTTTATGCTTACCCCTGGAGGGACATGCTGTTCATGGAGGATATCGGCGTTCTAAATTACTTACTGCGCATGTCTAAGTGCTTGTGATTACGTCATACCCACATGTTAGATTCAAGGCCAATCAGACACCTGTATGCGGCATCTAAAATCGGGCGCATGCGCAGTAGCGCCTATTATCGCCATTTTGGTTGTGGCATATCTCCCAGGGTGCCTATTATCGCCATTCTGGTTGTGGCATGCCTCTCAGGGTGCACCATCAATAGCGATCCACACGCACATCAATTGTATTATACGGCGCTTGAAAAATATGATTAATTTGCTTTTTTTCTAGAGCAAAAAGAAATTCTTTTTTCTAAAAAAAAAAATGTTTTCAAAAAAATTAATTGTGAATCTAGTTCAATCAAATAGCAAAATAATGAGAAATAATTATATAAAATATATTACAAACATATTAAGTCATACATGTGAAGAGATTGAAGGCCAATAAATAAATTGTTTAAAAACACTTTTTTAGTATTTTTTACAATTGGTATATATTGGTTGGGACTTTTTTCTATAGTGGCCAGGGGTTGGGGCTTTCTGCCTGAAAGGGTTAACTGCATTTTTCTTGTACTGGTTGACTTCTAAGTAAAAGAGCCGTGTGTTTGTTGATATAGTTGCGGTTTTAGGTATTAGCCGGGACTGATGTGCTACCGCTGTGCAGAGGTCAGGAGTTGAGGCACTTTGCCTGGAAAGTTTGGGTGCACCCTCTTGACACTGTTTGACAACTTGATGATGGTCTGAATAAAGGCCATATCTGGTTTGTCAGGGCGGGATTAGGCATAGAAATAAAAGTCCGTGCGGCAATGAAAGGGTATTATGCTTTGTGAACTACACTATGGTGCGAATTAGTCATACCAGGAGGTTAATAGGGTTAAGGCGCTAGAAAAAAAGCAAAGTAATCATATTTTGCAAGCGCCGTATAATACAATTGATGTGCGTGTGGATCGCTATTGATGGTGCACCCTGAGAGGCATGCCACAACCAGAATGGCGATAATAGGCACCCTTGGAGATATGCCACAACCAAAATGGCGGTAACAGGCGCTACTGCGCATGCGCCCGATTTTAGATGCTGCATACAGGTGTCTGATTGGCCTTGAATCTAACATGTGGGTATGACGTAATCACAAGCACTTAGACATGCGCAGTAAGTAATTTAGAACGCCGATATCCTCCATGAACAGCATGTCCCTCCAGGGGTAAGCATAAACAACTAATCAGATGGACAGTAGTTAACTGAGTGAAATGGTTTGATTAAATATATATGAACACCGCACACTAGTGGCACTTAAGCACTTTATGCAAATTGTAATGCTTTGTAATATACATGTTCTAAAATTGCACTTTAATTGGCTGTGATTAGGGGATGATGGGAATGTGTATATATATATAGTAATACTCACTGCTTGAGAAAGGCTCATTCAGAGCCGAAACGTCGCACAGACATGTGGGTTTAAATAAATCCTGCATATTATCTATAAGAAAATGGAGTGCTGCCGGCTTTTTTGAAGTGTGTGTGTGTGTGTGTATATATATATATATATATATATATATATATATATATATATATATATATATATATATATATATATATATATATATATATACATATATATATATATATATATATATATATATATATATATATTGTTACAACTTATAATTATTTTGATTTACTTTCAGTTGGAAAGAAGTTGCACTTGAACCATTGAAGTCTCCTCCGTGTGAAGAGGTTAGATTGTTTTATATATAATATACTGTTTTTGTTTTTATATTTTTTTAACCAAACACAGCTCAGTTATTCCTCCAATATTGACTTGTCGAGCACCGGGAAGACTGGTGTGCACGTGTCACCTCTTGCTTATACTCTATGTATGCGCAGTTGCTTGTTGGGAATAATCCATATTATTGGTGATATCAGCCCTAAAAATCTACATTCTAGTTTGAGAAAATTCCTGTAATCTGGCGGCTGGTAGTCGCCATTCATTGTCCACTACTTGTTTCTAGAACTGACCATTCAGAATTGATAAAATCAATGTCTGTTCTAGTTTAAAAGTCCTAAACTACAAGTCTGCAGTCACACTATGTGACTGCAGACTTGCGAATCTTCACTTTGTGTGCTGTGAGGATCCTCCGACGCCTGGAGAGGAAGGGGCATGACTACACGTATTACATGCATGCGGTCACGTGCCGACTAGACTGTCCGGCCTTGCTCAATGCAAGTGAATTGAGCAAGGTTGGATACAGTCTAGTTGGAATGTGGCTGGAAGTATGAAAATCGCATATTTGCAGTCACATGACTGTCCATTTGATGACACCGGAGAACCCTCATTATGCGAAAAGTGAAGATTCACATAGTGACTGCAGACTTGTAGTTTTAGACCAGACAACCCCTTTAAGGGCTCTGTGACTCGCATTACTTCCATGTTTTAAAATACACAAGACGCCAATCAACTCACACGTATTAGAGTGGATCTGTCAGACAATCCAAACTGTATACATTGCTAAATAAATGTCTTAAACCTGTTACATTTAATGTATTTTTCTGACTAGAAGGTTTCAATGATTATTTAGTGAGTTTTAGATGTTGCAGATATTCCGTCCCTGTTAAGTACAGTTGAAACCAGAAGTTTCCATACACCATATAAAAAGACACACATGCATGTTTTTCCTCAATATCTGACATGAAATCAGAATAAACCTTTCCCGTCTTAGGTCGATTAGGATTACCATAATTATTAATATTTGCCAAATACCAGAATAATGAGAGACAATGTTTTAAGGCATTTTTATTACTTACTGCAAAGTCAAACGTTTACATACATTTCATTAGTATTTGGTATCATTGCCCTTAAACTGAATAACTTGGGTCAGATGTTTGGGGTATCCTTCCACAAGGTTCTCACAATAATTGGTCGGAATTTGGGCCCATTCCTAATGACAAAACTGGTGTAACTGATCCAGGTTTGTAGGTCGCCTTGCTCGCACCGGCCTTTTCAACTTTGCCAATAGATTTTCAATAGGATTGAGATCAGGACTTTGTGATGGCCACTCCAAAACATTGACTTAGTTATCCTTAAGCCTCTTTGTTACCATTTTGGCAGTATGCTTCGGGTCATTGTCCATTTGGAAGACCCATTTCCGCCCAAGCTTTAACTTCCTGGCTGATGTCTTGAGTTGTTGCTTCAGTATTGCCACATAATCTTCTTTTCTCATGATGCCATCTATTTTGTGAAGTGCACCAGTCCCTCCTGCAGCAAAACAACCCCACAACATGGTGCTGCCACCACCGTGTTTCACAGTTGGGATGGTGTTCTTAGGCTTCCAAGCTTCTCCCTATTTTCTCCAAACATTATGCAGAAAAAAGTTCAATTTTACTTTACTCAGATCACATTATGTTAATGATTATATTAACAATTATGGCAATCCTAATTGACCTAAAACAGGAAAGGTTTATTCTGATTTCATGTCAAATAATGAGAAAAACATGCAGTTGTGTCTTTTTATAAAGTGTAAGTAAACTTCTGGTTTCGACTGTATATTAGGTTACTTGCGTTTTGTTTTTACATATGTTTTGTCTCTATTTTTTGGTTTGCCATGTCTAAAATGTTGCCTTGTTTTGGATGCTTCTAGTATTTGTCTTTGACCAAGCTCTGTTAGTATAGTCATATCCCGCAGTGGAAATGCACCAAAAACACATACGCATTATTTTTTGTAACCTGCAGATTTTCTGCACTTCCGTTATGAAAATCAGCACATAAATCTAAGCATACCTGAGAAATTGACATGTTGCGAATTTCAAAAATATACTGCAGGTCAGCCTGCGCTGCTTAAAAGTGGGGAAAAAAAAAATACAGTGGGCATGAGAGATGTGTAGATCCCATTCACTTTGCTGGAACTATAAGGCGCTGTGCTTTTTTGCACAGCGAAAATATGTAGCATCAAAAACTTTTTGGAAACTTAAACTTAGATGCATTTTTTAACAAGAAAAAATATTGCTAAAAATTGTCTTCTAGCACAGCTGCACAGTTCTCGCTCTCTGCCCTGATTAGTGCAGTGATAATTTCAAAATAAAAATGAGCAGGAATAACACAGCACTGCTAAAGAATAGTAAGAATCTAGCAGTATTCTTTCAAAGCATTATTTTTATATAGATAAAAAGCAGGACTATACATTTAGGCACGGAACTTGCCCCGTCCTCAGGACAGAAGGTACTGGAAACAGTGGCAGTCCATGGGCAGAACGCTGCCATCAGTGTTGAGGGTGTGGTTGGACTACCTGGCAGCAGGTTTACTTGTCCTCTGGTGACAATCTCCTACTGATAAAGTAGTGCTGTTGTCAAAACTACAGCAAGTAGCTTAGGAAGTGACACATCACTGGTGTCAGGGTCTCTGTCTCTGCATTATGCTGCTCTCAGACTACATAGAAAAAATGTGGTGACAGATTCCCTTTAACTACTGATTTGAAGATTTTCAGGGTTATCTCCATTTCTGTAATACAGCGTTAGGCTATATGCCCTCAGCCAAATTACAGAGCCATATTGATAGCCTCCATAGTATGGTACCATTAGCCTATTATTTGCCCATGAAATGTATTATGTAGGTCTCACAAAAGTACTATAGTATGAAACATTGAATGCCATTGCAGTCTGTCACCAAGAGATTAACATTTCCGGACTACACCATTCCAGCAGTGCTCCCTCCCCCTATGATAAGCACCGCACTGACTATGGACTTGGATTCATCTTCTTTTTACCTGCATTACACTGCTCTCCGATGATGTAGCAAAAACCTGCTGTCAGATTTCCTTTAAGACTTTCAGAATTTTAATGCAGCTGTTGTATGCATATATTCTCAGAAACTAGAATGTAATCCAAAAAGAGAACTATAGGGACATCTGTACAATTTGGCCCTAATAAGGCTGGCTGAAAAAGACCCCAAAAATTCCATGTTGAATCATCAAAACCTTATGCAAGTGCTAACAAAGGTTAAAGGGAATCTGTCACCTCATTTTTCATTCTGTAATGCTGTAGATAAGCCCCCGATGTATCCTGAAAGATAAGAAAAACAAGTTAGATTTTGCTCACCCAGGGGCGGTCCCAGTTCGGTCCGGTCCGATGGGCGTCACAGGTCCGGTGCCTCCCATCTGCATGCGATGACGTCCTCTTCCTTGCTTCTGTCGCGGCTCCGGCGCAGGCGTAATTCTGTGCCCTGTTGAGGGCAGAGCAAAGTACTGCAGTGCGCAGGCGCTGGGCCTCTCTGACCTTTCCCGACCCCTGCGCCCCGTGCCATCCTCTCTGCCCTCAACAGGGCAGACAAAGTACATCTGCACCGGAGCCGCAGCATGAATACAAGAAGAGGACGTCATCGTAAGAAGATGGGAGGCCCTGGTGCCCATCAGACCGGATCCGAACCGGACCGCCCCCGGGTGAGTATAATCTAACTTGTTTTTCTTATCTTTCAGGTTACATCGGGGGCTTATCTACAGCATTACAGAATTCTGTAGATAAGCCCCTAATGGCGGTGGCCGCAGCTTATATGCGAAAAATGAGGTGACAGATTCCCTTTAAGGAAAACATGACACTTTGGTTTAGAACTGCCTAAATGTAAAGTCCTATGAAGTACGGGTATTTTATTTAAATCCACTGAAAACAGAAAAATTCAGTTCTGATTTCACACGCAGTATTTTTTGGGGGGAGGAAAGAAATGCAGTACATCCCCAAGTCTAGCAGTTGTGTTTTCATTATTTTTTTCACCACATTCACAACTATTTTATTAACATTTTTAGCAGGAAGATCTGGCAGACGAGGCTTTTTTAATACGACATCAGAAATATGAGCAGATAGAAAAGGTTCGCTGGTCGTTTTGGGAACAGCGCAAATGTCCGAAAAGAAGCAGGTTAGTTGTCTGAACCAACTGTTGAAAACATCCAGGAAAAATAAATGTATTTGATTTTAGTTTTTTTGACATTACATATTCTTCATTATGGATTGTATAAATGGGGTTGTACGTTAGAAAACTTCAATGCCACAGCGCCTCCCCTGTCCGTAGGTTGTATCTGGTATTGCAGCTTGGCTCCATTAAAGTGAGTGAGGCTGAGCTGCAAATACCACAAACTGCCTTCACAGAAGTCGCGCTATTTTTTTTTTTTTCTATATATATAAATTCTCACACTATTACAGCTGCTACTTAGTGTTACCACTACGCCGGGTGATCAAAATCAAAGCAAATATATATTCCTGTATAGTGCCTACAGTTGGCTGAGGTGGTTAAAGCGTTCATGGCCACATCCCTTGGTCTGGAGCAGAAAAGTATTTAGTGTTTTCAACCTTGGTTGTCTAAAGCTGCAGAAGGGTTAATGACGGTATCCTTGGTATTCTCTAGATGTGGAAGAGTTGCTGTGGCTTCCCTAGTGTTTAGCAAGTTAATTAATCTACTTAGGCTGGAGTCACATTGTCTATTTGCGAGAAAATCGGGCCGATTTTGCTAATGTCACTCAACCCAAACATGTCACAGATTGATTCGAGTGTCATCTTACCGTGATCTGATTCTCTCACATGATAGAATCATATCTCCGTTGTGGAGAACTTAATTTTTCCATTGTCTCTGTCTGACATCCAAGTGCAGTCAAATGTTTCACTCACACCTATAGACTTTATGGGTGCCCATGATCCAACCAATTGATGCACCTGTAGCATGCTGCGATTGTTCTCTCATATAATTCAGTAGAATACATGGTCTGTCCTAGTTCTCATATCCATTTAAATATATACAGTACACTAACCAGGGCAGACCCGAACCATAAATGGACAACTGCATATAAATATACCACAAGAAAAAAGCACCAAAAACGCAGTCAACACTGTCCAATTATTACAAACATAGAAAATGCGTTTATTGAAGGTAAAAACACAGGTATACAGCAGGGGGGTTCCCCCTGAGGAAGGCAAATCGCCGAAACGCGCGTTGGGGAGGACGGGATTGCTGTGCGTAGGTACTGTGACTTACCACTGTGGTAGGTATCTGATCGTTTGATCCAAATTTATATGGTCACAGGTACCACAGATAGATATCTCTATATGCTTAATATGATTAAAGCCTTCCACTTGGATTTTGCTACTTCTGTGGTCTACAATATCATTTATGCACTTTAATCCGGTCCCTTGGTGACATATGTGTGCGGGTTTGTATAGGGGATGTTTTCCTGCCATGCTGTATACCTGTGTTTTTACCTTCAATAAAGGCGTTTTCTATGTTTGTAATAATTGGACAGTGTTGACTGCGTTTTTGGTGCTTTTTTCTTGTGATTGTTCTCTCATGTTGAATCTGCATGGAAAAAATTGCAGATGTGCACTGCCCATAGCATAACGTTAACCTTGGTCTGAAGACTATCCGATAAAACATCACATAGCACTCGGCAGTGTTATACACTCTTAAAACTGTTCAACGCTGCCTTCTCAACAGCCTGAAGTACATCATCGAACTGAATGTCCTTGTAAAGCTCCCTAATCTGTGGGCCAACAACGATACCCTCTTGCAACTTTCAATTGCCAACCTAATATGAAAAAAAGTCTTTGCTTCCATACATTTACTGCATTACAATTCTCCACGATCGACACTTGTAAAATAAAAACTAGAGCTGATCATCAATTTTATATAGTTTTCATTTTTATATTATCAAACACATCCATAAATAAATAATTCTTTTCAGGGGAAAAGAGAGGATCCATTGCACAAAATGAATTTAAAAATATATTTTTTTATTAAATCATGTTAAAATAATGTTAAAAATTCCAACAGTTAGAACAATAGTGGCTTACTGCATCCTGTATGGAGCCTTCATATTGGGGCAAAATGTGAATGTTACACTGTCTTGGCTAAACCTACAGTATCAATAGATTTTATACCTCAAAGCTGTTAATCATAAATGCATTTTTACTTATTTTAGAGCCTAATATAAAGTGCAAAGTGCGTAGTTCATAAGGCTAAATCCATAAAGTGCTTCAGGCATTTGAGAGAGTGTAAAGTTTTAGGTAAATCAAGCCATAAAAAGTAAACATACTTACAAAGTGCCCAGTGCTTTTACGTATACAGCTCTGCCAAAATTAAGAGACCGCTGCAAAATGTTCAGCTTGTCTGATTTTTCTCTTTATAGGTATATTTTTGAGTAAAATGTAAATTGTTCTTTTATTCTATAAACTACTGACAACATGTCTCCGAATTTCCAAGCAATAAATTTAGATTTTCTTTTCTGAAAAGGAGAAATGGTCAAAATTAAAACAAAACAGTGCTTTCAGACCTCAAATAATGCAAAGAAAACAAGTTCCTAATCATTTAGAAACAACAATACTAATGTTTTAACTAAGGAAGAGTTCAGAAATCAATATTTTGTGGAATAACCATGATTTTTAATCACAGCTTTCATGCGTCTTGGCATGCTTTCCACCAGTCTTTCACACTGCTTCTGGCGCAAAAATGTAAGCAGTTCTTCTTTGTTTGATGGCTTGTGACTATCCATCATCCTCTTGATTATATTCCAGAGGTTTTCAATGGGGTTCAGGTCTGGAGATTGGACTGCCCATGACAGGGTTTTTATGTGGTGGTCTCTTAATTTTTGCCAGAGCTGTAGATGCAGTAAGCCACCACCCCTAACGACGCCGTTTCGCCAGATGCTTTTTCAGTGTCTGCAGTCTCCTTTTTGATAACAAACTATAACATAATAAAATGTGTGTTTTTATTTTTCAGATCTTCAAGCCACAGCTCAGGGCAGTGCCCTGGAAATGTGTTTTCGTGCACTGAAGAAAACTATAGTCCAAATTCCATGTCCCCAGTCTCTTGGGACACACCACCCCTTAATGGTTGGGCTTCACAAAACTTGCAATTTACAGACGATTTTCAGCAAGTGAAGGTAAAGAGTTAAATCTCCTCATGTTATGGACTTAATGGGCTGGCTGTATCTATAGAAATAACCCAAGTACCAAAATGGCAGCTATGGTGGCCTTCAGTAATCCCCTAGCTGCTTTGGTAATCCATCAGTGCTCCGGCAATCGGTCCATTTGAATGAATGTCTCTATCAGCGCTTGACAGCGGCATGTAAATGGTTAGACAGCCACAATCAGACCTAGCTGTGGTCAGTGCTGTTACAAGCAGATGTCAGCCGTGTAGCACAGCTAATATCTGATGCTGAGCTCACTCCACACATGCGCACCCCATCATGGCTGTACAGTTGTGCCAAGGGGTTAAATCATTCTTATTTCTGTTTTCCTGTAACATGTAAATCATGTTAAAGGGGTGGTTCAGCAGGCTTGATTTTAATCTCCTCTCTACCCACCCCAGCATGCATGGTTACTGACAGCCAATATCAAAATACAAAATGAACCCGTATGGCGAACGGCATAAAGAGAAAAGAAAAATCAAAATGCCAAAAAAATGTTTTTCTTTGCCACCCACACCAGGCCTAAAATAAATTCATTAAATAGTTATTTAAAACATTGCCCGATCCTGAAGGGGATAATGGGTTTCTCTAATAGAAGTGCTCAACACCGAAATCTGTGAGCCATGCTAATGGGATTCAGCTCTATAACAGGAAATCTGACCCTATCTTAATTTCATGCAAACACTAAATGCTGCATTTCATCATATTTAGACATTCATGCTTATTCGACTGACTGTCATGTCTGACCAAGTGTCTATGTTCATTCCAGTACTTAAAGGGAACCTGTCACCCCCCCAGTCGTTTCATACTAAAAGAGCCACCTTGTGCAGCAGTAGTGCTGCATTCTGACAAGGTGGCTCTTTTAGTTCTGGCTGCTGTAACTAGAGAAATAATCAGTTTTATAATTTGTCTGAAATACCTGCTCCTCAGTCAAGTGGGCCGGCGTTTCCCCCCTGGGGGGGGGGGGGTGACAGGTTCCCTTTAAGAGGCAAATAAGTTACTAATCTGGTGTGAAGGATGGGGGATTTATTGACCACTTACAATCCTCCTCAAAAGGTACAGCTGGTACCGGACACTTGGCTCAGCAGAGAGAGCCCAGCTTCTCTGTTTCAAAGAACGAATTCACACCCCCACCAACCAGATAGTACAGGAAAACCCCCTGTGGATCAAAAAAATGCCGTCTGTCTGCTTTGTTCATACAGCTTGCTTTTCATAAGGAAAATATGTACTTAACTTATGTCCTAGCCACATTGCGGTTACATTTTCCAGATCTCTGGAATGGCTGGAATGGAACAAACGCCTTACAGGGTCTTGATCCGTTCTGGCACCCTACGGAGTGGAGATACATAGAATGGCTAGTAGGAACCAGATAGCAAAGATGTGTTTAGTGTCAACACGTAGCTGGGGCCTGGCCGGATGTAATTTTGCCAAAACCGCCTCCCTAGGACCGTCTATTAAGGAATTATGACTCATCTTAGGTTTTGGAGTTTTTAGCTGCTGGATGCAAGGGGACTGGATACATCTCAGCCCAGAGGGGAGTGACCCAAAGGGGATAAATGCTAGTGTAAGGCCATGTGGTCTGTCTCTCTGTTATGCTTACGGTTCACTTTGAAGGGGAGGTCCACCTTGAGTAACGTGCTGTTAAGGACCTATGACCCAGCTGGCAGCCCATGCCCCCTGCTGCCCAGCACACACATGGTCAAACATCAACCCTGTAATTGACATGAGTCATCTGCTTATATCTTTTGTCCTACCACTATTTGTATTTGTATGTCTGACCACTGTATATGTATAACCATTGTGTGTGTATAGTGTATAACGATTAAATATATAACATAACCCTGGGCTGCACTTTTATCTCGATCCACGAAACCGCACATCTGTTTATGGGCTTAACTTTCCATGCTACCGGGGCTGCCTTCTGACCCAATATAATACCATTAACGGACCAGGCTTATATTGAGCGAGGAACTGGTGGCAATCTTACCGGACGCTGACCTGGTGCTAGTGAAAGGGGCCTCTAAGGCTGAGTGTGGTGCCACATCATTGACTGTGTAGGCCACATCCTCTCACTCCCTGTTCCTCCCGAGGCCCATGTGGACAGCTGGTGTCTATGTATAACTGTACCTACCTCACCTTGCGTGTCCCCAGTGGGTGCGGAACGTGGGGAGACCGCATTACATGATCCTTCTGATGTAATAGTGACGTCAGGCGAGGTGCGGATTCATCACATCTGGTAATAACTTATTGAAATAAAATATTATTAAAATCAAATTCATAAAACTGATCAAATATTTAAGATGAACACTCGACTCACTGTAATCCTTTCTCCTTTCCATCAGCCAGTCCCTTTAATGCTTTTCTTTCACATTTTCTTAATTAAAAGTTTGTACTTTACCTTGATTCATGATTACTCTGTTTGACTTTAACAGTTTTGTATTGACATTTTTTAATAGAACCTATATAAGATTAAGGGGGTTGTACAAGATTATACAAACATGGCTGCTTTCTTCCAAAAACAGCCCACATCTGTCCATTAGTTGTCTGAAACGCTGAGCCCCTTGGAAGTTAATTTCAGCACCACACAAATCTTGTGGACAGATGTTTGGGTAACAAGGGATCATGAATGTTGAGGTCCAGAGTCCTATCCTTTTGTCCTGGCAGAGTTGAGACACTAACTCCTGCTCGGCCAACACTATCTTATATGTATCTGTCCAAAGAGGTTTATTTAATAATAAGGATATGAGAATTTCTTTAATGATCCATGTCAGAATGGCTGTATTATTTTTATTGAAAGTTTAAACTATCTCCAGCCACCTAGATCTGATTACCAGCTCCTCAGTGTCCCTTCTCCCTGCTGAGATCTTGCAGCGCTCAGTATAAGCTGTAGCTGTAAGGTTCGTTGGGAGGAGACTGAATGTATTTGGAGTCATATAATTCTACAGCTGTTGGTCCTGTTCATGTCAGATGAATTCTGAAAATCAGATGTATTAGGATTATAAAGTAAGCACACCAACGTCACCAGGTCTGAGAGATCTGATTTATTAACATATGTAGTTTGTATTATGAAATCTGGTGACCGCTTCACTCCAATGCCCAACTGCATAAGTTCTCTATAGTCATTTCCCTGCCATCGAAGAACGTGAAAACGTATTAGTTGCTTATGAAGAGTTTAAACAAAGTCAACCACTTTTATTACTGTTGTTTTATTTCGTTGTCCTTTAGTTGTCCCTGGTTTGTGAACTGTCTTACTTTACGTCTGTGTAATATTTCTCTCTACCAGGCTGAACACTGGGAGCGTAGAATATTTCCTCTAACAGAAGAAGCTGCTGTGACTTTAAAACACTTATCTTCTCCCCTTGCAACACAGTGGACCCCAACTCATGAGGATAAAGTAGTGGAACCCCTTCATTCCAGCTGTGACCAGGAGAATAGGTGACGGAGCGTTCTCCATTTACACTCGCCTGCTGGCCTGGCGCTATGAGAGGTGAAAAAGGTGCATATGAAATTGTTATATACAGAAGATCTGACAACTAGGTGATGTATGAACTGTAAGATGTCAACTTTTAATCGGGCAGGAGGGGACAACTTGCTTTTGTCCCTCATCACAATTCTGGAAATATTTAAAGGCAAAGTGTCCCTTTTTTTTGTTTGTTTTTTTACATATGGAAGGAGTAGCTTATCTGTGTGGGCACTTGTCCCACCATAAGATACTTTTTCTTTTTGTAGAGATGTGATGTGACAGCTATGAGAAATCTAGTGTAGAAGCCATATGCAAAGCAGGCTGGGAGTGCACTTGACTGGGTTCTTCTAGATGCACTGACACTCCCCAGTGCACATGCAGCCTGATTTACATATGGCTTCTAAACTAGATCTATCATGACTACCACATCGCATCTCTACAAAAAAAGTATCATTTTCATTGGGGGACAAGTGCCTTCACAGCTATACTACTACCGTGCTTCAATATGTAAAAACATGACACCTGTTTCACTTTTTAAGGCATGTGTGTAATCGTAGAAATGTTATATAGGAGGTCCTCAATGTAAATATTTGTTTGACCACCCACTGTACTCCCTGATAAGGCGGCATGTCAGAAATGAAGGTGCCAGATTTTTTTCCCAATATCTGCTGTTGGGGAAGACTTAGGAAACCTTATGCACATAAGAGAGTTGTCCAACTCCATGGAAATCATCACACCTCGCTGTAATATTTCTGGGCTCATTGAGCTGCAGTGCGCCCAACTTACTTGATTGTAAGGGTACATTGCCTGGATGTATCCGGCTTCTACCAGCAATAGTAATCGTTCAGCATTCATAGGGCAAATTAGGAAATCTGAGCAAACAAATACACACCTACTACTCCAATGGCTGCATCTACAAGGTTTAGTGAAGAGCATAAATATTAGCAGAGGCCGATGGCCATGATGGTGCTCTCCGTTATGGGTGCAGTAAAATGCAAAATCCTATAAATTAGAACATGAACAGCTGAAACTTTCTACCCTTTGTTTTTGTTTTTAAAAGGTGCAGCGGAGGATGCCGAAATACTACAGATATATTGGCCGGTCAGCAGTACAATGGCCACCCTGCATCCTATAGGGTTATTGTTCAATGGCGTTGGATTCATGCAGTCAGAAGATAAATCTAGCCCGCGCTCAATGTTATTGCGCTGTATGATGCCAGAAGTCCAATTGTGACAGAAGGAAGTGGTACCAGACTGTTGGGTGCAATACCCATCACCGGATGGGCGGCTCAATCCCATGACCCGGGTCAGCCAAAAAGCAGCATTTTACATACAGTTCTTGAGGAAAGGAGGGAGAATTTAGTAAGCGTTATTGCACTAATTTCTGCAAGGCCTTTGATAGACTTTTCTTGAAGGTTTTTTTTATATCAGATATTTTTCACTTCTCTGCAGCACAGGTGATAAATCCCTGATGACTGGCTGATTACTAGATGGGGGGTCTTGTCCCTTATTTCTACTCCAATCAGAGGAGTTTGAATGGAGCATCAATACATGTAGAGCGCTGCTCATTTCAACACCTATGGGGCCCGGACCCCCATCAGTCAGATGTCCCGTGGATAAGTAATAAGTGTAAATTGTAAGAGAACCCTCTGTTTTACTTGGTTTGCTGCATTTTTCGCACTTATGTTACTTGACTTTTTAGGCAAAACGGCCACTGTCCAAGAGTGGTGAGAACAATGTAGGCTAAGGTTACGCCAGCTTCTGTTTAGCTCCTGTGCCTTTTCTTGGCAAATGTTAGACGTTTTTGTTAGATTTGTATTTGTATCTTCTATAAAATGACATCTTAGGGGAGACAACAGCTCCTTTCCAGCTTGTCCATTTTGCAGACCATGATCTACAGTTCAGACTCTTGTGCTGCATTTTTTAATTTGTAATAAAGTTATTACAATAAATCGTTGTCTGACCGATTTAATGACGACCCATGTACTTGGTAACGTGTAGCTCAAAGATGCTGAAATGTACTCCTTTCGATAACTAGTTGTCTCAACAAGTCAGCCCCAACTATGTTGTCGTGTTCCCCAAAAGGTTCGTAAAAAAGCTCTGGCAACCAATAATCTGCAAACAGGAGCCACCGGGTATCTGTCATTGGTAGCAACAGATTACTACGGTCAGCATTCTACACAATGGCAAACCTGCAACAACAAGCCAGAAGTATCCAGCACACTGCAAATGAGATTTTCTGATGACTAAATTCCCATATTTTTCAGCCTTCCGGGCTCCGTGATAGGAAACCTGTAAGTTAGCAAAACAGTATAGTCTATATAATTGCAACTTCTTACAGTATCCCTAGGAGTCCTGCACCCAACAATGTCATTTTTTTGCACATTACATTGATCATTGAGCAATACTGGGAAATGGAATTGGGAAGAGGAGCGTCAGGAAGTGGTATGGTGGCTACACTTCTTTTTTTTAAATCAAAAGGATCTTAACAGCAAATAAAACATGTATTTACTTGCAGCCGTAGTAACTCATGTCCAGAAAAGTTTCTCAGGCGCTTCATTGGGGACAAAGGAAACAATGGGGTATGCTGCTGACTCTTAGAAATACATTCTTATAAGGGTTGGGCACTACTAGGACAGCCCCTTCTCATTCCCCATGTTTGCCTTCATTAATATAAAAACGCTTGGAATGTTTATTTCTATAGCACCAACATATTCAGCAGCACTTTACATTAGAGGGAACTTGTAAAGACAATATAGAGTAAACCCATAATTCAACAGATACCAAGAGGAGGAATTTATGAGGAAGTAGGGGGAACACAAAAGATAAATGGTAAAAAGTATGTACTTGCGCTAAATGGTATATTACATTAGATAAATAATGAGGGTGTTAGTTACCTGTTCCAATTACTTTTATGTTGAGGTTGGTAAAATCTGAAGATACGTAGGATCAGGTGTTTAGTGAAGGCTACACCTTGATTGATTTAGGTTGAGGTAGATCAAATCTGAGGTTGTGTAGGCACAACTAAGGTAGGGAGAAAAAAAATAATGTATAATCAGAACAATACTGGGTTCAGATAATATCCGAATTCCTATCATGTCCAGTTTTTAAAAATGAGTTTACTTACAATTCTTTGCAACCATTAGTAAGGAGAGTGTACATTTTTTTTGGATCTGAATATCTACATCAACGAGGGTAAGATAAAAACTTGCACATATACTAAACCTACTGATTCGAATAGTTTTATTTCCATAAGCAGCTGCCATCTTCCAAGGTGGCTACTCAATGTCCCACGCAGTCAATTTATAAGGTCAATTCGTAATTGTACCAGCACTTCAGATTATGACAGGAAGGCAGATGTTTTGATTAATAAATTTGTAAATAAAGGTTATGATAAAAAATCATTGATCGAGACAAAAGATGATGTAAGGAGAAATCCTAGAGAAACTCCTAGATGACAATGAAAAGAATGAGAATTACCCCCTAGACCAGCAGGCCCAAATATCAATACCAATTATAACGCAGTATAAATCAAATACCCAATTGTTGAAAAAAATTGTTAAAAAACATTGGGATATTGGGATCTTCTAAAGGAAGATAAAAGAATTTGGGATAAACTATCTAAGCGTCCGAGTTTTGGGTTCAGGAGAGCGCGTAATTTGGGTTTAATAATCGCCCCCACAGTGCGGAACCCCAATCCACAAAGTAACACTAAAGGACCGTTCAAACAAGTATTACAAGGTTTCTTCCCGTGCCAAAAATGTAAGATGTGCAAATCATTACACCTAACCAAACAAAAATTTGTGCTAGCACACAACGGCACACAGATGCACATTACAGACTTCATAACATGTACGACACAGGGGGTCATTTATGTTATAGAGTGTCCATGTGGAAAGCAGTATGTGGGACTTACTAAACGCCCCCTAAGCAAAAGGATTAATGAGCATCTACGTAACATATGAAATAAATATGATGAACATCCCCTATCTAAGCATTTTTCAGCTCATCATGGGGGATCCACACAGGGAATGAAAGTAACGGGTATTAAAGTGGTCCAAAAGGATTGGCGCAATGGAGACTTTATAAAACAAATCTCCAGTGAAGAGACTAAGTATATCTTTGAAATGGACACATTGAAACCTAGAGGTTTGAACAATAAAGTGGAACTATTCACATTTTAACTAGACGGTGCAACACTAACCGCGGGTATTTAAAGCCATCCAGCGCAGGGGGAGCCAACCCCGATAAAGGAATCCGTCGCTATTTTGAAACGCGTTAGTTTCTTGGCTCCCACTGCGATCCGTAGTTATCTCTGGGGCACCATGTGACTACCGATCACGTGACCTGAACGGCACGAAGGTCCTGCCGATTACCGCGCAAGGATCTCCAAACGCTGGCAGCGCGAGCGTCCATCACCGGCCGGGACGGCGCTTATACAAGCCACCTGGAAGCAGATGGATCGCCCCCATAGGGCAGTGGGGTACTCGGTACCAGGTCCTTCGGTTCTCAAGAGGGATGTCACGGTGGCTGACCCGGTCCGTGGCCCTAGGGGACGTCTGTTGTAAAAGGGGGGGAAAGGTCTGTAAAGGGGAAGTGTTTGTGACGCCACCTGTGGTGTTCGGTCAGGGTGACCGACGCTGCTTTAAGGGGGTCCGCTGGGGTGATGTTATGGCAGCTAGATGGTATACCTTCCCACAGTGAAGTATATCCCCAGGGCTTCCCAGAGGTGTAGATGGTGGATGGTGGGAGGCGCAGTGAAGAACAAGGACACAAGGTTGCAGTCTCTTTACCTTTTTACTGAAGGCTTGAGCATCCACAGTCCAGATCACAGGGCAGGCAGAGTCCGGCCGGTCTGAAGTCAAATCCAGAGTCCCCTTATCCAGGTGGAAATCAGTAGCCTTCCTCTAGCGCCTGGGTGTTGTAGTACCTTGCTGCTGAGCCTCTCATAAGGTCCTCACAACTGTTGTAGATGTTATGTCTCTTTCTCTGTCCCCCTGATGGATAGGATAAGACAAACCCGTATGACTGGTGGCTTGAGGCTTTTTACAGGGACTGTAGCACGCCCCGGCCTCCACAAATCGCCACCGTGCCTCCTGGGTATAGAGCGGATCAGTTACTTGAAATTAGCTGTCCTGCCGGTCTCTGGAGCAAGGCATAAAGGACTGTTGCTCCCTCGGTGTTCCGGCTACTGGATCCTGCGCCTCAGAAGGAGGCAGCCTGTGCAGGGCAGAACTCCTTCTGTTTTTCACTCCTTTTGCTATAACTTCTCCTTACGCTTAACAATACAGTTCTCTGTTTGTGTCTCTTTCTTAGGGACTGCCGCACGTGGGGCAGGCGCAGCTCCGTGGCCTTCTGTCTAGGCCTCTGACAGGATCCCACCCCTGTCAGGGACCCACTAACTGAGCGGAGCTCAGCTAGCAGCTGCCTGAGTCAAGCTCATTAAAATGACCCTGATGCCAAAAATACTCTATGTCCTTCATAATGCGCCAGTTTGGGTCCCGCTCGGGAGATTTAGACAGATTAATTCTCTGTTTAGGAATTTAATATGGGGGAGACAGTATCCGCCGTATCAAACTGGAGACATTACAGCGACCCAAAGACGATGGGGGACTGGCACTGCCTAACCCTGAAATGTATTTTCTGGCAGCTCAAAGTCAGCATTTAAAAGGCTGGGCGAGTGAAGGGTCATCTGGAGCGACACAGCGGTTGATGGAAGTAGTGACAAAAAGAAGGCCAGTAGCACAATGTTTGGAGGATGGATCCCTGGGGGCTCTGGGGAAATTATTCCCGACTGTGTTGCTGATACGGAAGCTGTGGGGTAGGCTGAGGCACATACGGGGGGTCACGGGTTTGACTAAATTTTCACCGATATGGCATAATAGCAACTTACAGGAATTTGCGACAATGGGAATACTGATGGAATGGCAAGTTAAAGGGATTCAATACGTGTATCAAATAATTGAGCGAGGGGAACTGAAATCATTTTCCCAATTGCAGGCGGAATTTGGTCTTGGGTCTATAGGGGAATTCCAGTATTTGCGGATGAGGCATGCGTTTGGAGCTCAGAGTAGGAACGGAAGTATTGAAATTCAGAGGGATATAGTACTGGAGTATGTATGTAATGATGGGACTACTGGGGGGGTCATATCTACTTTGTATAAAGATCTGTTGCATACTTTCCTACTGAGGTTCCCAATAATGGCGAGAGCTAAATGGGAGAGGGATCTGGGTCCAATGGAGAATGAGACTTGGGAGGTGGTACTGGAATGGGTCCCAAGACTGTCACTGAGTGAACCAAATAGAATGTCGCAGCTCTATGTAATACATAGGGTGTATAAGTCACCGATGATGCTTTATAAGGCTGGTTTGCGTGATGACTGATTGTCCGAGGTGTAAAACTGGGGATGCTGATATACTTCACATGATGTGGACGTGTCCGAGACTAGCTGCCTATTGGTTGGTAGTTTTGAGTCGTATGGAAGGTGCGTATGGATGTCTGGTTCCAAGGGATCCAGTTGTGTGCCTGTTGGGATATGTGGATGAGATTGGAATGGATAATAACTTAAGGATTGCTATTGCTAGATTGTTATACAGGTCCTTCTCAAAAAATTAGCATATAGTGTTTAATTTCATTATTTACCATAATGTAATGATTACAATTAAACTTTCATATATTATAGATTCATTATCCACCAACTGAAATTTGTCAGGTCTTTTATTGTTTTAATACTGATGAATTTGGCCTACAACTCCTGATAACCCAAAAAACCTGTCTCAATAAATTAGCATATTTCACCCGTCCAATCAAATAAAAGTGTTTTTTAATAACAAACAAAAAAACCATCAAATAATAATGTTCAGTTATGCACTCAATACTTGGTCGGGAATCCTTTGGCAGAAATGACTGCTTCAATGCGGCGTGGCATGGAGGCAATCAGCCTGTGACACTGCTGAGATGTTATGGAGGCCCAGGATGCTTCAATGGCGGCCTTAAGCTCATCCAGAGTGTTGGGTCTTGCGTCTCTCAACTTTGTCTTCACAATATCCCACAGATTCTCTATGGGGTTCAGGTCAGGAGAGTTGGCAGGCCAATTGAGCACAGTAATACCATGGTCAGTAAACCATTTACCAGTGGTTTTGGCACTGTGAGCAGGTGCAAGGTCGTGCTGAAAAATGAAATCTTCATCTCCATAAAGCATTTCAGCCGATGGAAGCATGAAGTGCTCCAAAATCTCCTGATAGCTAGCTGCATTGACCCTGCCCTTGATGAAACACAGTGGACCAACACCAGCAGCTGACATGGCACCCCACACCATCACTGACTGTGGGTACTTGACACTGGACTTCAGGCATTTTGGCATTTCCTTCTCCCCAGTCTTCCTCCAGACTCTGGCACCTTGATTTCCGAATGACATGCAATATTTGCTTTCATCAGAAAAAAGTACCAGGTCAGGCGCTTCTGCCGCTGTTTATGGTTCAAAAGTGGCTTTACCTGGGGAATGCGGCACCTGTAGCCCATTTCCTGCACACGCCTGTGCACGGTGGCTCTGGATGTTTCCACACCAGACTCAGTCCACTGCTTCCTCAGGTTCCCCAAGGTCTGGAATCGGTCCTTCTCCACAATCTTCCTCAGGGTCCGGTCACCTCTTCTCGTTGTACAGCGTTTTCTGCCACATTGTTTCCTTCCAACAGACTTACCATTGAGGTGCCTTGATACAGCACTCTGGGAACAGCCTATTTGTTGAGAAATTTCTTTCTGGGTCTTACCCTCTTGCTTGAGGGTGTCAATGATGGCCTTCTTGACATCTGTCAGGTCGCTAGTCTTACCCATGATGGGGGTTTTGAGTAATGAACCAGGCAGGGAGTTTTTAAAAGCCTCAGGTATCTTTTGCATGTGTTTAGAGTTAATTAGTTGATTCAGAAGATTAGGGTAATAGGTCGTTTAGAGAACCTTTTCTTGATATGCTAATTTATTGAGACAGGTTTTTTGGGTTATCAGGAGTTGTAGGCCAAAATCATCAGTATTAAAACAATAAAAGACCTGACAAATTTCAGTTGGTGGATAATGAATCTATAATATATGAAAGTTTAATTGTAATCATTACATTATGGTAAATAATGAAATTTAACACTATATGCTAATTTTTTGAGAAGGACCTGTATATGGCTAGGAAGGTAATAGCTCGGAATTGGATTAGGGAAGAACCACCATCAAGAGGGGAATTCCTCCAGTATGTGAAACAGGGTCTAACACTGGAAAAAGGGTTTTATAAAAAGAAAGGGAAAAATCGAGATGTTCAATAAAATGTGGTCTCCGTGGATTGCTATGGGATAGGGGTATTATAGTGCGAGACTTAATTAAAGCTTCTAATTAAGGGTAATGTAAACTGTGGCTTATATTATTAGTTGAGAAATAGATATTATATTGGTTTAATGATGAAAGTGATAAGTAAGATGAGCTGCTTTGAAGGGTTAGGGTGGGGGGAGGGGGGATTAAAAGGGATTGTTTGAAGGGAGGGGGGGGAAGATTTGTAATGAAAATAGGAATGTACCATGTAATTTATCTTGTTGTTCTTAATAAAAATTTATTTGAGTTAAAAAAAAAAAAAAAAAAAAAAGATTTATCTGGGAAAAATGTGATTTTTTTTTTTTTTTACTTTCACGGCTCAAAGTTATAAACTTCTGTGAAGCACCTGTGGGTTCAAGGTGCTCAATACACATCTAGATCAGTTCCCTAAGGGTCTAGTTTCCAAAATGGTGTCACTTGTGGGGGATTTTCACTGTTTAGGCACATCAGGAGCTCTCCAAACATGACATGGCGTCTGCTAATTATGCCAGTAAATTTCACATTCAAAAAGTGAAGTGGCGCTCCTTCCTTTCCGAGCTCAGGAGAAATTGCACAAAAAAAATATATGCTCCATTTTCACCTGTTACCATTGCGAAAATTTTAAAAAAAATAGGTCTAAAGGAACATTTTTGTGAAAGAAAAGTAAATGTTTATTTTTCCTTCCACATTCCAAAAATTCCTGTGAAGCACCTGAAGGGTTAATAAACTTCTTTCAGTTTTGAGTTAATTACATGCTTGTTCTCCGGGGCGGTCTGTGGAGGTCTTCATGTGGTGCTCTGATTAGGTATTCATCAGTATGGCTTCTGACCTGCCCCCTAGTTTACATAATGAATAATATATATATTGGAAAAAATCCCCTTCTACAAGTAGGTGTTGGCGGTGGCACCTGCGCTGTAGCATGATCGCATATTTAATGTATATGTAATCCTCTTTCATGTTGTCCATAAATTCCTAACAAAAATAAATAATAAAGTTTGAAAATGGTGCTGGCTGCACCTGAGCAGTAGCAGCTATAAGCGATCCTGCCTGCAGAAGGGCGATATATATATATATATCTCTCAGCACAAAAAAAATCGAAAAAAGAGGGCTTTAATGCCTGAACGGCTCATCACTACTTAATTGAATTTTTGAAGTCGATATAACATTTTGTTCATTCTTGATGTATTTTTCTGCAATGTCGGAGGTGAACAAACAAATGTAATTCTGTTGTTTTGATTGTTTTTCTCCTTTTGGTGTTTTCGATCCAATTAAAGTGAACCTGTCAGCAGGATTGTGCACAGTAACCTACTGACAGTGTCAGGTCGGCGCTGTTATACTGATTACAATGATCCCTTGGTTGATGAAATCCGTCTTGTGGTTGTTGTTTATTCTTCACTTTCAGTTTTGAGTTAATGATCTGCTCGTGCTCCAGGGCGGCCTGTGGAGGTCTTCACGTGATGCTCTGATTAGGTATTCATCAGTATGGCTTCTGACAGGTCACTGATCCCTCAGTGACCTGCCCCCTAGTTTACATACTGAATATTATATATTGGAAAAAATCCCCTTCTGCAAGTAGGTGCTGGCGATGGCACCTGCGCTGTAGCATGATCGCATATTTAATGTGTATGTAATCCTCTTTGTTGAAAAATCGCATACAGAAAAACAACTGCGTTTTCGTATCATAGATATAATTCCTGTACAGAGGAGAGGGGGTGATCGTATTCGATTACTCAAAAAAAGAGAATTGGAGTGGATCATGAAATTAAGTACGCTAAAACCATATGGTCTTAATGTAGACTTCAAGATTAATCAGATTCTATAAAAGAATAGTGATAAGTTCAGCTATATCCTCATTGTTAAGACAATCTTCCTGTAAAATTTTACATGGATTTTAACTTCTATTTCTCTTTTTCTTCTCTTTTCAGATGTCCCAGTTTGTGAAATTAATATTTTTTTGCAATTTATGATGTTGATTAATAGAACTTGATACACTGTGTGAAGAGATGCATTAAATAATATTTGAGATTACACTCATTGTTCGTTATTTATTATTTTTTTAAAAACCGTGGCTGTATACAATTGGTTATTTGGTGTGTATGCAGGATGTGATTGACATATGGGGGGATTTCCGCCTCCCATGTGTCTCTCTTTCCCTGTTTTGGTTTTTGACCCCTCATTTACCTATGGGGAGTTTTTGGGACTTTAACACACCATACATAGAGCTTATGCCTGAACCAATTATGTCCACTATAAATACTATGAAATAAATGAGTATAACCCTCCATTCATGGCTTTATAGCGATATTTGTCCTTTAATAAGTGACAAAAAAACTCAATCATTTTTTTAGTTTGTTATATTATGCACTCTCTCCTACATATTGCTATTGCTTATATTATAATGCTGCACAGATACAAGTTGTCAGATTTTTTTTCTGCCTGCCTGAAGTCTGTATGGCCATATACCTTTTCCAAGATGGCGCTTATGACTTCAAAGCACTATTGCACAGGTGCGGACCGTAATGCTCTAGGTCCGGACTGCAGCTGCCATAGACATGTGCAGTTACAACAGGAGGACGCCGGAATCTCCAGCACCTGCTGTATTATCTTTGTAAGTGCGCGTTTTTTCTATTTTCACAAACATGGGACACCTGAGGATATTAAATTGCTTATTAATATATTTTTAAAGTTTACCACTGTGCACTATATGGCACTTTTTTTTTGATATATAATGTATATGATACAGATTTATCACAGTGGCACTGTTACACTTTTTTGGTCAGATGACTATTGCTGATCTGATGTCCAAAATAACTTAATATGTTTAATTGTATACAAAGAATGTTTTCTATATATACCCACCTTGTCTGTACTAACACTGCTTGAAAAAGGATAAAGATATCCGAAACGTCGCCACGCCGTTCAGGCATTAAAGCCCTTTTTTTTCTATTTTTTTTGTGCTGTCTTTCTTTTTTTCATCTATTACCAAAGACCATTTCAACAGTGGTTGGGAAGACGCTGCACTACAATTTGGTAATATAAGATGCTGTTCCGATTTTGAACTAATATATATATATATATATATATATATATATATAATGCCCTTCTGCAGGCAGGATCGCTTATAGCTGCTACTGCTCAGGTGCAGCCAGCGCCATTTTCAAACTTTATTATTTATTTTTGTTAGGAATTTATGGACAACATGAAAGAAGAGGATTACATTCACATTAAATATGCGATCATGCTACAGCGCAGGTGCCACCGCCAACACCTACTTGCAGAAGGGGATTTTTTCCAATATATAATATTCAGTATGTAAACTAGGAGGCAGGTCACTGAGGGATCAGTGACCTGTCAGAAGCCATACTGATGAATACCTAATCAGAGCATCACGTGAAGACCTCCACAGGCCGCCCTGGAGCACGAGCAGATCATTAAAGGTACCGTCACACTAAACGATATCGCTAGCGATCCGTGACGTTGCAGCGTCCTCGCTAGCGATATCGTTTAGTTTGACACGCAGCAGCGATCAGGATCCTGCTGTGATGTCGCTGGTCGCTGAATAAAGTCCAGAACTTTATTTGGTCGTCCGATCGCCGTGTATCGTTGTGTTTGACACCAAAAGCAACGATACCAGCGATGTTTTACACTGGTAACCAGGGTAAACATCGGGTTACTAAGCGCAGGGCCGCGCTTAGTAACCCGATGTTTACCCTAGTTACCAGCGTAAAAGTAAAAAAAACAAACAGTACATGCTCACCTGCGCGTCCCCCAGCGTCTGCTTCCTGCTCTGACTGAGATCCGGCCCTAAAGTGAAAGTGAAAGCACAGCGGTGACGTCACCGCTGTGCTGTTAGGGCCGGAGCTCAGTCAGTGTCAGGAAGCAGACGCTGGGAGACGCGCAGGTATGTACTGTTTGTTTTTTTTACTTTTACGCTGGTAACCAGGGTAAACATCGGGTTACTAAGCGCGGCCCTGCGCTTAGCAACCCGATGTTTACCCTGGTTACCCGGGGGCCTCGGCATCGTTGGTCGCTGGAGAGCGGTCTGTGTGACAGCTCTCCAGCGATCAAACAGCGACGCTGCAGCGATCGGCATCGTTGTCGCTATCGCTGCAGCGTCGCTTAATGTGACGGTACCTTAACTCAAAACTGAAAGTGAAGAATAAACAACAACCACAAGACGGATTTCATCAACCAAGGGATCATTGTAATCAGTATAACAGCGCCGACCTGACACTGTCAAAAAGACACTGACAAAAGGAGAAAAACAATCAAAACAACAGAATTACATTTGTTTGTTCACCTCCGACATTGCAGAAAAATACATCAAGAATGAACAAAATGTTATATCGACTTCAAAATGGTGTCAATTAAGTAGTGATGAGCGAACATGTTTGCACAAGGTGTTATCCGAGTATGTTCAGGTGCTAATCGAGTGTCTTTGGCGTGCTCTAAAAATATATTCAAGTCCCCGTACCGCCATATCCCACGGCTGGTCGACAGCCGCAACACATGCAGGGATTGCCTATTTGTTACTGTAGTTTGTCGAACAGCCGCGAGACATGAAGGTGCGGGGACTCGAATATCTTATTCAAGCACGCCGAAGTCACTCGGTTAGTACACGAGCATGCTCGCTCATCACTACTAATCACGAAACAAAAAATCAACCTTCAAACAGCCCCATTGAAATAAAAATGAAAGGAATCACAAAATTGCCGTCATTGTAGTGATCTGGCGAATCATACTGCCAAGTCATTTTTACAGCACAATGAACGCCAGTCTTTACATGGCCAGTCTGTTTCTCCGTAAGAGAAATATAAGAACTGATATGCAAATCAGATTTAAGACCTATTTATAGATCTGAAGCCACTGTCACTCCAGTTCTATTCCTCGCTCAACGCTGTATCCTTCTTCCTGACTAATGGGTCAAACAAGGAAGAGGCAGTGCTGGGCAGGAACAGAGCTGGAGTGACAGAGGCTTCAGATCTTCCCATAGTACTTCAGCCTCATTTACATATCAGTTCAAACTCTGATGATTTCTCAGTAATGGAGGAAAGGACTGGCCATGTAAAGGTGTTGCTGAACTTGTCTTTGAAAGAGCTACATGTGCATATACATTTTTTGGGGAGTGAAATCCTGCTGACAGATTTTCTTTAAAGTGGTTATTTGGGGTGGAGTATTTGGCTGAACATGGGTAGTGCTTGAATTTTGCATTATATACTATTACAATTAGATTCCCTAACAATAATCTCAGGTCAATGGCTGCAGGGGGGTTTTTGTACCCAGACAGCACTTCCATGGACAACATGGATTTGTTCCCTTAGGCTATGTGCAGACAAGTATTTGGCGCAGAAATTTCGACACTATCTCTTGGCAGGAAAAACACTGCGTGAAAGTCATAGTTACTCACCGCTAACGGTGTTTCTCGGAGCCCATGACAGCACTACGGAGAGAGGGGATCCGCCCTTCAGGGACAGGAAACCTACAGATAAAAGGGCGGTACCTCTCCCTCGCATCAGTTGGTTTACAGAGCATCAGAGGACCTCCAGGTTAGTTACAACAGAGAAAATTACATTATAACATTTCTTAATAGAGGAACCCCGTGCCTAAACTATAGTATATAAATTATACTTAAAAAGGTGCTCACCGCACTCGTGATGGGAGGGAATAAGCGGGTGCTGTCATGGGCTCCGAGAAACACCGTTAACGGTGAGTAACTATGACTTTCTCGGTCTCCCATGACAGCACTACAGAGAGAATTGCAGAGATTAAGCTTAGGGAGGGACCACCGCCTCAAGGACCCTTCGTCCGAAGGTTAAGTCAGACACAGAGGCTAGATTTAGTCTATAGTGCCTAAAAAAGGTTGATGGTGATGACCAGGTGGCCGCCTTACAGATTTGCTCTATCGATACCTCTGACCTCTCAGCCCATGAGGTAGCTACTGCTCTTGTGGAATGCGCTTTTATACCATCCGGGATTGTATTCCCCGAGGATGAATATGCCAAGGCTATCGCCTCCTTTATCCATCTTGCTAAAGTACCCTTGGATGCCCGGAATCCTTTTCTGGGACCCTGAAAACAGACAAACAAAGAGCCTTCCCTCCTATACTCCCTGGTGGAATCTAAGTATTGGACTAGGCATCTTCTAACGTCTAGATTATGGAAGTTTAGCTCTTTCTTGTTTTTCGGGTTTGGACAGAAGGATGGCAGGGATACCTCTTGTGACCTATGAAATTTTGATGCCATTTTTGGCAAATAGGCTGGGTCGGGTCTAAGAGTGACTCTATCATCCAATATTTTAGTGAAAGGTGGATTAGAGGAGAGGGCTTGAATGTCACTTATTCTGTGCACAGATGTTAATGCTACTAAGAGAATAGTTTTAAGTGATAATATTTTTATGGGAATCGTTTGTATAGGTTCAAATGGAGGGCCTGTTAATGCTGAAAGGACTAAATTTAGGTCCCATGAGGGTATTTTTTGAGTACACTAAGGGTTTCGATCTTGTAACCGCCTTAATAAACCTTATTACCCATGGGTTAGCTGCAATGTTTTGGTTATATAGTGCTCCCAGAGCTGCTATTTGCACCTTAAGAGTACTGACTGACAACCCCTGCTCCAGACCTTTTTGTAGGAACTCAAGGATTTTAGGAATTGAAGGCCCGTCCTGGATCTTTACCTTGGAGACAGATAGGAATTTCCTCCATGTTTTCCCATATATTTTAGTAGTGATGGGCTTTCTACTTTTTAACAGCGTAGCCACTAAGTTATCTGAGAAACCTCTTTCTCTTAATAGTCCCCGTTCAAAAACCAGGCTGTCAAATGGAGGTTCGACTCCTGTGGGTGGAAGATTGGTCCTTGATGTAGAAGGTCTGGTATATCCGGTAGAACCCACGGGTCTGATACCGATAGCATCCTTAGCCAGGAAAACCATGTCCTTTTTGGCCAGAATGGGGCAATAAGAATCATTTTTGTTTTGTCCTCTCTGACTTTCCGAATGACTGCCGGAATCAGAATGGTTGGTGGAAAAGCGTATGTCAGTTTGTGTGTCCATGGAATCAGAAAGGCATCCAGAGCCTGGGGATTCCCTTCCGGGCTTAGAGAACAAAATCTGCTTACTTTTTTGTTCTTGCAACTGGCGAACAAGTCTATTGTTGGTGTCCCCCACATTTCTGTGATCTGATTGTAGATGGATTGGTTTAGGGACCACTCGCCTTGTTTTAACTGAGTTCGACTCAAGTAATCTGCCCTTTCGTTGTTTGAACCCTGGATGTGTAGTGCCGAGAGGGATAGTAAGTTTTCTTCCGTCAGCTTGATAATTTTGGCTGAAGAACTCATCAGTGAATGAGACCTTGTTCCCCCCTGGTGATTTATATAGGCTACAGTCACTTTGTTGTCTGAAAGAATTCAGACATGGTGCCCCTGAATGTCGGCTAGAAAAAATAGAAGAGCATGATATACCGCCCAAAGTTCTTTTTGGTTTGAGGATGCTAATAGTTTTTGAACTGACCAATTTCCCTGAGCCACTTTGTCCCCCAGGTGGGCCCCCCACCCTCTGGGACTCGCATCGGTTGTTATTATCCGAGAGATATTTGGCACCCAAGGGACTCCCTTTGACAGGTTTTGGTCTTTTCCCCACCAAAGAAGGGAATTAATAACTGTTGAATTTAGGATGACCCGGCTTTCCAATTTGTTTTTTAGAAACAACTGCCATTCTAGTATGTGCCACTGAAGCTCCCTTGTGGGAAATTGTGCGAAGGGTATCGCTGGTAGGCATGAGGACAGAGAGCCTAGAAGCGACATTGCTCTCCTTAGAGTCATTGAGGGATTGTGTAATGTTCGCGCTATCATGGATAATATGTTGTCTTTTTTGGGACCTGGGAGTCGGCATTCTTGGACCCGGGAGTCTAATGTCAGTCCTAGGAACTCCTGTACTTGACAGGGTTCCATTCTTGATTTTTTTTACATTTATAAGCCATCCCAAGTCCGTCAGGATGGTCATTACTTGGTCTCTCTTTTCCCTGCAACTTTGCGCTGAGTTGCTTGCGATAAGAAAGTCGTCCAGGTAAGGGATTATTAGTATATTTTGTTCCCTCACGTGGGCCATCATTTCCGCTGTTAGTTTCGTAAATATACGTGGAGCCATTGAAATTCCGAACGGGAGAGCCTTGTATTGAAAAAACCTTATTTGACCCTTTATGGAGACTGCCATCCTGAGAAATTTTGGGGATTGATCGTGGATGGGCACATGGTAGTATGCGTCGGTTAGGTCTATTACGACCATGTAGCAGTTCGGGAAAAGGATTTTTATAGTGGACCTTATTGTTTCCATTTTGAATTTGTAATTTACGACGTATCTGTTTAAGTTTTTTAGATTTATAATCGTCCGAAAGGACCCGTCGGGCTTTGGTACTAAAAATAGAGGGGAGAAAAACCCTTCCCCTATTTCCTGAGGAGAGATTTCCCGAATCACCGATTTTTGCAGTAGGGAAATAATTTCTTCCTCTAATGCAGCTTGTTCTGCTGCCGAAGATCTTGTTTTTGTTACTATATAATTCCAGGGAGGGAAAGAAACGAAATCTATTTTTAGACCAAACTGTATGATATTTAGAATCCAGATGTTGTTGGAAATTTTCTTCCAGGCGGGAAGGAATGATGTTAGCCTTCCTCCCACCAAAGGATAAATGTCATTTGGAGAGCTTTTTATCACGGGAGGTGTTGCCAAAGAGGTTACCCCTATCCCTTCTTCTTCCGCCTTCCCACTTATTCTGCTCTCTGGGGGGTCTACGACGAAAAAAATCTGCGGCTCCGAAAGGATTGTCTAAAAGGAGCCGGACCCAGATTTGGAAACCCCTTTTTTTTATCTCCCGCTTTCTGGAGGATGTCATCCAGGGTTTCTCCGAATAAAAAATTTCCCTCACATGGGATAGAACATAGTTTCAACTTCGTTTGTAGATCTCCTGGCCAGCTCTTCAGCCACAAGGTTCTTCTGGCTGCGTTGGAGAGAGCAGCGGCCTTAGATGTTAGGCGTACGGAGTCCGCCAGGAACGCTGCTGCTGCTCTCATTGCAGGGATTGAATCCAGCAATTTATTTCTGGGTAACCCATCTTTAATCTGACTTTCCAGCTGGTCGATCCACACCATCAGAGATCTGGAAGTGCAAGTTGCTGCAACTGCAGGTCTCAGGCTACCCCCAGCCGATTCCCATGCTCCCTTAAGGAAAGTATCCGCTTTTTTATCTAATGGGTCTTTGAGGGTACCCATGTCCTCGAACGGAAGCGTGAATTTTTTCGAGGCTTTGGCTACTGCAACATCTAGTTTTGGTGCCTTATCCCAGAAAGAGGAAGCCTCATCCTCAAAGGGATATTTTCTTTTAAGGGAGGGTACCGAGGAATTTCTTCTATCCGGTTTCTCCCATTCTTTTTTGATTAATGTCTGGATTAATGTCTTTTTTTAGAGGAAAAGTTCTTCTCTTTTTTTGTCCCAGACCTCCAAACATTACATCTTGGGCCGTTTTGTCGGGTTTGGGTTCCTCCACCCCCATAGTAGCCCTAACCGCTCTCACTAAAGAATCCACTTCTTCTAGTGGGAAACAATGCCGGGCCGAATCTTCCTCGGAAGAGGATAGCGGGGAATTTGAATCGTCCGAATCAGTATTTTCGGATGAGGATCGGACCGAGTGGGAATGTACCGACTCCTTCACTTTCTTCATCCCTTTTTTGGAGGATAAAAGGGCATTCTGAACCTCAGACCTGATTACATTTTTAAGTTCAGATGCAAAGTCAGGGGTCTCCTCACATAGTAAATGCTGGATGCATGACTTGCAAAGCTTTTTGTCCCAGGTTACTGGTAAAGCTTTGTTACAGATGGGGCAGACCCTATTTTTCTTTTTCTCCAGGCTCTTCTTACCCTAGTAAGGGAGAAGAGGGAGCCCCATTATAAAATATGCACATTCACGGAGATCACTCACCATTCGGATGTGGAGGCAGGTACCGGTTCTGGAGGGGGACCCGGGCCTGGTAGGGAAGGTCCTTGAGGAGGAGTATCAGTCTTCGCAGCAGATCTGCTGTGCCGTGTGGAACGGCTGCTAGATCCACTCCTGGTACTCTGTCTCTGATTTTCTGTGGCGCTGCTGTCCAAGCTGCAGCTCCTGTGGATCGCTGACCTCCATGGTTACAGGGAGAAAGTGCGACAACCATGTGTGCACCATCTCCCTATTTGTAACTGGCGCCACCCCTCCCGGCGTCCGCCACACTTCCGGTTCTCTGCACATCCTTCAGGGAGAAGATATTACCGCGCATGCGCGCGGTGATGACCTGGAAGTCCTGCCGCATTTCCGGAGCGGCGGCCATCTTTGTACACCCGGAGCGTGCGCTTGTCAGCACAGAAGCTCCGGTGATCCAGCGCCCCTCCTCATCAGATTTGGCGGCGTTCTCCCCTCGCTCACCCTGAAGAACCCCTCGGTTCCAGCGGTGGCGGCTTCGGGAGCCGGACAAGCCGCGGCAGGAGCCTCCTCGCTGCCGGAACCCGACCGCCCTGTCCATCGGTCTTCATACAGGTACCGCCGAAGAGAGGTTCCCTGTCAGGGAAAGGAAATCAACTGATGCGAGGGAGAGGTACCGCCCTTTTATCTGTAGGTTTCCTGTCCCTGAAGGGCGGATCCCCTCTCTCCGTAGTGCTGTCATGGGAGACCGAGAAATATGCGCTTTATCACGCATTTTTTTAAGTGTTCTTAATGCAGATTTTCTTCCACTCATTAGGATGAGCGAAATCTGCAGTCAAAAAAATAAAAAAAAAAACTTGTGGATATGACAAATCTGCGCCGGAAAAAAAAAGCGTCAAATCTGCAGCGTGCGCATAGGCCCTTAAGAAGCAAATGCATAAATGCTTTAATTGTGGATCCTGTGAAAAATGCTGGAGGATCAAACTACACGAGATTATGTTCATGAAACATCTCTGTGGCACAAAGGGCTTCAAATAAGGAGTACAAGGAACAATACAAGGAACTTACCGATGTCTCACAGTCCAATCGTCGTCTGCTTGGTGATGCTTGGAGCTTCTTTTCGTTAACTGCAAGAAATCCTGTGAGAATGGTGAGTAAATATTTTATTACAAAACACATACAACTGTTCTTATAACTCTGCGTTGTCCTTTTCCTCTCTTATTGCTAATATGAATTAATACTTTGGCAGCTTGATGTTAGTATTTCCTTATTAACCCTTTCGCGACATGCGCCGTACATGTACGGCGCATGTCGGGTCCCCTGCTTTGATGTGCTCTCCGGCGGTGAGCGCACATCAAAGTCGCGACATGTCAGCTGTTTTGTACAGCTGACATGTGCGCGCAATAGCGGCGGGTGAAATCGCTATTCACCCGCCACTATTAACCTGTTAAATGTAGCTGTCAAACGCAGACAGCGGCATTTAACTTCCGCATCCGGCCGTGCGGCCGGAAATGACGTCATCGTCGTCGACCCCCGTCACATGATCGGGGGTCGGCGATGCATCAGGAAGGTAACCATAGAGGTCCTTGAGACCTCTATGGTTACTGATCGCTGGTAGCTGTGAGCGCCCCCCTGTGGTCGGCGCTCACAGCACACCTGCATTTGAGCTACATAACAGCGATCTGATGATCGCTGTTATGTAGCAGAGCCGATCGGGCTGTGCCTGCTTCTAGCCTCCCATGGAGGCTATTGAAGCATGGCAAAAGTGAAAAAAAAAAGTTTTTAAAAATGGGAAAAAAATATTAAAAATATAAAAGTTTAAATCACCCCCCTTTCGCTCCATCCTAAATAAAACAATAAAAAAAACAAAAACCTACACATATTTGGTATCGCCGCAATCAGAATCGCCCAATCTATCAATTAAAAAAAAGCATTAACCTGATCGCTAAACAGCGTAGCGAGAAAAAAATCCGAAACGCCAGAATTACGTTTTTTTTGGTCGCCGCGACATTGCGTTAAAATGCAATAACGGGCGATCAAAAGAACGCATCTGCGCCGAAATAGGATCATTAAAAAAATCAGCTCGGCACGCAAAAAAATAAGCCCTCACCCGACCCCAGATCACGAAAAATGGAGACGCTACGAGTATCGGAAAACGGCACTTTTTTTTTTTTTTTTTTTTTAAGCAAAGTTTGGAATTTTTTTTCACCACTTGGATAAAAAATAACCTAGACATGTTAGGTGTCTATGAACTCGTAATGACCTAGAGAATCATAATGGAAGGTTAGTTTTAGCATTTAGTGAACCTAGCAAAAAAGCCAGACAAAAAACAAGTGTGGGATTGCACTTTTTTGCAATTTCACCGCACTTGGAATTTTTTTCCCGTTTTCTAGTACACGACATGGTAAAACCAATGATGTCGTTCAAAAGTACAACTCGTCCCGCAAAAAATAAGCCCTCACATGGCCATATTAACGGAAAAATAAAAAAGTTATGGCTCTGGGAAGGAGGGGAGCGAAAAACGAAAACACAAAAATGAAAAAGGGCCGCGGCATGAAGGGGTTAAAGGGGTGTGTCCCTACATAGTCAGATACTCTGAGTACTGATTGGACAATGTCAAACTGTGTAGTGACCAGAGATGTGGAGTCAGAGTCGGAGTTGGTGGTTTGGCTTAGGCTAGGTTCACATTGCGTTAGTGGGTGATCGCTAACGGACAGCGTTGCACGGCGAAAATGTCGCAATTAACGCCGTGCAATGGGTCCGTTAGCGCACCCATTGACAGCAATGTAAATTTCGCCAGCAGCGCATCACTAGCGCGTGCCTTTTTCGGCTCGCGCTAGTGATGTGCCGTTCTTCTGTGACGCGCCTCGGACGCTGCTTGCAGCGTCCTCGGCGCGCCCGAGGTCCGTTCCCCGCTCTCGCAGATCGGGGATCTGCGAGAGCGGGGACGTTAACGCGACCCCTAAACGCGATCCCTAAAAATACATTGCGTTAGCGCAATCCGCTAGCGCTAAACGGATTGCCCTAACGCAATGTGAACCTAGCCTTACCGACTCCACAGCCCTGGTAGTGACACCCCCACACTGGTAACATCCATTTGTTAATTCAATCATCCACTTCTAGGAGGAATAATAAAGAGACAACTAATGCAGAGATCTAACTAAAGATGTCCACGCATTTTATTTTATGAGGAGTACAAGTATTTACCGGCCATTTGTAGTGTTTATCAACTGGAGAAAGCTGATGGACAGGTCCGGCCCCTACACCATGGCGACAGAAGAGCTGTGTAGCCCTCCTGTAATAATTCATCCTAGCAGATTAAACCTTTGCAAGCTGTATTCTCGTTTATCTGGACTGCATCACACAGAGACGTCTTACTACATGACTGATGAAGGACAATATTCAGTATGATGTAAAGAGTGAAGTCATTCACTGCCCATTAGAGGGGATTACGGAATGAAATGGTAAATCAATTCTGCCAATGATAATCTATGGACCAATGAGTTTTGGCTGTGTAGGATCCGCCTAAATGATGAACGTGGCCTAACGGTGAAATCAATTAGAAACAGGAAATGTTATTGATTACTGATTTTAATAAGTGTAAAACCTATTATTACCTGGCCAGCAGATGATTTCCCCAGCGTTTTCCCTGGAAACGAGCCAAGCCCAGCACACCATTCCTTCTTCTTCGGGGATTTTTCCGCTGTGTCACCAACACTTTTGTTCTGCATTTTCCATGTATCTGACATGACATCAGTTCTGGAGTATGAAGCACATTCAGGAGGTACATAAAAAAGTGGGGGGCCTTGGGCAGACCATCCGACATATGGTTTACTCTCGAAAAGTGGAAGCCCGCGATCAGTCTCATCTGTACCCTTGTGACAAAATTCATTTTCTTGCCCACAGACATTTTGGGACTCTTTTGGATCATCTTTACCATTAAGTCCCGCTTGATTCTCTCGCAAAACTGTGTGAATGTACATCAGATTGTCAAGAGTGGATTTGTTATATCTCTGGATAGAAGTGAGTCTGTCATTTAGCTCGCAGTGCCAGCTCTCATTTGGTGCGGGGGTCCTGCCATACACTTCTTCCTCTGGGTCAGAACTTGTTCCTGTCTCAGAATCACTGATTAGTGATAAAGAAATGGACGGGCTTCCAAGATTTTGTAGACAGGATTCCCCCCCCCCCCTTGTTTTGGCCTGGGCGGGCATTCATCTCATCGGCTTGTTTTACCAGCTGGCATATTGCGGGCAGTGACTCCGAGGAGGAAACGACTGTACCAGAATTAGAACTCGAAATAGTTGATCCTTCATAGAGAACATTTGTAGTTTCCTCGAATGCATCTGAAGAACAAAGCAAAAAAGGAAGGAGACGTTTAATACCAGTCGGCAAGAATTGATGCCCAGCTGTAGAACCTCTCTGCTACTTTTCCTAAGCACTGATGGGTGACTTCTCCCCGAATGTTCCGAAATAATCCTATATCACAGCCATCACTCTTCCATGTCTTATTAAACCAGTCATTCAATCAATATGCTCAAATAGTAAAAAAAAAAAATTCCTATAAGCAGTACGTGCCTGGTGCAGCGTCCTGTTCTGTATGTTGCACTTTCACATCTCTTTCTGCCTCCATGGTCACAGTGGCATGTTTGGGACATGGAAGTTTGTCCAGAGAGTGCTGTAGGTAAAAAAATAGGGTAATAAAACGTAAAAGCACACTACAAACAAAGCAAATGTCATTTATTGTAGCATAAATACAATTCAAGGGTATGTCCATATGCAGCATTTTTTAAGTCTTTTTTTATGCATATTAAAAGCTGCATTTTCGGTATAGTATATATAGCACTAATGCAATTTAATAACTATATACTCGGTACTACTACTGTGCTGCTTGGTATATACACTCACCGGCCACTTTATTAGGTACACCATGCTAGTAACGGGTTGGACCCCCTTTTGCCTTCAGAACTGCCTCAATTCTTCGTGGCATAGATTCAACAAGGTGCTGGAAGCATTCCTCAGAGATTTTGGTCCATATTGACATGATGGCATCACACAGTTGCCGCAGATTTGTCGGCTGCACATCCCAAAGATGCTCCATACAAGGCAGGATGGATCCATGCTTTCATGTTGTTTACGCCAAATTCTGACCCTACCATCCGAATGTCGCAGCAGAAATCGAGACTCATCAGACCAAGCAACGTTTTTCCAATCTTCTACTGTCCAATTTCGATGAGCTTGTACAAATTGTAGCCTCAGTTTCCTGTTCTTAGCTGAAAGGAGTGGTACCCGGTGTGGTCTTCTGCTGCTGTAGCCCATCTGCCTCAAAGTTTGACGCACTGTGCTTTCAGAGATGCTCTTAGGCCTACCTTGGTTGTAACGGGTGGCGATTTGAGTCACTGTTGCCTTTCTATCAGCTCGAACCAGTCTGCCCATTCTCCTCTGACCTCTGGCATCAACAAGGCATTTCCGCCCACAGAACTGCCGCTCACTGGATTTTTTTTCTTTTTCGGACCATTCTCTGTAAACCCTAGAGATGGTTGTGCGTGAAAATCCCAGTAGATCAGCAGTTTCTGAAATACTCAGACCAGCCCTTCTGGCACCAACAACCATGCCACGTTCAAAGGCACTCAAATCACCTTTCTTCCCCATACTGATGCTCAGTTTGAACTGCAGGAGATTGTCTTGACCATGTCTACATGCCTAAATGCACTGAGTTGCCGCCATGTGATTGGCTGATTAGAAATTAAGTGTTAACAAGAAGTTGGACAGGTGTACCTAATAAAGTGGCCGGTGAGTGTATACAGTCACATGCAACTCGCACCTGTTCACATTTGAATCATCCTGTTAGGAGGCGCTGCTCAAATTAGTTTCTTTGTAGCAAAGTATTTAGTTAGTCATATGCTAGGATAATTCCGCAACTTTATTTATAAAGTTCAAGTACAATATCCCCAAGGTAATGTTTTTAGAAATACTAGAAAGTCAATGGGAAAACCTGCCTGGCTCTTTCAATTCCCATAGATGTGACCCTCCCACAGGCCGCCCGAAGCACGAGCATATCATTAACTGAAAACTGCAAATACAGATTAAACAACAACCACAAGACGGATTTCATCACCCCAGGTATCATTTTATTCAGTATAACAGCGTTGACCTGACACTGTCTGTAGGTTACTGTGCACAATGCTGCTGACAGGTTCCCTTTAACAGATGACAGACCCGAGTGGGGGCTTGTTATTCTGTCCGTAAGATTTTCTGTGTCATGTCCTTTAGCGGGTAGTTCTAGTAGAGAAGGATACCTATAGCTCGGGTTCTTGAACTACTTAGGAATTGACCACCTCACGGAGTACGGCATTGAATGAGAGTGAATGTGAATAGAAGGTGTGTGGAAGTTGGGAATAGCCCTATAAGCCGCCCAGGGTGTTGAAACAGAAGAAGTGACTGTCCCACTGGGCAACGTGGTTGCGTCCTTTCGGGGAGACCTCCGCGCCTATGTTCAATCTCTGATCCTGTCTTTGACGAAAACCTGGTGACGGATAAGTGTATGATAGTATGAGCCCAGGACAGATAAATTAGCCTGGGACAAGATACGTTGTATTTTGATCCTCTGTCTGGTTGCATTTGTGTTGTTTGCTATAGGTGTAGGAATCAGGATTTTCTTACATCAGCACGGTACGCAGAAGCCGTTAAACATCCTAGCTCCTTAGGAAGAAGGTAACGAGGTATTCTCATACCCAAACGCCACCTAGGGCAAGAAAAGAAAAAAGCTCAGGATAAGAAAATGGGGAATAAGCAAACAAAGTTGGAACCAGAAGAATTAGATATCTATACTATCATAAAGGAGAGAAGTGGTGAAGATGCCACTAAGGGGCTGAGAAAGATTTTTAGTAAGTTTGGAGTTACTAAGGCAGAAGCCTTTAGTAGGAAAAAATGGGAAGGAATTCAGGAAAAAAAAAAAAGGCATAATCAGAGACAAGAAATGGATAGATCAGATCCAAGCGTTGATTGATGTCTCTAGGGTAGCAGAAAAAGAGGGATGGACATATAATCAACAAAAAAATAAAAAGTGGTGTATTAGACCCGCAGGCTATGGAGAAAAACAAAATGTGGAATATAAGAACACCCCACCCCCATACCTTAACCCACATGCCCCATCTTTTCTCCAAACACCACCTCAAAGTTTAGCCGGACCAGGAGGATGGGTATGTCCGCACTGTGGACAACAAAATCCAGACTGGAGAAATGATTGCCTAGCCTGTGGTACACCTAGACATGGCGCTGTACTTGCCCCTGTTAGGGTAGTACCAAGACCCTTTAGGGAACCTGGTGCTGACGGAGTAATGGGAACTAGATATCACCAAACTCGACAATATTTCCCTTGGTCCCCAGCTGAAGGCATGTCTCTCTTGCATAACGCACCAGATCCCACCCAGTGTCCAGTTAGATTTGCACAATATATACAGCAAATTATGCAGACTCACGCTGGAGTTTGGGCAGATGGAGAAGAATTATGTAGAATGAAAATGACTCCTGGACTCTTCCAGGAGCTATTAGCAAATCTACAGGTACATAGGCCCCAGGCAGGAGATGGTGCCTTACAAACGATAGAATCAGGTACGCAATTTATAGATCACTTAATGGTCTTCATGAGGGAAAAACAGAGGCAGAGGATTATTCATTATGCACAGTGCGGGGCGGGGATTCAGTAACAGGGCGGCCGCACTGCCGGCACAGGCGCAGTCAGGCACCCTGCGTCTGTGCTGTGACTCACAGTAAACACTGCGCAGGCCCCAGGCAGGAAAGAACAGCGCAAGCGCCGGATTTCAGAAGATAACAACGCTCAGGGGGCGGAAACCAGCGCCCCTGAAGAGAAGAGTGACGGCCGTTGGGGGATTCATACAGGGCGCTTCGGACCGCCTCCCAGTACAATAGCTGGTCTTTGTGGACAATTTTCAAATCGCTTTATTGAGGTAATAACTTAATCAAAAACTAAAAGAGCCACCTTGTTAGACTGCAGCATTACTGCTGCACAAGGTGGCTCTTTTAGTTTATAACGGCTGGAGGGGGTGACAGTGGCCCTTTAAGAGAAAATTCTAAGCCAGTAAGAATTGCACAGGCTAATACTGGCTCTGCTAATCAAAAGTTTACTTGTCATTACTGTAAGAAGCCAGGACATTTCCAAAGGGAATGTAGGAAGAGAAAAGCAGATATAGATTCAGGAACCTTTGTACCCAAAAATAGGATAAATAACCCAGCGCCTGATCAAACAGACAGCTCAGAAGGACTGAAGGTTATGCAGGTCTCTCTTCCTTCTAGAAGACCAATAACACAAGTTGAGGTTGAGGGTAAAAATGTACCTTTTCTGATAGATACGGGAGCAACATCCTCCATTTTAAATCAAGACTTTTTACCATATCCTGACAATATATCCTCAAAGGTAACATATGCAGAAGGGTATGATGGTAAAATTCAGGCGTTGCCTTTTACAAAACCTTTAAATGTGAGCTTTGGCCCTAAAACCTTTGTATCCAAATTTTTATTTGCTAAAGGTGCACCTACCTGCTTGCTGGGTACTGATGTCTTAAGTAAAATGCACGCAAACATCCATTTTAGAGAAAATGGCACAGTTATGCTGACCATCCCTGAAGATGCAGAAACTCTGGAACAATATGTTAGAATACAGGCAATGGAGGATTTTCCCGAAATTTGCACTCAACAAGCAAAAATTGACTTGTCTCGGGTTCCTGACAGCCTATGGGCAAAAGGAGACACTGATGTAGGATTCTTATCAGTAGCTCCTATACTGTTAGAAACTGCCCCGGGAACCATTTTACCTCAGCTTAGGCAATACCCCATCAGCGCCCAGCAAGAACTGGCGATTTCTCAACAAATTCAGGATTATGTATTACAAGGTGTTTTGGTAGAAATCAGGTCACCCGCCAATACACCCTTATATCCTGTTAAAAAGAAAGTTTCCTCCAAAGAAACTATGGTGAAATATCGCATGGTGCACGACCTACGGGAAATCAATAAGGTTTTGGCACCGGTCACCCCTGTGGTACCGAATCCTCATACCTTAGGGTACCGTCACACATTGAAATTTCCATCGCTACGACGTTACGATTCGTGACGTTCTAGCGATATCGTTACGATATCGCTGTGTCTGACACGCTACTGCGATCAGACACCCTGCTGAGAATCGTACGTCGTAGCAGATCGTTTGGAACTTTCTTTCGTCGCTTGATCACCCGCTGACATCGCTGGATCGTTGTGTGTGACAGCGATCCAGCGATGTCTTCGCTTGTAACCAGGGTAAACATCGGGTAACTAAGCGCAGGGCCGCGCTTAGTAACCCGATGTTTACCCTGGTTACAAGCGTAAACGTAAAAAAACAAACCGTACATACTCACCCGTCGGTGTCCTTCAGGTCCCTTGCCGTCTGCTTCCTGCTCTGAGTGCCGGCCGGAAAGTGAGAGCAGAGTGCAGCGGTGCTGCGCTCTGCTCTCACTGTACGGCTGCACTCAGAGCAGGAAGCAGACGGCAAGGGACCTGAAGGACACCGACGGGTGAGTATGTACTGTTTGTTTTTTTACGTTTACGCTGGTAACCAGGGTAAACATCCGGGTTACTAAGCGCGGCCCTGCGCTTAGTTACCCGATGTTTACCCTGGTTACCCGGGGACTTCGGCATCGCTCCAGCGCCGTGATTGCAATGTGTGACCGCAGTCTACGACGCTGGAGCGATATTCATACGACGCTGCGACGTCACGAATCGTGCCGTCGCAGCGATGAAAATTTCAATGTGTGACGGTACCCTTACTGTCTCAAATTCCCAGCACTGCTGCATATTTTACGGTAATTGACTTATCAAACGCATTTTTTTCTGTGCCACTACATAAGAACTGTTGGCATTTGTTTGCCTTTACATTCAAGGGTAAACAATTAGCATGGACAAGATTGCCACAAGGTATGGTACACTCACCAACTTTGTACTCTGAAGCAATGCAGACCGTGCTAAAAACATTTCATCCCAGAACCAGGAGTAGTCATTCTACAGTATGTAGATGACTTACTTATTTGTTGCCCTGATGAGCAGACGGCAGTTACCTCAACTGTTAATTTCTTAATTTTCCTAGCGCAAGAAGGCTGTAAAGTAAATAGACAGAAACTCCAGGCTTGTCAACAAACAGTCGTGTTCTTAGGTCACTGCATATCACAGGGCATCAGACACCTCACACCTCAACGTACGGAAGCCATACGTAACATGCTTGAACCCAGGAATCACAAACAGCTGCGTGCTTTCCTGGGTATTGTTTCACACTGTAGACAGTGGATCATACATGCAAGTCAACTCATGCAGTCTTTATATGACTGTATTGCCAACACGCCATATTCACTCAGTGAAGAGGCTAAACAGTCATTTTCCTCTTTGAAAACAGCACTGGTATCAGCTCCGGCTCTGGGACTCCCAGACTACACTAAACCTTTTCAATTGATGGCAGCTGAGATATCCTCACATGCTACAGGGGTGCTCACACAAAAACATGGAAACAAACAGAGACCTGTGGCATACATATCAGCTCATCTGGACCCTGTAGCTAGAGCCGCACCTTCTTGTGTAAGGGTACCGTCACACAGTGCCATTTTCATCGCTACGACGGCACGATTCGTGACGTTGCAGCGTCGTATAAGTATCGCTCCAGCGTCGTATACTGCGGTCACACGTTGCAATACACGGCGCTGGAGCGATAATTTCATGACGTATTTGCGATGTAGAAGCCATTGGTTACTGTGCGCACATCGTATACAACCTGTGTCACACAATGCAATCATGCCGCCACAGCGGGACACTAGACGACGAAAGAAAGTTTCAAACGATCTGCTACGACGTACGATTCTCAGCGGGGATCCGGATCGCAGTAGCGTGTCAGACACAACGATATCGTAAATGCATCGCTGGAACGTCACGAATCGTGCCGTTGTAGCGATCAAAATTGCACTGTGTGACGGTACCCTTAGAGTAGTAGCCGCAAATTCACTGTTATTAGATAAAGCTTCTGAGATTGTTCTTGATCACCCACTTCTAGTTCAGACCACTCATGATGTACATGGCATTCTTAACCAGGTCCAACCTAAACATATTTCAATGGCCAGACACCTCCGTCTCCAATGTTCCCTACTACTGCCGCCCAACATTTCCTTTGCCAGGGTTCAGACTCTTAATCTCGCGTCTTTGCTCCCTTTAGAGTCTGAGGGGGGTACCATACCTGAGGAAACTGCACTCTCCAACTCCTTTGACCCATCAGAGTCAATGCATGATTGTGTACAATTAATGGAACAAGAGACTCAGGGCTTACGTAATGTATGTGACAAGCCACTCTGTAATGCTACATTTGAACTTTTCATAGATGGCAGTAGATATGCAGATATGAATGGACAATTTCATACAGGTTATGCGGTAGTAACTCAGCATGAAGTGCTGAAAGCAGAACCTCTCCCTGCTAATCAGTCTGCACAAGAAGCAGAACTTACGGCATTGGTTGAAGCTCTAAAAATAGCCAAAGATCAGACAGCAAACATATACACTGATTCTAGATATGCACATGGCATTATTTTCGATTTTGGCGTAATATGGAGAGCCAGAGGTTATATGACTGCTTCAGGCCAACCTGTTAAACATGCCTCCCTCATTAGACAGATTCTGGAGGCAGCACAAGAAACTAAAGAAATAGCGGTGATAAAGGTAGCTGCACATGTGAGACTCGACACCGAGGAAGCCAGGGGTAACGATAAAGCCGACAAAGCAGCAAAACAGGCAGCACGTAAACCCTTACATCATGCCCACACACTAGATAGCTCTGAAGATGATGAGGAGAGATTGAAGGAAGCTCAGAAACAGGTAGACGACGAAGAAAGAGGGCAGTGGCAGAAAAAAGGGGCAGAAGATCAGCAAGGATTATGGAAAAAAGGAACTTTGTTGTGTTTACCCAGAGCCTGGTACCCCGCAGTGGCGAGTGACCTCCACCTACCTACGCATGTATCGGCAAACGGTATGACGCTCAAGGTAAAAGAAAGGTGGTTGGCTCCAGGCTTTGGTAATTTCGCTCGGAACATGTGTGCTGCATGCGCTATATGCCTGGCACACAATCCAGGTCAGACCATTAAAACCCCAACCAAGCATCATGTAAAACCACTGTATCCCTTTCAAAGACTCCAGATCGACTACATCCAGCTTCCTAGGTACAATGGATACGAATATGTGCTTGTGTGTGTGGACATGTTCTCAGGGTGGCCAGAGGCTTATCCAGTTCGTAAAGCCTCAGCAAAAACTACTGCCATTAAAATAGCACATGAACTGATACCCCGTTACGGCATGCCTGAGGTGATCGAGTCAGATAGGGGTACCCATTTTACTGGAGAAATATTCCAGAATGTTATGAAAATGTTGGGAGTAGAAAACCAGTTTCACACTCCGTATCACCCACAGAGTTCAGGTAAAGTGGAAAGATTAAATGGAACAATAAAATTAAAAATCCAGAAGGCCATGGCAGAAACAGGAAAGCCTTGGACCGAGTGTCTACCACTTGCCCTGTATTCCATCCGAAACGCCCCAAGGGGGAAGGCTAAGCTGTCACCACATGAGATTCTTTTTGGTAGAGCAGCAAATTTGGGTTGTTATTTTCCACAACAACTGATGTTGAATACTGAGACTTTAACTGCTTATGTACAAGAATTACAAAAACGTTTAACTAAAGTGCATTCGCAAGTTTTTGCTTCCCTTCCAGATCCAGAAAATCTCGAAGGAGGCCACAAGTTGGAACCTGGTGATCAAATCTACGTGAAAAGACACACCAGAAAGACTCTGGAACCGAGATTTGACGGACCTTTCCAAGTCCTGTTAACAACTCCAACAGCAGTCAAGCTTGAAGGAAAGGCATCATGGATACATGCAAGCCATTGCAAAAAAGCAGTATAAGACTCATGATATTGATGTTAACCTCAACGGAGGCATGGGAAAGATTGAATTCTCTAGCCCCTTTGAACAATAGATTCGTACAACATCATAGAAAATTAGTGCATGATTTGTTAAATAATACGCAACCCCTGGCAGATTGTTGGATCTGTACCCATTCACCAGTATCAGCCACAAGTATACCTTTTCTAGCAGTTCCCGTGTCAGCTGAAGAAATATTCGCTTGGCCTAATTGTTCAGACAACCTGGCCAACAACCAACCTGGCAATACTAGACTATGGAATACTACAATCGCCATACCAGTTGTGGGATGGGTAGAATTTCCTTGGTGGCAGGGCAATCTTACAGGAAAAATAGGCAACTTACAATATTTAGCACTCAGAGGAGGAGCATGGGTACCTAGGAATAAGACTGGATTAACTGATTTAGGACAGGTCCCCACTGAAAATCTACAGCTCAGTTTCAGTACAACCGCCCCTTCCTCTGATGCTTTCAAACCTACAGTATTGGAAAGGTACATACATAATAGAAAATGGGAACATTCCGAGTTTTTCCCCCAAGGTGATGCAAACAGTTGTACAAGTAAGCCGGGGAACCTGGTTTGTAATGAATCCGATGAGTATGTCAACGGAATGCATGTATGTGGGAATCCCGCAGCCGGGTACTGTAGCCCCTTGGGACAAAAACCCTCTTGGTGTATGCTTCAGAATGTATCTAGTTTTGTGGATTTGGCTCACAGATTGGTATTGCAGCACTCAGCTTTGTGGGATCTGCCTGAGGGTACATTTTGGATATGCGGAGAAGGAGCATATAAATGGCTTCCCGTAGGTATAAAGGGTACTTGTACATTAGGACGCCTAACCCCGGCTACTTTCATAATTTCGAACAAACAAGTGAATATGCAAGCCGTGCCCAAGCACACACTGTATAAAAGAGCTGCAGATAACTCACCACGTCCCTCGGGGAGGCCACATATAGTACAAATGGGAATTCCCAACAAAATTGCTAGTACCATTTTTATTTATCCTATGTTAACACAGATGTGGGATAAATTAGTTAGAGCCACGGATTATCTAGATGACCAGATCTGGGATATATTGGACATATTAAATACTAGTATAGCTGTACAGAATCAGCTTATAATAGTCACTAACCAACATACCCTGGTATTGGATTACCTAACTGCCTCACAAGGGGGTATGTGTCAAATCATCGGACCCACCTGCTGTCATTATATAGACCCGAATAGTACTATGAGTATGAGATTTAAATTAGAAGACGTACAACGACTCAGGGATCAGTATGACAAAGACAATGACCAAAATAAGGATAGCTGGTGGTCAGATACCTTTTCTTTTCTTAACCCGGCCAATTGGTTCAGGGGGATCGGTGGGTGGGTTACCGGGATTACGCAAAGCCTAATACATACAGTTATAGTTATTGTAATTATATATGTATTATTCAAGGTTGTATTCAAGGGTATCTCGGTATGCACAAATAAATTTTGTGTAATGGATGCGAGAATATAAAGTTTTTTTAATATCACAAAAAGAATGACTAAAATAATCGTCTATATGACAAGGTTTTGAATGGAATATGTCAAAGGGGGGATTGTGAAGAGCGGAACAAAAATGGTTACCTCAATGAACCAAAAAGAATTTGTGATCAATATTGACCTGTCCATTCAAGGACATTTTAGCCATAGTGTGAAATCCTATTTTTTGTTTGTGAAAACTGCCACTTAGGCGAAACTGTACTGTTTTGTTTGTTGTGAAACTATCACATAGCCGAAACTGTTTTCTTTTGTCTTCTCTTTTCTCTCTTTGTTTAAACAAGCAAAACTTGTATAACCACTGAAACTACCTCTACAACTATATAAAGAGGGGATAGCACCTTGAAGGCAGGCGTGCTTCAGAGGCTTCCCAGTGATATACTATACGAGACGTGTCTTGTGTATTATTTCTGGTGATTCCCCACTTCCAAAGGCTGCTCCGACTGAGTGTGGTCCCGACAATTAGCATAATTTTTCTTAGATTTTTTTCCGTTCTCTCATTTTTTTTTTTAGATTTGTACCTTTTTTTTTTGCTTTTTCACTTAGTTCCTCTATGGGACTTTAACTTTTATTAGTCTGATCCCTGGTGTGTTGCATTGCAATGCACCACTACTGCAATGCATTATACCAGTTAGGTCAGGGTCACACTACTGTAGAATACGGACGAGTGCTATGCGAGAAAATATCTTTTTTCTCCGGTGTATTCGACGTGCGTGTAAAATCATAGCATGCTGCAATTTTATGCGTATATTGTCCAAGACTCTCCAATGCAAGCCTATGAGTGTGAGAAAAACTCGGACACCACACGGACCATCAGTGTGACTTGTGACTCATTTTCCTCATTTCAGCCCATTGAGCCATTAAATTCAATAGGGAAAAGCAGTGAGGAATGTAAAGCCATACACATGTCATAACGATTCCATACAGATACATAGGTGCGAGGAAATCGCATCATCGCATTGCGAACGCATTACACACGGATGACCATACGGACGACACTTGTGCGACTCTCGTCAGGGAGAGTCGGGTCGATTTTTCATACCTTAAGTGTGACCCCGGCTATAGTGTGACATTGGAAGAAGCCTTTTACACCATGCTCTTGGCATGGTCTAACAGGCCACTGTAGCTGGCCTACCCAGAGGTCATTATTTCACTTCTGCCATGAAAACCATCAGCAGCCTGGGATTACGTCACAGGGTAGGAGTGCGAGCCCCCTCTCCCACTCACAACAATATTAAAAAACACATTAACGAAGGCGATGCAATGCAGAGAATAAATACCATAGGTAGTGTCTTGGTTATCTTAGCATTAGCAGCCGTGTGCTGCGGTGACATAGGGCACCGATGTCACCTAAATCTCCAGCCGCAGCGTTATTTATTCTTTTTTCATAATTTATTATTTTTTATTACCTATTATATATATTTCATGGTTTTATTTATAATTTTTATTTGTTATATATTACTATTGATTTAATATAATTTTTATTAATTCATTTTTTAATTCAGATTTATCCTGATTCCTCATGTATTTATTTTTATTTTATTTATATATTCTCAATTCTTTACACAATCCTATATTAATTTCTCCATGTTCAATTGATGCCCTTATAGAACGCTAGATCTGATATCTAATCCATTCCCTGCAATGAGTGTAAGATTACAGAGTACTGCAGTCTGTCTTCCAACCACAAGATGGCGATATAGTGCCTTAGCTTTCCACTAAGAGGCTTGCGCTGGCGACGGATGCTGTTGTCGCCATCTCCAGGGCAAGGGCAACGCGTGTACACGATGTTTTCCCCACTACGCCCTCTTATGTAACGCAACATCTTGGGGAGGGGGGGGGGTGTCAGCACGGGGGACGTGTCGGGATCCTGTCTGACACTGCAGCCAGAGATTTAGATGACGTCGGCGCCCTATATCATCGCAGCACACAGCCGCTAATGCTAATGGCAAGAGATTCCATAGGCTGTTCATCCATATAAAAATCATACATGGCAATTCCAATTCATACCCTTTCTGAGGAAGCCAAAAGGCGAAACGCGCGTCAGGCGGACTGGTGGTAAATATGCTCTTAATCTGATATGCTTTCTTACCCTTCTTGTTAGTAACTTTGATTCTTTAAACATGCAATTCATCTCTTCCAACATATGCGGCAATACATGTGCATCCTCAATGGTCCTTTTTATTAGGTGTTGCCAAAAATGTATTTTGGCACTAGCATGTTATTGCATCCTTCACGAGGGGCTATTTATTTATTAGTGTATCCTGGCGCATTTTTTTGTACATTTATATATAGTTATGGTCACTATCACTTTATACCTTTTATTTAACAAGTAGCACCTTATATACCAGTGTCCAGCAGGTGGAGCTGTTGATTTTTATATGGGTATATTTATTTTTATTGCTTGGTTCATTTATGCCATTTACAACATTTGTGGATTCACTGTTTATATATCCAAGTGGTGAAAAAAGTTATTATATCTATTATTTTTATTTGTGTATAGATTTGTATGTATAAGTGGTTATACATTTCTCCATTTGAGCTAGAGGCTGATTATCCTATTATATAAAATGTACCAATGATTTTTGTATTTAACTAAGACACCACCTATTTATTCTCTGTATTGCATCTCATTCATATATGTGTTTATATATTGTTTGAATATTCAATAAAGATTTGTATTTATACTTTATTTTTAGAGGAGTTCTTTTCTTACCGGTTTTCTAATTAGTGTTTTAACTCCTATTTACGGCTGTTTCCCTCCTTCTTTGGGTTATCCTATCTATAGGTAACGTAGCATAAAGTGAGAAGAGATGAACACATTGATACATAGGTTTGAGGGAAAGATTCAGAATAACTTTTTTCATTCATTGCAATCCCAGCTTATTTTGAACTCATTGAAAAGAGTACCAGCTATAAAATACTATCCAATCATTCAGATTACTCATGCATAGTTTATATAAATAGGAGAACAAAAGAGTTTTACTGAACATGCAATTTATTAAATACAAAAAATTTTACATAGTAAAAATGGATAATACATAATGCAAAGTGCAAGAAAAGTGAACTACCCAGGTGAGTATAACATGACCTATGGGCCACACATAGAATCAAGACAAAACCTGCTTGTGCACAATAATAATAACATCCCAATGTCTCAGTATAATTTGTGTAATTGGACCTTACACCTATGCCTAACCATTTTTCCTGGTGGGCCACTAGTCACTACATTACACTCATATAAATTGCATTGGCAAATGTCCACATAAAGATTTAGCCATAATATTTACCCATGTGGTATTTGTCAGATTCCTGTGTGGGCCTCAGTCTCCCCGATAAAGTGAGAAGAGATGAACACATTGATACATAGGTTTGAGGGAAAGATTCAGAATAACTTTTTTCATTCATTGCAATCCCAGCTTATTTTGAACTCAGCAGTCAAGGGGGCGGTCCTACTCAGTGACGCAAAGTAATCTATGTATGCACACTTATATAGGGAGTTGTACAGGATTAAGGTTTTCTTCAATTTACAGAAGGTGGTCATGACACTAAAAATGATATAACTTTGCAATTTAATCAAATAATTGTTTTTTTCATGTAGCATATATATATATATATATATATATATATATATATATATATATATATATATATATATATATATATATATACACACATACATATATATACATACATATACACTATAGATCTGATATTGTATTTCTACAGTTCAAGACTGAGAACGATCACTTACTATGTGACCACTGGTCGGGGGAGGAGGGATTGTGATTATAAAATAAATAAAAGTTAATTGAAAAGTCATATGCTCTTTTTCATTGAAAAATTAAAGGGTCGACATTGACTTGTAGGATTGCTACCTTCCAATAGGTGGCACTAGAGTTCTAGCTCTCTTCCTCTCTAAAGAGACAATTTGCATAATTAGGATATTTCCCAGAGGTGCGTTGTGGCTTTGTCTCCTCATCTCGGCATGCTTAGCATGTCAATCTCCGCAAGGAGAAATTATACTTCTTGTATAACAATCTCAGTGGCAAACTCTTCACTGTTTTATGCACACACAAGCATCTCTGGTGCTACAGCACAGTGATTGAGATCACATGGGAGAGCCGTGAGGTGAATCATTGATTTCAGGAGACCCCTTCACTAAGCGCCTTGCCCTTATTCTCTGAGTTGTCTATTTCTCCTCCTCCTACAGGTGAGCAGATCTTCCTCTGACCTGAACAATCACAAACACAATCCATAACCTGGGGTGAAACACTGCTTCAGATGTGCCCTCTCCCAATTTACAAGTCATGGGCTCTTTCAAGCAATGTAGCTTCTACCCACTCCACTTGTAATCTGGTGGTCTCTTTTTGCTGTCCTTATGAATTAGCATGGCCTCTTCTAGCATGCAAAAAACACAGAGGAAATCTGCCCTCTCTACCTTGGGCCGACACACTGCTCAGACGCGTCTTGTTTGCATTTACATGTCACGTGCTCTAACAAGTAGTGTAGTTCATGTCCACTCCACAAACCTTCTACAACTGTCCCAGAATGGATTGATACCAACTCTTTAATAACTTCCGGGTCTCTCAGTTTTAAGTTTTTAAGCAAACTTAAGTCAGATGTGCAGGAACACTGGGAGCGAAAGTACCAGTGACTCGTCGGCACCTGCACAGTAGGAACATGAAGCCAATGCCCAGAGAAGGAAGAGGAATGACGGAACTGGAAATGCGCAGGCAGGAAGAGAGTCGGAAATCCCACCCATCAGTGACCCCGTCATGTGATTGTGGGTCACCGATGGGTTGGCATGACAACCAGATATCTCCAGCAGACCTCTATGGTTGTCACTGCCGGATTGCTATGAGAGCCGCTCGGTGGTCAGCGCTCATAGCTAGGGTTGAGCGACTTTCATTTTTTTAAGGTCGAGTCGGGTTTTGTGAAACCCGACTTTGTCCAGAGTCGAGTCGAGTGCAGTCGGCCGATTATCGCTAAAAGTCGGGGATCGACCGAAACACGAAACCCAATGACAGTCAATGGGGAAGCATAGTCGGCAGTGAGTGGAGGCCAGGAAAACACCTACAGTGCCCATTTTAATGCCAAAAACATCCATTCTTGTTTCTGAAGCTTGTCAATCTTAATTAACTTCATAATAATAGTTGGGCATTGGAACTTGGGAATCATTTGGCAAAAGTTGTGGGGGGTAGGGCTGGTTCAAGGTTTTAGTGGGCCCAGGAAACGTGGACTACGTCACGGCGGTGGAGCAGGGAGAGGTAAGTATTTCAACGTTGCAAGTGCTGTGATCCTGAGCAAGCAGGGGGGGCCCACTCGTTCGCATTGGCACTGGCACAGGGCCCCTCAAAGTACGGCGGTGTGTTTGCATGGCGGGGGCGCCTCCCACCAGCAGCGACACTTTTGCGTACTCTGAGGGGCCCTGTGCCAGTGACGTCGCCAACGAGTATGCCCCCCCCCCACCTGATGAAGGAACCTGCACTTTCATCTGCACCTTCCTCTTTGTCCCTGTGTAAGGTGGTATAACATGCGGGAAGGGGAACCTTACTTTCAGCAGGGTCAGATTCTGGCTGTGTAGAGTGCAAGGGGAATGTAGTGGTCTAGGTCAATGTACCAGCAGACTCACCTAGCAGTGGCTGGGCAATGGGCAGGATGAGGAGGAAACAGATATAGGGCCAAAGAATATAGTAGGCTAAATGCAGTTCAAAATTGGTAACAGGACTAAACAGGCGCAATTGCTTTGTTCAGTGGAGTAGCAAACCCAAGAGCAGCAGACACTGTTTTAAGGGCCCAACCACACTAGTAGGCCAAATGCAGTTTAATATCTGCTACTGTAGGCCAAAAGCCAGAAGGTTGAAGCTCAGCTTTATTCAGTTGAGGACAAACAACATGGAGGGGCAGACACCGTTAGTAGGCCCTAACCACCAATTTTTAAAAACACAGCACTTAATGAGAGCCAGAAGTTTTAAGCTCAGCTGTATTCAGTTGAGGTCAGACTCAACACCAGGGAGGGGCAGACACCGTTAGTAGGCCGTAACCAAAGTTGAAGGTCAAATGCAGTTTAATATCTGATACTATAGGCCGAAAGCCAGAAGGTTGAAGCTCAGCTGTATTCAGTTGAGGGCAAACACCAGGGAGGGGCAGACACCGTTAGTAGGCCGTAACCAAAGTTGAAGGTCAAATGCAGTTTAATATCTGATACTATAGGCCGAAAGCCAGAAGGTTGAAGCTCAGCTGTATTCAGTTGAGGGCAAACACCAGGGAGGGGCAGACACCGTTAGTAGGCCCTAAACACCAAGTTTTTAAAAAACAGCATTTAATGAGAGCCAGAAGGTTGAAGCTCAGCTATACTCAGTTGAGGGCAACACCAGGGAGGGGCAGACACCGTTAGTAGGCCCTAAACACCAAGTTTTTAAAAAACAGCACTTAATGAGAGCCAGAAGGTTGAAGCTCAGCTGTATTCAGTTGAGGGCAACACCAGGGAGGGGCCGACACCGTTAGTAGGCCGTAACCAAAGTTGAAGGCCAAATGCAGTTTAATATCTGATACTATAGGCCGAAAGCCAGAAGGATGAAGCTCAGCTGTATTCAGTTGAGGGGAAACACCAGGGAGCAGCAAACAGAGCTATTAGGCCCCAACCAGCACTTAAAAAAAATAAAAAATAAAAAAAAATATATATATATATATATATATATATATACAGTATATTAGAGCCAGAAGGTTGAAGCTCAGCTGTATTCAGTTGAGGGCAAACACCAGGGAGGGCAGACACCGTTAGTAGGCCCTAACCACCAAGTTTTTAAAAAACAGCACTTAATGAGAGCCAGAAGGTTGAAGCTCAGCTGTATTCAGTTGAGGGCGACACCAGGGAGGGGCAGACACCGTTAGTAGGCCCTAAACACCAATTTAAAAAAAAAAAAACAGCACTTAATGAGAGCCAGAAGGTTGAAGCTCAGATTTATTCAGTTGAGGAGAAACACCAGGCAGGGGCAGACACCGTTAGTAGGCCCTAAACACCTATTTTTTTTTTTTTTTTTTAAAAAAAGCTTAATAAGAGCCAGAAGGTTGAAGCTCAGCTTTATTCAGATGAGGACAAACACCAGGGAGCAGCAAACAGAGGTATTAGGCCCCATCCAGCAATTAAAAAAAAAAAAAAATTAGAGCCAGAAGGTGGAAGCTCAGCTTTATTCAGTTGAGGACAAAAACCAGGCAGGGGCAGACACCGTTAGTAGGCCCTAAACACCAAGTTTTTTAAAAAAAAAAACAGCACTTAATGAGAGCCAGAAGGTTGAAGCTCAGATTTATTCATTTGAGGACAACTTGAATTAGGGACGGCAGACAGACTTACCAGGCTGTCCCCTGTGTGGACCATGCATCCAATACATTAACCCATTGCGCCACAAAGGACACGTAACCTTCCGTGGCCATGCCTACAGGTCCATGTGTTTGTTGTCAGGTGTAGCTTTGGACTCACAGATTGACAGAGTGCATGGACAATGCGGTCTTTTACTTGCTGGTGGAGGGGTGGGATGGCTTTTCTCGCAAAAGAATTGTCAACTGGGTAGCTCATAGCGTGGTACAGCGTAGTCCATCATGGCTTTATTAATATTAAATAAAATAAAAAAATAGGCTCTATGCACTGTAAAATAGGTTCCAGGGGTAAACGGGCAGCATTGGTGTGGTCAGTGGAGGAGTAATGGAAGTAGGGACCGCAGACAGGCTAACAAAGGCCTAAAATAACAAACAATAGGCTCATGGCAGTTTTACATCGGTTACATGGATACACAGGCAGGCAGCATTGTGGTCAGTGGAGGAGGAGTAATGCAAGTAGGGACCGCAGACAGGCTAACAAAGGCCTAAAATAACAAACAATAGGCTCATGGCAGTTTTACATTGGTTACATGGATGCACAGGCAGGCAGCATTGTGGTCAGTGGAGGAGTAATGGAAGTAGGGACCGCAGACAGGCTAACAAAGGCCTAAAATAACAAACAATAGGCTCATGGCAGTATTACATCGGTTACATGGATGCACAGGCAGCATTGTGGTCAGTGGAGGATGAGTAATGCAAGTAGGGACCGCAGACAGGCTAACAAAGGCCTAAAATAACAAACAATAGGCTCATGGCAGTTTTACATCGGTTACATGGATACACAGGCAGGCAGCATTGTGGTCAGTGGAGGAGTAATGCAAGTAGGGACCGCAGACAGGCTAACAAAGGCTTAAAATAACAAACAATAGGCTCATGGCAGTTTTAAATCGGTTACATGGATACACAGGCAGGCAGCATTGTGGTCAGTGGAGGAGTAATGCAAGTAGGGACCGCAGACAGGCTAACAAAGGCCTAAAATAACAAACAATAGGCTCATGGCAGTTTTAAATCGGTTACATGGATACACAGGCAGGCAGCATTGTGGTCAGTGGAGGAGTAATGCAAGTAGGGACCGCAGACAGGCTATCAAAGGCCTAAAATAACAAACAATAGGCTCATGGCAGTTTTAAATCGGTTACATGGATGCACAGGCAGCATTGTGGTCAGTGGAGGAGGAGTAATGCAAGTAGGGACCGCAGACAGGCTAACAAAGGCCTAAAATAACAAACAATAGGCTCATGGCAGTTTTAAATCGGTTACATGGATGCACAGGCAGCATTGGTGTGGTCAGTGGAGGAGGAGTAATGCAAGTAGGGACCGCAGACAGGCTAACAAAGGCCTAAAATAACAAACAATAGGCTCATGGCAGTTTTAAATCGGTTACATGGATACACAGGCAGGCAGCATTGTGGTCAGTGGAGGAGTAATGCAAGTAGGGACCGCAGACAGGCTAACAAAGGCCTAAAATAACAAACAATAGGCTCATGGCAGTTTTAAATCGGTTACATGGATGCACAGGCAGCATTGTGGTCAGTGGAGGAGGAGTAATGCAAGTAGGGACCGCAGACAGGCTAACAAAGGCCTAAAATAACAAACAATAGGCTCATGGCAGTTTTAAATCGGTTACATGGATGCACAGGCAGCATTGGTGTGGTCAGTGGAGGAGGAGTAATGCAAGTAGGGACCGCAGACAGGCTAACAAAGGCCTAAAATAACAAACAATAGGCTCATGGCAGTTTTAAATCGGTTACATGGATGCACAGGCAGCATTGGTGTGGTCAGTGGAGGAGGAGTAATGCAAGTAGGGACCGCAGACAGGCTAACAAAGGCCTAAAATAACAAACAATAGGCTCATGGCAGTTTTACATCGGTTACATGGATGCACAGGCAGGCAGAATTGTGGTCAGTGGAGGAGTAATGGAAGTAGGGACCGCAGACAGGCTAACAAAGGCCTAAAATAACAAACAATAGGCTCATGGCAGTTTTACATGGGTTACATGGATACACAGGCAGGCAGCATTGTGGTCAGTGGAGGAGGAGTAATGCAAGTAGGGACCGCAGACAGGCTAACAAAGGCCTAAAATAACAAACAATAGGCTAATGGCAGTTTTAAATCGGTTACATGGATACACAGGCAGGCAGCATTGTGGTCAGTGGAGGAGGATTGCAAGGAGTGTCTGACACAGTTAGTACTCCCAAAAAAAAATACATGTTAATGTCTCGCAAAACAACTATAAGTAAAAAAAGGGTGGCATGCTTAGGTACAGGGGTGGGCTCATCTGCAGAGTTTATGACAAAGTAATTTGGCAGTAAATTAGTATTTACTGGTGTCAATATAGGACACTGCCCCAGACTACTTTAACTAGCATCATAGATGCAAACAAATTGGTATTGTTTGTCAGTGCCAGGCATTGAATGATGTCAGTGCATAGACTAAACATTGGTGGAGCTGTGCGAGATAATTTTGCACGTGGTAGAGCACAGTTTGAGCTGGGGGGGGAACTCTCTTGTGGCCGGCGGTACCGCCCCAGGGCCCCTCATGTTACAACGGTGTGTCTGACGTTGGGTGCGCACCACCACCGCCAGAGACACTACATTGTACTATGAGGGACCCAGTGGCAGTGCCATCGACCAAAAGTGGGCACACCCACCTCTTCAGACAAACAGCACTGTAACGGGTGCTTGCGCCAAGTGGCGAGACAACGGCCCCGTGGGGGGATTTTTCCCATTGGGGGAGGTGTAAACATGTCGTATGCTGGACAAACAGCTGCTGCAAATTAAGAGATTGGAACACTCAGTAAAACCAGTCCACAAGCAAGACCTTTTTATAGGAAAGCTAGGTGTCAGCCGGGATAGGTGGGGCAAAATAATTTGAAATCCAGGAGTGGTTCATTTTAATGAAGGTGAGATCATCCACATTTGGGGTAGCCAGAAGAGTCCTTTTTTCGGTTAATATTGAACCAGCAGCACTGAATACTCTTTCTGATAGCACACTAGCTGCTGGGCAAGCAAGCTCCTGCAACGTATATTCTGCCAATTCAGGCCAGGTGTCTAATTTTGATGCCCAGTAATCAAATGGGAATGACGGTTGAGGGAGAACATCGATAATGGAAGAAAAATAGTTAGTAACCATACTGGACAAATGTTGTCTCCTGTCACTTTGAATAGATGCTGCAGTACCTGTCCTGTCTGCGGTCATTGCGAAATCACTCCACAACCTGGTCAGAAAACCCCTCTGTCCAACGCCACTTCTGATCTGTGCACCTCTAACACCTCTGCCATGTAGCCCCCTGCAGCTTGTGTGAGACTGAGAACCATCACCGGCGCTGTGTGCTGGGAATGCCTGAATCAAACGGTCTACAAGAGTAGCTTGTTTGGTTGCTAATATTTGTTCGAGGTTCTCATGTGGCATAATATTTTGCAATTTGCCTTTATAGCGAGGGTCAAGGATGCAGGCCAACCAGTAATCGTCATCGCTCATCATTTTAATAATGCGTGTGTCCCTTTTGAGGATACGTAAGACATAATCCGCCATGTGGGCCAAAGTTCCAGTTGTCAAATCTGCGGTTGTGCTGGTTGGAGGGGCTGTTACAGGCAAATCTACATCACTTGTCTCCCTTAAAAAAACAGAACCCGGCCTTGCAACGCCACTAATTTCTGTTGGCCCAGGAGAAGCTTCCTCATTCAAAAAGTACTCATCCCCATCATCCTCCTCGTCCTCCTCCTCCTCTTCGCCCGCTACCGCGTCCTCTACACGGCCCTGACCAGACAATGGCTGACTGTCATCAAGGCTTTCCACTTCCTCGGCTGCAGACGCCTGCTCCTTTATGTGCATCAAACTTTGCATCAGCAGACGCATTAGGGGGATGCTCATGCTTATTATGGCGTTGTCTGCACTAACCAGCCGTGTGCATTCCTCAAAACACTGAAGGACTTGACACAGGTCTTGTAGCTTCGACCACTGCACACCTGACAACTCCATGTCTGCCATCCAACTGCCTGCCCGTGTATGTGTATCCTCCCACAATAACATAACAGCACGCCTCTGTTCGCACAGTCTCTGAAGCATGTGCAGTGTGGAGTTCCACCTTGTTGAAATGTCGATGATTAGGCGATGCTGGGGAAGGTTCAAAGACCGCTGATAGTTCTGCATACGGCTGGAGTGTACGGGCGAACGGCGGATATGCGAGCAAAGTCTGCGCACTTTGAGGAGCAGGTCGGGTAACCCCGGGTAACTTTTCAGGAAGCACTGCACCACCAGGTTTAAGGTGTGAGCCAGGCAAGGAATGTGTTTCAGTTGGGAAAGGGCTATGGCAGCCATGAAATTCCTTCCGTTATCACTCACAACCTTGCCTGCCTCAAGATGTACAGTGCCCAGCCATGACTGAGTTTCATTCTGCAAGAACTCGGACAGAACTTCTGCGGTGTGTCTGTTGTCGCCCAAACACTTCATTGCCAATACAGCCTGCTGAAGCTTGCCACTAGCTGTCCCATAATGGCACACCTGGTGTGCAACAGTGGCAGCTGCGGATGGAGTGGATGTGCGACTGAGGTGTGTGGACGAGCTCTCGCTTCTGCATGAGGAGGAGGAAGAGGAGGAGGGGGGGCAAACGCCAACAGCCAACTCTTTCCTTGACCGTGGACTAGGCAAAACTGTCCCAATATTGCTGTCCCCTGTGGACCCTGCATCCACCACATTCACCCAGTGTGCCGTGATGGACACGTAACGTCCCTGGCCATGCCTACTGGTCCATGCATCTGTTGTCAGGTGCACCTTTGTAGTCACAGACTGCCTGAGTGCATGGACGATGCGGTCTTTAACATGCTGTTGGAGGGCTGGGATGGCTTTTCTAGAAAAGAAGTGCCGACTGGGTAGCTCGTAGCGTGGTACAGCGTAGTCCATCAGCGCTTTGAAAGCTTCGCTTTCAACTAACCGGTAGGGCATCATCTCTAATGAGATTAGTCTAGCAATGTGGGCGTTCAAAACCTGTGTACGCGGATGCGAGGATGAGTACTTCCTTTTCCTAACAAGAGTCTCATGTAGGGTGAGCTGGACTGGAGAGCTGGAGATCGTGGAACTAGCGGTGGTGCCGGTGGACATGGGTGAGTGAGAGAGGGTTGGAGATGGTATTCTTGCTGGTGCCCTACATGCAGTGTTTCCTACTGCAAACCTGGTGATTCCCTGACTGCTTTGGCCTGGCGACGAAAGCTGCACAGATACTGCCGGTGGTGCGGGAAATGGTGGGTTTACAGTGAGGGAAGGGATGTAGCGTTGCTGACTAGCTTCATTGGCCGAGGGTGCTGCAACCTTTAGGGACATTTGGTAGTTATTCCAGGCTTGCAAATGCATGGTGGATAAATGTCTATGCATGCAACTTGTATTTAGACTTTTAAGATTCTGACCTCTGCTTAAGGTAGTTGAACATTTTTGACAGATGACTTTGCGCTGATCATTTGGATGTTGTTTAAAAAAATGCCAGACTGCACTCTTTCTACTATCGGATAACTTTTCAGGCATTGCAGACTGAGCTTCTTTAACCGGATGGCCACGCTGTCCTCCAGCAGGTTTTGGTTTTGCCACGCGTTTTTGGCCAGATACGGGCCCGGTAGATGGAACCTGTTGTGATGTTGATGCCTGCTGCCGCTCCTCCTCCTCCGCTTCTGAACTACTGCCGCCTGCACCCTGTTCCCCCAATGGCTGCCAATCGGGGTCAACAACTGGGTCATCTATGACCTCCTCTTCTATGTCGTGTGCAACTTCATCTGTGTCACCGTGTAAGCCGGTGGTATAGCGTTCGTGACGGGGCACCATAGTCTCCGCTGGGTTTGATTCTGCCTCAGTACACTGCGAGGGCAATGTTCTGGTCTGAGTCAAAGGAACAGCATAGTAATCTGGCTGTGGCTGTGCATCTGTGCACTCCATGTCCGATTCAACTTCTAATGGGCATGGCCTGTTAACTGTTTCACTGTCTAACCCAGGAACGGTATGTGTAAAGAGCTCCATGGAGTAACCTGTTGTGTCGACTGACGCATCCTTCACTGTTGTTCTGGGTGAACGACACAAGGAAGCCACTTGTTCCTGACCGGGAGCATCCACTGATGATGCACTGCTCTGACATTTGGCACTTTCCGAGGAGGAGGCGAAAGAGCTAGAGGCAGAGTGAGCAATGAAAGCCAATACTTGTTCCTCCTGCTCCGGCTTCAAAAGTGGTTTTCCTACTCCCAGAAAAGAGAGCGTTCGAGGCCTTGTGTAGGCAGATGACGTTTTTGGCTCAACAACTCGAGACTTAGGTGCTGTACTGCTTTTACCACGACCACCTGATGCTCCACCACCACTACCATCATTACCAGCTGACAATGACCGCCCACGGCCATGACCTCTTCCACTAGACTTCCTCATTGTTTGCAAAACGTAACCAAAGTAACGCTATTTGTTACTGTAAAACAACTTATAAGGTGAACTCAAACTTCTGTAGGATTTATATATACCTTTATAGGTGCCTGACACTGAAAGGAAAATCAGGCCCAATGTTACACACTAGGTTTTCTGTGCCCCAATAATTTGAGACAGATGGCACACACAGGAGCAGCACTCAAGCAGACTTGCCAATATTTATCTCCCACTAATTATTTTTTTTTGAAAAGGGAGAATGTACCCAAAAACAAAAAAAATGGCCAAGTATCACACACTGGTTTTCGGTGGCACACAATGAGAGAGAGATGCCACCCACAGCAATGGCACGGAGGCAGACTTTCCAATATTTATCTCCCACTAATTTTTTATTTTTTTTTAAAAGGGAGAATGTACCCCCCCCAAAAAAAATGGCCAAGTATCACACAGTGTTTTTCGGTGGCACACAATGAGAGACAGATGCCACACACAGGACTGGCACGGAGGCAGACTTGCCAATATTTATCTCCCACTAATTATTTTTTTTTGAAAAGGGAGAATGTACCCCCCCCCCAAAAAAAAAGGCCAAGTATCACACACTGGTTTTCGGTGGCACACAATGAGAGAGAGATGCCACCCACAGCAATGGCACGGAGGAAGACTTGCCACTATTTATCTCCCACTAATTTTTTTTTTTTTTTTAAAGGGAGAATGTACCCCCCTCAAAAAAAATGGCCAAGTATCACACAGTGTTTTTCGGCGGCACACAATGAGAGACAGATGCCACACACAGGACTGGCACGGAGGCAGACTTGCCAATATTTATCTCCCACTAATTATTTTTTTTTTGAAAAGGGAGAATGTACCCAAAAACAAAAAAAATGGCGAAGTATCACACAGTGTTTTTCGGTGGCACACAATGAGAGACAGATGCCACACACAGGACTGACACGGAGGCAGAGTTGCCAATATTTATCTCCCACTTATTATTTTTTTTTAAAAGGGAAAATTTACCCCCCCCCCAAAAAAAGGCCCAGTATTACACAGTGGTTTTCGGTGGCGCACACAATGAGAGACAGATGCCACACACAGGACTGGCACAGAGGCAGTTGCCAATATTTATCTCCCACTAATTATTATTTTTTTTAAAAAGGGAGAATGTACCCCCCCCCAAAAAAAAATGGCCAAGTATCACACAGTGTTTTTTGGTGGCACACAATGAGAGACAGATGCCACACACAGGACTGGCACGGAGGCAGACTTGCCAATATTTATCTCCCACCAATTATTTTTTTTTGAAAAGGGAGAATGTACCCCCCCAAAAAAAAGGCCAAGTATCACACACTGGTTTTCGGTGGCACACAATGAGAGAGAGATGCCACCCACAGCAATGGCACGGAGGCAGACTTGCCAATATTTATCTCCCACTAATTTTTTTTTTTTTGAAAAGGAAGAATGTACCCAAAACCAAAAAAAATGGCCAAGTATCACACAGTGTTTTTCGGTGGCACACAATGAGAGACAGATGCCACACACAGGACTGGCACGGAGGCAGACTTGCCAATATTTATCTCCCACTTTTTTTTTTTTTGAAAAGGGAGAATGTACCCAAAAACAAAAAAAATAGCCAAGTATCACACACTGGTTTTCGGTGGCACACAATGAGAGACAGATGCCACACACAGGACTGGCACGGAGGCAGACTTGCCAATATTTATCTCCCACTAATTATTTTTTTTTTAAAAGGGAGAATGTACCCAAAAACAAAAAAAATGGCCAATTATCACACAGTGGTTTTCGGTGGCACACAATGAGAGAGAGATGCCACCCACAGCAATGGCACGGAGGCAGACTTGCCAATATTTATCTCCCACTAATTTTTTTTTTTGAAAAGGGAGAATTTAGAAAAAAAAAAATGGCCAAGTATCACACAATGGTTTTCGGTGCCACACAATGAGAGAGAGATGCCACCCACAGCAATGGCACGGAGGCAGACTTGCCAATATTTATCTCCCACTATTTATTTATTTTTTTAAAAGGGAGAATGTACCCCCCCAAAAAAAATGGCCAAGTATCACACAGTGTTTTTCGGTGGCACACAATGAGAGACAGATGCCACACACAGGACTGGCACGGAGGCAGACTTGCCAATATTTATCTCCCACTAATTTTTTTTTTTTGAAAAGGGAGAATGTACCCCCCCCCAAAAAAAAGGCCAAGTATCACACACTGGTTTTCGGTGGCACACAATGAGAGAGAGATGCCACCCACAGCAATGGCACGGAGGCAGACTTGCCAATATTTATCTCCCACTTTTTTTTTTTTTGAAAAGGGAGAATGTACCCAAAAACAAAAAAAATAGCCAAGTATCACACAGTGTTTTTCGGTGGCACACAATGAGAGACAGGTGCCACAAACAGGACTGGCACGGAGGCAGACTTGCCAATATTTATCTCCCACTAATTATTTTTTTTTTTAAAGGAAGAATGTACCCAAAAACAAAAAAAAATGGCCAAGTATCACACAGTGTTTTTCGGTGGCACACAATGAGAGACAGATGCCACACACAGGACTGGCACGGAGGCAGACTTGCCAATATTTATCTCCCACTTTTTTTTTTTTGAAAAGGGAGAATGTACCCAAAAACAAAAAAAATAGCCAAGTATCACACAGTGTTTTTCGGTGGCACACAATGAGAGACAGGTGCCACAAACAGGACTGGCACGGAGGCAGACTTGCCAATATTTATCTCCCACTAATTATTTTTTTTTTAAAAGGGAGAATGTACCCAAAAACAAAAAAAATGGCCAATTATCACACAGTGGTTTTCGGTGGCACACAATGAGAGAGAGATGCCACCCACAGCAATGGCACGGAGGCAGACTTGCCAATATTTATCTCCCACTAATTTTTTTTTTTGAAAAGGGAGAATTTAGAAAAAAAAAAATGGCCAAGTATCACACAATGGTTTTTGGTGGCACACAATGAGAGAGATGCCACCCACAGCAATGGCACAGAGGCAGACTTGCCAATATTTATCTTCCACTAATTTTTTTTTTTTGAAAAGGGAGAATTTAGCAAAAAAAAAAAAAAAAATGGGCAAGTATCACACAGTGGTTTTCGGTGGCACACAATGAGAGACAGATGCCACACACAGCAATGGCACGGAGGCAGACTTGCCAATATTTATCTCACTGCAATAATCTCAGAAAAGTATGGCAGGCAGCTATAAAAAGGACTGCTGCACACAAAAGTGTGGACAAACACACAAGATAGCTGTGCAGAAAGGAAGGAAAAACAGGATTTGTGTTTTGAAAAAAGCAGTTGGTTTGCACAGCATCGTACACACACAGCAACGCAGCTATCAGGGTCAGGGAGCCTTCTAGGGCAGCCCAATGAGCGACAGCGCTGAGGAAAAAAAAAATGTAGCTTCCACTGTCCCTGCAAACAAAAGGTGGTGTTGGACAGTGGAAATCGCTACAGCACAAGCGGTTTGTAGCTTTATGTACCCTGCCTATCACTATCCCTGCTTCTGAAGAAGCGGTAGCAACCTCTCCCTACGCTCAGATCAGCAGCAGTAAGATGGCGGTCGGCGGGAACGCCCCTTTATAGCCCCTGTAACGCCGCAGAAAGCAAGCCAATCACTGCAATGCCCTTCTCTAAGATGGTGGGGACTGAGATCTATGTCATCACGCTGCCCACACTCTGCGTCCACCTTCATTGGCTGAGAAATGGCGCTTTTAGCGTCATCAAAATGCGACTTTGGCGCGAAAGTCGCGTACTGCATGGCCGACCCCACACAGGGATCGGCTCGGTTTCATGAGATGCCGACTTTGCCAAAAGTCGGCGACTTATGAAAATGAACGATCCGTTTCGCTCAACCCTACTTATAGCAAGTGAGCAATTCTGCTACATACAGCCGATCTGATCAACGCCTGTAAGTAGCAGAGCCAATCGTATTATGGCAGCTTCTAGTCTCCCATGAAGCATGCTAAAAGTAAAAAAAAAATGCTTTTAAAAATATTAAAAAATAAAAAAAATATAAAAGTTCAAATCATCCCCGTTTAGCTGCATTCAAATTAAAACAATAATAAAAAAAAAATACACATATTTGGTATTGCCGCATTCAGAATCGGCCAATTTATCACTATAAATAAAGAATTAACCTGATCTCTAAACGGCGTAACAAGAAAAAAAGTAAAAACGCCAGAATTATTTTTTTTTTTGGTCGACACTACATTGCAATTAAAGGCAATAACAGGCGATCAAACTGTTGTATCTACACCTACATGGTATCAATAAAAACATCAGCTCAGCGCCAAAAATAAGCCCTCAGTTAGCTCCAAATCACGAAAAATGAAGACGCTACAGGTGTCGGAAAATGGCATTAGTTTTTTTTTTTACCAAAGTTTGGATATTATTTTCACCACTTAAATAAAAAAGAACCTACACATGTTTGGTGTCTATGAACTCGTAATGAGCTGTAGAATCATAATGACAGATCAGTTTTAGCATTTAGTGAACATGGTAAAAAAAACAAAACAACTGTGGAATTGAACTTTTTTGCAATTTCACCGCACTTGGAATTTTTTTCCCCGTTTTCCAGTACCCTATATGTTAAAATCAATGGTGTCATTCAAAAGTACAACTTGTCCTGCAAAAAATAAGCCCTCACATGTCCATTTTGACAGAAAAATAAAAAGTTATGACTCTGGGAAGAAGGGGAGCAAAAAAGGAAAAAAATGTAAAATGGCCTGGGGGTCAAGGGCTTAATGAGGATGTTTTCACAAAAGTCATTTATCTTTAGATAATGCCAATTTTCTAAAATGTTTGGGGAATTGTGTGCAAAAGAAAATTTAGCTACTAACTTCCCAGAGTTTACTAATGTCACCAACCATGAAGGTGAGTCAGAGTAGTTCACGGATAGTAATGGCAAATCTTAATATGTTAGAGCAGGGTGGAGACACGAGACAGTAATATGGATGATATACAGTATAATTGGCCTATTAAGAAGACGCGTTCATTTTTTACATGATTTCCGCACTAAATTAGTGTAATGCAAAACTACAGGAATAATCTGTATGAGCAAACATGTTATTCCAATGTAATAATTGTAATGGATGCTGACATCACACAACCACAATAAGAAAACAGAGCAGCAGGGCACTGTTTAATTCTCCCTAGGACAAGCCGGGTACAAACATTCTTAGGGCTCATTTCCACGTGCGAGTCACACGTCCGTATCTCGCATGTGGAAACCAAGCTCTGGCGCCGGCACTCAGGAGCGGAGCTGTGCAGCTCCATGTGTTCCTATGCGGCCGCACAGCTCCGCTCCTCAGTGCCGGCTCCACAGCTTGGTTTCCACATGCGAGATACGGACGTGTGACTCGCATGTGGAAATGAGCCCTTAGAAGCAATAAACCATATGGCAAGCAGCTTAGTTTCAAAAGATATTATGTAATCTGTTTGCAAAAGAGACATCAAGTGCGTTTCTAGTAGCTAGCACTGTCATAAAGATTTGTTCCATTTAATAATTCCCTATAATGGGCTCTAATACTCAATAATGGGCAGTCTTTTTGCACGAGGACATACTTGGTAATTCTATGCAAAAGAAGTATAGAAAGGATGGAGGGAAAAAAAGATGACATAGACACCTAGAGGTGCCCCAGTGGATGAATGGCAGATGTTGGCACAGCTATGGGAGCATCACCAGGCTTCATTACATATAGGCGTATATAGACATAGCTTGGAATGTGACGCACGGCTCCACACTAATGGGAATGTTTTCAAATCTTAATGTACTGCACAGAATTAGAGAAAAAAGTCTTTTGCTATGGATAATAGTTTCTAGGCTGCTAACAGTGATGGTAGTAAATTTTTGGGAACATTATGGAGAACTTATCACTGGAAATCCAATTTACAGTCACAACTACATTTTAATTTTTGGATGGAGATTGTATCTGACCAATCTCCATTCAGGGATCTCAGCCAGGTGATTTAGCGCTCTAACTATGAAACTTCAAAGAGAGGAAAGCCGGCACTCTCTGTTCCATAAAAATGTTGTTTATTGCAGAATTATTAAAAAATGGATGCAGGTGAATGCAAGTGCAAGAGACAAATGATGGCCATTTCGCACACAACGGTGCCTCAAGGGGTCCAACGTGTGTTTGGACACGTTGGAGCACTATTGTGTGCGAAACGGTTGTTGACCGTCTCTTGCACCTGCATTCTCCTGAATCCACTTTTTAATAATTCTGCAAAAACGACATTTTTATGGGACAGAGAGTGACGCCTCGAAGTTTCACGAAAATCTTGCATTTGGTGAAGCACCCGGAGTTCCAGAAGAACTTACCTCTTTTCTTAACTTCTAGAAGGTTTCAAATCAATCAGTAAATGATGGACAGGAATTTCTGTTTCAGCCCTGGTCTACAGAAGCCAATGCCATACCTGTAGATCATCTGAGAAGACACTGTACACCATTAGTCAGAAGCTGTCAGAGGCAGAATAAACATTGACATCAAGATATCAAGATACTGTATATTTATTAGTTTTCACCATCATTTTCATCAGGAACTGCAGTGTGAACTATCCAGTAATGTACCCTTAGGTGCTTGAGAACATGGAAATGCAACAGCTGAAGGTCTCCTTTAAGAAAAGCGTAGGTGTAAGATCAGCAGTGATGTCTGGGCACTCCCAACAAAGTCACAGGTATCTCAGGTGCTCAGTGCTGGATTCATAGCCGCACTGCTCAGTACTGTTGTCTATCCTTCAAGACTCTGGAGTGAGCAGATGTATCTGTCTGCTCTCTGCAAGACGGGGGAGATAGAGGAGATAATTCCGGTGCCATGCTACTGGCAGCCCATTGCAGCAGCAGCTACTCGGTTTGTCTGTTACAGTTTTGCCTGTTGCCTGTTCTTTTGGACCTTCTGAACTTTGACTGACCCCTAATTTTAATTTTGGATTGATGGATTTTTATACCCTGTGGATCGCACTGTTCCTGCATGATGGACCCCTGTGGGAAGGTGGAAACCACTCTCCACAACCAACCAAATGCCCTTGGACACGCAGCTCTGGATGGGCACCCGGATCTGCCACTACAATGTACTTCCCCCACAGGTACATGCAACTCCTAAAGACATACCAGTGATGAGCAGTTATTAGCGCCCTTGGACATGAATCTAATACAACCACTGTCAACTACAGTTTCGCAATACACACAGCTTCTAACTTGTTGGTTACTGATGCAGCCATCTGGGTACAGAGGTGAACACTGGACACAATCAGACACGGTGTGGACTGGAATGAAGGAAAGGGTGACTGATCTGCTGGCTGTCCCAAAGCCCATCACTAAACGTATTGTGTATTCAATGGATCAACTTCTGGAGGTGAGCAGGTTGAAACTTTCTCCAGCTGTGGCTATACCACACATTCCTCATGAAGTATGGAGACCTTTCAGAGGCTGCAGAGCAGTTAAAAAGTTGAAGTCCAGGAGAAGAAGGTTTAAACTAGCAGAGCCATAAATTATGATGGGTAATGTACGCTCGCTGGGAAATAAGATGGATGAACTGCTAGCTCTGTGTAAAACCCAGACAGAGTTCAAGATATGCAGTCTCATGTGCTTTACAGAAACCTAGTTACATGGGTAGGTTCCTGATTCAAGTAGCTCGATTCCAGGGTTTCACATGGTCTTGGCTGATAGAGACAAAGCTAAGTGTGGTAAGAAGAAGGGTGGTGGGGTGTTATTATACAATAATAACAGATGGTGTAATCAGCGACATATTACTGTTAAGGAAAGTCACTGCAGTCAAAACATTGAACTCTTAGCAGTTGGCCTTAGTATCTAAGACAAAAAAACCAATGCACAGGCAGAGATGTTTACCTGTCTCAGGCCTCCAACTAATTACACTAACCAAAGTGCAGCAGACCCAAGTTAAGATGGTGGATGACAGATGCACAGGTGCAATAATACCGATACTGCAGCCAGCCTACAATCAGGATTTGGCCGCCTGGCACACCTGTGCAAAAATGATCTGTATGTGGCATGTTCACACAGAAATACAAAGCATATGGCTCTGGCCTATTAGTAACGCCATATAGCGGGCCAGCCATTGCTATCATGCGTCCTGTGTGAACAGAGGCCACAGTATACAGAGCCATCTAGGGTCCAGCTGCACCCTGAAAAAATGACGTGTCCAAAAACATAACAATGTATGTAAGGTATTAGTTGGTATTATGGCCACAATACTGTAAGCCGGCAACCCGCGTCAATGGTCCTCACATATTGCCGGTCCTAACGCTAACAACAAGAAAAAAAACCTCAGACAGGTAAACATCTCTGCCTGTGCATTGGTTTTTTTGTCTTGAATAGTGGAGTTTTTTTGTCCTCTTATGGTTTTTTTTCTTGTTGTTAGCGTTAGGACCGGCAATATGTGAGGACCCTTGACGCGGGTTGCCGGTTTACAGTATTGTGGCCATAATACCAACTAATACCTTACATACATTGTTATGTTTTTGGACACGTCATTTTTTCAGGGTGCAGCTGGACCCTAGATGGCTCTGTATACTGTGGCCTCTGTTCACACAGGACGCATGATAGCAATGGCTGGCCCGCTATATGGCGTTACTAATAGGCCAGAGCCATATGCTTTGTATTTCTGTGTGAACATGCCACATACAGATCATTTTTGCACAGGTGTGCCAGGCGGCCAAATCCTGATTGTAGGCTGGCTGCAGTATTGGTATTATTGCACCTGTGCATCTGTCATCCACCATCTTAACTTGGGTCTGCTGCACTTTGGTTAGTGTAATTAGTTGGAGGCCTCAGACAGGTAAACATCTCTGCCTGTGCATTGTTTTTTTTTGTCTTAGATACTAAGGCCAACTGCTAAGAGTTCAATGTTTTGACTGCAGTGACTTTCCTTAACAGTAATATGTCGCTGATTACACCATCTGTTATTATTGTATAATAACACCCCACCACCCTTCTTCTTACCACACTTAGCTTTGTCTCTATCAGCCAAGACCATGTGAAACCCTGGAATCGAGCTACTTGAATCAGGAACCTACCCATGTAACTAGGTTTCTGTAAAGCACATGAGACTGCATATCTTGAACTCTGTCTGGGTTTTACACAGAGCTAGCAGTTCATCCATCTTATTTCCCAGCGAGCGTACATTACCCATCATAATTTATGGCTCTGCTAGTTTAAACCTTCTTCTCCTGGACTTCAACTTTTTAACTGCTCTGCAGCCTCTGAAAGGTCTCCATACTTCATGAGGAATGTGTGGTATAGCCACAGCTGGAGAAAGTTTCAACCTGCTCACCTCCAGAAGTTGATCCATTGAATACACAATACGTTTAGTGATGGGCTTTGGGACAGCCAGCAGATCAGTCACCCTTTCCTTCATTCCAGTCCACACCGTGTCTGATTGTGTCCAGTGTTCACCTCTGTACCCAGATGGCTGCATCAGTAACCAACAAGTTAGAAGCTGTGTGTATTGCGAAACTGTAGTTGACAGTGGTTGTATTAGATTCATGTCCAAGGGCGCTAATAACTGCTCATCACTGGTATGTCTTTAGGAGTTGCATGTACCTGTGGGGGAAGTACATTGTAGTGGCAGATCCGGGTGCCCATCCAGAGCTGCGTGTCCAAGGGCATTTGGTTGGTTGTGGAGAGTGGTTTCCACCTTCCCACAGGGGTCCATCATGCAGGAACAGTGCGATCCACAGGGTATAAAAATCCATCAATCCAAAATTAAAATTAGGGGTCAGTCAAAGTTCAGAAGGTCCAAAAGAACAGGCAACAGGCAAAACTGTAACAGACAAACCGAGTAGCTGCTGCTGCAATGGGCTGCCAGTAGCATGGCACCGGAATTATCTCCTCTATCTCCCCCGTCTTGCAGAGAGCAGACAGATACATCTGCTCACTCCAGAGTCTTGAAGGATATACAACAGTACTGAGCAGTGCGGCTATGAATCCAGCACTGAGCACCTGAGATACCTGTGACTTTGTTGGGAGTGCCCAGACATCACTGGTGATCTTACACCTACGCTTTTCTTAAAGGAGACCTTCAGCTGTTGCATTTCCATGTTCTCAAGCACCTAAGGGTACATTACTGGATAGTTCACACTGCAGTTCCTGATGAAAATGATGGTGAAAACTAATAAATATACAGTATCTTGATATCTTGATGTCAATGTTTATTCTGCCTCTGACAGCTTCTGACTAAGGCTAGGTTCACATTGCGTTAGGGCAATCCGTTTAGCGCTAGCGCTAGCGGATTGCGCTAACGCAATGTTTTTTTCGGGGTCGCGTTTAGGGGTCGCGTTAACGTCCCCGCTCTCGCAGATCCCCGATCTGCGAGAGCGGGGAACGGACCTCGGGCGCGCCGCGGACGCTGCAAGCAGCGTCCGAGGCGCATCACAGAAGAACGGCACATCACTAGCGCGAGCCGAAAAAGGCACGCGCTAGTGATGCGCTGCAGGAGAAATTTACATTGCTGTCAATGGGCACGCTAACGGACCCGTTGCACGGCGTTAATTGCGACATTTTCGCCGTGCAACGCTGTCCGTTAGCGTTAACCCATTAACGCAATGTGAACCCAGCCTAATGGTGTACAGTGTCTTCTCAGATGATCTACAGGTATGGCATTGGCTTCTGTAGACCAGGGCTGAAACAGAAATTCCTGTCCATCATTTACTGATTGATTTGAAACCTTCTAGAAGTTAAGAAAAGAGGTAAGTTCTTCTGGAACTCCGGGTGCTTCACCAAATGCAAGATTTTCGTGAAACTTCGAGGCGTCACTCTCTGTCCCATAAAAATGTCGTTTTTGCAGAATTATTAAAAAGTGGATTCAGGAGAATGCAGGTGCAAGAGACGGTCAACAACCGTTTCGCACACAATAGTGCTCCAACGTGTCCAAACACACGTTGGACCCCTTGAGGCACCGTTGTGTGCGAAATGGCCATCATTTGTCTCTTGCACTTGCATTCACCTGCATCCATTTTTTAATAATTCTGCAATAAACAACATTTTTATGGAACAGAGAGTGCCGGCTTTCCTCTCTTTGAAGTTTCATAGTTAGAGCGCTAAATCACCTGGCTGAGATCCCTGAATGGAGATTGGTCAGATACAATCTCCATCCAAAAATTAAAATGTAGTTGTGACTGTAAATTGGATTTCCAGTGATAAGTTCTCCATAATGTTCCCAAAAATTTACTACCATCACTGTTAGCAGCCTAGAAACTATTATCCATAGCAAAATACTTTTTTCTCTAATTCTGTGCAGTACATTAAGATTTGAAAACATTCCCATTAGTGTGGAGCTGTGCTATGTCTATATATGCCTATGCAGCGCCCCAGAGTCCTGGTCGTTGCAGTACTGTGGCTCCGCCACTATGGGGAGCTATGGTACGTCTGATTGCACTAAGGAGTTTCTCTGACCAGGTACACTCACACCACACTTCACACTCCGGCCACCAGGGGGGGTGGTTCTATCTACTAGGCCACTCCTCACACTTTGGTAAAACTGGGGGTTGGACAGGAAGACAGGGAGAAGTAGCTGGGAAGAGCTAGTGAGAGGACCTGTCAGGGATGGGATCCTGGCAGACTCCTCAGAGCAGAACAAACCAGTGAACAACGGGAATACAGTAAAGAGGAATTAGAACCAGAAGGAGTCGTGCTGTTAGACCGAGGCAACATCCTTCTGAGGCGCAAACAGTCGGTGGCCGGAACGCCGAGCAAGTAAGAGACTTTAAGTACTACTGCAAACCACGGCCGGACAGCTAATTACAGGTTGGCTGTCTCACTTAACACCTAAGCAGACAACGGAGGCAGCTGTGGGAGAGGGGCAACTCTAGGGTCCAGGAAGAACTCCAGGCCTACCCCGTCATACGGGTGCGTCCTACCATATCATCTGGAGGACGGAGAAAACGAACATCAGAGACAGACAGAAACAGTTGTGAGGACTTTCCCGGGAGCTCAGCAGGGAAGAACTACAACACTCAGCGCTAGAAGGTAGACACTGATTCCCACCTGTAAAGAGAACTCCTGATGTGCCTTTGGACCGGCCGGTCTCTGACAACCCAGTTAACAGCGCTCTGGACTGAGGTCTCCGAAACCTTCAGTAAAGAGGTAAAGAGACTGCAACCTGGTGTCCTCATTATTTACCGCGACCTGCATCCCACAACTGCACCATTATCATCATTTATTGCACTAGACGTTCCCCCACTGACAGACAGGGCCACGGACCGGGTCTAGCCACCGTGACAACCCCAGAACTGAGACTCAGAGGCCCGGCTCCGGGTACCCCTCGGCCCTGCGGCGGTGTGGGGGCGCTCCACCTATATGTAATGAAGCCTGGTGATGCTCCCATAGCTGTGCCAACATCTGCCATTCATCCACTGGGGCACCTCTAGGTGTCTATGTCATCTTTTTTTCCCTCCATCCTTTCTATACTTCTTTTGCATAGAATTACCAAGTATGTCCTCGTGCAAAAAGACTGCCCATTATTGAGTATTAGAGCCCATTATAGGGAATTATTAAATGGAACAAATCTTTATGACAGTGCTAGCTACTAGAAATGCACTTGATGTCTCTTTTGCAAACAGATTACATAATATCCTTTAGAAAAATATTTAGAATTGAGAGTCCTCAGTGGTTGATACCTTTTAATGGCTAAATGAAAAGATGGTAACAAATTGCAAGCTTTTGAGACTACATACGTCTCTTCATCAGGCAAAGACTAAAACAAATTCTGAAGAATCACATATTTATGCACAACATAGTATAGAGAAAAAAAAAAAAAAAAAGAGGGGAAAAAAAACCATGGATAAGCTAGGTGACATGAAGCAGAATTACCATGGGTGATAAACAGTTACGTCCATAAATATTGGGCCAATTCTTAGATAAGGATTGTTTTATTGTCCTGTGATTAGGGTCTCGTTCTGTTGTGATGACCCCACATGGTCTGAGGGGCAAGTTCATTAGTTGATGTAAAAAGACATAAATCCGTGTGACACATTCATTCCTGCATTTAGAGTGTCAAAGGTCGTCATCAGTTTATACTCCCAGACTCTTCTGTCTCTCTGAGTTTTGACGTTACTTTTCAATACAAGTAATTTCATGTCCATAATGCTATGATTTGGGAGACAGAAATGTATTGCCACAGGTATATCCATTCTTTTTTCTTTTATTGTATGGCGATGAGAGTTCATCCTTGTTCTCAGTTTCTGCCCTGTCTCCCCCACATACAGACCCCCAGTTGGACATTTAGTACAAATGATTAGGTACACCACATTAGAAGTGATGCAGCTGAATGTACCTGGTATCTTGTAGTCCTGGTGTGAGTTGGGAATCTTTATCTTGTCCGTGGTCATTATAAATGGACAGGTTTTACATTTTTTCTGGTTGCAATGGATAGAGATGAACACCTGGGTCGCCTCAGAAAGACCTTTTTGAATCAGGGCTACCATCCAAGAACAATTGAAAATCAGATTACAAGAGCCACCAGAATATCAAGGAATCACCTGCTACATTACAAAACTAAAGAAGAAAATAACCGGGTGCCTCTAGTGGTCACCTACAATCCAAATCTGGAGGCGCTAAGGGGAGCTGCACGGAAATTACAACCTTTACTGCAAAAAGATGCCCGCTTACAATCCATTTTTCCAGACCCCCCACTACTGTGTTTTAGGCAGCCCCCAAATCTAAGAAGCATCATTGTCAAGAGCTCCATGTCCTCTCCAACAGCTGCAGGTACCTTTCCTTGCAACCAGAAAAAATGTAAAACCTGTCCATTTATAATGACCACGGACAAGATAAAGATTCCCAACTCACACCAGGACTACAAGATACCAGGTACATTCAGCTGCATCACTTCTAATGTGGTGTACCTAATCATTTGTACTAAATGTCCAACTGGGGGTCTGTATGTGGGGGAGACAGGGCAGAAACTGAGAACAAGGATGAACTCTCATCGCCATACAATAAAAGAAAAAAGAATGGATATACCTGTGGCAATACATTTCTGTCTCCCAAATCATAGCATTATGGACATGAAATTACTTGTATTGAAAAGTAACTTCAAAACTCAGAGAGACAGAAGAGTCTGGGAGTATAAACTGATGACGACCTTTGACACTCTAAATGCAGGAATGAATGTGTCACACGGATTTATGTCTTTTTACATCAACTAATGAACTTGCCCCTCAGACCATGTGGGGTCATCACAACAGAACGAGACCCTAATCACAGGACAATAAAACAATCCTTATCTAAGAATTGGCCCAATATTTATGGACGTAACTGTTTATCACCCATGGTAATTCTGCTTCATGTCACCTAGCTTATCCATGGGTTTTTTTCCCCTCTTTTTTTTTTTTTCTCTATACTATGTTGTGCATAAATATGTGATTCTTCAGAATTTGTTTTAGTCTTTGCCTGATGAAGAGACGTATGTAGTCTCGAAAGCTTGCAATTTGTTACCATCTTTTCAGTTAGCCATTAAAAGGTATCAACCACTGAGGACTCTCAATTCTAAATATTTTTCTATCTACTGGCTAACACGGTACCAAGATATATTTCTTTCCTGTATAATATCCTTTGAAACTAAGCTGCTTGCCATATGGTTTATTGCTTCTAAGGGCTCATTTCCACATGCGAGTCACACGTCCGTATCTCGCATGTGGAAACCAAGCTGTGGAGCCGGCACTGAGGAGCGGAGCTGTGCGGCCGCATAGGAACACATGGAGCTGCACAGCTCCGCTCCTGAGTGCCGGCGCCAGAGCTTGGTTTCCACATGCGAGATACGGACGTGTGACTCGCACGTGGAAATGAGCCCTAAGAATGTTTGTACCCGGCTTGTCCTAGGGAGAATTAAATAGTGCCCTGCTGCTCTGTTTTCTTATTGTGGTTGTGTGATGTCAGCATCCATTACAATTATTACATTGGAATAACATGTTTGCTCATACAGATTATTCCTGTAGTTTTGCATTACACTAATTTAGTGCGGAAATCATGTAAAAAATGAACGCGTCTTCTTAATAGGCCAATTATACTGTATATCATCCATATTACTGTCTCGTGTCTCCACCCTGCTCTAACATATTAAGATTTGCCATTACTATCCGTGAACTACTCTGACTCACCTTCATGGTTGGTGACATTAGTAAACTCTGAGAAGTTAGTAGCTAAATTTTCTTTTGCACACAATTCCCCAAACATTTTAGAAAATTGGCATTATCTAAAGATAAATGACTTTTGTGAAAACATCCTCATTAAGCCCTTGACCCCCAGGCCATTTTACATTTTTTTCCTTTTTTGCTCCCCTTCTTCCCAGAGTCATAACTTTTTATTTTTCTGTCAAAATGGACATGTGAGGGCTTATTTTTTGCAGGACAAGTTGTACTTTTGAATGACACCATTGATTTTAACATATAGGGTACTGGAAAACGGGAAAAAAAATTCCAAGTGCGGTGAAATTGCAAAAAAGTTCAATTCCACAGTTGTTTTGTTTTTTTACCATATTCACTAAATGCTAAAACTGATCTGTCATTATGATTCTACAGCTCATTACGAGTTCATAGACACCAAACATGTGTAGGTTCTTTTTTATTTAAGTGGTGAAAATAATATCCAAACTTTGGTTAAAAAAAAAACTAATGCCATTTTCCGACACCTGTAGCGTCTTCATTTTTCGTGATTTGGAGCTAACTGAGGGCTTATTTTTGGCGCTGAGCTGATGTTTTTATTGATACCATGTAGGTGTAGATACAACAGTTTGATCGCCTGTTATTGCCTTTAATTGCAATGTAGTGTCGACCAAAAAAAATAATAATTCTGGCGTTTTTACTTTTTTTCTTGTTACGCCGTTTAGAGATCAGGTTAATTCTTTATTTATAGTGATAAGTTGGCCGATTCTGAATGCGGCAATACCAAATATGTGTATTTTTTTTTATTATTGTTTTAATTTGAATGGGGCTAAACGGGGATGATTTGAACTTTTATATTTTTTTTATTTTTTAATATTTTTAAAAGCATTTTTTTTTTACTTTTAGCATGCTTCATGGGAGACTAGAAGCTGCCATAATACGATTGGCTCTGCTACTTACAGGCGTTGATCAGATAGGCTGTATGTAGCAGAATTGCTCACTTGCTATGAGTAGGGTTGAGCGAAACGGATCGTTCATTTTCATAAGTCGCCGACTTTTGGCAAAGTCGGCATCTCATGAAACCGAGCCGATCCCTGTGTGGGGTCGGCCATGCAGTACGCGACTTTCGCGCCAAAGTCGCGTTTCGATGACGCTAAAAGCGCCATTTCTCAGCCAATGAAGGTGGACGCAGAGTGTGGGCAGCGTGATGACATAGATCTCAGTCCCCACCATCTTAGAGAAGGGCATTGCAGTGATTGGCTTGCTTTCTGCGGCGTCACAGGGGCTATAAAGGGGCGTTCCCGCCGACCGCCATCTTACTGCTGCTGATCTGAGCGTAGGGAGAGGTTGCTACCGCTTCTTCAGAAGCAGGGATAGTGATAGGCAGGGTACATAAAGCTACAAACCGCTTGTGCTGTAGCGATTTCCACTGTCCAACACCACCTTTTGTTTGCAGGGACAGTGGAAGCTACATTTTTTTTTCCTCAGCGCTGTCGCTCATTGGGCTGCCCTAGAAGGCTCCCTGACCCTGATAGCTGCGTTGCTGTGTGTGTACGATGCTGTGCAAACCAACTGCTTTTTTCAAAACACAAATCCTGTTTTTCCTTCCTTTCAGCACAGCTATCTTGTGTGTTTGTCCACACTTTTGTGTGCAGCAGTCCATTTTATAGCTGCCTGCCATACTTTTCTGAGATTACTGCAGGGAGATAAATATTGGCAAGTCTGCCTCCGTGCCATTGCTGTGTGTGGCATCTGTCTCTCATTGTGTGCCACCGAAAACCACTGTGTGATACTTGCCCATTTTTTATTTTTTTTTTGCAAAATTCTCCCTTTTCAAAAAAAAAAAAATTAGTGGAAGATAAATATTGGCAAGTCTGCCTCCGTGCCATTGCTGTGGGTGGCATCTCTCTCTCATTGTGTGGCACCGAAAACCATTGTGTGGTACTTGGCCATTTTTTTTTTCTAAATTCTCCCTTTTCAAAAAAAAAAATTAGTGGGAGATAAATATTGGCAAGTCTGCCTCCGTGCCATTGCTGTGGGTGGCATCTCTCTCTCATTGTGTGCCACCGAAAACCACTGTGTGATAATTGGCCATTTTTTTGTTTTTGGGTACATTCTCCCTTTTAAAAAAAAAATAATTAGTGGGAGATAAATATTGGCAAGTCTGCCTCCGTGCCAGTCCTGTGTGTGGCATCTGTCTCTCATTGTGTGCCACCGAAAACCAGTGTGTGATACTTGGCTATTTTTTTTGTTTTTGGGTACATTCTCCCTTTTCAAAAAAAAAAAAAGTGGGAGATAAATATTGGCAAGTCTGCCTCCGTGCCAGTCCTGTGTGTGGCATCTGTCTCTCATTGTGTGCCACCGAAAAACACTGTGTGATACTTGGCCATTTTTTTTGTTTTTGGGTACATTCTTCCTTTTCAAAAAAAAATAATTAGTGGGAGATAAATATTGGCAAGTCTGCCTCCGTGCCAGTCCTGTTTGTGGCACCTGTCTCTCATTGTGTGCCACCGAAAAACACTGTGTGATACTTGGCTATTTTTTTTGTTTTTGGGTACATTCTCCCTTTTCAAAAAAAAAAAAAGTGGGAGATAAATATTGGCAAGTCTGCCTCCGTGCCAGTCCTGTGTGTGGCATCTGTCTCTCATTGTGTGCCACCGAAAAACACTGTGTGATACTTGGCCATTTTTTTGGGGGGGGTACATTCTCCCTTTAAAAAAAAAAAAAAAATTAGTGGGAGATAAATATTGGCAAGTCTGCCTCCGTGCCATTGCTGTGGGTGGCATCTCTCTCTCATTGTGTGCCACCGAAAACCAGTGTGTGATACTTGGCCATTTTTTTTTGGGGGGGGTGCATTCTCCCTTTTAAAAAAAAAAAAAATTAGTGGGAGATAAATATTGGCAAGTCTGCCTCCGTGCCAGTCCTGTTTGTGGCACTTGTCTCTCATTGTGTGCCACCGAAAAACACTGTGTGATACTTGGCTATTTTTTTTGTTTTTGGGTACATTCTCCCTTTTCAAAAAAAAAAAAAGTGGGAGATAAATATTGGCAAGTCTGCCTCCGTGCCATTGCTGTGGGTGGCATCTCTCTCTCATTGTGTGCCACCGAAAACCAGTGTGTGATACTTGGCCTTTTTTTTGGGGGGGGTACATTCTCCCTTTTCAAAAAAAAATAATTAGTGGGAGATAAATATTGGCAAGTCTGCCTCCGTGCCAGTCCTGTGTGTGGCATCTGTCTCTCATTGTGTGCCACAGAAAAACACTGTGTGATACTTGGCCATTTTTTTGGGGGGGGCACATTCTCCCTTTTAAAAAAAAAAAAAAATTAGTGGGAGATAAATATTGGCAAGTCTGCCTCCGTGCCATTGCTGTGGGTGGCATCTCTCTCTCATTGTGTGCCACCGAAAACCAGTGTGTGATACTTGGCCATTTTTTTTGGGGGGGGTACATTCTCACTTTAAAAAAAAAAAATAATTAGTGGAAGATAAATATTGGCAAGTCTGCCTCTGTGCCATTGCTGTGGGTGGCATCTCTCTCTCATTGTGTGGCACCGAAAACCATTGTGTGATACTTGGCCATTTTTTTTTTCTAAATTCTCCCTTTTCAAAAAAAAAAAAAATTAGTGGGAGATAAATATTGGCAAGTCTGCCTCCGTGCCATTGCTGTGCGTGGCATCTCTCTCTCATTGTGTGCCACCGAAAACCACTGTGTGATAATTGGCCATTTTTTTTGTTTTTGGGTACATTCTCCCTTTTCAAAAAAAAATAATTAGTGGGAGATAAATATTGGCAAGTCTGCCTCCGTGCCAGTCCTGTGTGTGGCATCTGTCTCTCATTGTGTGCCACCGAAAACCAGTGTGTGATACTTGGCTATTTTTTTTGTTTTTGGGTACATTCTCCCTTTTCAAAAAAAAAAAAAGTGGGAGATAAATATTGGCAAGTCTGCCTCCGTGCCAGTCCTGTGTGTGGCATCTGTCTCTCATTGTGTGCCACCGAAAAACACTGTGTGATACTTGGCCATTTTTTTTGTTTTTGGGTACATTCTTCCTTTTCAAAAAAAAATAATTAGTGGGAGATAAATATTGGCAAGTCTGCCTCCGTGCCAGTCCTGTTTGTGGCACCTGTCTCTCATTGTGTGCCACCGAAAAACACTGTGTGATACTTGGCTATTTTTTTTGTTTTTGGGTACATTCTCCCTTTTCCAAAAAAAAAAAAGTGGGAGATAAATATTGGCAAGTCTGCCTCCGTGCCATTGCTGTGGGTGGCATCTCTCTCTCATTGTGTGCCACCGAAAACCAGTGTGTGATACTTGGCCTTTTTTTTTGGGGGGGGTACATTCTCCCTTTTCAAAAAAAATAATTAGTGGGAGATAAATATTGGCAAGTCTGCCTCCGTGCCAGTCCTGTGTGTGGCATCTGTCTCTCATTGTGTGCCACCGAAAAACACTGTGTGATACTTGGCCATTTTTTTTGGGGGGGGTACATTCTCCCTTTTAAAAAAAAATAAAAAATTAGTGGGAGATAAATATTGGAAAGTCTGCCTCCGTGCCATTGCTGTGGGTGGCATCTCTCTCTCATTGTGTGCCACCGAAAACCAGTGTGTGATACTTGGCCATTTTTTTTTATTTTTGGGTACATTCTCCCTTTTCAAAAAAAAATAATTAGTGGGAGATAAATATTGGCAAGTCTGCTTGAGTGCTGCTCCTGTGTGTGCCATCTGTCTCAAATTATTGGGGCACAGAAAACCTAGTGTGTAACATTGGGCCTGATTTTCCTTTCAGTGTCAGGCACCTATAAAGGTATATATAAATCCTACAGAAGTTTGAGTTCACCTTATAAGTTGTTTTACAGTAACAAATAGCGTTACTTTGGTTACGTTTTGCAAACAATGAGGAAGTCTAGTGGAAGAGGTCGTGGCCGTGGGCGGTCATTGTCAGCTGGTAATGATGGTAGTGGTGGTGGAGCATCAGGTGGTCGTGGTAAAAGCAGTACAGCATCTAAGTCTCGAGTTGTTGAGCCAAAAACGTCATCTGCCTACACAAGGCCTCGAACGCTCTCTTTTCTGGGAGTAGGAAAACCACTTTTGAAGCCGGAGCAGGAGGAACAAGTATTGGCTTTCATTGCTCACTCTGCCTCTAGCTCTTTCGCCTCCTCCTCGGAAAGTGCCAAATGTCAGAGCAGTGCATCATCAGTGGATGCTCCCGGTCAGGAACAAGTGGCTTCCTTGTGTCCTTCACCCAGAACAACAGTGAAGGATGCGTCAGACGACACAACAGGTTACTCCATGGAGCTCTTTACACATACCGTTCCTGGGTTAGACAGTGAAACAGTTAACAGGCCATGCCCATTAGAAGTTGAATCGGACATGGAGTGCACAGATGCACAGCCACAGCCAGATTACTATGCTGTTCCTTTGACTCAGACCAGAACATTGCCCTCACAGTGTACTGAGGCAGAATCAAACCCAGCGGAGACTATGGTGCCCCGTCACGAACGCTATACCACCGGCTTACACGGTGACACAGATGAAGTTGCACACGACATAGAAGAGGAGGTCATAGATGACCCAGTTGTTGACCCCGATTGGCAGCCATTGGGGGAACAGGGTGCAGGCGGCAGTAGTTCAGAAGCGGAGGAGGAGGAGCGGCAGCAGGCATCAACATCACAACAGGTTCCATCTACCGGGCCCGTATCTGGCCAAAAACGCGTGGCAAAACCAAAACCTGTTGGAGGACAGCGTGGCCATCCGGTTAAAGAAGCTCAGTCTGCAATGCCTGAAAAGGTATCCGATAGTAGAAAGAGTGCAGTCTGGCATTTTTTTAAACAACATCCAAATGATCAGCGCAAAGTCATCTGTCAAAAATGTTCAACTACCTTAAACAGAGGTCAGAATCTTAAAAGTCTAAATACAAGTTGCATGCATAGACATTTATCCACCATGCATTTGCAAGCCTGGAATAACTACCAAATGTCCCTAAAGGTTGCAGCACCCTCGGCCAATGAAGCTAGTCAGCAACGCTACATCCCTTCCCTCACTGTAAACCCACCATTTCCCGCACCACCGGCAGTATCTGTGCAGCTTTCGTCGCCAGGCCAAAGCAGTCAGGGAATCACCAGGTTTGCAGTAGGAAACACTGCATGTAGGGCACCAGCAAGAATACCATCTCCAACCCTCTCTCACTCACCCATGTCCACCGGCACCACCGCTAGTTCCACGATCTCCAGCTCTCCAGTCCAGCTCACCCTACATGAGACTCTTGTTAGGAAAAGGAAGTACTCATCCTCGCATCCGCGTACACAGGTTTTGAACGCCCACATTGCTAGACTAATCTCATTAGAGATGATGCCCTACCAGTTAGTTGAAAGCGAAGCTTTCAAAGCGCTGATGGACTACGCTGTACCACGCTACGAGCTACCCAGTCGGCACTTCTTTTCTAGAAAAGCCATCCCAGCCCTCCAACAGCATGTTAAAGACCGCATCGTCCATGCACTCAGGCAGTCTGTGACTACAAAGGTGCACCTGACAACAGATGCATGGACCAGTAGGCATGGCCAGGGACGTTACGTGTCCATCACGGCACACTGGGTGAATGTGGTGGATGCAGGGTCCACAGGGGACAGCAATATTGGGACAGTTTTGCCTAGTCCACGGTCAAGGAAAGAGTTGGCTGTTGGCGTTTGCCCCCCCTCCTCCTCTTCCTCCTCCTCATGCAGAAGCGAGAGCTCGTCCACACACCTCAGTCGCACATCCACTCCATCCGCAGCTGCCACTGTTGCACACCAGGTGTGCCATTATGGGACAGCTAGTGGCAAGCTTCAGCAGGCTGTATTGGCAATGAAGTGTTTGGGCGACAACAGACACACCGCGGAAGTTCTGTCCGAGTTCTTGCAGAATGAAACTCAGTCATGGCTGGGCACTGTACATCTTGAGGCAGGCAAGGTTGTGAGTGATAACGGAAGGAATTTCATGGCTGCCATAGCCCTTTCCCAACTGAAACACATTCCTTGCCTGGCTCACACCTTAAACCTGGTGGTGCAGTGCTTCCTGAAAAGTTACCCGGGGTTACCCGACCTGCTCCTCAAAGTGCGCAGACTTTGCTTGCATATCCGCCGTTCGCCCGTACACTCCAGCCGTATGCAGAACTATCAGCGGTCTTTGAACCTTCCCCAGCATCGCCTAATCATCGACATTTCAACAAGGTGGAACTCCACACTGCACATGCTTCAGAGACTGTGCGAACAGAGGCGTGCTGTTATGTTATTGTGGGAGGATACACATACACGGGCAGGCAGTTGGATGGCAGACATGGAGTTGTCAGGTGTGCAGTGGTCGAAGCTACAAGACCTGTGTCAAGTCCTTCAGTGTTTTGAGGAATGCACACGGCTGGTTAGTGCAGACAACGCCATAATAAGCATGAGCATCCCCCTAATGCGTCTGCTGATGCAAAGTTTGACGCACATAAAGGAGCAGGCGTCTGCAGCCGAGGAAGTGGAAAGCCTTGATGACAGTCAGCCATTGTCTGGTCAGGGCCGTGTAGAGGACGCGGTAGCGGGCAAAGAGGAGGAGGAGGACGAGGAGGATGATGGGGATGAGTACTTTTTGAATGAGGAAGCTTCTCCTGGGCCAACAGAAATTAGTGGCGTTGCAAGGCCGGGTTCTGTTTTTTTAAGGGAGACAAGTGATGTAGATTTGCCTGTAACAGCCCCTCCAACCAGCACAACCGCAGATTTGACAACTGGAACTTTGGCCCACATGGCGGATTATGTCTTACGTATCCTCAAAAGGGACACACGCATTATTAAAATGATGAGCGATGACGATTACTGGTTGGCCTGCATCCTTGACCCTCGCTATAAAGGCAAATTGCAAAATATTATGCCACATGAGAACCTCGAACAAATATTAGCAACCAAACAAGCTACTCTTGTAGACCGTTTGATTCAGGCATTCCCAGCACACAGCGCCGGTGATGGTTCTCAGTCTCACACAAGCTGCAGGGGGCTACATGGCAGAGGTGTTAGAGGTGCACAGATCAGAAGTGGCGTTGGACAGAGGGGTTTTCTGACCAGGTTGTGGAGTGATTTCGCAATGACCGCAGACAGGACAGGTACTGCAGCATCTATTCAAAGTGACAGGAGACAACATTTGTCCAGTATGGTTACTAACTATTTTTCTTCCATTATCGATGTTCTCCCTCAACCGTCATTCCCATTTGATTACTGGGCATCAAAATTAGACACCTGGCCTGAATTGGCAGAATATACGTTGCAGGAGCTTGCTTGCCCAGCAGCTAGTGTGCTATCAGAAAGAGTATTCAGTGCTGCTGGTTCAATATTAACCGAAAAAAGGACTCGTCTGGCTACCCCAAATGTGGATGATCTCACCTTCATTAAAATGAACCACTCCTGGATTTCAAATTATTTTGCCCCACCTATCCCGGCTGACACCTAGCTTTCCTATAAAAAGGTCTTGCTTGTGGACTGGTTTTACTGAGTGTTCCAATCTCTTAATTTGCAGCAGCTGTTTGTCCAGCATACGACATGTTTACACCTCCCCCAATGGGAAAAATCCCCCCACGGGGCCGTTGTCTCTCCATTTGGCGCAAGCACCCGTTACAGTGCTGTTTGTCTGAAGAGGTGGGTGTGCCCACTTTTGGTCGATGGCACTGCCACTGGGTCCCTCATAGTACAATGTAGTGTCTCTGGCGGTGGTGGTGCGCACCCAACGTCAGACACACCGTTGTAACATGAGGGGCCCTGGGGCGGTACCGCCGGCCACAAGAGAGTTCCCCCCCCCAGCTCAAACTGTGCTCTACCACGTGCAAAATTATCTCGCACAGCTCCACCAATGTTTAGTCTATGCACTGACATCATTCAATGCCTGGCACTGACAAACAATACCAATTTGTTTGCATCTATGATGCTAGTTAAAGTAGTCTGGGGCAGTGTCCTATATTGACACCAGTAAATACTAATTTACTGCCAAATTACTTTGTCATAAACTCTGCAGATGAGCCCACCCCTGTACCTAAGCATGCCACCCTTTTTTTACTTATAGTTGTTTTGCGAGACATTAACATGTATTTTTTTTTTTGGAGTACTAACTGTGTCAGACACTCCTTGCAATCCTCCTCCACTGACCACAATGCTGCCTGCCTGTGTATCCATGTAACCGATTTAAAACTGCCATTAGCCTATTGTTTGTTATTTTAGGCCTTTGTTAGCCTGTCTGCGGCCCCTACTTGCATTACTCCTCCTCCACTGACCACAATGCTGCCTGCCTGTGTATCCATGTAACCGATTTAAAACTGCCATGAGCCTATTGTTTGTTATTTTAGGCCTTTGTTAGCCTGTCTGCGGTCCCTACTTCCATTACTCCTCCACTGACCACAATTCTGCCTGCCTGTGCATCCATGTAACTGATGTAAAACTGCCATGAGCCTATTGTTTGTTATTTTAGGCCTTTGTTAGCCTGTCTGCGGTCCCTACTTGCATTACTCCTCCTCCACTGACCACACCAATGCTGCCTGTGCATCCATGTAACCGATTTAAAACTGCCATGAGCCTATTGTTTGTTATTTTAGGCCTTTGTTAGCCTGTCTGCGGTCCCTACTTGCATTACTCCTCCTCCACTGACCACACCAATGCTGCCTGTGCATCCATGTAACCGATTTAAAACTGCCATGAGCCTATTGTTTGTTATTTTAGGCCTTTGTTAGCCTGTCTGCGGTCCCTACTTGCATTACTCCTCCTCCACTGACCACAATGCTGCCTGTGCATCCATGTAACCGATTTAAAACTGCCATGAGCCTACTGTTTGTTATTTTAGGCCTTTGTTAGCCTGTCTGCGGTCCCTACTTGCATTACTCCTCCACTGACCACAATGCTGCCTGCCTGTGTATCCATGTAACCGATGTAAAACTGCCATGAGCCTATTGTTTGTTATTTTAGGCCTTTGTTAGCCTGTCTGCGGTCCCTACTTGCATTACTCCTCCTCCACTGACCACAATGCTGCCTGTGCATCCATGTAACCGATGTAAAACTGCCATGAGCCTATTGTTTGTTATTTTAGGCCTTTGATAGCCTGTCTGCGGTCCCTACTTGCATTACTCCTCCACTGACCACAATGCTGCCTGTGCATCCATGTAACCGATTTAAAACTGCCATGAGCCTATTGTTTGTTATTTTAGGCCTTTGTTAGCCTGTCTGCGGTCCCTACTTCCATTACTCCTCCACTGACCACAATGCTGCCTGCCTGTGCATCCATGTAACCAATGTAAAACTGCCATGAGCCTATTGTTTGTTATTTTAGGCCTTTGTTAGCCTGTCTGCGGTCCCTACTTGCATTACTCCTCCTCCACTGACCACAATGCTGCCTGCCTGTGTATCCATGTAACCGATGTAAAACTGCCATGAGCCTATTGTTTGTTATTTTAGGCCTTTGTTAGCCTGTCTGCGGTCCCTACTTCCATTACTCCTCCACTGACCACACCAATGCTGCCCGTTTACCCCTGGAACCTATTTTACAGTGCATAGAGCCTATTTTTTTATTTTATTTAATATTAATAAAGCCATGATGGACTACGCTGTACCACGCTATGAGCTACCCAGTTGACAATTCTTTTGCGAGAAAAGCCATCCCACCCCTCCACCAGCATGTAAAAGACCGCATTGTCCATTCACTCTGTCAATCTGTGAGTCCAAAGGTACACCTGACAACAAACACATGGACCTGTAGGCATGGCCACGGAAGGTTACATGTGCTTTGTGGCGCAATGGGTTAATGTATTGGATGCATGGTCCACACAGGGGACAGCCTGGTAAGTCTGTCTGCCGTCCCTAATTCAAGTTGTCCTCAAATGAATAAATCTGAGCTTCAACCTTCTGGCTCTCATTAAGTGCTGTTTTTTTTTTAAAAAAACTTGGTGTTTAGGGCCTACTAACGGTGTCTGCCCCTCCCTGGTGTTTGCCCTCAACTGAATAAAGCTGAGCTTCCACCTTCTGGCTCTAATTTATTTATTTTTTTTTAATTGCTGGATGGGGCCTAATACCTCTGTTTGCTGCTCCCTGGTGTTTGTCCTCATCTGAATAAAGCTGAGCTTCAACCTTCTGGCTCTTATTAAGCTTTTTTTTTTTAAAAAAAAATAGGTGTTTAGGGCCTACTAACGGTGTCTGCCCCTGCCTGGTGTTTGTCCTCAACTGAATAAATCTGAGCTTCAACCTTCTGGCTCTCATTAAGTGCTGTTTTTTTAAAAACTTGGTGGTTAGGGCCTACTAATGGTGTCTGCCCCTCCCTGGTGTTGCCCTCAACTGAATACAGCTGAGCTTCAACCTTCTGGCTTTCGGCCTATATTATCAGATATTAAACTGCATTTGACCTTCAACTTTGGTTACGGCCTACTAACGGTGTCTGCCCCTCCCTGGTGTTGCCCTCAACTGAATACAGCTGAGCTTCAACCTTCTGGCTTTCGGCCTATAGTATCAGATATTAAACTGCATTTGACCTTCAACTTTGGTTACGGCCTACTAACGGTGTCTGCCCCTCCCTGGTGTTTGCCCTCAACTGAATACAGCTGAGCTTCAACCTTCTGGCTTTCGGCCTATAGTATCAGATATTAAACTGCATTTGACCTTCAACTTTGGTTACGGCCTACTAACGGTGTCTGCCCCTCCCTAATGTTTGCCCTCAACTGAATACAGCTGAGCTTCAACCTTCTGGCTTTCGGCCTATAGTATCAGATATTAAACTGCATTTGACCTTCAACTTTGGTTACGGCCTACTAACGGTGTCTGCCCCTCCCTGGTGTTTGCCCTCAACTGAATACAGCTGAGCTTCAACCTTCTGGCTCTAATATACTGTATATATATATATATTTATTTTATTTAATTTTTTTTTTAAGTGCTGGTTGGGGCCTAATAGCTCTGTTTGCTGCTCCCTGGTGTTTCCCCTCAACTGAATACAGCTGAGCTTCAACCTTCTGGCTTTCGGCCTATAGTATCAGATATTAAACTGCATTTGGCCTTCAACTTTGGTTACGGCCTACTAACGGTGTCTGCCCCTCCCTGGTGTTGCCCTCAACTGAATACAGCTGAGCTTCAACCTTCTGGCTCTCATTAAGTGCTGTTTTTTAAAAACTTGGTGTTTAGGGCCTACTAACGGTGTCTGCCCCTCCCTGGTGTTGCCCTCAACTGAGTATAGCTGAGCTTCAACCTTCTGGCTCTCATTAAGTGCTGTCTTTAAAAAACTTGGTGTTTAGGGCCTACTAACGGTGTCTGCCCCTGCCTGATGTTTGTCCTCAACTGAATAAATCTGAGCTTCTACCTTCTGGCTCTTATTAAGTGCTGTTTTTTAAAAACTTGGTGTTTAGGGCCTACTAACGGTGTCTGCCCCTCCCTGGTGTTTGCCCTCAACTGAATACAGCTGAGCTTCAACCTTCTGGCTTTCGGCCTATAGTATCAGATATTAAACTGCATTTGACCTTCAACTTTGGTTACGGCCTACTAACGGTGTCTGCCCCTCCCTGGTGTTGAGTCTGACCTCAACTGAATACAGCTGAGCTTAAAACTTCTGGCTCTCATTAAGTGCTGTGTTTTTAAAAATTGGTGGTTAGGACCTACTAACGGTGTCTGCCCCTCCATGTTGTTTGTCCTCAACTGAATAAAGCTGAGCTTCAACCTTCTGGCTTTTGGCCTACAGTAGCAGATATTAAACTGCATTTGGCCTACTAGTGTGGTTGGGCCCTTAAAACAGTGTCTGCTGCTCTTGGGTTTGCTACTCCACTGAACAAAGCAATTGCGCCTGTTTAGTCCTGTTACCAATTTTGAACTGCATTTAGCCTACAATATTCTTTGGCCCTATATCTGTTTCCTCCTCATCCTGCCCATTGCCCAGCCACTGCTAGGTGAGTCTGCTGGTACATTGACCTAGACCACTACATTCCCCTTGCACTCTACACAGCCAGAATCTGACCCTGCTGAAAGTAAGGTTCCCCTTCCCGCATGTTATACCACCTTACACAGGGACAAAGAGGAAGGTGCAGATGAAAGTGCAGGTTCCTTCATCAGGTGGGGGGGGCATACTCGTTGGCGACGTCACTGGCACAGGGCCCCTCAGAGTACGCAAAAGTGTCGCTGCTGGTGGGAGGCGCCCCCGCCATGCAAACACACCGCTGTACTTTGAGGGGCCCTGTGCCAGTGCCAATGCGAACGAGTGGGCCCCCCCTGCTTGCTCAGGATCACAGCACTTGCAACATTGAAATACTTACCTCTCCCTGCTCCACCGCCGTGACGTAGTCCACGTTTCCTGGGCCCACTAAAACATTGAACCAGCCCTACCCCCCACAACTTTTGCCAAATGACTCCCAAGTTCCAATGCCCAACTATTATTATAAAGTTAATTAAGATTGACAAGCTTCAGAAACAAGAATGGATGTTTTTGGCATTAAAATGGGCACTGTAGGTGTTTTCCTGGCCTCCACTCACTGCCGACTATGCTTCCCCATTGACTGTCATTGGGTTTCGTGTTTCGGTCGATCCCCGACTTTTAGTGATAATCGGCCGACTGCACTCGACTCGACTCTGGACAAAGTCGGGTTTCACAAAACCCGACTCGACCTTAAAAAAATGAAAGTCGCTCAACCCTAGCTATGAGCGCTGACCACCGAGCGGCTCTCATAGCAATCCGGCAGTGACAACCATAGAGGTCTGCTGGAGACATCTGGTTGTCATGCCAACCCATCGGTGACCCACAATCACATGACGGGGTCACTGATGGGTGGGATTTCCGACTCTCTTCCTGCCTGCGCATTTCCAGTTCCGTCGTTCCTCTTCTTCCTTCTCTGGGCATTGGCTTCATGTTCCTACTGCGCAGGTGCCGACGAGTCACTGGTACTTTCGCTCCCAGTGTTCCTGCACATCTGACTTAAGTTTGCTTAAAAACTTAAAACTGAGAGACCCGGAAGTTATTAAAGAGTTGGTATCAATCCATTCTGGGACAGTTGTAGAAGGTTTGTGGAGTGGACATGAACTACACTACTTGTTAGAGCACGTGACATGTAAATGCAAACAAGACGCGTCTGAGCAGTGTGTCGGCCCAAGGTAGAGAGGGCAGATTTCCTCTGTGTTTTTTGCATGCTAGAAGAGGCCATGCTAATTCATAAGGACAGCAAAAAGAGACCACCAGATTACAAGTGGAGTGGGTAGAAGCTACATTGCTTGAAAGAGCCCATGACTTGTAAATTGGGAGAGGGCACATCTGAAGCAGTGTTTCACCCCAGGTTATGGATTGTGTTTGTGATTGTTCAGGTCAGAGGAAGATCTGCTCACCTGTAGGAGGAGGAGAAAGAGACAACTCAGAGAATAAGGGCAAGGCGCTTAGTGAAGGGGTCTCCTGAAATCAATGATTCACCTCACGGCTCTCCCATGTGATCTCAGTCACTGTGCTGTAGCACCAGAGATGCTTGTGTGTGCATAAAACAGTGAAGAGTTTGCCACTGAGATTGTTATACAAGAAGTATAATTTCTCCTTGCGGAGATTGACATGCTAAGCATGCCGAGATGAGGAGACAAAGCCACAACGCACCTCTGGGAAATATCCTAATTATGCAAGTTGTCTCTTTAGAGAGGAAGAGAGCTAGAACTCTAGTGCCACCTATTGGAAGGTAGCAATCCTACAAGTCAATGTCGACCCTTTAACGAGCCTTGTCACATGACTTAGGATAATAGCCAAACCAGAATCTCAATTTGCAGACACTGTGTTTCGGGGTACTGCCCCTCATCAGTACAAAGTGGCGATCTGGTTTGGCTGTGTGAGAGGAGTCCAACCGATATCCAAGAGGTATCATTTCTCCTTGCAGAGATTGACATGCTAAACATGCCGAGATGAGGAGACTTAAAGACACAATGCTCCTCTGGGAAATATGTTAATTATGCAAATTGTCTCTTCAGAGAGGAAGAGAACTAGAACTCTAGTGCCACCTATTGAAAGGTAACATGTTATGACCTGGTGGTTAAGGAGCAACACTGATATGACCTGGTGGTTAAGAGCAACATGGGACAAGCTCTGAGGAGGTGGTATCTTTACTGACCGCAGTTCCTAATCCTAACACCAACACTAGAAATAGCCGTGGGATGTTCCTGTCACTTCCTAGACACCTCGTCACAGCCTGAGAACTAACTACCCCTAAAGATGGAACCAGAAAGCTATCTTGCCTCAGAGAAAACCCCCCAAAGGAAAGATAGCCCCGCACAAATATTGACTGTCAGTGGAGAGGGAAATGACATACACAGAAATGAAAACAGAATTTAGCAAAAGAGGCCAATACTAATCTAGATAGACAGAATAGGAAAGGTTACTGTGCGGTCAGTATTAAAAACTAAAAATCCACGCAGAGTTTACAAAAATGATCTCCACACCGACTCACGGTGTGGAGGGCAAATCTGCTTCCCCAGAGCTTCCAGCTAGCCTGAATATATCATGATGACAAGCTGGACAAAAAGAAACATAACATGAGCTGAGCAATTAAGTCCACAGCAAATGGACAACCAAAGAACTAGCAAAAACTTATCTTTTGCTGAAATGGACAGGCCATAGGAGAAATCCAAGGAGAGATCTGAATCCAACCCAGAAACATTGACAGCTGGCATGAACTGAAGACCAGAGCCAGGTTAAATAGCAAAGCCAGGAGAGATGATCAGTGAAAGCAGCTGCTACAGCCAAACTCAAGGCGCAGCAGTTCCACTCGAAACCACCAGAGGGAGCCCAAGGGCAGAACTCACAAAAGTACCATTCACAACCACAGGAGGGAGCCCAAAAACGGAATTCACAACAGTAACAATCCTACAAGCCAATGTCGACCTTTTAATGAGCCTTGTCACATGACTTAGGATAATAGCCAAACCAGAATCTCAATTTGCAGACACTGCTACCTTCCAATAGGTGGCACTTGAGGAGGGGTCACCGAACCCTCACCAGAGCCCCCAGGCCGATCAGGACGAGCCAAGTGAAAAGCACGAACCAAATCGGCAGCATGGACATCGGAGGCAACAACCCAAGAATTATCCTCCTGGCCATAACCCTTCCACTTGACCAGATACTGAAGCTTCCACCTCGAAAAACGAGAATCCAAAATCTTCTCCACCACATATTCCAACTCCCCCTCAACCAACACCGGAGCAGGAGGATCAACAGAGGGAACCATGGGTACCACATATCTCCGCAACAAAGATCTATGGAAAACATTATGGATGGAAAAAGAAGCTGGAAGGGCCAACGAAAAGACACCGGATTGATAATTTCAGAAATCTTATAAGGACCAATAAAGCGAGTCTTGAACTTAGGGGAAGAAACCTTCATAGGAACATGACGAGAAGACAACCAGACCAAATCCCCAACACAAAGCCGGGGACCAACACACCGACGACGGTTAGCAAAACGTTGAGCCTTTTCCTGAGACAACGTTAAATTGTCCACCACATGAGTCCAAATCTGCTGTAACCTGTCCACCACAGAATCCACACCAGGACAGTCAGAAGGCTCAACCTGCCCCGAAGAAAAACGAGGATGAAAACCAAAGTTACAAAAGAAAGGCGAAACCAAGGTAGCCGAACTAGCCCGATTATTAAGGGCAAACTCGGCCAACGGCAAGAAGGTCACCCAATCATCCTGATCAGCAGACACAAAGCATCTCAAATAGGTCTCCAAGGTCTGATTGGTTCGCTCCGTTTGGCCATTTGTCTGAGGATGAAATGCTGAAGAAAAAGACAAATCAATGCCCATTCTAGCACAAAAGGACCGCCAAAACCTAGAAACAAACTGGGAACCTCTGTCAGACACAATATTCTCCGGAATGCCATGCAATCGAACCACATGCTGAAAAAATAATGGAACCAAATCAGAGGAGGAAGGCAACTTAGGCAAAGGTACCAAATGGACCATCTTAGAAAACCGGTCACAAACCACCCAGATGACAGACATCTTCTGAGAAACAGGAAGATCAGAAATAAAATCCATGGAAATATGCGTCCAGGGCCTCTCAGGGACCGGCAAAGGCAAAAGCAACCCACTAGCATGGGAACAGCAAGGCTTGGCCCGGGCACAAGTCCCACAGGACTGCACAAAAGAATGCACATCCCGCGACAAGGAAGGCCACCAAAAGGACCTAGCAACCAAGTCTCTGGTACCAAAAATCCCAGGATGACCAGCCAATACTGAACAATGAACCTCAGAAATTACCTTACTAGTCCATCTATCAGGAACAAACAGTTTCCCCACTGGACAGCGGTCAGGTTTATCAGCCTGAAACTCTCGAAGCACCCGCCGTAAATCAGGAGAGATGGCAGAAAGAATCACCCCCTCCTTGAGAATACCAGCCGGCTCAAGGACTCCCGGAGAATCAGGCAAAAAACTCCTAGAAAGGGCATCAGCCTTCACATTCTTAGATCCCAAAAGATATGAGACCACAAAATCAAAACGGGAGAAAAACAGAGACCATCGAGCTTGTCTAGGATTCAACCGCTTGGCAGACTCAAGGTAAATCAGATTGTGATGATCGGTCAAGACCACAATGCGATGCTTGGCTCCCTCAAGCCAATTTCGCCACTCCTCAAATGCCCACTTCATAGCCAACAACTCCCGATTGCCGACATCATAATTACGCTCAGCAGGCGAAAACTTTCTGGAGAAGAAAGCACACGGTTTCAACAAAGAGCCATCAGAACTTCTCTGAGATAAAACGGCCCCTGCCCCAATCTCAGAAGCGTCAACCTCAACCTGAAAAGGGAGAGAAACATCTGGCTGACGCAACACAGAGGCAGAAGTAAAACAACGTTTAAGCTCCTGAAAGGCCTCAACAGCCGCAGAGGACCAATTCATCACATCAGCGCCTTTCTTCGTCAAATCGGTCAGAGGCTTAACCACACTGGAAAAATTAGCAATGAAGCGGCGATAAAAATTAGCAAAGCCCAAAAATTTCTGAAGGCTCTTCACAGATGTGGGTTGAGTCCAATCGTGAATGGCCTGGACCTTAACAGGGTCCATTTCAATAGCCGAGGGAGAAAAAATGAAACCCAAAAAAGAAACCTTCTGAACTGCAAAGAGGCACTTAGACCCCTTCACAAACAACGCAGTAGCACGAAGGACCTGAAATACCATCCTGACCTGCTTCACATGAGACTCCCAATCATCGGAAAAAAACAAAATATCATCCAAATATACAATCATGAATTTATCCAGATAATTCCGGAAGATATCATGCATAAAGGACTGATACACAGATGGAGCATTAGAGAGCCCGAATGGCATCACAAGGTATTCAAAATGGCCTTCGGGCGTATTAAATGCAGTTTTCCATTCATCACCCTGTTTAATACGAACAAGATTATACGCCCCTCGAACCGGTCACAAACCACCCAGATGACAGACATCTTCTGAGAAACAGGAAGATCAGAAATAAAATCCATGGAAATATGCGTCCAGGGCCTCTCAGGGACCGGCAAAGGCAAAAGCAACCCACTAGCATGGGAACAGCAAGGCTTGGCCCGGGCACAAGTCCCACAGGACTGCACAAAAGAATGCACATCCCGCGACAAGGAAGGCCACCAAAAGGACCTAGCAACCAAGTCTCTGGTACCAAAAATCCCAGGATGACCAGCCAATACTGAACAATGAACCTCAGAAATTACCTTACTAGTCCATCTATCAGGAACAAACAGTTTCCCCACTGGACAGCGGTCAGGTTTATCAGCCTGAAACTCTCGAAGCACCCGCCGTAAATCAGGAGAGATGGCAGAAAGAATCACCCCCTCCTTGAGAATACCAGCCGGCTCAAGGACTCCCGGAGAATCAGGCAAAAAACTCCTAGAAAGGGCATCAGCCTTCACATTCTTAGATCCCAAAAGATATGAGACCACAAAATCAAAACGGGAGAAAAACAGAGACCATCGAGCTTGTCTAGGATTCAACCGCTTGGCAGACTCAGGCGAAAACTTTCTGGAGAAGAAAGCACACGGTTTCAACAAAGAGCCATCAGAACTTCTCTGAGATAAAACGGCCCCTGCCCCAATCTCAGAAGCGTCAACCTCAACCTGAAAAGGGAGAGAAACATCTGGCTGACGCAACACAGAGGCAGAAGTAAAACAACGTTTAAGCTCCTGAAAGGCCTCAACAGCCGCAGAGGACCAATTCATCACATCAGCGCCTTTCTTCGTCAAATCGGTCAGAGGCTTAACCACACTGGAAAAATTAGCAATGAAGCGGCGATAAAAATTAGCAAAGCCCAAAAATTTCTGAAGGCTCTTCACAGATGTGGGTTGAGTCCAATCGTGAATGGCCTGGACCTTAACAGGGTCCATTTCAATAGCCGAGGGAGAAAAAATGAAACCCAAAAAAGAAACCTTCTGAACTGCAAAGAGGCACTTAGACCCCTTCACAAACAACGCAGTAGCACGAAGGACCTGAAATACCATCCTGACCTGCTTCACATGAGACTCCCAATCATCGGAAAAAAACAAAATATCATCCAAATATACAATCATGAATTTATCCAGATAATTCCGGAAGATATCATGCATAAAGGACTGATACACAGATGGAGCATTAGAGAGCCCGAATGGCATCACAAGGTATTCAAAATGGCCTTCGGGCGTATTAAATGCAGTTTTCCATTCATCACCCTGTTTAATACGAACAAGATTATACGCCCCTCGAAGGTCGATCTTGGTAAACCAACTAGTCCCCTTAATCTGAGCAAACAAATCAGAAAGCAAAGGTAAAGGGTACTGGAACTTGACCGTGATCTTATTGAGAAGGCGATAATCTATACAGGGCCTCAAGGAGCCATCCTTCTTGGCAACAAAAAAGAACCCCGCTCCCAACGGTGACGAAGACGGGCGAATATGCCCCTTCTCCAAAGACTCCTTTACATAACTCCGCGGCATGCTCTGGCACAGACAGATTGAAAAGTCGACCCTTAGGGAACTTACAGCCTGGAATCAAGTTAATAGCACAATCGCAGTCCCTATGAGGAGGAAGGGAACTGGACTTGGGCTCATCAAATATATCCTGGAAATCTGACAAAAACTCAGGAACTTCAGAAGAGGGGGAAGAGGAAATTGACATCAAAGGAACATCACTATGTATCCCTTGACAACCCCAAGTAGTCACAGACATTGATTTCCAATCCAGCACTGGATTATGTACCTGTAACCATGGAAAACCCAGCACAACAACATCATGCAAATTATTCAACACCAAAAAGCGAATATTTTCCTGATGTGCTGGAGCCATGTACATGGTCAACTGTGTCCAGTATTGAGGTTTATTCTTGGCCAATGGCGTAGCATCAATCCCCCTTAAGGGAATAGGGCTCTGCAAAGGCTCCAAGGAAAAACCACAGCGTTTGGCAAATTCTAAGTCCATTAAGTTCAGGGCAGCGCCTGAATCCACAAATGCCATAACAGAAAAGGACGACAATGAGCAAATCAGGGTAACAGACAAGAGAAATTTAGGCTGTACCGTACTAACGGTAACAGACCTAGCGACCCTCTTAGTACGCTTAGGGCAATCAGAAATAGCATGAGTAGAGTCACCACAGTAAAAACACAGCCCATTCTGATGTCTGAATTCCTGCCGTTCTGCTCTAGTCAAAATCCTATCACATTGCATAGGCTCAGGACTCTGCCCAGAGGACACCGCCATATGGTGCACCACCTTGCGCTCACGCAGGCGCCGATCAATCTGAATGGCCAAAGACATTGATTCGTTCAAACCAGCAGGCGTGGGGAACCCCACCATAACATCTTAAAGGGCTTCAGAAAGACCCTTTCTGAAAATTGCTGCCAGGGCATACTCATTCCATTTTGTGAGCACAGACCACTTTCTAAATTTCTGGCAGTATACTTCTGCCGCTTCCTGACTCTGACACAGAGCCAGCAAGGTTTTTTCTGCCTGATCCACAGAATTAGGTTAATCATACAGCAATCCAAGTGCTTGAAAAAATGCGTCTACATTGAGCAATGCAGGATTCCCTGGCTTAAGGGAGAATGCCCAGTCCTGCGGGTCTCCACGCAGCAGAGAAATGACAATCTTCACCTGCTGAATGGGGTCACCAGAGGAACGGGGTCTCAGAGCAAAAAACAATCTGCAGTTATTTTTAAAGTTCAAAAATTAGATCTATCCCCAGAAAACAAATCAGGAATAGGAATTCTAGGCTCTAAAACCGGAGTATGAAAAACATAATCTTGGATACTCTGTACCCTTGCAGCGAGTTGATCCACACGCGAGAACAGACCCTGAACCTCCATGTCTGCACCAGAATCCTGAACCACCCAGAGATTAAGGGGAAAAAAAAGACAAAACAGGCTGCAAAGGAAAAAAAATGGCTCAGAACTTTTTTTCCCCTCTTTTGAGATGCATTCAACACATTGCGGGCCAGCTGTACTGTTATATTTGAAAAAACTGACCGTCACATCCATACATAGACTAAGTGTAAACAGGTGCTGAACCTAGAGTAACCAACTCATATATAATCAAATAAAAAAGGCAGCACACTGCAGCGCTAAGACATGCAAACATGAAAAATGAAAACTGAACTGCAATACTGCACTAGAAATATGAAAAATGAGAGTGTTTAGCGCATAAAAATGGCCAATTTTATGTGTACCTGATAGCCCCTTTACGGCATCTCTCGTATATCAGGTCCTACGCTTGCCTACCTCGCTGAGAATAAACGTCTCCATGTGAATGGGTACCTGTGAAAACCTCTTCCTAGACTCATATTCTCTCTCTCTGTGGAGGGGTACTGGACCTGTTGCGATTAAAACACCTGGGCTAGGAGGCGGAGTGCTCAGTCAGAAGGCTAAATAATATATTTGAAAAAACTGACCGTCACATCCATACATAGACTAAGTGTGAACAGGTGCTGAACCTAGAGTAACCAACTCATATATAATCAAATAAAAAAGGCAGCACACTGCAGCGCTAAGACATGCAAACATGAAACATGAAAACTGAACTGCAATACTGCACTAGAAATATGAAAAATGAGAGCGTTTAGCGCATAAAAATGGCCAATTTTATGTGTACCCGATAGCCCCTTTACGGCATCTCTCGTATATCAGGTCCTACGCTTGCCTACCTCGCTGAGAATAAACGTCTCCATGTGAATGGGTACCTGTGAAAACCTCTTCCTAGACTCATATTCTCTCTCTCTGTGGAGGGGTACTGGACCTGTTGCGATTAAAACACCTGGGCTAGGAGGCGGAGTGCTCAGTCAGAAGGCTAAATAATATATTACTGAGCACTCTGCCTCCTAGCCCAGGTGTTTTAATCGCAACAGGTCCAGTACCCCTCCACAGAGAGAGAGAATATGAGTCTAGGAAGAGGTTTTCACAGGTACCCATTCACATGGAGACGTTTATTCTCAGCGAGGTAGGCAAGCGTAGGACCTGATATACGAGAGATGCCGTAAAGGGGCTATCGGGTACACATAAAATTGGCCATTTTTATGCGCTAAACGCTCTCATTTTTCATATTTCTAGTGCAGTATTGCAGTTCAGTTTTCATGTTTCATGTTTGCATGTCTTAGCGCTGCAGTGTGCTGCCTTTTTTATTTGATTATATATGAGTTGGTTACTCTAGGTTCAGCACCTGTTCACACTTAGTCTATGTATGGATGTGACGGTCAGTTTTTTCAAATATATTATTTAGCCTTCTGACTGAGCACTCCGCCTCCTAGCCCAGGTGTTTTAATCGCAACAGGTCCAGTACCCCTCCACAGAGAGAGAGAATATGAGTCTAGGAAGAGGTTTTCACAGGTACCCATTCACATGGAGACGTTTATTCTCAGCGAGGTAGGCAAGCGTAGGACCTGATATACGAGAGATGCCGTAAAGGGGCTATCGGGTACACATAAAATTGGCCATTTTTATGCGCTAAACGCTCTCATTTTTCATATTTCTAGTGCAGTATTGCAGTTCAGTTTTCATGTTTCATGTTTGCATGTCTTAGCGCTGCAGTGTGCTGCCTTTTTTATTTGATTATATATGAGTTGGTTACTCTAGGTTCAGCACCTGTTCACACTTAGTCTATGTATGGATGTGACGGTCAGTTTTTTCAAATATATTATTTAGCCTTCTGACTGAGCACTCCGCCTCCTAGCCCAGGTGTTTTAATCGCAACAGGTCCAGTACCCCTCCACAGAGAGAGAGAATATGAGTCTAGGAAGAGGTTTTCACAGGTACCCATTCACATGGAGACGTTTATTCTCAGCGAGGTAGGCAAGCGTAGGACCTGATATACGAGAGATGCCGTAAAGGGGCTATCAGGTACACATAAAATTGGCCATTTTTATGCGCTAAACGCTCTCATTTTTCATATTTCTAGTGCAGTATTGCAGTTCAGTTTTCATGTTTCATGTTTGCATGTCTTAGCGCTGCAGTGTGCTGCCTTTTTTATTTGAGCTGTACTGTTATGACCTGGTGGTTAAGGAGCAACACTGATATGACCTGGTGGTTAAGAGCAACATGGGAGAAGCTCTGAGGAGGTAGTATCTTTACTGACCGCAGTTCCTAATCCTAACACCAACACTAGAAATAGCCGTGGGATGTTCCTGTCACTCCCTAGACACCTCGTCACAGCCTGAGAACTAACTACCCCTAAAGATGGAACCAGAAAGCTATCTTGCCTCAGAGAAAACCCCCCAAAGGAAAAAGAGCCCCCCACAAATATTGACTGTGAGTGGAGAGGGAAATGACATACACAGAAATGAAAACAGAATTTAGCAAAAGAAGCCAATACTAATCTAGATAGACAGAATAGGAAAGGTTACTGTGCGGTCAGTATTAAAAACTAAAAATCCACGCAGAGTTTACAAAAATGATCTCCACACCGACTCACGGAGTGGAGGGCAAATCTGCTTCCCCAGAGCTTCCAGCTAGCCTGAATATATCATGATGACAAGCTGGACAAAAAGAAACATAACATGAGCTGAGCAATTAAGTCCACAGCAAATGGACAACCAAAGAACTAGCAAAAACTTATCTTTTGCTGAAATGGACAGGCCATAGGAGAAATCCAAGGAGAGATCTGAATCCAACCCAGAAACATTGGCAGCTGGCATGAACTGAAGACCAGAGCCAGGTTAAATAGCAAAGCCAGGAGAGACGATCAGTGAAAGCAGCTGCTACAGCCAAACTCAAGGAGCAGCAGTTCCACTCGAAACCACCAGAGGGAGCCCAAGGGCAGAACTCACAAAAGTACCATTCACAACCACAGGAGGGAGCCCAAAAACGGAATTCACAACAGTAACAATCCTACAAGCCAATGTCGACCTTTTAATGAGCCTTGTCACATGACTTAGGATAACAGCCAAACCAGAATCTCAATTTGCAGACACTGCTACCTTCCAATAGGTGGCACTAGAGTTCTAGTTCTCCTCCTCTCTGAAGAGACAATTTGCATAATTACCACTGAGATTGTGAAGTACAATTACAGTTAGCAGTTTGTCAGTGAGATTTTGACTCTTTTTGACTGTGTGTTAATAATAATAATAATAATAATTTTATTTATATAGCGCCAACATATTCCGCAGCGCTTTACAACTTATAGAGGGGACTTATACAGACAACAGACATTACAGCATAACATTGTGTTCTTAAATGCCAGCAGTGAAACCAGCCTGGAATGAGAATTTTGGAGGATTTGACAGTCACAAGTGTGGGTGCAAGCTGTGTGGTCAAGTAGTCAGAAGAGGCTACAGATTGTAAAAATATTCTTGTTGTAACGTTAATACCGTCTTTGTCTGAGTTAAATTCTTTGCTTCTGCTGTTAAAACAGACCTTGTCACGTCCATGCTTCTCCATCACCCCGAGAAGGGAATCCCCAGCCAGGAATGTCCTGAGAGTTTACCTAAGGTGGCGGCATACCACACAAGTGTAGCGCACCACTTTCAGTTAAGTGTCTGTCTGTCATCTAATTTATCCTCTAGTATGGTAGGACTGTTACTATTATTAGCCAATAGCCACGTCCTTTTTGTTTTCTCATCAATCTCATGAAACATATGATAGATTCAACCCTCTTAAGTTAAAGCAGAACAGTGTGAGGAGTTACTATGCATCAGAAGCCTGTGGATTACGTTTTATCTGTGCCATAAAGGATACAAATCATTTAGATTAGACATAATCTGATTGTATGGAGGTACAAATTATAGCGCGGATGCTCTTCAAGTGGGTTAAGTGACCAAGGTTTTGCAAACACCATATGACTACTGATTGGTCCACAAAAGAGTGTTAGCTGGGAGATAATGACGAGTATTAAGTCAAATCCCTAAAACACAACAGCTGTAGCTTGCAAATGAGTTCAGCTTCTCTACCTTGTGGGATACAATTTATTTTCTTCCAGTCACCAATTTCTTATAAATTAATGGATTGTTAATGGATTAATGGACTAGTGTTGAGCATTCCGATACCGCAAGTATCGGGTATCGGCCGATATTTGCTGTATCGGAATTCCGATACCGAGATCCGATACTTTTGTGGTATCGGGTATCGGTATCGAAACAACATTAATGTGTAAAAGAAAGAATTAAAATAAAAAATATTGCTATACTCACCTCTCCGACGCAGCCTGGACCTCACCGAGGGAACCGGCAGCGTTCTTTGCTTAAAATTCGCGCGTTTACTTCCTTCCGTGACGTCACGGCTTGTGATTGGTCGCGTGCCGCCCATGTGGCCGCGACGCGACCAATCACAGCAAGCCGTGACGTAATTTTCAGGTCCTTCTAGGCATTCAGTATTTTAAAATTACGTTCCGGCTTTGTGATTGGTCGCGTCGCGGTCACATGGGCGACGCGACCAATCACAAGCCGTGACGTCACGGGAGGCAGGACACGCGCGCATTTTAAAATGCGCGCGTGTCCTGCCTCCCGTGACGTCACGGCTTGTGATTGGTCGCGTCGCCCATGTGGCCGCGACGCAACCAATCACAGCAAGCCGTGACGTAATTTCAGGTCCTTCAGGATTTTAAAATTACGTTCCGGCTTGTGATTGGTCGCGTCGCGGCCACATGGGCGGCACGCGACCAATCACAAGCCGTGACGTCACGGAAGGAAGGAAAAGCGTGCATTTTAAGCAAAGAACGCTGCCGGTTCCCTCGGTGAGGTCCAGGCTGCGTCGGAGAGGTGAGTATAGCAATATTTCTTATTTTAATTCTTTATTTTACACATTAATATGTTTCCCAGGGCCTGAAGGAGAGTTTCCTCTCCTTCAGACCCTGGGAACCATCAGGGATACCGTCCGATACTTGAGTCCCATTGACTTGTATTGGTATCGGGTATCGGTATCGGATTAGATCCGATACTTTGCCGGTATCGGCCGATACTTTCCGATACCGATACTTTCAAGTATCGGACGGTATCGCTCAACACTAATTGTGACGAAGCACAAAAGCAGTATGTTATGCTTCCTATGTCTGCAGTATTTGTATATGTTTTGGCAGCCACATGATCTTTTGCACATACAGATGTATCTGAGCTCTATTTGTCTCTCCAGAGCTGCATCGATGCTTCATCATACACTCGTAAATCTCTGAGCTAAGTTAATTCAGCTGGTGTTTGAGAGTAGTTCTATGTTAAGAGTGTTTTCACATTGGGCTCATCTTCACGTTCGTGGATCCCATCGGGGCTTGCACCCAACCCCGCACAAATTGGAATTCGGGCATATGCACAGACAAGGCCATAAGCTATAATGGTGCCAGCAGAGTGAATATGCGCTCTGACGTGCATCATTTTTGGTCATATATGCCTACTGGAGATGGACACTCGGACGTCACATACTGCAATTGGTTGTCCGCCTCCAGTAGGCGTATATGTCCAAAAAAGATTCACGACAGAGCGTGCATTCACTCTGCTGGGACCCTTTTAGTCTATGGCCCTGTCGGCGCATACATCCGAATTCCGTTTTGCAGGTCGGTTTGGACGCAAGCCCCAACAGGACCCACAAATGTAAAGATAAGGGCAATATGAAAGTACTCTATGGTTAAGTTCACTTGTCCAGTAATCATCCGTTAGAATGGATCCAGCAGCAATCCGTTGACAAAAATGTTGTCCAGACTCAACTTTTTTTTCCATATTTCGAAAACTGGTTTCGGCTGCATCCGATTTTTTAATATTAAAGTTTATGGAAAACGGATCATTAGCCATCCGTTGTTTTCCCATTTGAAACGGATCCTTTTTTTCCTTACTGGAGTTGGAAATATATATATTTACCATATACTACTGGACATATGAACTTTCAAGTAATCATCTATTTGAAACTGAAGCAGTAAGCAAAAAAGGGATCTGTTTCAAACGGGAGAACAACAGATGGCTAGGTAGCGGATCCATTTACCATAGACTTCAATGTCAGAAAAACAGATGCAGCTGAAATCAATTTTTAAAAATGGACAAAAAAGTAGCATCTGCACATCTCTTTTGTCATTGGGTTACTGCTGGATCCGTTCTGACGAACGATCACTGGACATGTGAACAGAGCCGAACTCTACAGATAACACTATGAATTCTTGGTGAGTCGTACTAAATAATAAGGCTCGCATTACACTCTGATATGTTTTGCACGACACTGAAATATTGGTTGTAATGACTTCTTATGGTGCCATGTCGCAACCTGCGAAATACTGCTACTGCAACACAGAGTTGCAAGTGTTTCCAAATGTATTGGATTTTCTGTTTCTGGTCGCACTCGACCAACTTGTCACAAACTTTTATTACAAGTTGCACATGACATGCAACTTACCTTAAGCTTCGCACGAAAGCAAGACGAGTTTCACAAATGTTTTGCAGAGAAATGTTGTCGCACTGCACATGTCGCGGTGTAGTCCCAGTCTAAAAGTGGCTCTGATACATCTTATTCGCAGCCTTATCATACACAAGTAAAAGATCTAGTTCCTGCTGTTTGCTGCTCAGATCCCATTACTGCTGCATCTTTATTAAATGCAATCTTAGATCGTTTTTCAATAAATGTCACTACAAGGTAATGAATTTGCCGACTGGAAATGAATAAGAAATATAAGTTACTGTGTACGATTAACTGCGGAGTTCAGTGTAATTAGCTTCGCTTCGTGCTGTAAATCTTCCAGCTTGTGCTCGGTACATCATTTCTCCTAACTTTAATTATCATATTTTAGTTAAGTGCTGCTAAGTTACTCTCTGATAAATTACAGAAGTCTGCATTATTGTATCAGACATTTGTACAAATGAATCTGCCCCCCATATCTGCCTGCAAAGTGTATTTTTTTATTGTGTGGATTATAATTTCCATAAATCCTTACATATTAATCCCATATTATTTTAAAGCATTCATAAACCATGAGTTTATGTTTGGAGGAGTTTCCTGAAGCATTTCCTGAAGTGGGTTTTATGAGTTAAAGGGGTTGTCCACTAAAAGTATAACCCTTTCTTAAACTAAATGTTCGGCCCTGATAAAACAATAAAGCGTATACTTATTACCCGTGCCATTCCCACGGTGTCAGTACTTGCTCTCCCCGGAGCTGTGATGTGATGTGGCACATAATGCCAAAGCCCAGTCAGCGCTGGCATCACTGTCTTTCCCTTCAGACAAACTGATCATGAAGAAGTCCAGGATAAACTACAGCCCTGGCTTCCTCTTCGTGTTCACTTTGTACAAAGGCAGAGACATTGACGTCTGTGCTGATTGGGCGCTGGTGTCACATGTCACAAAACCACATAAGGCTACGTTCACATTTGCGTTGTTGGGTGCAGCGTCATCGACGCATACCGACGCATGCGTCATGCGCCCCTATCTTTAACATGGGGGGCGCATGGACATGCGCCGGTATGCGTTGTACTGCGTTTTACGATGCATGCGTCATATAGACGCACAAGACAGGGCGCAGGGGTCGCTACTTGTAGCGTTTTCCCTGCGCCGAAAGTCCCGATCTGTAGGATCTTATGACAACGCATGCGTTGCAAAATGCTGCGTTGTGTACATGCGTTGTTGGTTGCGTCGCGTCGCCGACGCTGCGCCCAACAACGCAAATGTGAACGTAGCCTAACAACCCCACAGAGAGTGCCGACACCGCGGTACGGTGCCGGCACGGGAGGCGAGTTTGGCTTTATTATTTTATCGGGGCCGAACATTTAGTTTGCACAAAATTTGAACAAAAATTTCTGATATATATATATATATAAAACACTTCAGGGAAAGTACTGCAGTACATTTGTGCAAAAATTCTGGGACTTAAAAAAATCCACCAAAAAACACAAAAAATAACTTGGCCACAAAAATGTGGGCTACAAAAATTCTACCTACAATGGTGAACAGAGAAAAAAGAACAGACAAGCATATAGAAAATAGACTGCTAAATAAATGCAATATGGTGAAAAACAAACAACAAAATTAATATAGGAAAAAAAGTAAGTGCGAATACAATAATAAATAGGGCCCTTCATCTCAATCTTTGTGCCCATTATTAATGTCAGTGTGACATCCATTTTTCAACAAATAAATAAGAGTAATCAAATTTTCCAAACTTCTTCTACATTAGCCCCTTTATCCCATATGATGTACTATCCCGTCGAAGGTGACCTGTGACTTAATTCCCAGTGACAGCATAGTACGTCATAGTCGATCGGCCGTGCTCACAGGGGGAGCGCGGCCGATCGCGGCCGGGTGTCAGCTGACTATCGCAGGGCTCCCTGCATGCTTCCCTGAGACCCTAGGAGCAACATAATGTGATCACGTTGCTCCGAGGGTCTCCTACCTCCTCCTTCCTGCAGGCCCGGATCCAAAATGGCCGTGGGGGGCTTACGGGTCCTGCAGGGAGGTAGCTTCCAAGCGCCTGCTCAGAGCAGGCACTGGGAAGCCTCCCTGCAGCGCCTGTGTGATCGCTGATCTGACACCGTGTACTGCAAAGTGTCAGATCAGCGATCTGTCACTATAATGTGATGTCCCCCTGAGGCAATGTAAAAAGGTAAAAAAAAATAATATTTACATGTGTAAAAAAAAAATTCCTAAATAAAGAAAAAAAATATTGTTCCAATAAATAAATTTCTTTATCTAAATAAAAAAAACAATAAAAGTACACATACCTATAAAATTGTCCCACTAGTTAACCCTTTCAGACAAAAAACAATGCTTTATTATCATACCGCCGAACAAAAAATGGAATAACACGCGATCAAAAAGACGGATAGAAATATCCATAGCACCGCTGAAAATGTCATCTTGTCCCACAAAAAATGAGCCACCACACAGCATCATCAGCGAAAAAATAAAAAAGTTATAGTCCCCAGAATAAAGCGATGCAAAAATAATTATTTTTTATATAAAAAAGTTTTTATCGTATAAAAGCGCCAAAACATAAAAAAATGATATAAATGAGGTATCGCTGTAATCGTTCTGACCCGAAGAATAAAACTGCTTTATCAATTTTACCAATCGTGGAACGGTATAAACGCCTCCCCCAAAAGAAATTCATGAATAGCTGGTTTTTGTTCATTCTACCTCACAAAAATCGGAATAAAAAGCGATAAAAAAAGTCATGTGCCCGAAAATGGTACCAATAAAAACATCAACTCGTCCCGCAAAAAATAAGACCTCACATGACCAAAATATGGAAAAATTATAGCTCTCAAAATGTGGAGACGCAAAAACTATTTTTTTGCAATAAAAAGAGTCTTTTAGTGTGCGACAGCTGCCAATCATAAAAATCCGCTAAAAACCCCGCTATAAATGTAAATCAAACCCCCCCTTCATCACCCCCTTAGTTAGAGAAAAATAATAACATTTGAAAAAATGTATTTCCATTTTCCCATTAGGGTTAGGGTTAGAGTTGGGGCTAAAGCTAGGGTTACGGTTAGGGCTAAAGTTAGGGTTAGGGTTGGGGCTAAAGTTATGGTTGGGGCTAAAGTAAGGGTTAGGGCTACAGTTAGGGTTGGGGTTAGGGTTGGGGCTAAAGTTAGGGTTAGGGTTGGGGCTAAAGTTAGGGTTAGGGCTAAAGTTAGGGTTAGGGTTGGGGCTAAAGTTAGGGTTTGGATTACATTTACAGTTGGGATTAGGGTTGGGATTAGGGTTAGGGGTGTAGTTAGGGTTATGGTTGGGATTAGGGTTAAGGGTGTGTGGGGTTAGGGGTGTGGTTGGGATTAGGGTTAGGGGCGTGTTCGGGTTAGGGGTGTGGTTATGGTTGGGATTAGGGTTAAGGGTGTGTTTGGGTTAGGGTTTCGGGGTTTTCACTGTTTAGGCACATCAGGGGCTCTCCAAACGCGACATGGCATCCGATCTCAATTCCAGCCAATTCTGCGTTGTATAAGTAAAACAGTGCTCCTTCCCTTCCAAGCTCTCCCGTGTGCCCAAACAGGGGTTTACCCCAACATTTGGGGTATCAGTGTACTCAGGACAAATTGGACAACAACATTTGTGGTCCAATTTCTCCTGTTACCATTGGAAAAATACAAAACCGGGGGCCAAAATATAATTTTTGTGGAAAAAAAAGATTTTTTATTTTCACGGCTCTGTGTTATAAACTGTATTGAAACATTTGGGGGTTTAAAGTTCTCACAACACATCTAGATAAGTTCCTTGGGAGGTCTAGTTTCCAATATGGGGTCACTTGTGGGGGGTTTCTACTGTTTAGGTACATCAGGGGCTCTGCAAATGCAACGTGACGCCTGCAGACCAATCCATCTAAGTCCGCATTCCAAACGGCGCTCCTTCCCTTCCGAGCTCTGCCATGCGCCCAAATAGTGGTTTACCCCCACATATAGGGTATCAGCGTACTCAGGACAAATTTTACAATGACTTTTATGATCCATTGCTCCTGTTACCCTTCGTAAAATAAAACAAAATGGAGCTATAGTAAATTTTTTGTGAAAAAAAGTTAAACGTTCATTTTTTTTATACATTCAAAAAATTCCTGTGAAACACCTGAAGGGTTAATAAACTTCTTGAATGTGGTTTTGAGCACCTTGAGATGTGCAGTTTTTAGAATGGTGTCACACTTGGGTATTTTCTATGATATAGACCCCTCAAAGTGACTTCAAATGTGATGTGGTCCCTAAGAAAAATGGTGTTGTAAAAATGAGAAATTGCTGGTCTGGTTTTAACTCTTATAACTCCCTAACAAAAAAATTTTGGTTCCAAAATTGTGCTGATGTAAAGTAGACATGTTGGAAATGTTACTTATTAAGTATTTTGTGTGACATATCTCTGCGATTTAAGGGCATAAAAATTCAAAGTTGGAAAATTGCGAAATTTTCAAAATTTTTGCCAAATTTCTATTTTTTTAACAAATAAACAAAGGTAATATCAAAGAAATTTTTCCACTATCATGAAATACAATATGTCTCGAGAAAACAAAGTCAGAATCATCAGGATCCATTGAAGCGTTCCAGAGTTATGACCTCACAAAGAGACAGTGGTCAGAATTGTAAAAATCGGCCCGGTCATTAACGTGCAAACCACCCTTGGGGGTTAAGGGCTTAGACAATAAAATCGGACAGCACTCAGATGATAAATGGATAACATTAGAGTGGGATCCGTTTTTATTTTTCTCATGAACCCATTCACTCGAGTGTCTAAAGACAGGCAATCCATTCATGTGTTGTGGCTGTCGAAAAGCCGCAAGACATATTATTTGAGCACGCTGAAGTCACCCGGTTAGCACCCGAGCATGGGCGGATAACACCTTACCTGAGCACATGTGCTCATTACTACTATTTAGTGATTTTTATCCCAAAAATGCAGTCTTCATAAACCATGTGAGATCTCAGTTTTGATAAACATGTTTGTTCTCTAACCATTCATTCTGCCCAGTAATCTACAGTTATTACTTCTATTGAGCAAATGTTCATGTTCTCATGCCAAAAATTCACAATAAATGGAAACACTGCAGGAGCGGACAATATGACAGAGGGTTTCTCGTGCAGCCATTGAAGAGAAAGGCTGTGACTCTTCTTGGTGCGTTATTTTATCTTTATGGAATGGCATGTATGGACATTGCCAAGTTATAATCCTCTGCATGCTACCATCTACATAGTCCACATTGCATTGAAGTCTCCCGTTACTGTAATTACAGGGAGACAAATCCGCACACTTGTAGTAAGATGAGCATAAAGCATTTCATGACATACGGGAACAATGTAGAATGTATCATGTTTTATAACTGTGCCATTAAATATAGAGCAGTTAAAGGGAACTTGTCATCTGATTTATCCTGCCCAAACAGCGGACAACATGAATAAGATGATTGCATCCAGGTACATTTTTCTCTGAAATGCTCCAGAATTTCAGAGAAAATATAGTTAAAAGATCTGGCCGGTGACTACAGCTGTAGACTACTCCAGCACCACTCTAGGCCGGCTCTTCCCAGCACCTCTTTGGGTGAATAACAGTTCTCTCGCTATGTCAGAGACCTGGACATCACCTCTAGCAGGCGACTATGCAGCCAGGCGCTGCTTTATGCTAACTGATGTTTGGGCAGCCATGAATCAGATGACAGTGTCCCGTTAGGCCATGTGAACGCTGTCTTTTTTTTTAATACACAGTTAAAAATAAATCTTAGAGGAGTTTACTCATAATGATTAAAGTGGGATGTTCAGGTATTTAACAATGATGACCTGTCCTTCTACACCAGGTCTGTGCCGGTCTGCTGTCATTGGCTCCAGGAGCGAGTCGATATAAGCAATGAACTGAGCTGAACAGCACAGATCGGTTTAATCTGTAGCGCCCGCTGCCAAGTACTACAGATTAGCTATGGTTCTCTTAAACAGGAGCTGATCTACAGTTCTCGACAGAGGCCGATCCAGTTGAGCTGCGAAGTTCATCTTTGGTCTATCGAAGTCAATAACAATTTCTGTTGGATGTTGGACATCTACCAGTCTGACATTGCTAACCTTTCCCAATATTATCAATGCTATACATCCAGACAACCCATTTAGGTCTCTTAAAAATTCAACACTCCCCCTAGAAGACCCAACCCATTCTATGATTCTATGTAATACTAATGCATGAAATACCCCACTTCCCTGCTTGCTTCAAAAGTCAAATCTAAGGTGATCAGTTACTTTTGTTAATTAGATATGTAAAGAAATATGGTGTCTATTTTGGTAAAGTCTTCCTATGTACTGTATATAAGGGGTGACAAATGCATAACAGCGTTATCCATCACCCAAAGATGTCAATATGCCAGATATGTCATGAGCTCCTCATAACCTTATCGTCTGTACAGTTTTACTAGTTGGCTAAAAAAAACTTTAAAAAATGTACAATATGTTATGTATTTTTCTTTTCTTTTACTGGATACTGTCGTATGTCTTATATACTTATGGATGCATTTTTCCATTGTAGTTTTCCATTTGGAAACTATAGTATGACTTAGCATAGTCTCCTGTGCTGTTTCATGTTTTTTTTCTGGTGTATTGATGTATACAAATCAGAAGGCTCACTCTTGGCTTCTGACTAATGGATCCCTATGGAGGTGTTCAGGCAGAAGTATCCTACTTCTCAATTCAACTTTTTTCTTCTATTATAGCAGCAACAAAATTAATTGGAAGCTGAGATGTACACATTACATGATGGAAGACGATGCCAGATGGACCCCACTAACTATAACGAGATCCATCGGGCTTCTGTCCCAGTGTCCAGCATTTTTTTGAGAAAATTAAAGCTGCTTTAGAACTAATTTTCCACCTTTTTAATGGAATCTGCGAAAGAGGCTTCGATTCAAGTATGAACGTACACTCGGAGCTTACCCAATGTATTAGTTAAATGTAAATAAAAAAATAGAACCGGGGACAAGAATTACCATTCTGAGGTCCAAGACAGCGCTGTATTTGTTCTGCTGTGATTGCCTAGATTGGATACTGCACTTTTAATACTTTGTTAGTTGGGAGGAGGGAGAGTTGAACATGGGTTTTCATCCTTTGAATGTAAGGAACAATTGAGTGGCTATAATAAAACTGTATTTTTAGACAGTATAAACTTGGACTACACAATCTTTAAAATGCACCAAATTTATCAGTGGTTCTCAAAATTAGGTTCTGAAACTTTGCTTATTTTTCCCAATGGGGCTATGAAGTTACATGCAGGTAGTTGCTAATTAAACAATCTGCATGGAGTAAGTAATATACAACCATAAATACAAAAAAATCTAAAAAAATGTAAATTTATTGAAGAAACACCATGTGACAGATTAAACATCATCAGTCCCTGAGGAAGTTCGTGTGAAACGCGCGTTGGTATTGTGGGGCGGCGGCAGTGTGTCTACCATAAACCCAGGTCAGCATCCTTTCTTGTGATTTAATTTTATTATTTTGACATAGATTTGTTATCACTTTTATACTTCTTCATCTACACTCACGCACCGCAGGTCAGTTTACGCTGCGTTAAAAAGAAGCACAGTGGGCGTGAGTTTTCTATAAATCCCATCCACTTTGCTGGACCTGAAAGACACTGCGTTATTGAGATTATGCAGCATCAAAAACTCATCATGGGCACACAACCTTGGGCTACGTTCCCACGATGAGTTTTTGGTGAGTTTTTATGCTGCAAGAAACCTATTTTACTAAATAGGTGCTGAAATGCTTGCAGAGAATCTACAACTTCAAAAATTCGTCAAAAGTTTGTTGTGGGAACGTAACGTTAGAGATTAAACAGGGAGAGGGAGGTTGTTGTAAACAGATGTTCTTTGGAGAGGAGGGAAAGAATGCACAGAAAATAGTCAGGAAAGCACATGGAGAGGAAAGTCCAGTCTTGGATCTTTGCTAATACATGAAAGGAAGTTAGGACAGAAGAACCCTGGAAACATACAGAGAGCTCATATCCAGCCTTCGTTACTGTGAGGGACAATCCCACAGGAATAAAGAAAAATCTGAAATTTGGATCAGTCTGCAAACTACATCTTAGGGTGTTTGAAAATGAATCTATGTCAAAGATGTTAATGGCCTTTAAAGCCAGACAATGAGCAGCGCCACTTGACTTCCCCATTGGATTTCCGGAACCACACTTAGATCCTTACATTATGATAATACTGTTGGTGCAGTACGATTACACTGGGTTCAGCTGTTGTGGATGCAATGTGGACTCTATAAAGGGCTGCAGAGATTTTGAGAAACAAGTCTTCTGTGAAATTGGGCGCTAATTTAAGTCCATTTCAGCTCACTACTTTTAGTGTTTATAAGATATTTTTTATTAAATACAACTAATTATTTAAACTAATATTAAACTTCTTATTTTATAAATTTATGTAGAAAACTGAGTTATCCAGATCAAATCTATGTTTATGAAAAACGCATATTTTTCTTCTTTGCATGATTGGAATGACAACATTTAGATCTTAATTAATGATTGATCACCAATAGTGATGAGCGAATATACACTCACTGGCCACTTTATTAGGTACACCATGCTAGTAACGGGTTGGACCCCCTTTTGCCTTCAGAACTGCCTCAATTCTTCGTGGCATAGATTCAACAAGGTGCTGGAAGCATTCCTCAGAGATTTTGGTCCATATTGACATGATGGCATCACACAGTTGCCGTAGATTTGTCGGCTGCACATCCCTGATGCGAATCTCCGTTCCACCACATCCCAAAGATTTCATGTTGTTTACGCCAAATTCTGACCCTACCATCCGAATGTCGCAGCAGAAATCGAGACTCATCAGACCAAGCAACGTTTTTCCAATCTTCTACTGTCCAATTTCGATGAGCTTGTGCAAATTGTAGCCTCAGTTTCCTGTTCTTAGCTGAAAGGAGTGGTACCCTGTGTGGTCTTCTGCTGCTGTAGCCCATCTGCCTCAAAGTTCGACGCACTGTGCGTTCAGAGATGCTCTTAGGCCTACCTTGGTTGTAACGGGTGGCGATTTGAGTCACTGTTGCCTTTCTATCAGCTCGAACCAGTCTGCCCATTCTCCTCTGACCTCTGGCATCAACAAGGCATTTCCGCCCACAGAACTGCCGCTCACTGGATTTTTTTTCTTTTTCGGACCATTCTCTGTAAACCCTAGAGATGGTTGTGCGTGAAAATCCCAGTAGATCAGCAGTTTCTGAAATACTCAGACCAGCCCTTCTGGCACCAACAACCATGCCACGTTCAAAGGCACTCAAATCACCTTTCTTCCCCATACTGATGCTCGGTTTGAACTGCAGGAGATTGTCTTGACCATGTCTACATGCCTAAATGCACTGAGTTGCCGCCATGTGATTGGCTGATTAGAAATTAAGTGTTAACAAGAAGTTGGACAGGTGTACCTAATAAAGTGGCCAGTGAGTGTACTCGTTACTCGAGATTCCTCTGAGTATTTGTAAGTGCTCCGAGACTTAGTTTTTCTTGCCGCAGCTCAATGATTTACATCTGTTAGCCAGCATAAGTACATGTGGGGAATCCCTAGCCACTAGGCAACCCCCACATGTACTTATGCTGGCTAACAGATGTAAATCATTCAGCTGCGGCAAGAAAAACTAAATCTCCGAGCACTAAAAAATACTCGGAGGACCCCCTAGCATGCTCGAGAAACCTCGAGTAACGAGTATATTCGCTCATCACTAATCACCAATTGAAAGCAAGTCAGTCTTGTAGAGAGCCCACGTCTGTCTGTTTTTTAAATGGATGATATGAGTTAACATGTACAGTACTTTCGTAGCAGGGGTTATACATCTGTACAGGAATTGCAGAGTGTCTGGCAGGCGTGTATTGGGCAAAGCAACTAGTGTTTACACACATTGTAATTTTGTCTAATTTTCTCCATCTTGCATTGACCAGCCTCGCTGTGTACAGAGCACATTACATTGTAGTGCTGACTTTCATTTTCCTGTTGTGATCAGCATACTGCGCATTCTGCATCATAGGTAATGATAAAAGCACTAGAAAGCCTGAGTCTCATAACTCCTTTAAGTAGATCATGGGTGGTACAAAGACATCCACTTATTTTCTAATTTGTTTATTTTTTCTGATTACATTTTTTTCTACCTTCTTTGCATAATTAATTATTATGATTCTTAAACATAAGAAAATGTAATAAAAAATACCTATTTATGGAAAGTGTTGCGATCATGCTGAATTTTATCTGCAGTAGCCATTGCGCGTCGAGGCGGTGGGGATAAGTTTCCCCTTCAATATTCTGTTTTTTGAGAGGGAATCTGTCATCAGGTTGTTGCTGTGTAATCTGAGGACAGCATAAGGTAGGGGCTGAGACGAAGATTTCAGGAATGTATCTCTTATTAGGCTGTGTGCTGTTGTTTCATTACAATAAGTCACTGCCTAGACTACATGGCATTTGAGCCTTGATCTGACCACGCCCCCTCCTCAGATAAGCAGCTCACTGTTAATAGACAATGTACACAGAAAGCTGTGGTGTGGGCAGGGGCAGCTTTCTGAGCTGTGCTACATCTAAAAACTTTGATTGTGCCACAACTACTGTACCCAGTAATCTAAGTGACACATAGCTGGAATCAGTGTCTCTTTTCATACATTATTCTACTCTCAGATGAGGTAGCAAAAACCTGCTGATAGATTCCCTTTAATATGGATTGATTCATTCCAGATAAACAAAAGATAATAAATATACAGCTCTGGCAAAAATTAAGAGACCACCACATCAAAACCCTGTCATGGGCAGCCCAATCTCCAGACCTGAACCCCACTGAAAACCTCTGGGATGTAATCAAGAGGATGATGGATGGTCACAAGCCATCAAACAAAGAAGAACTGCTTACATTTTTGCGCCAGAAGCCATGTGAAAGACTGGTGGAAAGCATGCCAAGACGCATGAAAGCTGTGATTAAAAATCATGGTTATTCCACAAAATATTGATTTCTGAACTCTTCCAGAGTTAAAACATTAGTATTGTTGTTTCTAAATGATTATGAACTTGTTTTCTTTGCATTATTTGAGTTCTGAAAGCACTTTTTTTTTTATTTTGACTTTTTATTTGTCAGAAAAAAATTATAAAATTTATTGCTTGGAACTTCGGAGACATGCTGTCAGAAGTTTATAGTATAAATGAACAATTTACATTTTACTCAAAAGTATACCTATAAAGAGAAAAATCAGACAAACTGAACATTTTGCAGTGGTCTCTTCATTTTTGCCAGAGCTGTATTTAAAGCGAACCGGTCACCAGGTTTGGCCGCTATAAGATACAGCAACCGCCTTTCAGGGCTGATATACAGCATTCTATAATGCTGCAGAAAAGCCCCGATCTGACCTGAAACATAAGAAAAATAAGTTTTATCATACTCACCCGGGGAGGTCCAGTCCGATAGGTGTTGCTGGTTCGGGTCTGGCACCTCCCATCTTCTTGTGATGCCGCCCTCCTGTTGCTTCATTGTTCCCTGGCACCGCGCTCCTGCGCAGGCGTACTTATCTGCCCTGTTGAGGGCAGAGCAAAGTACTGCAGTGCGCAGATGCCGGGCCTCTCTGACCTTTCCCAGCACCGGCGCACTGCAGGACTTTGCTCTGTCCTCAATAGGGCAGATAAGTACACCTGGGCAGGAGCACGATGCCGGAGAGCCATGAAGCAACAGGAGGATGGCGATCATAAGAAGATGGGAGGACCCGGACCTGCGATGCCCATGAGACTGGACCGCCCCTCGGGTGAGTATAATAAGTTATTTTTCTTATCTTTCAGGTCAGATCGGGGGCCGTATCTTATAGTGACGAAAACTGCAGACAGGTTCACTTTAAAGGGAACCTGTCAGAATATGTTTACATTTGAAAGATACCTTTAAGGAGATACAATGTGCTAATCATCTCGAGTGCCGCAGTTATATGCAAATTATACTGGAAGTGCACTAGGGGCGTGTCAATGCATTACAAGAAGCAGACTAAGTATGCACATCTCCAGGCTGGTCTGCATATGATTACTACGCTGGATTTTCCATGACTAGCACATTGTATCCTTTATTTTATTAATATTTTTAGTTGTGAACATGTACCTTTATAGCCATACTACTACTTACATATGTAAAAAATATGCTGACAGGTTTTCTCTAAAATAAAAACTTAAATTATAATCATTGTTTTAATTTGTAATAATAATCCCCAGAAGAGGAAACAGAGGAGACTGAGGGAGATCTCTGGCTCCTATTAGTAACAATTGTTCTCTTCCACCTATAAACTGTTTTACGCTGAAAATCAGTATTATTTATTTTTTCACATGAATGGTTTTAATCTGTGACTCCCAGTCCGCAGAACTCTTTTCTATGGCATTGTTAAATGCTGAGATACCATCTGTAGTGGCCAGTCTCTTAAATTCAACAAAAATATCATCAATTTTGCGTGGGTCTCTAATAATAAATTTTTAATAATATTGCACCCCCACTTATCAGTTTTTGAATTTCCACAAAAATTTAAAATAACCAATAAATTTCGTTCAACTTCACAATTGTGTTCAACTTGTTGTTGATTCTTCACCAAAAATTTACATTTGGTATCTTTATGTTTGAAGCATGATATGTGGGAAAAGGTTGAAAAGTTCAAGGGAGCCAAATACTTTCGCAAGGCACTGTATCTTATCAGAGAAATCTGCTTCTTTTTTCTACTGGACTGATCTTTCACTCTCAATTTATGGGTAAAATCTGTATTCAGTGAAGACAGATTTACCCATTATGGAGATGACCGTTGGCTCTTTTAAAACCATATGCAGGGAGGTGCTAGAGGCAGACACAGACATTCTGCTGCAAATTCTCCTAAAAGGGATTATGTCAGCAGCTTTTTGCTTTGAAGACAGCAGATAGGGTATGAAACACTTAATTCAGCCATGTGTCACTTATCAAGCTATGTGCTGTTTACTTTCAGTGAAGGTTTTATCACCACAGGGTCTGATGTGTACACAACTGCTAGTCCAACTCCACCCCCTTCTGTGATAAGCAGCTCACTGTCAATAGACTATATACATACAGAGCCTGGTGTGGGCGGGGTCAGCTTTCTCAGCTCTACTTCATGTTACATTAAAGGACTCTGTGTCGGAACAACTGCACCCAGAAAACTAAGTGATACATCACTGGATTCAGGGTCTCTTTTCCTAGAATATGCTTCTGTCTGATGAGGTAGAAAAAAAGCTGCTGATAGATCTCTTTAAATGACCAGAGAACTTTATGAGCATAAACTATCATCTTCTATCTTAATAATGGCAGAATATGTATTCACTGAAAACAGATTTTACCCATGAATTGAAAATTTGGAGAGTGAACGAGAGAAATAAGCAGATTTCTCTGATACAATTCAGCACAAAGTTTCTTATCATGCATACTATTGATTTATGAAATGAAAATTAAAATGACGTTTAGTTTTTAACATGCACAATTTGTCAATTTTAAAAAACCTGTAGTTGCAGACATATTATCAGGCAGTTGATGCAATCCTATCTGTTGGACGCCTGGTACAAGTGCTATCTAGGAGGCAAAAGGAAACTGCATTCAAGATAACACAGCTTCCTCATTTCACTAATCAGTCAGGATCGCTGGGGACATTGATATATGACAGCCTTAACACAAATGTATAAGAAGGGGAGACCTTGACATGTACATATTGTGGCATCCCTGGAGAAAATGTGTGCCTACCATTAATTTTTAACCCCTTAACAACCAGGGTATTTTTGGGTTTGCATTTTCATTTTTTGCTCCCCATTTTCCCAGAGCCATAATTTTTTTTATTTTTTGGTGAATATAGCCATGTGATGTCTTGTTTTTTGTGGGACGAGTTGTACTTTTGAACGACTCCATTGGTTTTACCATGTCGTGTACTAGAAAACTGGAAAGAAAATTCTGGTGAAATGTGGTGAAATTGCAAAAAAAGTGCAAACCCACACTTGTTTTTATTTTGGCTTTTTTACTAGGTTCCGTAAATGTTAAAACTGACCTGCCATTATGATCCTCCAGGTTATTACAAGTTGAAAGGCACCAAACACGTCTAGGTTCTTGTTTTATCTAAGTGCTGAAAAAAAATCTTAACTTTGCTAAAAAAAAACAAATTGCGCCATTTTCCGATACCCGTAGCGCTTCCATTTTTCGTGATTTCGGGTTGGGTGAGAGCTTATTTTTTGTGTGTTGGGCTGACATTTTTAATTATTTCATGTTGGTGCAGATATGATCTTTTGATTGCCCTTTATTGCATTTTAATGCAATGTCACGGTGACCAAAAAAAACTTAATTCTGGCGGTTTTATTTTTTTCTCCCTACGCCGTTTAGCGAGCAGATTAGTCCTTTTTATATTGATTGGGCGATTCTGAATGAATATGTGTATGTTTGATTTTTTTTATTGTTTTATCTTGAATGGGGCGAAAGGGGGAAGATTTGAACTTTTTGTATTTTTTTTATATTTTTAAAAACATTTTTTTTTTTGCTTTTGGCATGCTTCAATAGTCTCCATGGGAGACTAGAAGCTGCCATAATCTGATTGGTTCAGCTACATACAGGCGATGATCAGATCACCTATATGTAGCTGAATTACTCACTTGGGCGGCGCTCACAGAAAGCCAGAAGTGACAACCATAGAGGTCTCCAGGAGACCTCTGGCTGTCATGCCAACCCACCAGTGACCTGCGATCACGTGATGGGGTCACCGGTGGGCAGATTTACGGCGCAATTGCCAGAAGCACTTGCTAAATGCCGCTGTCAACGTTTGACAGCAGCATTTAACGGGTTAATAACTGCGGGTGGATTGCAGCTGCTATGTGCCGGGAAAGATGTGGGCTCACCGCCGGAGCCCACATCAAAGGGAGGGAGTCCTACATCGGCATACTATTATGCACAATTTTGGAAAGGGGTTAATGTTGCATATTTTCCAGGATCAAAAACGCAGCATCTTAGAACTCCAGCAAAGTGGCTGGGATTTGAAATCTCACGCCCTTTGTGCTTTTTGTTACTGAACGTAAACTGACCTGCGGTGTGTATTTAAAATCTGCAGCATGTCAATTTCTCTTGCGAGTACGCTGAGTTTTCTGTCCAGATTCTTCCCATAGACTTACATTAGATGTGGAAAATCCCCTGGTAAAAAACACACATACATTTTTAGTGCTTTTTTGTGGTGGAAACGCAATAAAAATGCAATTAATCTGCACAGGACTGTCAATATAGTTTTGTCAAAGCCAAATACTAGGAAGTATCAAAAATAAAGCAGCTATATTTAAAGCATGACATCCTAACAAGAGACAAAAAACACAGCGTCAAAAACACGATAAAACCACATGTAAAAAAATGGTTTTAAAAGGCTTTTTGTTTCACTGCACGTTGTGTGGGATTGCTACTGACTTGGGTGCATCAGGAGATAAAACAGGAAGCGCTTCTAGTTAAATGTCCATGCTGGTTTATTGGTGCTTCATAAACCAGCCATCAGCAAAGGAAAAAATAAATGTCCTTCAGTGCAGGCGAAATAAAGTAAACAGTTCTTTTGACAAAGTCTCTTGAGAGCCAATCCTGGTCACAAAGGCTGGATAGCATCCTGTCTACTGTCTGAGTCAGGATAAAACACAGGAGGCCTTCTGCCTCCACACACACAGACCATATGTCAAACAACGGACTCCATCTTAACATGTTTACCACACCAAGAGGTGAGGTATATGGGCAGCCAGACCTGCCCATCTCTCAGGCGGCCCGTAAAGCCTGGCCCAGATGCACCAAACAATCCTCTTAGTGCTATGTGCAGAAGAGCAGTACTCCAGGATTGCATCACAGATGACTACCACCTCTGTGATACATACCTCCCATCAACAATGTGTCCAGAAGCTGCCTTACAATTGCTTGCTTCTGAATTTAGTCAATTGAGAATCTATTAATGAGCTTGTTCTTATGGAAAAGTGTTAACTCTTTTGTGTGTTAATGCGGCGCCCCCACACCACCGCAGGGCCGAGGGGGTACCCGGAGCCGGGCCTCTAGTTCTCAGTCTCAGGGTTGTCACGGTGGCTAGACCCGGTCCGTGGCCCTGTCCGTCAGTGGGGGACGTCCGGTGAAATAGGTGGTAGTAATGGTAGCAATGTAGCGGTGCGGTTGTGGGGTGTAAGTCGCGGTAAATAACGAGGACACCAGGTTGCAGTCTCTTTACCTCTTTACTGGAGATCTCTGAGTCCTCAGTCCAGAACACGGTTCACCAGGCTACGCAAGTCCGGCCGGTCCAATGGCACCTCCAGAGTTCTCCTCTCAGGTGGAAATCTGTGCCTTCCTTCTAGCGCTATGTGTTGTAGTCCTTCCCTGCTGTGCTTACGGAAAGTAACCCCACAACGGTTGTGTCTGTTTCTTAAGTTCCCTCACAACTCGATTTGATGTTCCTCTGTAATCCACCCCTTCCCTGTATTCAGGTTGGAATGGCACCCGTTTGTCAGGTAGGCCTGGAGTTCTTCCGGGACCCTAGAGTCGCCCCTCTCCCGCAATTGCCCCCCAAGACTTCATAGGTGATATGTGGTAGACAGCCCGCCTGAGACCGACTGTCCTGCCGCTGTTTGGAGTATGGCTTGAAGCTGTATTCTAATCCACTCCCTCGGCGTTCCGGCCACCGGTATTGCGCCTCAGCAGGGTGCTGCCTCTTTCAACAAAACCCCTGCTGGTATTCTCCTTCTGCTTGATCTCGTTTCTCACTCAGCACAATCTATCTCGCTTCTAGTCCTTTCTTGAGTCCCGCCGCTTCCAGGAGCCTGCGCGGACCCGTTACGTTCTTTCAATGCCAAGCCTCTGCCAGGATCCCACCCCTGGCAGAGACCCTACAGTCTCTCCCTTCACAACACCCCCTGCCACAGGGTGTTGCTCCGTTCAATCCCGTCAGCGTTCTGTCTAACTTCCTGCCTGACCCCTAGTTTACCCACTATGGTGGGGAGTGGCCTAATGAATAGCACCCTTAGCTCCCCCCGGAGGCCCAGCTGTGAAACATATTGGTGTCTGTGATACCTGATTGGAGGAACTCCTTCGGTGCCATCGAACGTACCATGGCTCCCCTTAGCGGCGAAGCCACAGCACTGCAACGACCAGGACTCTGGGGCGCTGCACTCCCCCCTGGTTAAACACAGTACTCCGGGACTGGGAAGAAAAACAACAATACAGATTAGCAAAAAGACATACAATTTTGTTGAGTGCAAAACGATAAGTATACTTGAACAGGCTTCCCTTTATGGGAGGTGAGGACACTTTTAACGTTACAAACATGGTCAACATTATAAATTACAGGCTATGCATAACTCCTGTTACCCAACCGGGTATTCTACTTAGTGCAAATTCTGGAACAATAAATTAACATTGCCTTTAAGAAACATACACTCTTAGTTTACCAAAGGCCTTCCTATAATCACATTACAGGGTAAGGTAACTTCACATTCTCCTACTTTGAACCTGCAGGACCGCCTGTCCCTATGGCACCAGACCTACTGCCTCTCCTTTCTTTTACAGGACCGCCCCGTTCAGCCAGGGCCTACTGCCTTTCGCTACTATACATAGTATAGACATAACATTCCTTTCGTTTAAAGAACTCTGAGCCCGCTCTACTCGGCTCCTTTAAGGACTCACTCTCTAACCCCTACGGGTTCGCTTTCTGTCCTTAGCAACAAAGTAACTTTCTATGGGGACGCAGGGTTTACCTTCTATCCTCACCTTCATCATTACTTCTTTACTTTCAACTATGCAGATCTCTACTTCTACCCCTGCGGGCTCTCTGCACCTTTCAAAACATTATTCAGGTTTCACATTTCAAACAAATTGAACACATTTAACTTTTCATGTAAAACAGTTACATTTCTTTTCAAAGCATCATCATGGCATTACTGTTCTGCAACAGTATCTTTCTCAAGTTCAATTCTTCACATCCCCTTTAAGAGGGGACCAAGTCTCTCTGAGGTAGCTCGTTCTCTCAGCCTACCAGTCCATGCAAAGGTTCCAGCATTGATATCTTCGCAAAGTGTCTTTGGCTAAAACCAGTAGGAAAAGTATCTTCGCAAAGTGTCTTTGGCTAAAACCAGTAGGAAAAGTATCTTCACAAAGTGTCTTTGGCTAAAACCAGTAGGAAGCACCTTTAAGAAGGTGCAAACTATTTACAAAGGAAGTTCGAATCATGCACAGTCCATGATTACTGCAGTTTGTATAACTTTGTGCAAAAACTTCAGAAAAAGGAAAACAAACAAAGGGGATCCCGGGTCAACAGAGGGATCCATTAACCCTGGACAGGTTTAGCAGCAACTTAAAAGAACAAACAGTAACTATTTACATTTTCACAAAGCGAAATCTTACTCTTCTTTCAGAAGTTTCCATGAGGCGCCACCTGGCGGGCGGACCCCTGCAATTCAGGTTTCAGGTCCACTCCCGCTGCCAGATACACCCCATGGGTTCGGGTCTGTTGCACGACCAGGTCGTGCGCGGCGATCAAGGTCTGTGTCCCCACTTCTCTCTGTGCTGGTACATCCGGAACATCGGTCACTCGAAGGGGCACCTCCTTAGGCACGACGGTGGTGGCGGCGATCGGGTGGCAGATCGCAAGTTCTGTGGTCAGGCAGGTGGGGCCGACCAGGGTGGTTACAGATCGGTCACACGGCGGCACTTTGGCCACAGGGGCTGGTTTCTCTTTCTTGTAGACGTTCAGAGCGAACCACCCCTTTTCCCCAAGATGCCGGGTGTAGGTAACACTGTCTCCCGGATAGAGGTCTCGATCGGGGTGACCCTCTCTAAGGTGTGACTCGACATCCCGTCGGTTAACAAAGACCTCCGCGTATAGCCCCGGTTCTTTAATGAAGCCCCAGCCTCCTTGGAGTTTAAAGACGGTGATGATGCCCTGCCTGCGCGGGGCCTGGTGAGTGGTGGGGTCCTTACGGGCCCGGTCCTTGACCGCCAAATCTTTTTGATGGTAGGCCTCCCGTTTAGCCTGATGTGTTTCCTCTTCCTCTCGCCACCGCTGTTCTAGCTGGATCTGGTATTCTTCCCAGCTTAGGGCCTGTACCATTTCTCCCTTCTGGGTCTCCACCCCGGGGAACCCCATGAGATTGGATCCAGGGTTCACCCAGCGGCACACCGTGCGCTCCGCGCTGACCTCACACGGCAAGGGAGTAGGGGTGATTGGGGCTCGCATACGGTGTTCCATGCCCGTGGCTTCCTCCCATGGTAACAGGCGCTGAAGTCTATGGGTCCCCGGGAGAGGTGGTGCTGCTACGGGACCCACTAACACACCCTCTGCTGGTGGGGCAGGATCGGCGGACTCACCCACTGGTACGATTCCACTTTCCGCAACAGGTCCCGCTGGTTCTTCCGATGTCCGGGAATCCACTGCCGGTCCCACCTGATGCGGGGCCTGGACTCTTACATGCAGTTGGAGGAGCTGGTTATATAAATCCTCCATCTCGGCTCTCAGGAATTTGGTGTTATCCACGGAGGACAGGCTGCTGGGCTCACCCGGGTAGTCAGGGGAGACTTCCACTTCAACCCCGCTGTCGGGTTCGGAGCTGCTGGCCATAGCGTCCTCCACGTGGGTCGCTTCCTGGTCTTTTTCCCGCTCTCTCCTGCGTGAGCAGTTTCGTTTTCTCTGCCTCCGCCCCCCATTAAGGATTAGGAGGCGGATCTCTGCTGCTGACGGACACGTCCTCACTGCACAGAAATATTTAGACTGGGCGGCCATTATTCTTCGCGCTCTCCAGCTCGTCTACGCCCACTCCACGCCCCTCTTCTCTTCCTGCGCTCTCCTCAGCGCTGCAATGGCGGCGGATTTTGGCGGCAACTGGCGCAGCACAGTCTTTGTAATAAAGTACAGTCCAAGCACAACAAATCACAGTCTCTAGGCACACATGACCTGATTCTTCAGGCTTAAGTAGATCCTGTTCGTGACGCCAAGTCTGCGGCGCCCCCACACCACCGCAGGGCCGAGGGGGTACCCGGAGCCGGGCCTCTAGTTCTCAGTCTCGGGGTTGTCACGGTGGCTAGACCCGGTCCGTGGCCCTGTCCGTCAGTGGGGGACGTCCGGTGAAATAGGTGGTAGTAATGGTAGCAATGTAGTGGTGCGGTTGTGGGGTGTAAGTCGCGGTAAATAACGAGGACACCAGGTTGCAGTCTCTTTACCTCTTTACTGGAGATCTCTGAGTCCTCAGTCCAGAACACGGTTCACCAGGCTACGCAAGTCCGGCCGGTCCAATGGCACCTCCAGAGTTCTCCTCTCAGGTGGAAATCTGTGCCTTCCTTCTAGCGCTATGTGTTGTAGTCCTTCCCTGCTGTGCTTACGGAAAGTAACCCCACAACGGTTGTGTCTGTTTCTTAAGTTCCCTCACAACTCGATTTGATGTTCCTCTGTAATCCACCCCTTCCCTGTATTCAGGTTGGAATGGCACCCGTTTGTCAGGTAGGCCTGGAGTTCTTCCGGGACCCTAGAGTCGCCCCTCTCCCGCAATTGCCCCCCAAGACTTCATAGGTGATATGTGGTAGACAGCCCGCCTGAGACCGACTGTCCTGCCGCTGTTTGGAGTATGGCTTGAAGCTGTATTCTAATCCACTCCCTCGGCGTTCCGGCCACCGGTATTGCGCCTCAGCAGGGTGCTGCCTCTTTCAACAAAACCCCTGCTGGTATTCTCCTTCTGCTTGATCTCGTTTCTCACTCAGCACAATCTATCTCGCTTCTAGTCCTTTCTTGAGTCCCGCCGCTTCCAGGAGCCTGCGCGGACCCGTTACGTTCTTTCAATGCCAAGCCTCTGCCAGGATCCCACCCCTGGCAGAGACCCTACAGTCTCTCCCTTCACAACACCCCCTGCCACAGGGTGTTGCTCCGTTCAATCCCGTCAGCGTTCTGTCTAACTTCCTGCCTGACCCCCAGTTTACCCACTATGGTGGGGAGTGGCCTAATGAATAGCACCCTTAGCTCCCCCCGGAGGCCCAGCTGTGAAACATATTGGTGTCTGTGATACCTGATTGGAGGAACTCCTTCGGTGCCATCGAACGTACCATGGCTCCCCTTAGCGGCGAAGCCACAGCACTGCAACGACCAGGACTCTGGGGCGCTGCATTAATTTCTGCGTTTCTTTCATTTATGTGCTCAAAGTTAAGCTCAACTTTGATGTGGCCAGTGGTCATGAATCAGCAGAGAGGAGCTCAGAAAAAGACTGATAAAAGAGTTCAATGTTCTTGTGTAATAACAAGCTCACTAATGGATTCTCAATTAACTCATTCATAAGCCAACAGTGTGCAGGGAATGTGCAGCATTTGGATTGATATGAAAATGAGGATGAAGAGCTATTTGTAGATGTGAAGCCTCCGTCACTTCAGCTCTATTCCCCGCCCAGTGCTGACTCCTCCTGCTTGACTGATAGCTTCATTGCTTGAAGTGGTGCTGGGTGGGAATAAAGCTGGAGTGGAAGAGGCTTACGATCTAAATCCTACATATTAATTCAAACATTGATTTCTCAATAACGGAGTAATGGACTGGCCATGTAAATGTATTGCTGGACTTGTCTATGAAAGAGCTACATGCACATAGTTTGGGGTGTGAAGTTCTGCTGACAGACAGTGAAACACAGGTTTTGAAAAGCAAGTGGTGCAAAAATTTTAAATTTTAATGAAACCCAATTACAGAAAATTATCTTGAGCCCCAAATTCATGCATTAAGTGATAATGAGAAAAAAAACATTAGATTTTTAATTACTGCTGCCTAACAAGCAAATGTCAGATGGCAAGTAATTAGATCAACACATCAGAAACTCCTTCACTGTCAGAAACTCCTTCACTGTCACATGCAGATAATGGTTCTTTTACTTCTTACTTGAGGTGTTAATGACACCTCATGAGTTTATGGTAACTCAATAGAGAATTTACGGGGTATTGTAAAGAGGAAGATGAGAGACACCAGACCCAACAATGCAGATGAGCTGAAGGCTGCTATCAAAGCAACCTGGGCTTCCATAACCCCTCAGCAGTGCCACAGGCTGATCACCTCCATGCCATGCTGCATTGATGCAGTAATTGATGCAAAAGGAGCCCTGACTAAGTACTGAGTGCATTTACTGAACATACATTTCAGCCACAATTATGCTGGATGCATGTGAATTGACTTCCAAAATCTTGTTTTTTTTAATGTCTATTTCCCTGCCTTCAGCTGAATTCATATCACAATCTTTTCATTTGGAGTACAGATGATAGTAGTGATAAGTCAGCTTGTCTCCTCCTCCAAGTGTTCTGCTTAACAGATCAGCCTCCTGCAGTAGTTTATCCCCATAGTTAGTGGGACACAGGTGCTGAGCTGACCCATCACTGCCATCATCTGTACTCCAAATAAGTACATTCTGATATCAGGGCCTAAGCCACTTAAAGGGAATCTGTTGGGTGATTTAGGTGTAGTAGTGGAAAGTTATGAAACTTTGCAAATCACTTTATTAGGAGATTTGTCTTCATTTCTGTAAAAAAAAACATTTAAAGGGAATCTGTCAAGTGATTTGTATGTAGTATAATAATAGTATCCTGAAACAGGGCTCTGGCAGCACTTTCACTATATATAACGTTTATTACTGTATGTGGCCAGACCTAGGATTGACATGCGATCCTCCTCTAAGTAACTCACAAGCCTGACTGCAGTCAATCAGTGACACAGGTAGAGAGGTGGATGGGGTTATGGGCGGGGGAAGAGGTGAATATTCATTTGCAATTTACATATGCTTGACTTGCTGGAGCGAGACAATACATTTGTCCTGGGCTTACAGCAACACAAGGGGGCCATGCACAGCAATAAAAGTTACATATCCTGAAAGGGCTACCCAGCCCCTATGTCAGGATACTATTACTATACTACACACAAATCACCTAACAAATTCCCTTTAATTTTTTTTTTTGACAGAAATGAAAACAAGTCCCCTAATAAAGTGATTTGCAAAGTTTCATAACTTTCCACAATGGACAAAACTCTTTAAAAAAAATATAAAAAGCGTCTTCCGGCTCTACCGGCCACACAGTGTTCCCTGGACCTGGATGTACAAGCGCTAGTTCATCACAGCGGGACCCTCGCTTCCCCAGTGCGCCCCTTCCCTACAGTCTCCCCAGGAGCCTCCAGGTCACTCTGCCCGGTAATATTTGTGCGCAGGCCTCTTGTGCCTATAATTTGTTGCTGCCCTGCTTCCAGTTTCATATATGATGTTTCTGATGAAGGTCTTGTGACCGAAAACGTTTATAAATCATCAATTATTGAACTGGTTGCACCAATAAACGAACAGTTATCTTTTCATCTTGCAAAAAGGACTCTTGAGTGCCAAGTTTATTATTCATTTCATTGACGGGTTGGAAACCTTACTTGAGCACCAACCAGGAGCCTCGAGTGCCGTGTACAATTTCTGTGTCTTTAAAAAAAATAGCTACTCTTTAAAAAAATATTTTACATTTGCATACTTAACGGTGTATTATTAATAAATCATATCCACTATATAAGATCTCTCCTCACGCATCAGATTGCAATGATTCAGCCTTCTGAAAAATAACATTATGTTCTAGTGGGTTTTGACCATGACACAAGTTGACGATGACGTGTATGTAATAAATGAAGCCTTGAGATTAACTTGGCAGCTATTAGCAAATATTCTTTCCCATTTTAATCCCACCATTAATGGGATGCTGTTAAGCACTAATTAAACAGAAATACAAATATTTCCTTCAATCTGTTACTTCTATTCTCAATTTATGACATTGGAAAGAGCTGGTGAAAAGCCGTCATGGCCACGTGTCAGGCAATTTAGTAAAAGTGCTTATTGTCAACCAGCGCAGTGAGATAGCAATAAGAATTTAGCTGTTTTCGAGCCGCAGCCATTATTGATATGAGCGGGAAAGGGCTTTATGGCCGTAGAGCAGTTATTAAAATGTGAGTACTTGTGTTCAATTAGTTTGGAGATTCCTTTGCAAAAGAATTAGGACTAGAAATGTTAAAATGTAATTTCAGCTGTGCTTGTAGGATGATTAAAACATCAAGAAGGCTGAACATTTTAACCTGCAATTATTATTTTATGACTTAAAGGGAAAGCTCAACACCTTACGATATGTCAGTGGTAGTGATGAGCGAACGTACTCGGATAAGGTGTTATCTGAGCATGTTCGGGTGTTAACCGAGTGTCTTCGGCGCGCTCGAATAATGTGTTCGCGTCCCTGCCGCTGCATGTCTAGTGGCTGTTCGACAGGGATTGTCTAACAAACAGGCAATCCCTGCATGTGTCAAACAGCCGCGAGACATGCAGCCACAGGGACTAGAACATATTTATCTAGCATGCCAAAGACATTCGCTTAGCACATTACTAAGAGGATGTGCATTCACATTATAGTCCAATTTAAAGGCATTATCCGGGACTTTTACATTAATGACCTATCCTTAAGATAACACATTAATATCTGATGAACGGGGGTGCGACACCCAGCTTCCCACCAATCAGCTGTTCTCGATGTCAGCGTCAATCCTAGGTACTTAGTTGTGGAGCTGCACAGCACCATTAACTGTATAGTGTGGCCACGGCCAGGTACTGCACATCCGTCCCCTATTAATTTGAATAGGGATCAGAAGTGTAGTACCCTTGCAAAGGCAACATGCAATTGACAGACAAGCCCCATACAATAACATTTTTGTTTTCTACGTGTACCAATTCCTACCAAGCTTTTATAATTGTATCTATGCAATTATTAAAATATTTTTGTTCTGAATTGTGTGTTAGATCGTAGCTTTGTTTATATATTGTTTTGGCTTTGATACATACAACCTATACTACAGGGTGGGCCATTTATATGGATACACCTAAATAAAATGGGGATGGTTGGTGATATCAACTTTCTGTTTGTGGCACATTAGTATATGGGAGGGGGGAAACTTTTCAAGATGGGTGGTGACTAGGGTTGAGCGACTTTTATTTTTATAGGATCAGGTCGGGTTTCACGAAACCCGACTTTCTCAAAAGTCGGGTCGAGTGAAATCGGCCGATCCTATAAAAAAGTCGAGGTCGGGGTCGGCCGAAACACGAAACCCAATGCAGTGCAATGGGATACTATGGTTCCCAGGGTCTGAAGGAGAGGAAACTCTCCTTCAGGCCCTGGGATCCATATTTAAGTGTAAAATAAAGAATTAAAATAAAAAATATTGATATACTCACCTCTCCGACGCAGCCTGGACATCGCCGCTGGTAACCGGCATCTTCCGTTCCTAAGAATGGCGCTTGAAACACCTTACGATGACGTCACGGCTTGTGATTGGTCGCGGCGGCCCACGTGACCGCTCAGCGACCAATCACAAGCTGTGACGTAATTCTCAGGTCCTAAATTCTTCATTCTAGGAATTTAGGACATGAGAATTACGTCACGGCTTGTGATTGGTCGCTGAGCGGTCACGTGGGCGGTCGCGACCAATCACAAGCCGTGACGTCATCGAAAGGTCCTTCACGCGCTCATTCTTAAGAAGGAAGGCTGCCGGAAAGAAGCCGAGGGCGAGTATATTCCTATTAGGTATATACTCACCCTCGGACGCGCCCTGCTTCTTTCCGGCAGCCTTCCTTCTTAAGAATGAGCGCGTGAAGGACCTTTCGATGATGTCACGGCTTGTGATTGGTCGTGGCGGTCCACGTGACCGCTCAGCGACCAATCACAAGCCGTGACGTAATTCTCATGTCCTAAATTCCTAGAATGAGGAATTTAGGACCTGAGAATTACGTCACAGCTTGTGATTGGTTGCTGAGCGGTCACGTGGGTGGCCGCGACCAATCACAAGCCGTGACGTCATCGAAAGGTCTTTCAAGCGCCATTCTTAGGAACGGAAGATGCGGGTTACCAGCGGCGATGTCCAGGCTGCGTCAGAGAGGTGAGCATATCAATATTTTTTATTTTAATTCTTTATTTTACACTTAAATGTGGATTCCGATACCGATTTCCGATATCGCAAACATATCGGAACTCGGTATCGGAATTCCGATACCAGATTCAGAAGATCGCCGACCTCATGGCCGACCCCACACAGGGGTCGGGTCAGGTTTCATGAAACCCGACTTTGCCAAAAGTCGGCGACTTCTGAAAATGGCCGACCCGTTTCGCTCAACCCTAGTGGTGAACATGGCGGCCATTTTGAAGTTGGCCATTTTGGATTCAACTTTATTTTTTTCAATGGGAAGAGGGTCATGTGACACATCAAACTTACTGAGAATTTCACAAGAAAAACAATTGTGTACTTGGTTTTAATGTAAATTTATTCTTTCATGAGTTATTTACAAGTTTATGACCACTTATAAAATGTGTTCAAAGTGCTGCCCATTGTGTTGGATTGTCAATGCAACCCTCTTCTCCCACTCTTGGCGCACTGATAGCAACATCACAGAAGAAATGCTAGCACAGGCTTCCAGTATCCGTTGTTTCAGATGCTGCACATCTTGTATCTTCACATGCTTTGCATCTTCTATGCAGCAAAAACCTGCTGACAGATTCCCTTTAAGCATTTCACTTTGGATTTGTAAGGACATGAAATTACTTGCCACTTACTTTAGTAACGTAAAAAATATAACTTCACATTTATGATATTTGTTAAATGTTGGATGAAGTTAGATGGAAGTTAGATGAAGTTGTCAAGACCAGGCCATTATCCCGTTTCTCACCAGGCACACGTTTGAATTTTTACATATATGAAGTTTAGAGAGCTGTACATTTTTTTTTCTCTCTTGGATATTCAAATGATTTTTGCAGTATTTATGATACCTGGGGCTTAGTTTTTTTTGTGTTTTTCACCCTTTCTTGTTTTATGCTTTGACAATATTGATAGGAGAATAAAGAAGTTAAGTGCCATTTTTCCCATTTTATTTCAATATATTTATGACACAAAGGACAGCTAAAATACATTTTAAGATTTGTTTGCGTTTCCATAACACTTATTTATTTATTTTTCACACATTGAGTTCTCCATAAGAACATACAAGACACTTGGAGGGGGGGGGGGGGCTCTTTCAAAATTTAAATACACTTTTATTTTTAATATAATATCCCTGTAACTGGTGTCGGTATATTAAACCCAGTTACAGCGGAAATTCAAACTACTACCTGCATAGCAGAGCTGACTGTGTTTTCGAGTCCCAGCAGCTCCTGCTCCCTCCCTCACCCAGAAATCACATGATCACTTAGTCTTCAAAGAAATCGCTGTCATGTGACCGTGATATCATCACAAGTCCTGCGCGAGAAGGACCTGCCGTGACGTCATGGTCATGTGACCGTGACACGGTCATGTGACCGCGACATCATCACAGGTCCTGCGTGCCAGTGCGAGAAGGACCTGCCATGACATCACGGTCACGTGACCGCGACATCATCACATCCTGGCACCGGAAGCTGCCGCCTGCACCCCACAAAGGCGACAGAACTACAACGCGCCTGCGGAAGGTGAGTATATGTTTATTTTTAGTTTTTTTTAACCTGTGACATACGTGGCTGGGCAATATAGAGGGGTTGGACAAAATAATGGAAACACCTAATGTTTTGGCATCGTAATCTTCGAACATGTTATAAACATGCAAACCGTGACATATGGTAATGTTTTGTAGTTGATTATTTGTGTTATGTGATGTGTATGTAAATTAACTTTGTTTTGCCGAATTGTAAGAACATTGATGAGAACCTGATACCAATGGCAGACCTCTCGGATTTTCAAAGAGGCCAAATTGTTGGTGCTCGTATGGCAGGCGCAAGTGTAACAGAAAGTGCCCGAATGCTTGCCGTGTCAAGAGGTACTGTCTCCAAAGTAATGACTGCGTTTGAAAGAGAAGGAAAAATGTCGCAGCAAAGCACAGGTCCAGCCGAAAGTCAGAGTTGACTGAGAGAGACTGTGGGACTCTAAGGCGAATTGTGAGAGAGGATCGCAAGGGCTCGGCTCCGAAAATCACTGCTGAGCTCAATGAACACCTACAGAACCCAGTTTCCACGAAAACTGTTCGTCGGGAGCTGCACAAATCTGCATTCCAGGGAAGAGCTGCAATTTGAAAACCGCTGCTCTCATTGACAAATGTTTCCAAGCGTTTAGAGTGGTGTAGAAACCTCCAGAATTGGTCCTTCGAGCAGTGGAAACATGTGATATTCTCAGACGAATCATCGCTTACCCTATTTCCGACCTCCGGCGGAGTGTACGCTTGGAGACAGCTGAAAGAAGCATTCCATCCAGACTGCCTTCTCCCAACCGTAAAACATGGCGGAGGTTCTGTAATGATCTGGGGTGCTATTTCGTGGAGATCCGCCGGGCCAATGATATCCCTTCATGGAAGAATTAACAGCCGAGATTATTTAGGCATTTTGGCAACCAAGTGCATCCAACGGTTCAAGCACTGCTCCCATAGGGGAGCGCCATCTTTTGGGATGATAATGCACCAGTTCATACAGCTAGAATCGTTAAAGCATGGCACGAGGAACATTCTAATGAAGTTAAGCCTCTCATCTGGCCCCCACAATCCCCAGACCTCAACATTATTGAGCATTTATGGTCGATTTTAGAGATTCAAGTTAGACGACGATTTCCGCCGCCATTGTCGCTCAAAGAACTGGAGGGCGTTTTAACTTCAGAATGGGCTAAAATTCCTTTGGAAACAATTCACACCTTGTATGAATCCATACCTCGGAGAATTGAGGCTGTAATCGCCACAAAAGTTGGACCTACACCGTATTAAACTAACTTTTGTTGATGTTTCCAGGTGTTTCCATTATTTTGTCCAACCCCTGTACTACGTAGCTGGGCAATATACTACGTGACTGCCCAATATGCTACGTGGCTGGGCAATATACTACATGGCTCTGTGCTGTATACTACGTAACTGGGCAATATACTACGTCACTGGGCAATATACTATGTCACTGGGCAATATACAACGTAACTGGGCAATATACTAGGTCACTGGGCAATATACTACATGGCTGGGCAATATACTACGTCACTGGGCAATATACTACGTCACTGTGCAATATACTACTTCACTGGGCAATATACTACGTCACAGGGCAATATACAATGTAACTGGGCAATATACTATGTCGCTGGGCAATATACTACGTCGCTGGGCAATATACTATGTGACTGGGCAATATACTATGTGACTGGGCAATATACTATGTGACTGAGCAATATACTACGGTACTGGGCAATATACTTCGTCACTAGGCAATATACTATGTCACTGGGCAATATACTATGTCACTGGGTAATATACTACGTCGCTGGGCAATATACTACGTGGCTAGGCAATATACTACGTGGCTGGGCAATATACTACGTGGACATACATATTCTAGAATACCCGATGCGTTAGAATCGGGCCACCATCTAGTATATATATATATATATATATATATATATATATATATATATATGTATATCACTCTTTCAGCACTGTGTATACAGCAATTGGGAAGGCAGAGACAGTAATACATCTCTCTGCCCTCTCAACCGGGAGCACTTCTGTGTCTGACTTTTTACTCTCTGTTTCTGCAGTTGCACGCTCTTGTGTAGCTACTATAGTAGGCAGTGACACTTTAGAATGTCACTACATACTAAAAAGTGGACCACTAGCTGGGCATTTACCAATGGAGGGTCCAGAAGTAGTTACATTTCCACTGTTGAGTCACCAGAATATCATCCATATTTTTTACTTTAGGTGCATAATACTAAAAATACTTCTCCAAAGAAAATAATAGACAGCACCGCCAATAAGTCTGAGTCATATGTTGAACATACCTGTTTACGGATATAGGCTTGCTTGCGGATCCCGGGTGCTTGAACCGAATGTAACAAAAATGCAGTCCATACTCCAAGAAAAATAGTGTACAGCACTCACCGATCCTTTTGAGACGAATTGGTACTTTATTCAAACATAGTTACAATCTTCACGGCTCGGGGGTGTGCAGAGGAAGGAGTGTGTAGGTAAAGACGACGGCCGTTTCGCGCCTGGTATGGTGCTTCCACGGGTCAGTCCCCATACCAGGTGCGAAACGGCTGTCGTCTTTACCTACACACACCTTCTTCTGCACACCCCCGAGCCATGAAGATTGTAACTATGTTTGAATAAAGTACCAATTCGTCTCAAAAGGATCGGTGAGTGCTGTGTAACCTATTTTTCTTGGAGTATGGACTAAAAATACTTCTACATAGTTTATTACCTTTAAATTACATAGTACTGAAAATTACTTACCGTATATACTCGAGTATAAGCCGAGATTTTCAGCCCACTTTTTTGGGCTGAAAGTGACCCTCTCGGCTTATACTCGAGTCATTGGCAGCGGGGGGGTCGGCGGGTGAGGGGGAGCGGCGCGGTGACATACTCACCTGTTCCTGGCGTGGTCCCTGCATGTCCGATGGTCTCTGGGAGCCGGCGGTATCTTCCTGTGTTCAGCGGTCACGTGGTACCGCTCATTAAAGTCATGAATATGCACATATTCATTACTGTAATGAGCGGTACGTGACCGCTGAACACAGGAAGATACCTCCGGCTCCCGGAGACCACCTGACAGTGAGACGCTGCCAGGGACCGCGCTGGGAGCAGGTGACTATATCGGGGGAGGTGAGCATTGCGCGATAGTCACCTTCCTCGTTCCATCGCTGCGTGCTGCTCTGTCTTCCATCCTCTGCACTGTTCAGGTCAGAGGGTGCGATGACGTGATTAGTGTGCGCGCCGCCCTCTGCCTGAACAGTCAGTGCGGAGGATGGAAGACAGAGCGGCACCTGGAACGAGGAAGGTGACTATCGCAAGTGCCGGGGCCGGAGCGAAGAGAGGTGGGTATGTGATTTTTTTTTTATTATTTTAATTGCAGCAACAGCATATGGGCCATAATGTGTGGAGCATCTATGGGGCCACCATGTGTGGAGCATCTATGAGGCCACAATGTGTGCAGCATCTATGGGGCCACAATGTGTGCAGCATCTATGGGGCCACAATGTGTGGAGCATCTATAGGGCCACAATGTGTGCAGCATCTATGGGGCCACAATGTGTGCAGCATCTATGGGGCCACAATGTGTGCAGCATCTATGGGGCCATCATGTGTGCAGCATCTATGGGGCCACCATGTGTGGAGCATCTATGGGGCCACCATGTGTGGAGCATCTATGGGGCCACCATGTGTGGAGCATCTATGGGGCCACCATGTGTGGAGCATCTATGGGGCCACAATGTGTGCAGCATCTATGGGGCCACAATGTGTGCAGCATCTATGGGACCACAATGTGTGGAGCATCTATGGGGCCACAATGTGTGCAGCATCTATGGGGCCACAATGTGTGGAGCATCTATGGGGCCACAATGTATGGAGCATCTAATGGGGCCATAATGTGTGGAGCATCTAATGGGGCCATAATGTGTGGAGCATCTTATGAGACCATCAACCTTTATGCAGCATTGCATGGGGCAAATGTTTCTATGGAGCATCTTATGGGGCCATTATTAACCTTTGTGCAGCATTATATGGGGCGTATTTTGTATGGAGCATCTTATGGGGACCATCATGAACTGTATGGAGCATTATATGGGGCTCCAGATTCAATATGGATATTCAAAAGCACTTAACCTACTGATGTCTCAATTAATTTTACTTTTATTGGTATCTATTTTTATTTTTGACATTCACCGGTAGCTGCTGCATTTTCCACCCTAGGCTTATACTCGAGTCATTAAGTTTTCCCAGTTTTTTGTGGCAAAATTAAGAGGGTCGGCTTATACTCGGGTCGGCTTATACTCGAGTATATACAGTAATTACTTTGCTCAGTATACAATCGTTCATAGCATTATCAAACAGTGGCTAACCACAATAAGGGTATGTTAATAAAAGGTTTTTTTTGCAATGGATTTTGAAGGGGATCTACTTCAAAATTCACACGCTAGAATATTCAAAACGTTCTCAAAGTTGTTTTGGATGTGCAGTTTTAAGCAAATCCTCAAAATCCATGTCAAAATAAGTCAAGTGAAAATAAACAAAAGCCACATAAAACTATGTTGAACAGCAAGTAGAAAAAAATAGGCATGTTCGATGTTATTTATTAAAACAAAACAATACATAAAAACATAGCAACCCCAAAATTTAAATATTGCTGATCTCTGTGCTAAGTAGACTGAATAACAGGAGTAATTCATAGTAAATAATTAATAGTAATTCATATTTTTGTATTAGATTTTTGGCCTGTTGTGTTTGTAAAATGAATGTTTTCAAAATAGGAAATCATGTCATTGTCATTTTTAATTGAATATTGGGACTCCTGTTATGATCCCAATGGCAGAGGATCTCTGATATTCAGACAAGATAGCAAAAATATAAATACTGCTCTAGGGAGGTGGAAACTGGACTAACCGCATACCTGATCCTGACACAAACAACTAAAAGTAGCCGGTGAACATGCCTACGTTGGTTCTAGACGTCTCGAGCCAGCCGGAGAACTGACTACCCCTAGAGGGAAAAAATAAGACCTCGCTTGCCTCCAGAGAAATTGAACCCCAAAGATATAGAAAGCCCCCAACAAATAATAACGGTGAGGCAAGAGGAAAACACAAACGTAGAGATGAACTAGATTCAGCAAAGTGAGGCCCAATAGTCTAGATAGCAGAAAATAGATAGTGGACTATGCGGTTAGCAGAAAACCCTACAAAACATCCACGCTGAACATTCAAGAACCCCCACACCGACTGACGGTGTGGAGGGAGAATATCAGCCCCCTAGAGCTTCCAGCGAGTCAAAAATCAAATGTAAAGCAAGCTGGACAAAAACACTGAATAATGCAAACGATCCAAATTGTACAAAACAGACTTAGCTTTTCTTGCATGAGGCTGACTGAAAGGAATCCGGAGGAGACCAAATAGGTCTGGATACAACGATGCCAGGCAAGAGACTGAGTCCAGAGGAGACTCAAATAGGAAACACCCGCTGCTTAACGACACAGCTGGAGCTCAGGCCTGCAACAAGACATACCTAACACAATACCGTTAGTGACCACAAGAGGGAGCCCAGAAACACAGTTCACAACAGTACCCCCCCCTTGAGGAGGGGTCACCGAACCCTCACCAAGACCCCCAGGGCGATCAGGATAAGCAGCGTGAAAGGCATGAACCAAATCAGCCGCATGAACATCAGAGGCGACAACCCAGGAATTATCCTCCTGACCATAGCCTTTCCACTTAAGTAAATACTGGAGTTTCCGTCTAGAGATACGAGAATCCAGAATCTTCTCCACCACGTACTCCAACTCGCCCTCAACCAAAACCGGGGCAGGAGGCTCAACAGCAGGAACCATAGGCACCACGTACCGCCGCAACAAGGACCTATGGAACACATTATGAATAGCAAAAGACGCTGGAAGGTCCAAGCGAAAAGACACCGGGTTAAGGATTTCCAAAATCTTATAAGGACCGATAAAGCGAGGCTTGAACTTAGGAGAGGAGACTTTCAAAGGAACATGCCGAGAAGACAACCAAACCAAATCCCCAACACGAAGTCGGGGACCCACACCGCGGCGGCGGTTGGCAAACCGCTGGGCCTTGTCTTGTGACAATTTCAAATTGTCCACCACATGGTTCCAAATCCGCTGCAACCTATCCACCACAGAATCAACCCCAGGACAGTCAGAAGATTCAACCTGACCCGAGGAGAAACGAGGATGAAAACCAGAGTTGCAGAAAAAGGGTGAAACCAAGGTGGCAGAACTAGCCCGATTATTAAGGGCAAACTCGGCCAGTGGCAAAAAGGTAACCCAGTCGTCCTCATCAGCAGAAACAAAACATCTCAAATAAGTCTCTAACGTCTGATTAGTTCGCTCGGTCTGGCCATTAGTCTGAGGATGAAAAGCCGACGAAAAAGACAAATCAATACCCATCTTAGCACAAAAGGATCGCCAGAATCTGGACACAAACTGGGATCCTCTGTCAGATACAATATTCTCAGGGATGCCATGCAAACGAACCACATTCTGAAAGAACAAAGGAACCAAATCAGAGGAGGAAGGCAACTTAGGCAAGGGCACCAAATGGACCATTTTAGAAAAACGATCGCACACCACCCAGATGACAGACATCTTCCGAGACACCGGAAGATCCGAAATGAAATCCATGGAAATGTGCGTCCAAGGCCTCTTTGGGATAGGCAAGGGCAAAAGCAACCCGCTGGCACGAGAACAGCAAGGCTTAGCCCGAGCACAAATCCCACAGGACTGCACAAAAGAACGCACATCCCGCGACAAGGAAGGCCACCAAAAGGACCTGGCCACCAAATCTCTGGTACCAAAAATCCCAGGATGTCCCGCCAACACCGAAGAATGAACCTCAGAAATAACTCTGTTGGTCCATCCATCAGGGACAAACAATCTCTCTGGTGGACAACGATCAGGCCTATCAGCCTGAAATTTTTGCAGCCCTCGTCGCAAATCTGGGGAAATGGCAGACAAAATTACTCCCTCTCTGAGAATACCAGCCGGCTCAGAGACTCCCGGAGAATCAGGCACAAAACTCCTAGAAAGTGCATCAGCCTTCACGTTCTTCGAACCAGGCAGGTACGAGACCACAAAGTCAAAACGGGAGAAAAACAATGACCAACGGGCCTGTCTAGGATTCAGGCGCTTGGCAGACTCGAGGTAAATCAGATTTTTATGATCAGTCAAGACCACCACACGATGTCTAGCTCCCTCGAGCCAATGTCGCCACTCCTCAAATGCCCACTTCATGGCCAACAACTCCCGATTACCAACATCGTAGTTCCACTCAGCAGGCGAAAATTTCCTTGAAAAGAAGGTGCATGGCTTCATCACGGAGCCATCAGAACTTTTTTGCGACAAAACAGCCCCTGCACCAATTTCAGAAGCATCAACTTCAACCTGGAAGGGAAGAGAAACATTCGGCTGGCACAAGACTGGCGCTGAAGTAAACCGACACTTCAGCTCCCGAAAGGCCTCCACAGCCGCAGGAGACCAATTCGCAACATCAGAACCCTTCTTGGTCATATCCGTCAAAGGTTTAACCACGCTGGAGAAATTAGCGATAAAACGACGGTAAAAATTAGCAAAGCCCAAGAACTTCTGCAGGCTCTTAACAGACGTGGGCTGAGTCCAGTCATGAATGGCACGGACCTTAACTGGGTCCATCTCCACAGTAGAAGGGGAAAAAATAAAACCCAAAAAAGAAACCTTCTGTACCCCAAAGATACATTTTGAACCCTTCACAAATAGAGCATTCTCCCGCAAAACCTGAAACACCATCCTGACCTGGTTCACATGGGACTCCCAATCATCAGAAAAAAACAAAATATCATCCAGATAAATAATCATAAATTTATCCAGATATTTCCGGAAGATGTCATGCATGAAGGACTGAAACACAGAAGGAGCATTAGATAATCCGAAAGGCATCACCAGGTACTCAAAATGACCCTCAGGCGTATTAAATGCCGTTTTCCATTCATCTCCCTGCTTTATGCGCACAAGGTTATACGCACCACGAAGATCTATCTTGGTGAACCAACTGGATCCCTTAATCCGAGCAAACAAATCAGACAACAATGGCAAAGGATACTGAAATTTAACAGTGATCTTATTCAGAAGACGATAATCAATACAAGGTCTCAGAGACCCGTCTTTCTTGCCCACAAAAAAGAATCCTGCACCAAGAGGGGACGAGGATGGGCGAATATGTCCCTTCTCCAAAGACTCCTTTATATAACTCCGCATCGCGGCATGCTCTGGCACAGATAAATTAAAGAGTCGTCCCTTAGGAAACTTACTACCAGGAATCAAATCTATAGCACAATCACAGTCCCTATGAGGAGGAAGGGCACTGGACCTGGCCTCATTAAATACATCCTGAAAGTCTGACAAAAACTCAGGGATCTCAGAAGGAGTAGAAGAAGCAATAGACACCAATGGAGAATCGCCATGAATCCCCTGACACCCCCAACTAGACACAGTCATAGCTTTCCAATCTAAAACTGGATTATGGGCCTGTAACCATGGCAGACCCAAAACGACAACATCATGCATTTTATGCAGTACCAAAAAACGAATCACCTCCTGATGTACAGGAGTCATGCACATGGTCACCTGCGTCTAATACTGAGGTTTATTCTCTGCCAATGGCGTAGAATCAATTCCTCTAAGAGGAATAGGATTTTCCAAAGGCTCCAGGACAAAACCGCAGCGCTTGGCAAACGACAAATCCATCAGACTTAAAGCAGCACCAGAATCCACAAAAGCCATAACTGAGTAAGAAGATAATGAACAAATTAAAGTCACAGACAAAATAAACTTAGGCTGAAAAGTGCCAATGGCGACAGGATTAACTTTTTTCTTTAAACGTTTAGAGCATGCTGAGATAACATGTGTTGAATCACCACAGTAGAAACACAACCCATTTTGACGTCTATGATTTTGTCGCTCGGCTCTGGTCAGAATTCTGTCACATTGCATAGAATCAGGTGACCGTTCAGACAGCACCGCCAAAGGATTATCAGATTTGCGCTCCCGCAAACGTCGATCAATTTGAATGGCTAGAGCCATTGAATCATTTAGACCTGTAGGGATAGGAAACCCCACCATCACATCTTTAATGGCTTCAGAAAGACCATTTCTGAAATTTGCGGCCAGTGCACACTCATTCCATTGAGTAAGCACGGACCATTTCCGAAATTTTTGGCAATATACCTCAGCTTCGTCCTGACCCTGAGAGATAACCAGCAACATTTTTTCAGCCTGATTTTCAAGATTAGGCTCCTCATAAAGCAAACCAAGTGCCAGAAAAAACGCATCAACATTCACCAATGCAGGATCTCCTGGCGCCAGAGAGAAGGCCCAATCCTGAGGGTCGCCGTGCAAGAAGGAAATAACAATCTTAACTTGCTGAGCGGAATCACCAGAGGAACGAGGTTTCAGAGACAGAAACAATTTACAATTATTCCTAAAATTCAGGAATTTAGATCTATCTCCAAAAAACGGCTCAGGAATAGGTATTTTTGGTTCAGACATAGGGCTATGGATAACAAAATCCTGAATGCTTTGCACCCTAGCAGCAAGCTGATCCACACTAGAAGTCAGAGTCTGGACATTCATATCTGCAGCAGAGTTTCAGCCACTCAGAGAAAAAGGGGATGGAAGAAGCTAGGCAAACTGCAGCAAAAAAAAAACAAACAAAAAAAACAACTCAGAACTTCTTTTTAATCCCGCTTCTGCGATGCATTAAACATTTTCTTTTGGGCCTGGCATTCTGTTATGATCCCAATGGCAGAGGATCTCTGATATTCCGGCAAGATAGCAAAAATATAAATACTGCTCTAGGGAGGTGGAAACTGGACTAACCGCATACCTAATCCTGACACAAACAACTAAAAGTAGCCGGTGAACGTGCCTACGTTGGTTCTAGACGTCTCGAGCCAGCCGGAGAACTGACTACCCCTAGAGGGAAAAAATAAGACCTCGCTTGCCTCCAGCGAAATTGAACCCCAAAGATATAGAAAGCCCCCAACAAATAATAACGGTGAGGCAAGAGGAAAACACAAACGTAGAGATGAACTAGATTCAGCAAAGTGAGGCCCAATAGTCTAGATAGCAGAAAATAGATAGTGGACCATGCGGTTAGCAGAAAACCCTACAAAACATCCACGCTGAACATTCAAGAACCCCCACACCGACTGACGGTGTGGAGGGAGAATATCAGCCCCCTAGAGCTTCCAGCGAGTCAAAAATCAAATGTAAAGCAAGCTGGACAAAAACACTGAATAATGCAAACGATCCAAATTGTACAAAACAGACTTAGCTTTTCTTGCATGAGGCAGACTGAAAGGAATCCGGAGGAGACCAAATAGGTCTGGATACAACGATGCCAGGCAATAGACTGAGTCCAGAGGAGACTCAAATAGGAAACACCCGCTGCTTAACGACACAGCTGGAGCTCAGGCCTGCAACAAGACATACCTAACACAATACCGTTAGTGACCACCAGAGGGAGCCCAGAAACACAGTTCACAACAGACTCCCTTTTCTGGAAAATCCGTACTTGTAAAAATTTTAATTTGGCAAGTAATGGGTTAAAGTGGCCGCTGACCAGGTGAGACTTGGCCTTGATGCAGTTGAAAATCACATTGACGTGCAGTTTTACACCAAATCGTTGAGGTTTCCTGTTAATACTTAGTTGAAGCATGGCATTGTGAGCAGAAAGGCTTTATACCTGCAAAATCTCTCATGTAGCCATTCCTATGATTTGCTGTAAAATCCTTTTCTGGCTCAGTTTTCGTCCCCATAACAGTCACAATTTTGATAAATAATATAAGGGAAATATATATGAGAATGACAGCATTTACATCTAAGGGGTAATTTTCCTCCTTGTGGAGAGTGACAAACCTGACATGCCAATGTAAGGAGTCTTATAAGTCCTGCAATGCTCCTCTGGGAAATTAAATATGTGGGAATTAGCAATCCTAAAAGTCAATATCAACCCTTTAACAAGCCTTTCCACATGACTTAGGATAAACGGCAAACCAGAATCTCAATTTGTAGACACATGTTGTGGGGTGTTGCCCCTCATCAGTGCAATGAATGAGATCTGATTTGGCTGAATGAATGCCTTCTGACTAGGATCTAAGGGGTAATGTTTCTCCTTGTGGAGAGTGACATGCTTGACAGGGGAGCATTGTATGCCTTATAAGCCTCTTTACACTGGCATGCCATTCTCCACAAGGAGAAATGTTACCCCATAGATCCCAATCAGAAGCTTTTTATACAGCCAAATCAGATCTCACGCTTTGCACTGACAAGGGGAAACACCCAGAAACACGTCTGCAAATTGAGATTGTAGTTTGGCTTTTATCCTATGTCATGTTTAAAGGCTCGTTAAAGGGTCGATACTGACTTTTATGATTGCTATTTTCAATAGGTGGCGCTAGAGTTCAAGTGCTCTTCCTCTCTGAAGAGACAATTTGAGTATTTATATCAGATTTTTATTATTATTATATTATGCTTTGTTATAGTTTTTGTTAGTGTCTGAGTATTTTTTTTTTTGCAATTGATATAAAATAAAATCTTGTAATGAGCTTTATTCACTATCTGTCTTTTTCTTGTATAGTAGTTTAACTTTGAACTAACATCCTCTCGAGGTTGTGCTCAGTGACTCAAGATTCCCTTTATTAACAGATATTTCATTGTTACTTAATGCCTCTGCTCCAGACATAAATCTCATTTCACTTGACTAATGAGATGCTTTGCTGGTTATTAGTTTTTAACATTGCTAGTTCAAGCCCTTTTAGTAGATATTTTTCTTTCCTGATTTTTCTTAGATAAAAGCCATAATTAAAGATGTACAATAGATTACACTATGTAGCAGGGTGAAACAGCAAAGAGTTCAAAATGGAAGTCTTAGAATGATGTTATGATAAGACTATGTTGCATCTATTATTTACTTACTAATTGTTAATTTTTAATCAGTTGTTACTTGCATTAGTAATGCTTCTCTATGACGTAGGTTGAGCATATTGATTATGACTTAATGATCACGTTTGTTCCAATTCATATCACTGTGATCTATTTCTTCAGTTAAAAGCTGGTATTGAATACAAAGAAACACAATAGCTCCACTCCGCTCACTTTTAGATGTTGCCCTGTGGACACGACATCAGTTGTCAAATAACTTGATTTTGACCAGTGAGTTGATACATACATACAAACATAGAACCATAAATGATAGATCAAGTGGAATCCTGGACCAGAGTCCGGTCAAGGAGGGTTCACTGATCTGCGGCTGGCACTATACTGAGTGACGCAGAACTGGCAAATATACATTCTGCAACGCGTTTCAACCTTGGCACAAAGTCACTGTCAGGTTCATAAAATACGACAACATGGCACAATATAAAATACTTTAATAATAACATTTTAGATTGTGTCACATTGAAAGTTTTTTTAGGGATCCTGAGGAAGATCTCATACTGAAGTTGAAACGCGTTTTTCAGTGCACAATACATTAATTGCAATTTCCACTGTGTGTTTCACCACTTCCGAGTCGCTCAGTACATCGCCAGTCACAGTGTTTTAAGAGTGCCCCTGTATTAACAAGACACTGGTCAAGGATTTCCCTAGATCTATTGTTTATGATTGAGGTAAAAGCAAAATTGTATGCTTTATTGAGTCCAGTTACATTTTTTTAAATCTTGGATATACATGGAGTTTATCCAATAAGACGTGATGTTATGTTATATGTAACTTTTTTTATGTTACAGTAACAAAATATTTGCATTAAAAAAGATCAAAATTTCGTACATGAATACCTCACACATGACTTAGTCCGCAATCCCCTCCATACAAATTGTTTTCTGAAGAAACTTGTCTTTTTGATGAAGTTGGACTGGGTGGAGGCGTCTCTTTAAAAAGAACACAGAGTTCAAGATTTCTTTAACATTTCAGAGATTTTCACAGAATTTTTACCTTGCCACATTCGTGAATCTTTACAGGATAGTTTTTGACAAACCACATGGTTTCACTAAGAGCTGCTGATGGGAGATTCTGTGAAAATATTACCTTATTTTTCCACTACAGATTAAAGTGAACCTGTCAGGAAGATATTGCTAAGTAAACTACAGGCATTGTCATGTTGGTAGTGTTACATTGATTAACATGATACATGGGGTGAAGAAATCCATCTTGTGGTTCTTGTGTAATCAATGTTAGAAGTTTTCAGTTAATGAGATGCACGTGTTCTGGGGCGGAACTGTAGGCAGTGTCTTATCTTCCTGCTCTAGGCCAGAGAAACCAAGAAGAGACCTGCCCACAGGACGCCCCGAAGAACAAACAGTCTGTGTCTCTCTCTGTCTCTATGATGAGGAACATGTTTGTGTTTCAGGACGGCCTGTGGGCAGGTCTTATCTTGGTTTCTCTGACTTAGAGCAGGAAGGCAAGACTCTGCCTACAGTCCCGCCCCGGAGCACGAGCATCTCATTAACTGAAAATTTCTAGCACTGATTACACAAGAACCACAAGATGGATTTCTTCACCCCAGGTATCATTTTAATCACTATAATAGCAGCCACATGAAAATTCTGTAGTTTACTTACCAAAATACTGCTGACAGGTTCACTTTAAGTCTGTGACATGGAGATACAAAGTCATGCACCACGAGGATGAGATCCTGTGCTATTATTTCTTCTACATTCTCTATAATTTTCCTTGATGAGAGAGGAGGAAGCATGGGTAATTGTTGTTATTGGCTTTCATTTGATGCCACTGTTTAAGCTTACCTTATTGTTGATTAACCAAATGCAGAGCAATTTATATTGCTACATTGACTTATATCAAACAGATTATATTTAGAATGGTTTCTTTTTAGTCAAATCAACCATTTATTACTCCTTTCATTTCTTTTATTTATATACATTATATGATTTTGTAATCCTAAAAATGTTAATAAAAACATTCTAAAAAAAAAATGGTATATGGGTTGGAAAAAAAATTGGATTTTTCTCAGCGGTTGGATGTTATATCTGACAATTAATGGACAACTATACAGTACTCCTTGGGGTTTAATGTTTTTTTAATAAATATACATAAAAATAAAATATCCTCAAATGAATCCTGTATTATAAATGCATTGAAGTGCTTTAAAGATACTTTTATATTGAAGGGCTTGACCCAACCTATCTTTACAACCAAACAAAAGATTAGACCCTCTAAAAATTAACTTTTTATTAGAATTTCTAAAAGCATATAGGACTCATCATAAACATCACATGTGACAGACAAAGATACTAAAGGATATATACAGGGTGTCCAGGGTCAGTCACAATAAAGCCAGGGAGCGGTACACACGGACCTAAAAAGTCCCTTGCTTTCCCTTGTTTCTCTCCCTTCCTGGCAGTGGAGGTTGGCACCCTAATTTGTATGGCGTGGCGCCCCTGCTCAATGTCAGTGTCCCTCCTCACTATATTGCTCCCTATCCCAATTTGTAGACACACAATACAATAGTAGAAAAAGGAGAAATAGAAGAATTATGATATATGTATATCAAAGTTTAATTTGACCTGATGAACAAATAGATGTATACAGCCAAATTCTATACGCCTTGGTGTATGCCCACAACCATATATAATTCTTCAAAATGACCGAGTCACAGAAATCTCCCATACAGGAGTGGTCACAAAAGCCAATGATGGTCAAGACAACAGCCCCCATTTCTTGTGCAAAATTCTTAGAAATAACTAACCTAATTTCCACACAGGTCGACAAAAATGTCACTGGTTATAATACCCAGGGTAACAAAAGTATACATCTAAAGAAATAAAAATATCCCTGATCAACTCAATCTATCATCAATATGGTATCAGAAAGATAGAGATTTATCATTTGTAGTTCCTCATTCATTGCCCCAATGAGTTTTCCCCTGCGTCATAAGGGTTCATCAGTGGACCGATGGGAGACATCAATCTCTCTCCATATGACTAGACAGTGCTATGTGCCAACTTAGCACAAAGTTTCACCTATCCACCGGATATGTGATAAATAAGTTGCTGATCTCTATGTGTCCAACTGAACCTGAGAATGCGGTTATAAAGTCCCTTGTTTTAATGGAGCGGTGATCACATGTACACACGACTTCTACATTCACTGTCTATAGGTTTGACCGAGTCGTGGTGCACATCCATGACCATAGCTCCATTCAAACAGAGCCTTGTTCTTGGGATCGGTGGGGGCCCATCGGTTGGACCCACTAGAAATCATGCATCTATCACCATTTTGTCTAGGGACTTCGTCTAATACATTTTACTTACCTTGCAGAGATCTGTACTCGCCAATCTCCATTAGTATCATAGACAGTGAATAGAGTTGTGGTGCACTGCACATCCATGACCATAGCTCAATTTAAACAAAGCCCTGTTCTTGGGATTGGTGGGGGCCCATCAGTTGGACCGACCAGAAGTCATACATTTATCACCATTTTGTCTAGGGACTTTGTCTCATACATACATTGTACTCTAGCCCCATTTGCTTAAAGTGAATGTATAAAAAGGAAATGACTTAATGTTCAAATAAGGTTTTTATGTTAAAAAAGAAGTCTCATCAAAATTTTTGTTCCATAGTATGTCATAATTATGTATATAATGGTGTATAAGTGTATTAAAATCTTACCCGGTTTCCAACACAACTCTGGTCCTCTTCTAGCATTACTCTGGTCCTCTTCTCGCCCCCATCCAGTCCTCTCTGGCCCCCCTCCAGTCCTCTACTGGCCCACTTGACCTGAAATCCAACTAGCCGACTTACACAGCTATACTATTTAGGTGTGACCAGAAGTCACTTTCTCAATGTAAGTCTATAAAGCCTCGTTCTGAGTAGACTTATGCTACTGAGCGATCACATGGGACCAGAGCAGTGATAGAAAGAAGAGAAGATGCTAATTTATATGCAGTATGTATATATATATATAATTGAAAAAAAAACACAAACATCATAATGTAAAAGAAATGCCTTTCTAATAAAATGGTATAGTGGCTCAGTGGTTAGCACTGTTGCTTTGCAGCGCTGGGGTCCTGAGTTCAAATCCAGCCAAGGACATCTGCTAGTAGTTTGTATCTACTCCCTGTAAATGTTTGAGTTTCCTCCTTGTTCTCTGGTTTCCCACACTCCAAAGACATCCTGGTAGGGAATTTAGATTGTGAGCCCCAATGGGGACAGTGATGATAATGTCTGTAAAGCGCTGTAGAATATAAGTGCTATATAAGCAATGCAAAATAATAATAATTAAAAAAATATTTAATCAGTAGCTCATGTACTGATTACACATTCCCTTTAGATGAAAATCATCTGAAATATTAGATAGGTTCCATGGAGAAAAATTCCTCTGTGTCTGTAAAACACAGTAATTCAAGTCCTCATCAACTCGTTTCAGAACATTAAACTAAAGAAGTGCTGATTACCCTTTCTTTTATTTTCCATTACTGGGGTTATTGACAGTGAACCTTTGGGATTTCACACTACATTTGTGAATTCAGTGCTAGTCCTTCACATCTACAATATTGCTTATTACCGTTAAATCATGGCATGCACATGTCAATCTTTTATTGGTTTCAAGTGTAGGTAATCAAAGGTTTTTAACAGGAACCAATTTAGCACTGGGTAATATATTAACGAGCTCTTAGTAAATCAATTAACTATTATACAACCATTCTAATAATATAAAGAATACTAGAAGAGGAGTTTAAAATATTACCACCTGTGTATGGTCTGCATTATACTCTATATGGTTCCTCTGTTTACTTTGTGCTTACAAAAATTGGAGTGTTTTGTGGAAATACTTTGGGGGTAGCCTGAATTTATTTTTTTAAACTTCATGAAACAAAAGAGTACAGCAGAAAAAAAAAGAAAACTACTCACCTCTCCCTGTTCCCCCGCTGCAAAATCATCGGCGCCTGCTGCGCTCAGACGTCAGAGCTCAGACGCACAGGGAGAATGATAGAGGAGAGAGCTGACGACGCCTTGTTTCATCATTGATTTGAACTATATCTGTATCCAGAAGCAGGTGAAAGTATAATTCTAGGCAGGGTGAAGGCCGGTACTGGCCTCAGGTCCCATAGTGGTTGCGAGATCTGCCGCTATTAGCAGTCCACCACTGATTGCAGCATATATTACATGAAACATTGTGTGTAAATAGCTCATGTACACTTATTATTGGCAGGTGCACACCACTTTTAGCTTTTGTAGTATGTATTTGCAAATAGCGATTAGAGTTAGAAATTTGATTAGCAGTGAATCGATTCATTGGCAATTGAAACTACTCCAAAGCCTCCAATTTCCCTGAAAATCCATGTGTGACACTATTCTATTCTCCTCACGCACTAATCTTATCCAAAGTTGTCCTGTCACATACTATCTGTACAGTTTATTCAGTATTTTATGGCTTTCGCTCCCTATTTGTATTGCTAAGTTGTAGGGAATAGGTTTGTGCCCAACTGTTGATGGTGCTCTGAAGTAAGACATTCGTCTCAACTATATCTGAAAAATAGCAAGTCAAATAAGTATATGAGATTTATTAATGTCCAAAAACTCACAAACAAAAGAAACGGTACCCTCCGGATCGCAGCTGGTAAACAAAACAGTCTATAAATAGGTCCAGTTGCCAAGGGCGACCGCACCCCTGTATTACGCTGTGGGATGCCAGGAGTTCGCTCCGCTGGGCTCTGTGTTCCCTCACACAGGCTGAGCTTTTGCAGAACTGTCTGCTCTAGATCATGCAAACTCCTCAATGACACAGCCAAACCCTTCCTGTAGGTTTTTTTTTCTAAATTGGAAACTGTGGCCATGGGCAACTTGTAAGATCCGGCCTGGAGGAAATGGACTGAACCCACTACCTTCCTGCAGTCCACTTCAAAAATAGAAACCCATAACGGGTTTTCCTGAACAATGCCTTGGCCAAATAGCTTGACCAGGTTCATGCTTACTTTTATTTTGCCTTGTGACTCACAGGCATCCTGCTGTGACCACAAGGCACTCCAGCAGATCTAATACGCTTCTGAACACATCCTGGGGGACACATAGCGACCCTCGCAAATAACACCAGTCGCTGCCTCACACTATGTAAGTGAAGGGTTCTTGGTGTCCGTGCAGTAATCTGCCCCCACAGTTGCCATTCTGTGCACCTCCCATTATGTAGATTGACAGTGCTCACTTTGGAGCTCTGTTTGAATTGAATCCTCAACCTTGTATGTTATGTTACCCATGTTTCATTCTGAAACTCTGTGGTGTTTTGGACATAACACACTTTAACCCCTTAACAACTGTCAATACGCCTTTTAACGGCGGTAATTAAGGGTACTTAATTAACGGCACTGTGGAAAAAGTGCATAGCACCCCCCCAGAGTCGGGAAGGAGGGGAGTGAAAAACGATAACGCAAAACTGAAAAAAGCTGGGGTCATGAAGGGGGTTAAGCTACAAATTGGCTCCGTCATTAAGGGGTTAAACCTATCAATCATGCAGAGTCGCGGATGGTGAATCTATGTATCTATCTATTATCTATCTATATACACTCACTGGCCACTTTATTAGGTACACCTGTCCAACTTCTTGTTAACACTTAATTTCTAATCAGCCAATCACATGGCGGCAACTCAGTGCATTTAGGCATGTAGACATGGTCAAGACAATCTCCTGCAGTTCAAACCGAGCATCAGTATGGGGAAGAAAGGTGATTTGAGTGCCTTTGAACGTGGCATGGTTGTTGGTGCCAGAAGGGCTGGTCTGAGTATTTCAGAAACTGCTGATCTACTGGGATTTTCACGCACAACCATCTCTAGGGTTTACAGAGAATGGTCCGAAAAAGAAAAAAAATCCAGTGAGCGGCAGTTCTGTGGGCGGAAATGCCTTGTTGATGCCAGAGGTCAGAGGAGAATGGGCAGACTGGTTCGAGCTGATAGAAAGGCAACAGTGACTCAAATCGCCACCCGTTACAACCAAGGTAGGCCTAAGAGCATCTCTGAACGCACAGTGCGTCGAACTTTGAGGCAGATGGGCTACAGCAGCAGAAGACCACACCGGGTACCACTCCTTTCAGCTAAGAACAGGAAACTGAGGCTACAATTTGCACAAGCTCATGGAAATTGGACAGTAGAAGATTGGAAAAACGTTGCTTGGTCTGATGAGTCTCGATTTCTGCTGCGACATTCGGATGGTAGGGTCAGAATTTGGCGTAAACAACATGAAAGCATGGATCCATCCTGCCTTGTATGGAGCATCTTTGGGATGTGCAGCCGACAAATCTGCGGCAACTGTGTGATGCCATCATGTCAATATGGACCAAAATCTCTGAGGAATGCTTCCAGCACCTTGTTGAATCTATGCCACGAAGAATTGAGGCAGTTCTGAAGGCAAAAGGGGTCCAACCCGTTACTAGCATGGTGTACCTAATAAAGTGGCCGGTGAGTGTATTATCTATCGATCTATTAACTATCATCTATAATCTATCTATCCCATATCTATCTCCTATCTATCTATCTATTATCTATCTATCTATCTATCTATCTATCTATCTATCTATCTATCTATCTATCTATCTATCTATCTATCTCTATCTTTCTGTCTGTCTATCTAGCTATCTATATTATGTAAATAAATATCATCAAATAAATAGATATATATACAAAACCTACACTTCATTGTTTTCTTTCTTTATCATTTTGCTATTCATTTGTTTAAAAAAACTGTGTTTTTATTAAAGAAATCAATGTTTTAATTTTGCAGGTATGAAGCGGTCATTGAGTCCTGATTACGGGCAAGAAAATGGAAGGATGAGCGCGGCAATGTTTTTACGGTGCTTTGAGGAAAAAGTGACTTGGACAGACAGGACAGACTGCCCGTTCTCTAGTGAAAAGAAAAAGAACTTATATTCGTTATGTGAAGTGTGCAACATTCAGCTGAACTCTGCAGCCCAGGCACAGATTCATTACAATGGAAAGTCCCATCTAAAAAGAGTAAAACAGCTAAACAATGGAAAGCTACCAAAAAACACAGCGTCTGGATCTTTACTGGTCAGCACCACTGGAGGTAGGAGAAATACATTAATACTTATATAAGAAATGCCTTGTAACATTTCTGGTGCAGAAGCATTTGGTAAAATTAATTTAAAGTGAAATGTATTTACTATGACTAACGTATTACTGAAATATCATGTAATTACTATTTATGTATAACATGTATAGATGTCCGGTTGTACCTTGTGTGATCTATTCTACATGTAAAACAGGCGTTTGATGTATTCTTGTTTCTATACTGTGTTCGATTTGCTAAATTTAAAGGGGTTTTCCCACAAAAAAAAGTACATTTTAATTTAATCACTAGGTCTTAAAATAAAAATAAGTTCAACAATTGGATGTATTTAAAAAAAAATGTTCCTGTGCTGAGATATTCTTATAAACTTGCCCCTGTGTAATTTTGGTGTCTGACTGTACAGGAACATGAAATAAACAAAAAAAGTTGCCCTCTGTAGTGCTAAAGCATGTCAATGTGAAATATATGAACTATGAATAGCAATATGGCTTCTGGATACTAGGAAAATATGAGACACTTAGCACATGGCCAATTCATGCATGCCCATCAACCAACGACAAGGTGGTCTCAAAACTGATGGGTCCTAATGTGTCTAATGTGAATACCTCTCTAAATTAGTTGTTTATTATATATGGAGGTTTCTGCTTCTAGTTGGCACCTGTTCACAATAGTTTGGAAGTGCCAGTCAGTCTTTTTGTGATTGTACAAGAAATATGGTCTGATCATACCAGATCTCCTTAGCAGGGAAGGACACAAAAGAGAGTATACAAACATTACAGCACGGAATCACAGCTGATTCTTTATGCAAGGTAAAACAAGTTTTTAACTAGGCAGGAAAATGTTTTTCCTTACAAAAACAGCAACTGCGATCCCCTGCTGTAATATCTTTATAGTCTTTTACTTCCTCCCCAGCCAAGGAGATGTGGTATGATCAGTACATGTTCCTGTACAGTCAGACACCAAAATTACATAGGGCAAGTTTATAAGATTATCTCAGCACAGGAACATTTTTTTTAACAAATCCAAGTACGGAACTTATTTTTATTCTAAGATCTACTAATTAAAATGTACTTTGTTCATGGCACAACTCCTTCAAGTCTCATTCTGATGTCTGTGTGGCATGACGCGAGTAGTGTCCATGTTGACCAGTCCGGTCTTCTGCCAGAAGTCAGCATCCACTTATAAGCCTATGAGGCTGTCGAGTTTGGGTCAAGAGCCCCAGGGACAGTCTATGCATCACGGTCCATACTGGGGTTTAGGGCCGTCTGAATGAGAGTTTAGCACAATCTTTTCAATTTCATATTCAGATTTTTACTTTAGATATGTCAGCAAGTGAGCTAATTGTTTTTTTGATTTATGTCTTCAAAATTATTTTTTTGGTCTATTTGTTTTAAATGGGGCATTGGCTATGCAGATAAGGGAATCTATTGCACTTTGGTATCATAGATTTTATATTTTGAAGGGCCTGACCAGGTTGCTTTTATGGTACTGGACAAGGCTTATATTGCTTTTTGAGCATCAAAACAAGAGTTGAGTGAATCTCAAAGGATTGTCTCACCTCCGCCTCTTCCAGAAGGGATGAATTCAGCTTCCACACCCCTCTTCCCATCCGGGGGGTCTCTGTAACATTCAGAGAAAAGAAAATTAAACAGTGATAGGAGAACTCCACCTCAACGGCGGACACTGCGGAAAAGATGGCGTCCTCCTTCAAAAAAACCTGTCTATTCTAGACCTACTGCTACCTCTATGAAAGGTGAAACCCCCGTGACCTGGGGTGTGCCGAATGTGGACATCCACCAGGCGAGCTTCACTAGCTAGACTATTTAGGGCTATGCTATCATAAGCCAGGTGGCCTCCGGGACCCCCCCTATCACGGGATCTCGTAATGGTGTTAAAATCCCCACCGAAGACCACCTGTCGGCTCGTAAAAAGAAAGGGCTTGATCTTCATGAAGAGACATTTACGGTCCCACTTAGACTGTGGACCATAGATGTTTATGAGCCAAAGCTCCTGTCCCCTCATGAAGACGTCTAAGACCAGGCACCTCCCCATTTCTATCTCAATAAACCGTCGGCATTCCACCTCAGCGGTCTTAAAAAGGACCGCCACCCCGCTATACGGCTCGGCCGCACGAGACCAGTATGAGGGCCCACACCTCCACTCCTTTTTAGCTTTGTGGATGACCCCCATGTCCGTTAGTCTGGTCTCCTGCAAGAACAAAATTTCAGCCTCAATTCGGGTGAAAAAATCGAAGGCCGCAAATCTAGCCGCATCAGATTTTATGCTGGCGACATTAATCGACGCCAGAGTCAACGGGGTGAGTTCCGCCATCATGGGTGATCAAGTTAGACGGCCTTCTTCTTCCCCACCCTGTCATCCTCACTTTTCCCCCCCGAAGAAGGGACAGTACCAGACATATTTTTCCTCTTTAGGGATGACGAGGTGTCCATTTTGGTGGTGCCCTCGCCTCTGGGTTCCGGGTCAGTCCCCCCCCCCAGAGGAAACAACGTCCCCTGGAGGACAGACTGCGCCGCCCCCCGAAAGCCCCCCAGGTGCCGCCCCCGGCCCCTCACCCTTAACCTCCGACTCAGTAGAGTCCTCGAGGGCTTGGAACCGGTTGGAGAGGGCAATCAGAGGGGAGCCGGTGAGCCCTTCCGTTGGCACACCTACGGTCAGGGGAGGGGGCGAAGGACCAGAAGGCTTAGCAACCTTCCTTTTCTTCTTCCCCCTTTTTTTGGTATGATGTTTTTCACCCTGTTTTACTGTCGGCTGATCCGTGACCTCCTCATCCACACTTTCATACTGGGAGGAGTTGTCTGAGTCAGCCCTGTTGTCCTCCCTCTCCATCCTCCTGATCTCCTCGCACACCTCCGCCTCCCCCGGTGCCTCAGCGACAACAGCCGACGCCCCAGAGGGGGGAGCAGACATTACCCCAGTTGCCTGAGGCTCTCCCTGCCCCCCACCCCCGTGGCGCCTTTCCTGCCTCCTTTGGTAGGTAGGACCCCGGGCTCTGTCTCTCCTCACTGAACCCTCAGCCCCTCCCCCGCCGCCACCACCTACCACGGCAGAGGTTGAACCGCCAGAGGTTTCCCCCTCACGGCCTCCCCCCGCCCGGCCAACAGCAGCATTGGAGAAAGAGCGAGGGAAGCGGCTGTACGGGTGACCCAGATCACCACACAGGTTACACCGAATATCCTTACAGGATGCAGCGAGATGGCCTACCCCGCCACACAAGGCACATTTCTGCACCTTGCAGCTTGCGCTGAAGTGGCGGGGATCACCGCACCTGTGACAGACCTTCGGCTGCCCCTGGTAGAAGATCAGGATCCGGTCCCTTCCTATGAACGCCGAGGAAGGGATGTGGGTGACAGTACCCCCTGAGACCTTCAACTTCATCATGAAGGTCCAGCCCCCTGACCAAATGCCAAATTCGTCCCGATTTTTTTTTGGGGACGTCCGTGACTTCCCCATAGCGGGAAAGCCACGTTAGAATGTCCACCCCAGAAAGTGACTCGTTACAGGTCACCACGGTCACTTTCTTCACGCCATTTTGGCGAGACACCGCTTGTACAGCGAAGTCTCGCCAGCCGGGCTCCCCCTTCATCAGATCGTAATTTGACCAGAAGAGCTCAAGCCCCTCCGGCCGCACGAAACTGATGTCGAAGAAGAGGGTGGCCGCAGGATGAATTAGGGCAAAGATGTCAACCGCCCCAAAGCCCATCTTCAGGAGGAGCTCTACCACCCTACTCCTGGGTGGGCAAGCTTCACTGCCCCTCCAGCGAAGACGGACTACATTCCTCCTCGCCACCCCCTGCCCGGCTGTCGGGAGGGACCATACGGTTTCCCCCTCCCTTCTATCTTGGAAGGTGGCTAGGCCGTGTCTCTCCAGCCAGGAAGACAGGTCCACCTCTCTTCCCTCTACCAGGATTGACCTCTCTCCATTTTTTAGGGCCTCCAGGAAACGGCGCTGCAAAACGCCGTCCCCGGAACCCAGAGGCGAGGAGACCCCCCGAGGAACCCCCTGAGCACCCCTCGAACCCCCTGGAGCCCCAGCCACCACCGCCGAAAAAGAAGGGGGGGAGGGGTGGCTGGGGGGGCAGATGGACCAGCCTCCCCCTCACCCACCACCGCACCACTAACATTACTGACACCCACACTATTCACACCCGCAACATTCGTACCGCCATTCACCCCCTCCGCCACATCCCCAGCACACAGCACACCATCCATACCATTCATAGCCTCATTCGCCCCGGCCACATTCACACGGGTGTTATCGATGTTTTTGGTTTTTTGTTTTACTTTCCCTCCTGCTGGGGGCCCCTGCTGCACAGCAGCACTATTGTCCTTGCCCAGGAGTGCCGCCGCCCCTTTAAGAGCCGCAGAGCAGAGCCCAGTCAGTATGCTCTGCCCGGGCTCAGGAGCTGCAGCACTTCCTGAGCTCTGGGCTGACACCTCCATTTTTTTTCCTTTCTTAGCACTTGTAGCAGGGCTGGACACTGCCACCGGACCCTGCCCCACAGGGGAATTTGATGCCGCTGTCTTCAGGAGCACTGGAGCCCCCGCACCACCAGATGTCGGTAAGTGGGCAGGGGACCCCGGCACTCTCTTGCCGGCTTTTGCCATCGTATTCGCGGTGGGCGGAGCCATCCGCGGCAGACCCGCCGAGGCCACGCCCCCTCCGCCGGCCACAGCACCGGCGGACGGGGCCGCAGCCGCACAGGCCACGCCCCCACCATCGTCCGCGATCACAGCGGGGGGTCCCGCAACCACCGAGGCCGTGCCCCCCCCGCCGGCCGCAACCACAGCAGCGGGTGGGACAACAGCCGAGGAGGGCACACCCCCCCCGCATGCCACAACCTCGGCGGGCTGGGCAACACTCGGGGAAGCCACGCCCCCTTCATGGGCCACAGGCACAGGCATGGAGGGGACAACTGGGGCCGCAGCCGGGGAAGCCACACCCCCGACGCCACCCGCACCGGAGACCCCGGGGTTCGCCCAGGGCCCCCCACGGTACTGACGCCAAGGGGCATAGCTCCCGCACCAGCCGCCACCACCGCTGACCCCCTCAGCACAGGCCACTCCCCCTCGGCGTCCAGCGGCGGCGGGGCCCTCGGCACAGACCCATCACTGGCTCTGCGCACGGGGGTCCCCGACCTGGCCACAGACACCGCCAGGGGAGCGACCAGTACCTTGCAATGTGCCTTAAACTTAGACTTAGTCACGCCCTTTCCTGGTCCCCGAAAAAGATCCAGCCTTATGAGCGGATCCGCATGTGGGGGACCCGGACACCCCAGCTCTCGCCGCCGGAGATGCGGCCCTGGCTGCCTGTACACCAGGTGCCGGGCCAGCCCCCCTGCCACAGAGGACTTGGCCCGAGCACCTCCACCACAAACACTACCACCAGCACCGCACTCCATATCACTGCCCGAATCAGAGCTACCACCACCAGGCATGGCATTCCGATCCGGGCAGACTTTCCTCTCCCCGCTCCCTCGCTGCGGACCCACAACAGGGCCCGAGCCGGGGTGGGTAGCGGGTTCCGCACAACGGGACAGGGGAGCCCCAGAAAGGGGGACGTAGACCAATTTCTCTACAACAGACTCCTTTTTCGCCTTCTTCCGTTTTTTCCCCCTCCCGGTTGCCCCATCCTCGCAGACCTCGTCCCCAAACAACAGCTCGCCAAACCGTGCTGGGGACTCGATCTGCCGCACTTGCTGCAGGATGAGGCAGCCCCCCTGACTGCTGGTACCACCACCATCCTCCCCCTCGCTCCCGCTTTCCTCCGAGTTACTGGAGTCTGGCGGGAGGGCCACTTGCTCAGGGGCTATCCCGCTATACGATACCTGGGTGCTGTTACTCCCCAGGCCTTCAGGTGGGTATGGCACAGATGGACCGCCATCTTCCTCCTCCTCCTCTTCCTCCACCTGGTAGGGGTCTCCTGACCCCTCAGAAGACCCACCGGTCATGGCCCTAAACCGGTCATCATTGCGCAACTTCTCCTCGAAGGGGCCGCTTCCCGCCAGGATCTGTGCCCTCCGGTCTTCTAGGGACATTATGGACCCCTTCAGCCTCTCCACCGTGGCGGAGACCTCAGCTCTTCTTGAGGCAGGGAGCCGGCACTTTGCAGTTGCCCTGGCTCCCTTCAACTCCTCCCGGAGTAGCCTCAGCTTCTTGGCGGCCTCCCCGTATTCGTAGAGGTGCGCGTGTATCCGGGAGCCGTAGTTGGTGATCGGCTCCCCTGCCACCACCGCCACACCTCTACTGGCCGCCTCTCCTCCAGGAGGAGGAACCGCCACGGTCTCGGCCTTAGGGGCCCCGGTCTTCTAGGGCCTGCGGCCCCCCGAGTTCTTACCATTTTTTCCCATGATCCTGGGACTGGCTGAATGACACACGGGGCCTCTGGTGGTATGCAAGGCCTCCCACCCCCAGCCAGCTTGCACCGGGGGGTGGGAGCCAGGGGCTCAGCCCCGAAGCTCAGTCCAAGGAACAGTCTCTGCTTCCTGGGAAGGGGCAGGCAAAGAGTCCCAGGTGAAAAATCTCCCTTCCCAGGAGCTCCTTCCTCACAGCAGCCAACACCCAACAGCAGCAGTGTGAAAGTCTTGCAGGGGCAGCCCGGGCACCATTCCAAAGCACTATCTGTAGTTCCTTCAGGAAATACCCATCTAGTTATAGTGCTTTGGAACAAAGCACTATACTGTTATTCCATCGTGGTAAACTCCTTATTATTATTATTAGGCTTTTTTCCGCAATTAATGCAGCCCAAACCGCTGAACGCACAGACTCCAGTGAGGTGACATTTCGAAGCCAGCGTCCACGAGAGGTGTGCTAACTATTTTTCGTGTCGATCGGATTTGTAGATTTGGCGCAATTTGCGTTTGAAAATTGTTTTCCCCTCATTGGAAAGCATTGTCTTAATGCGTTTCAATAGGGAAAATTTCCTCATAGGGTATAATGGCCTGGTTTCTGAGGCAATTTCAAGATAACTGTCAACTGCCACCACCTGGCTGATTAGCTCATTGATATGCGCAGTCAGACTCAGTTACTATGCCAACGTCTACGAACTCTACCAAGACGCAGTTTTGCCAGATAATATCAACTCTTAAAGTGACCCGCCCACCAAATCGGATCCCGAGGTGCGCAGCCCACCAAATCGGACCCCGAGTGGCCTCGCCCACCAAATCGGACCCAGAGTGACCCCGCCCACCAAATCGGACCCGGAGTGACGCCGCCTGCCAAATCGGACCCAGAGTGGCGCCGCCCGCCCAATCGGACCCAGAGTGACCCCGCCCACCAAATCGGACCCAGAGTGGCCCCGCCCACCAAATCGGACCCGAAGTGACTCCGCCCACCAAATCGGACCCAGAGTAACCCCGCCCACCAAATCGGACCCAGAGTGACTCCGCCCACCAAATCGGACCCAGAGTGGCGCCGCCCGCCAAATCGGACCCCGAGTGGCGCCGCCCACCAAATCGGACCCCGAGTGGCGCCGCCCGCCAAATCGGACCCCGAGTGGCGCCGCCCGCCAAATCGGACCCCGAGTGGCGCCGCCCGGCAAATCGGACCCCGAGTGGCGCCGCCCGCCAAATCGGACCCCGAGTGGCGCCGCCCGCTAAATCGGACCCCGAGTGGCGCCGCCCGCCAAATCGGACCCCGAGTGGCGCCGCCCGCCAAATCGGACCCCGAGTGGCGCCGCCCGCCAAATCGGACCCAGAGTGACCCCGCCCGCCAAATCGGACTCAGAGTGACCCCGCCCGCCAAATCGGACTCAGAGTGACCCCGCCCTCCAAATCGGACTCAGAGTGACCCCGCCCGCCAAATCGGACCCAGAGTGACCCCGCCCGCCAAATTGGACCCAGAGTGACCCCGCCCTCCAAATCGGACTCAGAGTGACCCCGCCCACCAAATCAGCCCCATAAGGGGCCCCGCCCACCAAATCGACCCCTGAGGGGCCCCGCCCACCAAATCGGCCCCTGAGGGGCCTCGCCCACCAAATCGGCCCCTGAGGGGCCCCGCCCACCAAATCCTCAACCCTGAGGGGCACCCAAGTGTGAAAGTCTTGTAGGGGCAGCCCGGGCACCATTCCAAAGCACTATCTGTAGTTCCTTCAGGAAATACCCATCTAGTTCTTATTATTCAGTCCGCAGTTAATGCGGCCCGAACCGCTTCACTCACAGACTCCAGTGAGGTGTCATTTCGAAGCCAGCGTCCCCAAGAGGTGTGCTAAGTATATTTCGTGTCGATCGGATTTGTAGTTTTGGCGCAATTTGCGTTTGAAATTTTTTTTTCCCCTCATTGTAATGCATTTCGATAGGGAAATTTTCCCATAGGTTATAATAGCCGGGTTTCTGAGGCAATTTGAAATGTACCTGCCACCTGGCTGATTAGCTCATTGATATGCGCAGTCAGGCCCAGTTACTATGCCAACGCCTGCGAACTGTAGATGACCACACCAGCACAGTTTTGCCAGATAATATCAGCTCTTAAAGTGATAGCACAGCACAATTCCAAAGCACTATCTGTAGTCTTATTATAATTATTGCCCCACTCACCAAATCGGACCCAGCCCACCAAATCGCACCCAGATTGCCCCCGCCCGCCAAATCGGACCCAGAGTGCCCCCACCCACCAAATCGGACCCAGAGTGTCCTCGCCCGCCAAATCGGACCCAGAGTGCCCCCGCCTGCCAAATCGGACCCAGAGTGCCCCCGCCCGCCAAATCGGACCCAGAGTGCCCCCGCCCGCCAAATCGGACCCAGAGTGCCCCCGCCCGCCAAATCGGACCCAGAGTGCCCCCGCCCGCCAAATCGGACCCAGAGTGGCGCCGCCCGCCAGATCGGACCCAGGGTGGCGCCGCCCGCCAAATCGGACCCAGAGTGGCGTCGCCCGCCAAATCAGACCCAGAGTGGCTCCGCCCACCAAACCGGACCCAGAGTGCCCCCGCCCACCAAATCGGACCCAGAGTGCCCCCGCCCGCCAAATCGGACCCAGAGGTGCCCCACCCACCAAATCGGTCCCAGAGTGACCCCGCCCACCAAATCGGACCCAGAGTGGCCTCAACCCTGAGGGGCTACAACTACCAAACCAGCACCTGAGGGGCACCCAAGTTTGAAAGTCTTGCAGGGGCAGCATTCCAAAGCACTATCTGTAGTTCCTTCAGGAAATACCCATCTAGTTATAGTGCTTTGGAACAAAGCACTATATTGTAATCCGATCGTGGATAACTTCTTATTCTTCTTATTATAGTGCTTTGGAACAAAGCACTATACTGTTATTCCACCGTGGATAACTTCTTCTTATTATAGTGCTTTGGAACAAAGCACTATACTGTTATTCCACCGTGGTAAACTTCTTCTTATTCTTATTATTCAGTCCGCACGTAATGCGGCCCGAACCGCTAAACTCACAGACTCCAGTGAGGTGTCATTTCGAAGCCAGCGTTCCTGAGAGGTGTGCTAAGTATTTTTCGTGTCGATCGGATTTGTAGTTTTTGCGCAATTTGTGTTTGAAAAAAGTCTTTCAATGCGTTTCAATGGAGAAATTTTCCTATACGTTTATAATGGGCTGGTTTCTGAGGCAATTTCTAAAAATAACTGCCACCTGGCTGATTAGCTCATTGATATGCGCAGTCAGACACAGTTACTATGCCAACTCCTATGAAATCTACATCAGCTCACCAGGTCACAAGTTTTGTCAGATAATATCAGCTCTTAAAGTGACAGTACAGCACAATTCCAAACCACTATCCGTAGTCTTATGATTATTAGACTGTGGCCCGATTCTAACTCATCGGGTATTCTAGAATATGCATGTCCACGTAGTATATTGCACAGCCACGCAGTATACAGTGCAGAGGCGTGCAGTACACAGCGCAGAGCCGCGCAGTACACAGCGCAGAGCCGCGCAGTACACAGCGCAGAGCCGCGCAGTATAAAGCGCAGAGCCGCGCAGTACACAGCGCAGAGCCGTGCAGTACACAGCGCAGAGCCGTGCAGTACACAGCGCAGAGCCGCGTAGTATACAGCGAAGATCCACGCAGTATATAGCGCAGAGCCGCGCAGTACAAAGCGCAGAGCTGCGCAGAGCTGCGCAGTATACAGCGCAGAGCCGCGCAGTATACAGCGCAGAACGCGCAGTACACAGTGCAGAGCCGCGCAGTACACAGCGCAGAGCCGTGCAGTACACAGCGCAGAGCCGCGCAGTACACAGCGCAGAGCCACGCAGTATACAGCGCAGAGCCGCGTAGTATACAGCGCAGAGCCGCGTAGTATACAGCGCAGAGCCACGCAGTATACAGCACAGAGCCACGCAGTATACAGCGCAGAGCCACGTAGTTATACTGCCCAGTCACGTAGTATATTGTCCAGTCACATAGTATACTGCATATCCCTGTTAAAAAAAAAAAGAATTAAAATAAAAAAGTTACATACTCACCTCCTGGAGCGGCCGGTATCTGATGGTTGTTGCACCTCCTAGAGCGGCCGGTACACGATGCTTGTTGCACCTGGAGTGGCCGGTACCCGATGCTTGTTGCGCGCTCCGGTCCCAAGAGTGCATTGCGGTCTCACGAGATGATGACGTAGCGGTGTTGTGAGACAGAAAGACAGAAGTGCCCTTAGACAATTATATAGTAGATTACCCCGCTCACCAATTCGGAACCCGAGGGGCCCGGCCCATCAAATCGGACCCCGAGGGGCCCGGCCCACCAAATCGGACCCAGAGTGACCCCGCCCACCAAATTGGACCCAGAGTGACCCCGCCCACCAAATCGGACCCAGAGTGGCTCCGCCCACCAAATCGGACCCAGAGTGACCCCTTCCACCAAATCAGACCCAGAGTGACCCCTTCCACCAAATCAGACCCAGAGTGACCCCGTCCACCAAATCGGACCCAGAGTGACCCCGCCCACCAAATCGGACCCAGAGTGACCCCACCCACCAAATCGGACCCTGAGGTGCCCAGCCCACCAAATCAGACCCTGAGGTGCCCAGCCCACCAAATCGGACCGAGTGACCCCACCCACCAAATTGGTCCCTAAGGTGCCCCGCCCACCAAATCGGACCCAGAGTGGCTCCGCCCACCGAATCGGACCCAGAGTGGCCGCGCCCACAGAATCGGACCAAAAGTGACCCCGCCCACCGAATCGGACCTAGATTTACCCCGCCCACAAAATCAGACCCAGATTGACCCAACCCACCAAATCGGACCGCCTGAGGGGCACCCAAGTGTGAAAGTCTTGCAGGGGCAGCCCGGGCACCATTCCAAAGCACTATCTGTAGTTCCTTCAGGAAATACCCATCTAGTTATAGTGCTTTGGAACAAAGCACTATACTGTTATTCCACCGTGGTAAACTTCTTCTTATTCTTATTATTCAGTCCGCACGTAATGCGGCCCGAACCGCTAAACTCACAGACTCCAGTGAGGTGTCATTTCGAAGCCAGCGTTCCTGAGAGGTGTGCTAAGTATTTTTCGTGTCGATCGGATTTGTAGTTTTTGCGCAATTTGTGTTTGAAAAAAGTCTTTCAATGCGTTTCAATGGAGAAATTTTCCTATACGTTTATAATGGGCTGGTTTCTGAGGCAATTTCTAAAAATAACTGCCACCTGGCTGATTAGCTCATTGATATGCGCAGTCAGACACAGTTACTATGCCAACTCCTATGAAATCTACATCAGCTCACCAGGTCACAAGTTTTGTCAGATAATATCAGCTCTTAAAGTGACAGTACAGCACAATTCCAAACACTATCCGTAGTCTTATGATTATTAGACTGTGGCCCGATTCTAACTCATCGGGTATTCTAGAATATGCATGTCCACGTAGTATATTGCACAGCCACGCAGTATACAGTGCAGAGCCGTGCAGTACACAGCGCACAGCCGCGCAGTACACAGCGCAGAGCCGCGCAGTATAAAGCGCAGAGCCGCACAGTATACCGCGCAGAGCCGTGCAGTACACAGCGCAGAGCCGCGCAGTACACAGCGCAGAGCCGCGCAGTACACAGCGCAGAGCCGCGCAGTACACAGCGCAGAGCCGCGCAGTACACAGCGCAGAGCCGAGCAGTACACAGCGCAGAGCCGCGCAGTACACAGCGCAGAGCCGCGCAGTACACAGCGCAGAGCCGCGCAGTACACAGCGCAGAGCCGCGCAGTATACAGCGCAGAGCCGCGCAGTACACAGCGCAGAGCCGCGCAGTACAGAGCGCAGAGCCGCACAGTATAAAGCGCAGAGCCGCGCAGTACACAGCGCAGAGCCGCGCAGTACACAGCGCAGAGCCGCGCAGTACACAGTGCAGAGCCGCACAGTACACAGCACAGAGCCGCGCAGTACACAGCGCAGAGCCACCCAGTATACAGCGCAGAGCCGCGCAGTACGCAGCGTAGAGCCACGCAGTATGCAGCGCAGAGCCGCGCAGTATACAGCGCTGAGCCGCGTAGTATACAGCGCAGAGCCCCGCAGTATACAGGGCAGAGCCCCGCAGTATACAGCGCAGACACGCGCAGTACACAGCACGGACACGCGCAGTACACAGCGCAGAGCCGCGCAGTACACAGCGCAGAGCCGCGTAGTATACAGCGAAGAGCCACGCAGTATATAGCGCAGAGCCGCGCAGTACAAAGCGCAGAGCTGCGCAGAGCTGCGCAGTATACAGCGCAGAGCCGCGCAGTATACAGCGCAGAACGCGCAGTACACAGTGCAGAGCCGCGCAGTACACAGCGCAGAGCCGTGCAGTACACAGCGCAGAGCCGCGCAGTACACAGCGCAGAGCCACGCAGTATACAGCGCAGAGCCGCGTAGTATACAGCGCAGAGCCGCGTAGTATACAGCGCAGAGCCACGCAGTATACAGCACAGAGCCACGCAGTATACAGCGCAGAGCCACGTAGTTATACTGCCCAGTCACGTAGTATATTGTCCAGTCACATAGTATACTGCATATCCCTGTTAAAAAAAAAAAGAATTAAAATAAAAAAGTTACATACTCACCTCCTGGAGCGGCCGGTATCTGATGGTTGTTGCACCTCCTAGAGCGGCCGGTACACGATGCTTGTTGCACCTGGAGTGGCCGGTACCCGATGCTTGTTGCGCGCTCCGGTCCCAAGAGTGCATTGCGGTCTCACGAGATGATGACGTAGCGGTGTTGTGAGACAGAAAGACGGAAGTGCCCTTAGATAATTAGATAGTAGATTACCCCGCTCACCAATTCGGAACCCGAGAGGCCCGGCCCACCAAATCGGACCCCGAGGGGCCCGGCCCACCAAATCGGACCCAGAGTGACCCCGCCCCCTAAATCAGACCCAGAGTGACCCCGCCCACCAAATCGGACCCAGAGTGGCTCCGCCCACCAAATCGGACCCAGAGTGACCCCTTCCACCAAATCAGACCCAGAGTGACCCCTTCCACCAAATCGGACCCAGAGTGACCCCTTCCACCAAATCGGGCCCAGAGTGACCCCGCCCACCAAATCGGACCCAGAGTGACCCCACCCACCAAATCGGACCCTGAGGTGCCCAGCCCACCAAATCAGACCCTGAGGTGCCCAGCCCACCAAATCGGACCGAGTGACCCCACCCACCAAATTGGTCCCTAAGGTGCCCCGCCCACCAAATCGGACCCAGAGTGGCTCCGCCCACCGAATCGGACCCAGAGTGGCCGCGCCCACAGAATCGGACCAAAAGTGACCCCGCCCACCGAATCGGACCTAGATTTACCCCGCCCACAAAATCAGACCCAGATTGACCCAACCCACCAAATCGGACCGCCTGAGGGGCACCCAAGTGTGAAAGTCTTGCAGGGGCAGCCCGGGCACCATTCCAAAGCACTATCTGTAGTTCCTTCAGGAAATACCCATCTAGTTATTATAGTGCTTTGGAACAAAGCACTATACTGTTATTCCACCGTGGATAACTTCTTCTTCTTATTATTCTTATTATAGTGCTTTGGAACAAAGCACTATACTGTTATTCCACCGTGGTAAACTTCTTCTTATTCTTATTATTCAGTCCGCACGTAATGCGGCCCGAACCGCTAAACTCACAGACGCCAGTGAGGTGTCATTTCGAAGCCAGCGTTCCTGAGAGGTGTGCTAAGTATTTTTCGTGTCGATCGGATTTGTAGTTTTTGCGCAATTTGTGTTTGAAAAAAGTCTTTCAATGCGTTTCAATGGAGAAATTTTCCTATACGTTTATAATGGGCTGGTTTCTGAGGCAATTTCTAAAAATAACTGCCACCTGGCTGATTAGCTCATTGATATGCGCAGTCAGACACAGTTACTATGCCAACTCCTATGAAATCTACATCAGCTCACCAGGTCACAAGTTTTGTCAGATAATATCAGCTCTTAAAGTGACAGTACAGCACAATTCCAAACCACTATCCGTAGTCTTATGATTATTAGACTGTGGCCCGATTCTAACTCATCGGGTATTCTAGAATATGCATGTCCACGTAGTATATTGCACAGCCACGCAGTATACAGTGCAGAGCCGTGCAGTACACAGCGCAGAGCCGCGCAGTACACAGCGCAGAGCCGCGCAGTACACAGCGCAGAGCCGCGCAGTATAAAGCGCAGAGCCGCGCAGTACACAGCGCAGAGCCGCGCAGTACACAGCGCAGAGCCGTACAGTACACAGCCCAGAGCCGCGCAGTATAAAGCGCAGAGCCGTGCAGTACACAGCGCAGAGCCGCGCAGTACACAGCGCAGAGCCGTGCAGTACACAGCGCAGAGCCGCGCAGTATAAAGCGCAGAGCCGTGCAGTACACAGCGCAGAGCCGCGCAGTACACAGTGCAGAGCCGCGCAGTACACAGCGCAGAGCCGCGCAGTATAAAGCGCAGAGCCGCGCAGTACACAGCGCAGAGCCGCGCAGTACACAGCGCAGAGCCGTGCAGTACACAGCGCAGAGCCGCGCAGTTTAAAGCGCAGAGCCGTGCAGTACACAGCGCAGAGCCGCGCAGTACACAGCGCAGAGCCGTGCAGTACACAGCGCAGAGCCGCGCAGTATAAAGCGCAGAGCCGTGCAGTACACAGCGCAGAGCCGCGCAGTACACAGCGCAGAGCCGCGCAGTACACAGCGCAGAGCCGCGCAGTATAAAGCGCAGAGCCGCGCAGTATAAAGTGCAGAGCCGCGCAGTACACAGCGCAGAGCCGCGCAGTACACAGCGCAGAGCCGTGCAGTACACAGCGCAGAGCCGCGCAGTATAAAGCGCAGAGCCGTGCAGTACAAAGCGCAGAGCCGCGCAGTACACAGCGCAGAGCCGTGCAGTACACAGCGCAGAGCCGCGCAGTATAAAGCGCAGAGCCGTGCAGTACACAGCGCAGAGCCGCGCAGTACACAGCGCAGAGCCGCGCAGTACACAGCGCAGAGCCGCGCAGTATAAAGCGCAGAGCCGCGCAGTATAAAGTGCAGAGCCGCGCAGTACACAGCGCAGAGCCGCGCAGTACACAGCGCAGAGCCGTGCAGTACACAGCGCAGAGCCGCGCAGTATAAAGCGCAGAGCCGTGCAGTACAAAGCGCAGAGCCGCGCAGTACACAGCGCAGAGCCGTGCAGTACACAGCGCAGAGCCGCGCAGTATAAAGCGCAGAGCCGTGCAGTACACAGCGCAGAGCCGTGCAGTACACAGCGCAGAGCCGCGCAGTACACAGCGCAGAGCCATGCAGTACACAGCGCAAAGCCGCGCAGTATAAAGCGCAGAGCCGCGCAGTATAAAGCGGAGAGCCGCGCAGTACACAGCGCAGAGCCGAGCAGTACACAGCGCAGAGCCGCGCAGTAGACAGCGCAGAGCCGTGCAGTACAGAGCGCAGAGCCGCACAGTATAAAGCGCAGAGCCGCGCAGTATACCGCGCAGAGTCGTGCAGTACACAGCGCAGAGCCGCGCAGTACACAGCGCAGAGCCGCGCAGTACACAGCGCAGAGCCGCGCAGTACACAGCGCAGAGCCGCGCAGTACACAGCGCAGAGCCGAGCAGTACACAGCGCAGAGCCGCGCAGTACACAGCGCAGAGCCGCGCAGTACACAGCGCAGAGCCGCGCAGTATACAGCGCAGAGCTGCGCAGTACACAGCGCAGAGCCGCGCAGTACAGAGCGCAGAGCCGCACAGTATAAAGCGCAGAGCCGCGCAGTACACAGCGCAGAGCCGCGCAGTACACAGCGCAGAGCCGCGCAGTACACAGTGCAGAGCCGCACAGTACACAGCACAGAGCCGCGCAGTACACAGCGCAGAGCCACCCAGTATACAGCGCAGAGCCGCGCAGTACGCAGCGTAGAGCCACGCAGTATACAGTGCAGAGCCGTGCAGTATACAGCGCAGAGCCGCGCAGTACACAGCGCAGAGCCGCGCAGTACACAGCGCAGAGCCGCGCAGTATAAAGCGCAGAGCCGCGCAGTACACAGCGCAGAGCCGCGCAGTACACAGCGCAGAGCCGTGCAGTACACAGCGCAGAGCCGCGCAGTATAAAGCGCAGAGCCGTGCAGTACACAGCGCAGAGCCGCGCAGTACACAGCGCAGAGCCGTGCAGTACACAGCGCAGAGCCGCGCAGTATAAAGCGCAGAGCCGTGCAGTACACAGCGCAGAGCCGCGCAGTACACAGTGCAGAGCCGCGCAGTACACAGCGCAGAGCCGCGCAGTATAAAGCGCAGAGCCGCGCAGTACACAGCGCAGAGCCGCGCAGTACACAGCGCAGAGCCGTGCAGTACACAGCGCAGAGCCGCGCAGTTTAAAGCGCAGAGCCGTGCAGTACACAGCGCAGAGCCGCGCAGTACACAGCGCAGAGCCGTGCAGTACACAGCGCAGAGCCGCGCAGTATAAAGCGCAGAGCCGTGCAGTACACAGCGCAGAGCCGCGCAGTACACAGCGCAGAGCCGCGCAGTATAAAGCGCAGAGCCGCGCAGTATAAAGCGCAGAGCCGCGCAGTACACAGCGCAGAGCCGCGCAGTACACAGCGCAGAGCCGTGCAGTACACAGCGCAGAGCCGCGCAGTATAAAGCGCAGAGCCGTGCAGTACACAGCGCAGAGCCGCGCAGTACACAGCGCAGAGCCGTGCAGTACACAGCGCAGAGCCGCGCAGTATAAAGCGCAGAGCCGTGCAGTACACAGCGCAGAGCCGTGCAGTACACAGCGCAGAGCCGCGCAGTACACAGCGCAGAGCCATGCAGTACACAGCGCAAAGCCGCGCAGTATAAAGCGCAGAGCCGCGCAGTATAAAGCGGAGAGCCGCGCAGTACACAGCGCAGAGCCGAGCAGTACACAGCGCAGAGCCGCGCAGTAGACAGCGCAGAGCCGTGCAGTACAGAGCGCAGAGCCGCACAGTATAAAGCGCAGAGCCGCGCAGTATACCGCGCAGAGCCGTGCAGTACACAGCGCAGAGCCGCGCAGTACACAGCGCAGAGCCGCGCAGTACACAGCGCAGAGCCGCGCAGTACACAGCGCAGAGCCGCGCAGTACACAGCGCAGAGCCGAGCAGTACACAGCGCAGAGCCGCGCAGTACACAGCGCAGAGCCGCGCAGTACACAGCGCAGAGCCGCGCAGTATACAGCGCAGAGCTGCGCAGTACACAGCGCAGAGCCGCGCAGTACAGAGCGCAGAGCCGCACAGTATAAAGCGCAGAGCCGCGCAGTACACAGCGCAGAGCCGCGCAGTACACAGCGCAGAGCCGCGCAGTACACAGTGCAGAGCCGCACAGTACACAGCACAGAGCCGCGCAGTACACAGCGCAGAGCCACCCAGTATACAGCGCAGAGCCGCGCAGTACGCAGCGTAGAGCCACGCAGTATGCAGCGCAGAGCCGCGCAGTATACAGCGCTGAGCCGCGTAGTATACAGCGCAGAGCCCCGCAGTATACAGTGCAGAGCCCCGCAGTATACAGCGCAGACACGCGCAGTACACAGCACGGACACGCGCAGTACACAGCGCAGAGCCGCGTAGTATACAGCGAAGAGCCACGCAGTATATAGCGCAGAGCCGCGCAGTACAAAGCGCAGAGCTGCGCAGAGCTGCGCAGTATACAGCGCAGAGCCGCGCAGTATACAGCGCAGAACGCGCAGTACACAGTGCAGAGCCGCGCAGTACACAGCGCAGAGCCGTGCAGTACACAGCGCAGAGCCGCGCAGTACACAGCGCAGAGCCACGCAGTATACAGCGCAGAGCCGCGTAGTATACAGCGCAGAGCCGCGTAGTATACAGCGCAGAGCCACGCAGTATACAGCACAGAGCCACGCAGTATACAGCGCAGAGCCACGTAGTTATACTGCCCAGTCACGTAGTATATTGTCCAGTCACATAGTATACTGCATATCCCTGTTAAAAAAAAAAAGAATTAAAATAAAAAAGTTACATACTCACCTCCTGGAGCGGCCGGTATCTGATGGTTGTTGCACCTCCTAGAGCGGCCGGTACACGATGCTTGTTGCACCTGGAGTGGCCGGTACCCGATGCTTGTTGCGCGCTCCGGTCCCAAGAGTGCATTGCGGTCTCACGAGATGATGACGTAGCGGTGTTGTGAGACAGAAAGACGGAAGTGCCCTTAGATAATTAGATAGTAGATTACCCCGCTCACCAATTCGGAACCCGAGAGGCCCGGCCCACCAAATCGGACCCCGAGGGGCCCGGCCCACCAAATCGGACCCAGAGTGACCCCGCCCCCTAAATCAGACCCAGAGTGACCCCGCCCACCAAATCGGACCCAGAGTGGCTCCGCCCACCAAATCGGACCCAGAGTGACCCCTTCCACCAAATCAGACCCAGAGTGACCCCTTCCACCAAATCGGACCCAGAGTGACCCCTTCCACCAAATCGGGCCCAGAGTGACCCCGCCCATCAAATCGGACCCAGAGTGACCCCACCCACCAAATCGGACCCTGAGGTGCCCAGCCCACCAAATCAGACCCTGAGGTGCCCAGCCCACCAAATCGGACCGAGTGACCCCACCCACCAAATTGGTCCCTAAGGTGCCCCGCCCACCAAATCGGACCCAGAGTGGCTCCGCCCACCGAATCGGACCCAGAGTGGCCGCGCCCACAGAATCGGACCAAAAGTGACCCCGCCCACCGAATCGGACCTAGATTTACCCCGCCCACAAAATCAGACCCAGATTGACCCAACCCACCAAATCGGACCGCCTGAGGGGCACCCAAGTGTCAAAGTCTTGCAGGGGCAGCCCGGGCACCATTCCAAAGCACTATCTGTAGTTCCTTCAGGAAATACCCATCTAGTTATAGTGCTTTGGAACAAAGCACTATACTGTTATTCCACCGTGGTAAACTTCTTCTTATTCTTATTATTCAGTCCGCACGTAATGCGGCCCGAACCGCTTCACTCACAGACTCCAGTGAGGTGTCATTTCGAAGCCAGCGTCCCCAAGAGGTGTGCTAAGTATTTTTCGTGTCGATCGGATTTGTAGTTTTGGCGCAATTTGCGTTTGAAAAAAGTGTTTCAATGCATTTCAATACGGAAATTTTACCATACGTTTATAATGGGCCTGATTTCTGAGGCAATTTCTAAAAATAACTGCCAACTGCCACCTGGCTGATTGGCTCATTGATATGCGCAGTCAGACTCAGTTACTATGCCAACGCCTACGAACTCTACCATGACAGTTTTGCCAGATAATATCAACTCTTAAAGTGACCCACCCACCAATCGGATCCCGAGGTGCGCAGCCCACCAAATTGGACCCCGAGTGGCCTCGCCCAACAAATCGGACCCAGAGTGGCCTCGCCCACCAAATCGGACCCGGAGTGGCGCCGCCCGCCAAATCGGACCCGGAGTGACTCCGCCCGCCAAATCAGACCCGGAGTGACTCCGCCCGCCAAATCGGACCCGGAGTGGCGCCGCCCGCCAAATCGGACCCGGAGTGGCGCCGCCCGCCAAATCGGACCCGGAGTGGCGCCGCCCGCCAAATCGGACCCGGAGTGGCGCCGCCCGCCAAATCGGACCCGGAGTGGCGCCGCCCGCCAAATCGGACCCAGAGTGGCCCCACCCACCAAATCGGTTCCAGAGTGGCCCCACCCACCAAATCGGACCCAGAGTGGCCCCACCCACCAAATCGGTTCCAGAGTGGCCCCACCCACCAAATCGGACCCAGAGTGGCCCCACCCACCAAATCGGTTCCAGAGTGGCCCCACCCACCAAATCGTTTCCAGAGTGGCCCCACCCACCAAATCAGCACCTGAGTAATGCAAACACCTCAGAATATCTCAAAACCTGAGGTAAAATACTGAGTGATGCGAACACTTCAGAATATCTCACGCCCTGAGTTGTCTACTTGTCCATAGGATTTTTGAGAATCGTGAAGTAAACCTCTGGGAGAGGTGAGCACCTCATAACTGGTTATGTTATGTTATGTACAGTAGATCTTTGGATGAGGCAAATGCCTCAGAGTGGGCCATATTGTGAGGTAACGCTCTGGGAGAGGAAAACGCCTCAGAGCTGCTAGTACCGTGAGGTAATTGTCTAGTTATTATAGTGCTTTGAAAAGCACTATCTTGTAATCTGAACGCTGCTAATTTATTATAGTGCTTTGAAAAAAACACTATTTTGATAATTCCTTGCTCTCAGTTCTACTGTATCTAATTGAGGGGGAAAAGCCTATTGTGTATGTTTTGGCTTTCTAATAGTTATGGATTCGAGCTGAAGGCACATCTTCAAACAGAAAACTTAAATTACACAAAAAATTGATAATATGCTTATTTTTTTGTCAATCAGCTGTGTGGTCAGCTGAAGTTGATTGCTGTGATGCAACCTAGGATTTTTACTTTCACTTTACCTCAGCCTGTGTGAGAGAGCACTTCAACATCTATTCAATTGTCATATTACACTGAACAGGTTAGAAAAATTATATGTAATTAATATATTAGTGATCATACATTTACTTATTGGCTCTTGTTATTGTCTGGTGCATTTTTTTTAACATTTGTTGGTAACTTATGGGACAGACACATTTTGGAGTCGCCAGTTGTTTTATGACAGGATTTTTCCATTACTCTGTTATTTGGTAGGATTGTTCTGAGAGGATTTTTCTATTTTGCTATATTCCCACTACTGTTATAGGTTTCCTATCACAGAAAAAGCTGAACGGGAGCATTTTTACCTTCAACTTTGCTACAGCCTGTGTAACCGAACACATCATCATCAATTCAATTAGCATATTACAGTGAACAGGTTAGAGACATTTTATGTAATTAATATATTGGAGATGATACATTTACTTACTGGCTTTTGTTATTGTCTGGTGCATTTTTTTGTTTTTTTTCTGTTAACCTATGGTGACAGACCCATTTCTGACCCACCATCTGTTTTATAGAATTTTTAGATTAGGCCTTATTCACACAGGAAATTAGTGCTAGCAAAATTGCTTTGAACAGAGGTGATTTTTTTTCTATGGGCTCCTATGGTAGAATAATTGCTAGCAATTTAAAATTTAAAAATTTAGGGCAGTGCTTTCCTGTCATAGGACACCATAGTAAAAATATAGTCTCTGTTCAAAGTGATTGTTCACTAGAAAAATCGCTAGCAATAATTGCTAGGGAAAATCGCCTGAGTGAATAAGGTCTTAGGCTTCATGCACATGGCCACTTTTGCCCAGTGCTGCTGGTAATTATCATTTTGATTTTCTCCACCATTACCATTATAGGTCAGTGACCTACTGTATAATCAGCAATTACCACTGGTCTTTTTGCTGGCCCCATTGAAATAATTAGGGCGCAGTCCTACTATGAATTTTCGGTGGTGATAATCGCAGCCAGAAAAAGCACTTGTGTGAATAGGCTCTTAAGGCCCCATCACACAGTACGAGATTTGTCATAACGATTTGACAATCTGTGATGTAGCAGGCTTGTAACTCTGACTTCATACTGTGTGAAATACTGTACATGGTTGGGCCCCTGCTCTTCTTTGTATAAGGTGAAAGTTCAGCCCTTTCTTTGCTCCTAGGAATCCTGCTGTGACCGCGCTATCGCTACATGTGACAGCGGGATATGACATTGTATACATATGTCGCAGAATCACAATTGCAGAGGTTATCTGCCAGTGTGACAGGGCCCTTACTCTGTTATTTTAGAGGATTTTTCTATTAAGCTACATTTTCAGTATTGTTACAGGTTTTTGGTCACCTGCTCTGTCATAGAAACAACTGAACGAAAGGCAAGAGGAGAAAAATGTATTAATTTTTGTTCTTTTTGATAGTGGGAATGGAATGGATTCATTTGGCCTCTGTGGTATGCTTTCCGTTTTTAAAAATACAAAAGCAAAGGTTGCAACCCTTTTGTTTCTGTTTAAAAAAACTGAAAAGAATACAAATGAATATAAAATGAATCATATAATTTCCCATTGCCTTCAATGAGAACAAAAACGAATCAATTTTTCTCCATTTTCTTCAATTCATGGATGGAGTAACTTGTAGAGAAAGGGAGTCAGAACAGTAGAAGTCAGCATTTAGGGCTAAAACACACGGCCAAAAAAAGCATCTGAATTCAGATGCTTTTTTTGGGCGTGTGTGAAGCTCTGGCCGCGAGTAAGCAGTGCAGAACTCTGAGGCTCAGGTGAGCCTCCGAGTACAGGCCAGACCGACCATGGCACTCAGAGACTGAACTCTGAGCACTGAGCAATTGTCGGGTGCTCAGAGTTCAGTCCCTGAGTGCCGTGTTCAGGCCGGGCTGTGCTCTGGGGCTCACCTGAGCTGCAGAGTTCAGTTCTGCAGACCAGGCATCCAGGGTGGATATCCCTGTCCAAATTTAGATGGGAATATTCACCCGTGTGTCTTTGCCCTTACTTTGACAGGATTTTTCAGACAGAATTTATCTATTAGGTTGTGTTCACACATTCATTTTTTTCAGTTATGCTGATCAGTTTTTTTTTCATTTGGCTGCACCAAAAAAAAAAAACATCTGTTTGCTTCAGATCCATTTTTATTTCAGTTTTTGAGTAACACAACAGCACAGGCTGCAGCAGAGATGTTTAAGTGTATAAAGCTAAAACAAAATGGATCTAAAGCAAACTGAAGCCATTCCGTTTTTTCAAGCTTCATTGAAATCAATAGCAGAAAAATGATTTTGTTACATGCTAAAACATATGTACGAGCACAATTATTGCGTGACTATATAGTGTGGCATCACACAACCCTGTTGCACAAAAATGCTATTTATATTTGCTATTCTGAGGTGATTCTTACTGTTGAAAACAATGCGTTCAGACTTTTGCCATGATTCTCTGGTGCAAGATTTCTGGCAAACACTTGCCCGTGTTTTTTAGCCGCTATACATCTGTCTTTTAGTTTAGTTGCTCCAAAAAACAGATCAGTATGAGAACCCCTTTACACTCTTCAATCATTGTTCATCAATTGTTCGGCAGATCTGTGGTTGCAGTGAAATTGTGGACAATCAAGGCCAGATTTGTGGCCATGTGCAAATGGAATATGTCCCCAATTTAACAGCAAGCACTGATGTGATGAACCATCAATAAACAATCATTGAAGTGTATAAATGGGTCCTCAGGGTTCATTGACATCTACATTTTGACAGATCCACCCTACTCTGCTTTTCAGCAGCAAGATGAATTGGTAACACACATAGAAACTATTACTAAAGGGGGTCTAATACTGTGATGTTGCTATAAGCGATTGTTGACAAGCATCGCTCATGGCTATATGCTGGTATGTTGGTCGCTTTGGTTAGACCCAGTGATACTCACTAGTAATCATAGCAACTTATTGAACAATTAGCCATGGTTGCAATTCTTCTAAAATATGGCAATATAAATACATTGCTGTGGTTTTAGCAGTATTGCTAGAATTGCATTTAAATGCAGTATTTGCCTGTCGCTAGTGACAGGTGAATGACTTGCCATCTCCCAGGCATAAGCAGTTAAGTATGATTTATTGCTCAGTACCCAGTTTGTGGCTGCATTCAAAGCTAGTAATATTGCTTGTTAGATGGCTGATGCCAGCCAATATCATTGATACTGATGTTCATTGTGTAAACCTCCCCTAACACTGACAAGAGGAGACCATGTACTAAAATTGCGTTAATTTGCTTGTGCTTTTTATAAGTGGAAAGACAACTCATGTATGCAGTATTTTTATCCTTGTTTATAAAAAGTGCTAGCAGATTAACATTATTTTAGTCTATGGTTCCTCTTTTTAGTGTTATGGGGGGTCACATGCACAGATATCTCTAGAAATATTGTTTGTTAGAGGCTGGCACCAGCGATCTAACGAACAATATCACTATATTAGAAGTGGGCTGCAATTCTGGCATCCAGTTATGAATTAATTGCTTGATGTGTAGCAGATTGTGGTCCATTCTGATGTTCACTATAGCTAATTGATAGTGCCATTTGAAAGCAGCTCTAGTAATATCACTAGACCTGAGCAATGTATTTTTATTGCCGTGGGTGTAGTGGAATCACAAACTATGATTTCTCTCTCTGATTAGCAGCCTTGACTGTTTGTGGCTGCCAGGGATCATTCACAGTGATATTCTCATGTGTAAACCTCCACTTAGTGCACGATGTTACAATGCGTTTTACTGAACTATGCAATAATGTAGATGTAAATGTAGCCATAGGACTAAAACACACGGGCAAGACTTTCGCATAACTGTTGTGTGATAAAATCTTCCTAGCAGTTGCAGCTCATAGTTTTTAATGGGCTTAAACAGATGGATGTTTTTCTTGCCACAATGGCGGCAAGTAAAAAAAGTGCTAATGTGTTATTCTGCTGTGGGTATCGCAGCACAGTAGAACAATGTAATATAATAGTCAAGCGACAAGGTCGTGTGATGTTACAACAGTGCCGCATGACTATCACACAAGCCCATGGGGGGTTCACTCTTAGGGGAGCTTTACACACTATAATATATTTGGTAGTGATTGCTAGTAATTGTCGCTAGTGTGATTGCATGACCCAACGTTTGTTGCATTCAATCTTAGAGATGATCACTAGCGTTAAAAACAGCTTGTCTGGTTGGTCATTTCAACTGCTGCAATGCAAAATCAATTCTATTACATTCCAATACAATTCACTCCATTTGAGATAATGAAAGTTACTGCGATCTAAAATCTGCTGAGCATCTGCAATCAATTAGTGATGGATTGCTCTGTCAGGTTTGTGGCTGCATTCAAATGGAAAAATATCGGCCACATACAGCTGGCACTAGCGATCACCTGCACAATATCATGAGCAATACATTGTGTAAAGCTCTCCTTTGGGTGTGTTTACACGATACAATCATTGTATGTCTGGTTGTTGACGGAAGCAAATTTGTGCAGATACAATATAATATCTTTCCTTTTGTACACAGCCACATATCTGGCAGTGCGCAATTAATTGCTCAAAAGTCATAGGTCATTTGCAGTCTGCTTTTCAGTGATATTTGCACAACTGTTGCAATGAATTTGTAGTGTAGCCAATGAGGCAAATTTTCACTGACGCAAATGTTTTAGTGAACGACTATTAGAAGTAGGATACACTGTCCTATTTGAGATTGGACATCCAATGTCAGATCCTATTGAGCTCTATGGGTCCATTGCTTACTAAGGCCAGTTTCACACGTCAGTGGCTCTGGTACGTGAGGTGACAGTTTCCTCACGTACCGGAGACACTGACACACGTAGACTCATAAAAATCAATGCATCTGTTCAGATGTCATTGATTTTTTGCGGACCGTGTCTCCGTGTGCCAAACACGGAGACATGTCAGTGTTCGTGGGAGCGCACGTATTACACGGACCCATTAAAGTCAATGGGTCCGTGTAAAACACGGACCTCATACGGACATTCTCCGTCTGGGGTCCGTGTGCGTGCAGGAGACAGTGCTACAGTAAGCGCTGTCCCCCCACATGGTGCTGAAGCCGCGATTCATATGTTCCCTGCAGCAGTGTTTGCTGCAGAGAAAATATGAATAATAGTGTTCAAAATAAAGATCTATGTGTCCGCCGCCCTCCCACCCCCTGTGCGCCCCCCCCGCTGTTCAGAAAATACTCACCCGCTCCCACGTTGGCTGTCACTCCTTCCTCTCTGCCCCGCGCCTTCTACTGTATGCGGTCACGTGGGGCCACTCATTTACAATCATGAATAGTCGGCTCCGCCCCTATGGGAGGTGGAGCCACATATTCATGACTGTAAATGATCAGCCCCACGTGACCGCATACAGGAGAAGATGGGGCCAGACCAGGAAGGAGCGACAGCCAACGAGGGAGTGGGTGAGTATTTTCTGAACAGCGGGGGGGGGGGCGCACAGGGGGTGGGGGGGCGGCAGACACATAGATCTTTATTTTAAACACTATTATTCATATTTTCTCTGCAGCAAACGCTGCTGCAGGGAACATATGAATCGCGGCTTCAGCACGATGCAGGGTACCACACGCGTGGGTACCACACGTTCCGTGTGGTACCCACTCGCCATACGGGCAGCACACGTGTGCCGCACGTATGGCCTACGTGAGTTCCCAGGCACACGGACACGGATAACTCCGGTAACGATTTATTCCGGTACCGGAATTATCTGGACGTGTGGGACAGCCCTAAATTAGCATCCAATTCAACTATCTGACAGTCTGATCTGATTTTTAAAGATCAGACCTGTCGGACTTTAATGTGAGATTGAATGTTGATCCATAGGAATCAATGGCTCCAACATCAAAATTGGATAGGGTACAATTAGATGCCATCAGTAGCATCTGACATTGGATCTGACTTTGGATGTTGGATCTCATGTCAGACAGTGTGTGCTAGGTCTTATTTGGCTGCTAGTGATTGTCGCAGCGCTAAAACTGAACTATTGGTTGTGTAGTCACAACAGCCACTATAGCTAGTGATGGATTTGTCTAAGGTCATGTTCACACTTGTCGGATTACAGACTGATTCTTCTGTCAGAATTTTCAGTAGGATTTTTCAGTTCCGTAGGCTTAATCTGAATTAACCCATAGGCAGCAATGTAAAACAGTCAAATCCCTGTGCACACTTGCTAGGGGAATTTTCTGACCGGATTCGTCCGGATTTTTCACTCCGCTGCATGTTGTTGTTCTCGTCGGATCCATGTCGGAGCTCCGATGGGGGCAATGCATTGTAAAAAAACCCGCTCCTAAATTCCGCCGGTAAATCCGATGCCAAAAGCAGTGGATCGGATTTATCGGCAGAATTTCAGCGCCCAATCCGACGGAAGAATCAGTCTGTAATCCGACAAGTGTGAACATAGCCTAATATCATAGTGTCTAAACCCATCTGTAGGCTGGGCTTACATGCCTAAATAATTGTGCTATCATTATAATGATTAAATAATTATTAATTCAGAGCTATGTTTGCAGTGAAATCTTGTACATATTGTTCAATTTGTACATGGCCACAAACCTGGCACTGAACAATTTTTCACTGAAAATCGTGTGTTGTCCTGCAGTCTATGCATGACTAACAACTTTTGGAGATAAATCGTTCAATGCCAGGTTTGTGGCCATGTACAAATGGAACAATATGTCCCCGATCTAATGAACAATGATTGCACAATCATTGAAGAGTGTAAACCTTATGTCTGTTATTTGACAGCATTTTGTTTCTGAAAACATGTTGCTAAAGGGATGCATTATCATTATTACTGTACAGAATGCCACGCAAAGGGAAACGATCTGAAGCTCAAAAAAAACGCTTGCAAAGAATCAATATTTCTGCTTGTGAAAAGTCTGGTAAGCTGCCACTTGGTCATAGCATAGAAGAGAAGAAGCAGTTAGAAATTGTGTGTGATGCTGCTGAATTACAAAAAGAACAGGTCAAAAGCGTTACTTCTGTACAAGCGTCTCATAGTCAGGGCGATTACAGGTATACAGAATTTTCCAGAAACAAACAGTGCACATGTAATTCCCTAATTTTTCTCATTGCCCTTAATGAGAACTCAAAGTTATCAAGTAATGATCTTGATTATATTTTGAAAGAGGGTGACTTGTTGTATACAAGCACAAAGCAAAAGCTAATTACTGAAGGCAAGTTTGTGCATGACTTTTTAGCTCATGATGAGCTTCCAGACACTGTTGTGTACAATATGCATACATACAGTGTTATTAAATTTCCCTCACAGTATGGATATTTAAGGAAGCGGGGACCTGATGGTGCGCCAGACTTTTTGGAACTTTCTGAAAGATTACAGTGTCTGTCTTCAGATATAAAATATGCACTACTCACAATGAGCAGTCTGACTATTGCTGTGTTCTGCAATAGTTTAGGCCACTTTGGTTTTTTCGATCCTCACTGTAGGTCTCCTGAAGGATTGTTCTCTGACACAGGTACTGCTGTAATGGTGACTTTTGAATATCTGAATGACATGATTGAAAGACTGCTTTTATTTCATGCATTGCTACCAACACCTGATGACTGCATTTATGAGTTTATGCCAGTTATGTTTATCTGTACAATGGACAGTCAGCAGGCAAACAGTTCTTCTAATATACAATCTGCAGTGAGCGAAAAGAATGCACCAGTCGACGAATGTGGTACTTCAAATTTAAACACATTAAACATGCTAAAGCGTAACAAAAATAGAAGACGCAGAATAGTAATAGCAAATAAACAAAAGAAAATGTACCATAAAGAGGTCATCAAATTGAGAAATCATATTTATTATGAAAAAAATAAGACAAACATGTTAAAGAACCAAAAAGACAAGTATTTAAATTATTCTCATTTTAGAATGAAACAAAAAGCATTTATTACAGATCGATATTCCCGTGATGCGCACTACAGGATGAAGCAACAATTATATGTCAAGTTGCATTATTCTAGGGATGCAGATTACAGACTGAGGAAAAAATCATGTGCAAATGTACGTTATGCTCATGATCCAGAGTACAGACTGAGGCAAAAATCATATGTAAATGTACGTTATGCCCATGATCCAGATTACAGACTGAGGAAAAAATCATATGTAAATGTACGTTATGCCTGTGATGCAGACTACAGATTTAAACGGATAGCATACATGAAGAAACGTTATCTCAATTACCCTGAATTTCAAAGAAAACGGAAAAACTACATGCGACAGTATGCATCAGACCTTCAAAACAAACAGAATAGGAAGCAACGTTTTGTAGAAAAATACAAAAATGAAACTTATTTCAGAATGTTTCATAAAATGTTATGTGCTTTCAGGATACAACAAAAATATAAGCAGTCTAAACTTCAACTAATTCGACAAAAAATGAAAGCAGTTAAATCAAATTCTGATGACAGGGTTAGTGCTATAATGCAACAAGCCATTGACGCCTTTCATATGGAAATACAGAGTGGACCAACTCACATCTGCACAAGCTGTCACAGAGCCCTGTTCCCCAAACAGGTGAAAGTGTGTAAACGTGAGAAATATAAAAAAAACACAGCCATGGTATCACATTGTCTTACAGGGAAATATGTTCATGTTTGTAGTGATGGCTGTCAACATGTAGAACTATGTGCAGTACCTGAAAGGATGACAGAGTGGATTTGCCACAGCTGCCACGAAAACCTAATGACAGGAAATGTTCCTCCAATTGCAGTTTTTAATAAGTTAGAACTGGCGCCAATTCCAGCTGAACTTGCTGACTTAAACATACTCGAAAGACACATAATAGCACTATATATACCATTTGCAAAAATAATCACTCTCCCTAAAGGGCAACAGAGAGCGATCCATGGTTCTGTTGTGTGTGTTCCATCAGAAGTGGAGACAACAGTCAATGCTTTACCGAGACCCATTAGTCAGTCTCAGTTGTTAAAAGTAAAACTAAAAAGACGACTTAATTACAAAGGACACTACCAATTCCAAACGTTAAATATGTGCAAAATACTAACTGCACTGCTTAAACTGAAAGAAGTACATTCAGAATACAAAAATATAGATATCATTCATGATAGCTGTCACTTTGATCAGCTATGTCATGACTTAACAAATGAAGATGATATAATAGAAAACATATCTGAAATTAGAGATGATATTCAACAAGCAATTGATTTAATGGAAACAGACAATTGGGATAACATTACAGTAAACGAAGAAGCAAGACCCAATAGCCAACTCCCAGAACCCTCAGAAGAAAACATTGATCAGGAGGACTTGCATGCTTCGGATCAAGAAACTAATGAACAGAATGGCGCTTGCTACTTTGATAGTTGTTTACAGCCATCTGATATTGCCCAAGAGCTTATAGCATTTGGTGAGGGTATCTTTTGTGTTGCACCATCAGAAGGAAAAAAGCCAGTGAGTTTTTTTAGAGTACCAAAACTAGAGGCTATGGCTTTTCCAGTTCAGTTCCCGACTGGTATTAACACCTTAGATCAAATGAACAGAATTAGGAATTTGACTCCGAGCAGGTACTTTAATGTACGTCTCCTTTCTGTCGACAATCGTTTTGCTATTGATTCAAATTATATTTTCTTTGCACAGTTTGTCACTGAAATGCATTTAGCAACATCCAGTATGTCCATTCAGCTCCGGAAAGGAAAACCTGTGACCAGAGATGGACGTAAAATCACAGTTCAAATGCTGAAAGATAAGAATGAAGTTGAAAGACTAGTAAGGAATAAAGATGCAACTAGATTTATGCAGCCATTGAGAGGCACTCCAGCTTATTGGGAGAAAACCTTGAGAGATCTTTTTGCTATGCTTCGTCAGTTGGGAACTCCAACTTTCTTCTGCACATTTAGTGCTGCAGAAATGAGATGGCCAGAAGTCATTCAAATAATAAAGGCGCAGCAAAATGAGCAAGTTAATTTTTCTGAGATGGACTGGGCCTCAAAATGTGAAGTTTTACATAGTAACCCTGTAACAACTATGCGTATTTTTGAAAAAAGAGTAGAAGCACTACTAAGACATCTACTCTTGTCACCCGCACAGCCTATTGGAGAGGTCATTGACTACTTTTATCGAGTGGAATACCAAGCTAGAGGATCTCCACATATACATCTTTTGGCTTGGTGTAAAGATGCACCTGAATTTGAGAAAGATCCCGATAAAAAAGTGTGTGAGTTCGTGGATAGATATATAACATGTCAGCTACCGGATCCTAATGCAGACCCAGATCTTTACAAAATTGTAACTGAAGTACAAACTCACAGCAAAACACATTCAAAGTCATGTAAGAAAGGAAAAAAACATTGTAGATTCGGATTTCCAAAGCCACCAGTAGAACATACTTATATAACGAGACCTGTTCCAGCACAGACCAGTGAAGAACAAGCAGCTGATTCAGACAGTGATCCATCTGTCATGTCCCTTGAAAAAGCAAAAAGGAGACTTAAACCCCTTTGGGATTTACTGCATAAACCTGAGGCTTCATCTGCAAGCATATCCCAACTACTTGCACAATGCAAATTAAGTCATGAGGAATACAAGTGTTGTATAAGTTTCCTAAACAGTTCTAGTGCGCTAATGATGAAACGACAGCCAAAGGATGCCTGGGTAAATAATTATAACAAGCATTTGTTAAGAGCATGGAATGCAAATATCGATATTCAGTATATATTAAATCCACACTCTTGTATAATGTATATTTTATCATACATTTCAAAAGGTGAACATGAGATGAGTCATTACCTTAAAAGAATTGTTGCCGACACAAGACAAGCTAACATATCTGATCGTGATGAAATGAAACAGATTATGCAGGCCTATTCTAAAAATCGAGAGGTCAGTATTCAAGAAGCCCACCAAATCGGACCCCGAGGGGCCCGGCCCACCAAATCGGACCCAGAGTGACCCCGCCCCCTAAATCAGACCCAGAGTGACCCCGCCCACCAAATCGGACCCAGAGTGGCTCCGCCCACCAAATCGGACCCAGAGTGACCCCTTCCACCAAATCAGACCCAGAGTGACCCCTTCCACCAAATCGGACCCAGAGTGACCCCTTCCACCAAATCGGGCCCAGAGTGACCCCGCCCATCAAATCGGACCCAGAGTGACCCCACCCACCAAATCGGACCCTGAGGTGCCCAGCCCACCAAATCAGACCCTGAGGTGCCCAGCCCACCAAATCGGACCGAGTGACCCCACCCACCAAATTGGTCCCTAAGGTGCCCCGCCCACCAAATCGGACCCAGAGTGGCTCCGCCCACCGAATCGGACCCAGAGTGGCCGCGCCCACAGAATCGGACCAAAAGTGACCCCGCCCACCGAATCGGACCTAGATTTACCCCGCCCACAAAATCAGACCCAGATTGACCCAACCCACCAAATCGGACCGCCTGAGGGGCACCCAAGTGTCAAAGTCTTGCAGGGGCAGCCCGGGCACCATTCCAAAGCACTATCTGTAGTTCCTTCAGGAAATACCCATCTAGTTATAGTGCTTTGGAACAAAGCACTATACTGTTATTCCACCGTGGTAAACTTCTTCTTATTCTTATTATTCAGTCCGCACGTAATGCGGCCCGAACCGCTTCACTCACAGACTCCAGTGAGGTGTCATTTCGAAGCCAGCGTCCCCAAGAGGTGTGCTAAGTATTTTTCGTGTCGATCGGATTTGTAGTTTTGGCGCAATTTGCGTTTGAAAAAAGTGTTTCAATGCATTTCAATACGGAAATTTTACCATACGTTTATAATGGGCCTGATTTCTGAGGCAATTTCTAAAAATAACTGCCAACTGCCACCTGGCTGATTGGCTCATTGATATGCGCAGTCAGACTCAGTTACTATGCCAACGCCTACGAACTCTACCATGACAGTTTTGCCAGATAATATCAACTCTTAAAGTGACCCACCCACCAATCGGATCCCGAGGTGCGCAGCCCACCAAATTGGACCCCGAGTGGCCTCGCCCAACAAATCGGACCCAGAGTGGCCTCGCCCACCAAATCGGACCCGGAGTGGCGCCGCCCGCCAAATCGGACCCGGAGTGACTCCGCCCGCCAAATCAGACCCGGAGTGACTCCGCCCGCCAAATCGGACCCGGAGTGGCGCCGCCCGCCAAATCGGACCCGGAGTGGCGCCGCCCGCCAAATCGGACCCGGAGTGGCGCCGCCCGCCAAATCGGACCCGGAGTGGCGCCGCCCGCCAAATCGGACCCGGAGTGGCGCCGCCCGCCAAATCGGACCCAGAGTGGCCCCACCCACCAAATCGGTTCCAGAGTGGCCCCACCCACCAAATCGGACCCAGAGTGGCCCCACCCACCAAATCGGTTCCAGAGTGGCCCCACCCACCAAATCGGACCCAGAGTGGCCCCACCCACCAAATCGGTTCCAGAGTGGCCCCACCCACCAAATCGTTTCCAGAGTGGCCCCACCCACCAAATCAGCACCTGAGTAATGCAAACACCTCAGAATATCTCAAAACCTGAGGTAAAATACTGAGTGATGCGAACACTTCAGAATATCTCACGCCCTGAGTTGTCTACTTGTCCATAGGATTTTTGAGAATCGTGAAGTAAACCTCTGGGAGAGGTGAGCACCTCATAACTGGTTATGTTATGTTATGTACAGTAGATCTTTGGATGAGGCAAATGCCTCAGAGTGGGCCATATTGTGAGGTAACGCTCTGGGAGAGGAAAACGCCTCAGAGCTGCTAGTACCGTGAGGTAATTGTCTAGTTATTATAGTGCTTTGAAAAGCACTATCTTGTAATCTGAACGCTGCTAATTTATTATAGTGCTTTGAAAAAAACACTATTTTGATAATTCCTTGCTCTCAGTTCTACTGTATCTAATTGAGGGGGAAAAGCCTATTGTGTATGTTTTGGCTTTCTAATAGTTATGGATTCGAGCTGAAGGCACATCTTCAAACAGAAAACTTAAATTACACAAAAAATTGATAATATGCTTATTTTTTTGTCAATCAGCTGTGTGGTCAGCTGAAGTTGATTGCTGTGATGCAACCTAGGATTTTTACTTTCACTTTACCTCAGCCTGTGTGAGAGAGCACTTCAACATCTATTCAATTGTCATATTACACTGAACAGGTTAGAAAAATTATATGTAATTAATATATTAGTGATCATACATTTACTTATTGGCTCTTGTTATTGTCTGGTGCATTTTTTTTAACATTTGTTGGTAACTTATGGGACAGACACATTTTGGAGTCGCCAGTTGTTTTATGACAGGATTTTTCCATTACTCTGTTATTTGGTAGGATTGTTCTGAGAGGATTTTTCTATTTTGCTATATTCCCACTACTGTTATAGGTTTCCTATCACAGAAAAAGCTGAACGGGAGCATTTTTACCTTCAACTTTGCTACAGCCTGTGTAACCGAACACATCATCATCAATTCAATTAGCATATTACAGTGAACAGGTTAGAGACATTTTATGTAATTAATATATTGGAGATGATACATTTACTTACTGGCTTTTGTTATTGTCTGGTGCATTTTTTTGTTTTTTTTCTGTTAACCTATGGTGACAGACCCATTTCTGACCCACCATCTGTTTTATAGAATTTTTAGATTAGGCCTTATTCACACAGGAAATTAGTGCTAGCAAAATTGCTTTGAACAGAGGTGATTTTTTTTCTATGGGCTCCTATGGTAGAATAATTGCTAGCAATTTAAAATTTAAAAATTTAGGGCAGTGCTTTCCTGTCATAGGACACCATAGTAAAAATATAGTCTCTGTTCAAAGTGATTGTTCACTAGAAAAATCGCTAGCAATAATTGCTAGGGAAAATCGCCTGAGTGAATAAGGTCTTAGGCTTCATGCACATGGCCACTTTTGCCCAGTGCTGCTGGTAATTATCATTTTGATTTTCTCCACCATTACCATTATAGGTCAGTGACCTACTGTATAATCAGCAATTACCACTGGTCTTTTTGCTGGCCCCATTGAAATAATTAGGGCGCAGTCCTACTATGAATTTTCGGTGGTGATAATCGCAGCCAGAAAAAGCACTTGTGTGAATAGGCTCTTAAGGCCCCATCACACAGTACGAGATTTGTCATAACGATTTGACAATCTGTGATGTAGCAGGCTTGTAACTCTGACTTCATACTGTGTGAAATACTGTACATGGTTGGGCCCCTGCTCTTCTTTGTATAAGGTGAAAGTTCAGCCCTTTCTTTGCTCCTAGGAATCCTGCTGTGACCGCGCTATCGCTACATGTGACAGCGGGATATGACATTGTATACATATGTCGCAGAATCACAATTGCAGAGGTTATCTGCCAGTGTGACAGGGCCCTTACTCTGTTATTTTAGAGGATTTTTCTATTAAGCTACATTTTCAGTATTGTTACAGGTTTTTGGTCACCTGCTCTGTCATAGAAACAACTGAACGAAAGGCAAGAGGAGAAAAATGTATTAATTTTTGTTCTTTTTGATAGTGGGAATGGAATGGATTCATTTGGCCTCTGTGGTATGCTTTCCGTTTTTAAAAATACAAAAGCAAAGGTTGCAACCCTTTTGTTTCTGTTTAAAAAAACTGAAAAGAATACAAATGAATATAAAATGAATCATATAATTTCCCATTGCCTTCAATGAGAACAAAAACGAATCAATTTTTCTCCATTTTCTTCAATTCATGGATGGAGTAACTTGTAGAGAAAGGGAGTCAGAACAGTAGAAGTCAGCATTTAGGGCTAAAACACACGGCCAAAAAAAGCATCTGAATTCAGATGCTTTTTTTGGGCGTGTGTGAAGCTCTGGCCGCGAGTAAGCAGTGCAGAACTCTGAGGCTCAGGTGAGCCTCCGAGTACAGGCCAGACCGACCATGGCACTCAGAGACTGAACTCTGAGCACTGAGCAATTGTCGGGTGCTCAGAGTTCAGTCCCTGAGTGCCGTGTTCAGGCCGGGCTGTGCTCTGGGGCTCACCTGAGCTGCAGAGTTCAGTTCTGCAGACCAGGCATCCAGGGTGGATATCCCTGTCCAAATTTAGATGGGAATATTCACCCGTGTGTCTTTGCCCTTACTTTGACAGGATTTTTCAGACAGAATTTATCTATTAGGTTGTGTTCACACATTCATTTTTTTCAGTTATGCTGATCAGTTTTTTTTTCATTTGGCTGCACCAAAAAAAAAAAACATCTGTTTGCTTCAGATCCATTTTTATTTCAGTTTTTGAGTAACACAACAGCACAGGCTGCAGCAGAGATGTTTAAGTGTATAAAGCTAAAACAAAATGGATCTAAAGCAAACTGAAGCCATTCCGTTTTTTCAAGCTTCATTGAAATCAATAGCAGAAAAATGATTTTGTTACATGCTAAAACATATGTACGAGCACAATTATTGCGTGACTATATAGTGTGGCATCACACAACCCTGTTGCACAAAAATGCTATTTATATTTGCTATTCTGAGGTGATTCTTACTGTTGAAAACAATGCGTTCAGACTTTTGCCATGATTCTCTGGTGCAAGATTTCTGGCAAACACTTGCCCGTGTTTTTTAGCCGCTATACATCTGTCTTTTAGTTTAGTTGCTCCAAAAAACAGATCAGTATGAGAACCCCTTTACACTCTTCAATCATTGTTCATCAATTGTTCGGCAGATCTGTGGTTGCAGTGAAATTGTGGACAATCAAGGCCAGATTTGTGGCCATGTGCAAATGGAATATGTCCCCAATTTAACAGCAAGCACTGATGTGATGAACCATCAATAAACAATCATTGAAGTGTATAAATGGGTCCTCAGGGTTCATTGACATCTACATTTTGACAGATCCACCCTACTCTGCTTTTCAGCAGCAAGATGAATTGGTAACACACATAGAAACTATTACTAAAGGGGGTCTAATACTGTGATGTTGCTATAAGCGATTGTTGACAAGCATCGCTCATGGCTATATGCTGGTATGTTGGTCGCTTTGGTTAGACCCAGTGATACTCACTAGTAATCATAGCAACTTATTGAACAATTAGCCATGGTTGCAATTCTTCTAAAATATGGCAATATAAATACATTGCTGTGGTTTTAGCAGTATTGCTAGAATTGCATTTAAATGCAGTATTTGCCTGTCGCTAGTGACAGGTGAATGACTTGCCATCTCCCAGGCATAAGCAGTTAAGTATGATTTATTGCTCAGTACCCAGTTTGTGGCTGCATTCAAAGCTAGTAATATTGCTTGTTAGATGGCTGATGCCAGCCAATATCATTGATACTGATGTTCATTGTGTAAACCTCCCCTAACACTGACAAGAGGAGACCATGTACTAAAATTGCGTTAATTTGCTTGTGCTTTTTATAAGTGGAAAGACAACTCATGTATGCAGTATTTTTATCCTTGTTTATAAAAAGTGCTAGCAGATTAACATTATTTTAGTCTATGGTTCCTCTTTTTAGTGTTATGGGGGGTCACATGCACAGATATCTCTAGAAATATTGTTTGTTAGAGGCTGGCACCAGCGATCTAACGAACAATATCACTATATTAGAAGTGGGCTGCAATTCTGGCATCCAGTTATGAATTAATTGCTTGATGTGTAGCAGATTGTGGTCCATTCTGATGTTCACTATAGCTAATTGATAGTGCCATTTGAAAGCAGCTCTAGTAATATCACTAGACCTGAGCAATGTATTTTTATTGCCGTGGGTGTAGTGGAATCACAAACTATGATTTCTCTCTCTGATTAGCAGCCTTGACTGTTTGTGGCTGCCAGGGATCATTCACAGTGATATTCTCATGTGTAAACCTCCACTTAGTGCACGATGTTACAATGCGTTTTACTGAACTATGCAATAATGTAGATGTAAATGTAGCCATAGGACTAAAACACACGGGCAAGACTTTCGCATAACTGTTGTGTGATAAAATCTTCCTAGCAGTTGCAGCTCATAGTTTTTAATGGGCTTAAACAGATGGATGTTTTTCTTGCCACAATGGCGGCAAGTAAAAAAAGTGCTAATGTGTTATTCTGCTGTGGGTATCGCAGCACAGTAGAACAATGTAATATAATAGTCAAGCGACAAGGTCGTGTGATGTTACAACAGTGCCGCATGACTATCACACAAGCCCATGGGGGGTTCACTCTTAGGGGAGCTTTACACACTATAATATATTTGGTAGTGATTGCTAGTAATTGTCGCTAGTGTGATTGCATGACCCAACGTTTGTTGCATTCAATCTTAGAGATGATCACTAGCGTTAAAAACAGCTTGTCTGGTTGGTCATTTCAACTGCTGCAATGCAAAATCAATTCTATTACATTCCAATACAATTCACTCCATTTGAGATAATGAAAGTTACTGCGATCTAAAATCTGCTGAGCATCTGCAATCAATTAGTGATGGATTGCTCTGTCAGGTTTGTGGCTGCATTCAAATGGAAAAATATCGGCCACATACAGCTGGCACTAGCGATCACCTGCACAATATCATGAGCAATACATTGTGTAAAGCTCTCCTTTGGGTGTGTTTACACGATACAATCATTGTATGTCTGGTTGTTGACGGAAGCAAATTTGTGCAGATACAATATAATATCTTTCCTTTTGTACACAGCCACATATCTGGCAGTGCGCAATTAATTGCTCAAAAGTCATAGGTCATTTGCAGTCTGCTTTTCAGTGATATTTGCACAACTGTTGCAATGAATTTGTAGTGTAGCCAATGAGGCAAATTTTCACTGACGCAAATGTTTTAGTGAACGACTATTAGAAGTAGGATACACTGTCCTATTTGAGATTGGACATCCAATGTCAGATCCTATTGAGCTCTATGGGTCCATTGCTTACTAAGGCCAGTTTCACACGTCAGTGGCTCTGGTACGTGAGGTGACAGTTTCCTCACGTACCGGAGACACTGACACACGTAGACTCATAAAAATCAATGCATCTGTTCAGATGTCATTGATTTTTTGCGGACCGTGTCTCCGTGTGCCAAACACGGAGACATGTCAGTGTTCGTGGGAGCGCACGTATTACACGGACCCATTAAAGTCAATGGGTCCGTGTAAAACACGGACCTCATACGGACATTCTCCGTCTGGGGTCCGTGTGCGTGCAGGAGACAGTGCTACAGTAAGCGCTGTCCCCCCACATGGTGCTGAAGCCGCGATTCATATGTTCCCTGCAGCAGTGTTTGCTGCAGAGAAAATATGAATAATAGTGTTCAAAATAAAGATCTATGTGTCCGCCGCCCTCCCACCCCCTGTGCGCCCCCCCCGCTGTTCAGAAAATACTCACCCGCTCCCACGTTGGCTGTCACTCCTTCCTCTCTGCCCCGCGCCTTCTACTGTATGCGGTCACGTGGGGCCACTCATTTACAATCATGAATAGTCGGCTCCGCCCCTATGGGAGGTGGAGCCACATATTCATGACTGTAAATGATCAGCCCCACGTGACCGCATACAGGAGAAGATGGGGCCAGACCAGGAAGGAGCGACAGCCAACGAGGGAGTGGGTGAGTATTTTCTGAACAGCGGGGGGGGGGGCGCACAGGGGGTGGGGGGGCGGCAGACACATAGATCTTTATTTTAAACACTATTATTCATATTTTCTCTGCAGCAAACGCTGCTGCAGGGAACATATGAATCGCGGCTTCAGCACGATGCAGGGTACCACACGCGTGGGTACCACACGTTCCGTGTGGTACCCACTCGCCATACGGGCAGCACACGTGTGCCGCACGTATGGCCTACGTGAGTTCCCAGGCACACGGACACGGATAACTCCGGTAACGATTTATTCCGGTACCGGAATTATCTGGACGTGTGGGACAGCCCTAAATTAGCATCCAATTCAACTATCTGACAGTCTGATCTGATTTTTAAAGATCAGACCTGTCGGACTTTAATGTGAGATTGAATGTTGATCCATAGGAATCAATGGCTCCAACATCAAAATTGGATAGGGTACAATTAGATGCCATCAGTAGCATCTGACATTGGATCTGACTTTGGATGTTGGATCTCATGTCAGACAGTGTGTGCTAGGTCTTATTTGGCTGCTAGTGATTGTCGCAGCGCTAAAACTGAACTATTGGTTGTGTAGTCACAACAGCCACTATAGCTAGTGATGGATTTGTCTAAGGTCATGTTCACACTTGTCGGATTACAGACTGATTCTTCTGTCAGAATTTTCAGTAGGATTTTTCAGTTCCGTAGGCTTAATCTGAATTAACCCATAGGCAGCAATGTAAAACAGTCAAATCCCTGTGCACACTTGCTAGGGGAATTTTCTGACCGGATTCGTCCGGATTTTTCACTCCGCTGCATGTTGTTGTTCTCGTCGGATCCATGTCGGAGCTCCGATGGGGGCAATGCATTGTAAAAAAACCCGCTCCTAAATTCCGCCGGTAAATCCGATGCCAAAAGCAGTGGATCGGATTTATCGGCAGAATTTCAGCGCCCAATCCGACGGAAGAATCAGTCTGTAATCCGACAAGTGTGAACATAGCCTAATATCATAGTGTCTAAACCCATCTGTAGGCTGGGCTTACATGCCTAAATAATTGTGCTATCATTATAATGATTAAATAATTATTAATTCAGAGCTATGTTTGCAGTGAAATCTTGTACATATTGTTCAATTTGTACATGGCCACAAACCTGGCACTGAACAATTTTTCACTGAAAATCGTGTGTTGTCCTGCAGTCTATGCATGACTAACAACTTTTGGAGATAAATCGTTCAATGCCAGGTTTGTGGCCATGTACAAATGGAACAATATGTCCCCGATCTAATGAACAATGATTGCACAATCATTGAAGAGTGTAAACCTTATGTCTGTTATTTGACAGCATTTTGTTTCTGAAAACATGTTGCTAAAGGGATGCATTATCATTATTACTGTACAGAATGCCACGCAAAGGGAAACGATCTGAAGCTCAAAAAAAACGCTTGCAAAGAATCAATATTTCTGCTTGTGAAAAGTCTGGTAAGCTGCCACTTGGTCATAGCATAGAAGAGAAGAAGCAGTTAGAAATTGTGTGTGATGCTGCTGAATTACAAAAAGAACAGGTCAAAAGCGTTACTTCTGTACAAGCGTCTCATAGTCAGGGCGATTACAGGTATACAGAATTTTCCAGAAACAAACAGTGCACATGTAATTCCCTAATTTTTCTCATTGCCCTTAATGAGAACTCAAAGTTATCAAGTAATGATCTTGATTATATTTTGAAAGAGGGTGACTTGTTGTATACAAGCACAAAGCAAAAGCTAATTACTGAAGGCAAGTTTGTGCATGACTTTTTAGCTCATGATGAGCTTCCAGACACTGTTGTGTACAATATGCATACATACAGTGTTATTAAATTTCCCTCACAGTATGGATATTTAAGGAAGCGGGGACCTGATGGTGCGCCAGACTTTTTGGAACTTTCTGAAAGATTACAGTGTCTGTCTTCAGATATAAAATATGCACTACTCACAATGAGCAGTCTGACTATTGCTGTGTTCTGCAATAGTTTAGGCCACTTTGGTTTTTTCGATCCTCACTGTAGGTCTCCTGAAGGATTGTTCTCTGACACAGGTACTGCTGTAATGGTGACTTTTGAATATCTGAATGACATGATTGAAAGACTGCTTTTATTTCATGCATTGCTACCAACACCTGATGACTGCATTTATGAGTTTATGCCAGTTATGTTTATCTGTACAATGGACAGTCAGCAGGCAAACAGTTCTTCTAATATACAATCTGCAGTGAGCGAAAAGAATGCACCAGTCGACGAATGTGGTACTTCAAATTTAAACACATTAAACATGCTAAAGCGTAACAAAAATAGAAGACGCAGAATAGTAATAGCAAATAAACAAAAGAAAATGTACCATAAAGAGGTCATCAAATTGAGAAATCATATTTATTATGAAAAAAATAAGACAAACATGTTAAAGAACCAAAAAGACAAGTATTTAAATTATTCTCATTTTAGAATGAAACAAAAAGCATTTATTACAGATCGATATTCCCGTGATGCGCACTACAGGATGAAGCAACAATTATATGTCAAGTTGCATTATTCTAGGGATGCAGATTACAGACTGAGGAAAAAATCATGTGCAAATGTACGTTATGCTCATGATCCAGAGTACAGACTGAGGCAAAAATCATATGTAAATGTACGTTATGCCCATGATCCAGATTACAGACTGAGGAAAAAATCATATGTAAATGTACGTTATGCCTGTGATGCAGACTACAGATTTAAACGGATAGCATACATGAAGAAACGTTATCTCAATTACCCTGAATTTCAAAGAAAACGGAAAAACTACATGCGACAGTATGCATCAGACCTTCAAAACAAACAGAATAGGAAGCAACGTTTTGTAGAAAAATACAAAAATGAAACTTATTTCAGAATGTTTCATAAAATGTTATGTGCTTTCAGGATACAACAAAAATATAAGCAGTCTAAACTTCAACTAATTCGACAAAAAATGAAAGCAGTTAAATCAAATTCTGATGACAGGGTTAGTGCTATAATGCAACAAGCCATTGACGCCTTTCATATGGAAATACAGAGTGGACCAACTCACATCTGCACAAGCTGTCACAGAGCCCTGTTCCCCAAACAGGTGAAAGTGTGTAAACGTGAGAAATATAAAAAAAACACAGCCATGGTATCACATTGTCTTACAGGGAAATATGTTCATGTTTGTAGTGATGGCTGTCAACATGTAGAACTATGTGCAGTACCTGAAAGGATGACAGAGTGGATTTGCCACAGCTGCCACGAAAACCTAATGACAGGAAATGTTCCTCCAATTGCAGTTTTTAATAAGTTAGAACTGGCGCCAATTCCAGCTGAACTTGCTGACTTAAACATACTCGAAAGACACATAATAGCACTATATATACCATTTGCAAAAATAATCACTCTCCCTAAAGGGCAACAGAGAGCGATCCATGGTTCTGTTGTGTGTGTTCCATCAGAAGTGGAGACAACAGTCAATGCTTTACCGAGACCCATTAGTCAGTCTCAGTTGTTAAAAGTAAAACTAAAAAGACGACTTAATTACAAAGGACACTACCAATTCCAAACGTTAAATATGTGCAAAATACTAACTGCACTGCTTAAACTGAAAGAAGTACATTCAGAATACAAAAATATAGATATCATTCATGATAGCTGTCACTTTGATCAGCTATGTCATGACTTAACAAATGAAGATGATATAATAGAAAACATATCTGAAATTAGAGATGATATTCAACAAGCAATTGATTTAATGGAAACAGACAATTGGGATAACATTACAGTAAACGAAGAAGCAAGACCCAATAGCCAACTCCCAGAACCCTCAGAAGAAAACATTGATCAGGAGGACTTGCATGCTTCGGATCAAGAAACTAATGAACAGAATGGCGCTTGCTACTTTGATAGTTGTTTACAGCCATCTGATATTGCCCAAGAGCTTATAGCATTTGGTGAGGGTATCTTTTGTGTTGCACCATCAGAAGGAAAAAAGCCAGTGAGTTTTTTTAGAGTACCAAAACTAGAGGCTATGGCTTTTCCAGTTCAGTTCCCGACTGGTATTAACACCTTAGATCAAATGAACAGAATTAGGAATTTGACTCCGAGCAGGTACTTTAATGTACGTCTCCTTTCTGTCGACAATCGTTTTGCTATTGATTCAAATTATATTTTCTTTGCACAGTTTGTCACTGAAATGCATTTAGCAACATCCAGTATGTCCATTCAGCTCCGGAAAGGAAAACCTGTGACCAGAGATGGACGTAAAATCACAGTTCAAATGCTGAAAGATAAGAATGAAGTTGAAAGACTAGTAAGGAATAAAGATGCAACTAGATTTATGCAGCCATTGAGAGGCACTCCAGCTTATTGGGAGAAAACCTTGAGAGATCTTTTTGCTATGCTTCGTCAGTTGGGAACTCCAACTTTCTTCTGCACATTTAGTGCTGCAGAAATGAGATGGCCAGAAGTCATTCAAATAATAAAGGCGCAGCAAAATGAGCAAGTTAATTTTTCTGAGATGGACTGGGCCTCAAAATGTGAAGTTTTACATAGTAACCCTGTAACAACTATGCGTATTTTTGAAAAAAGAGTAGAAGCACTACTAAGACATCTACTCTTGTCACCCGCACAGCCTATTGGAGAGGTCATTGACTACTTTTATCGAGTGGAATACCAAGCTAGAGGATCTCCACATATACATCTTTTGGCTTGGTGTAAAGATGCACCTGAATTTGAGAAAGATCCCGATAAAAAAGTGTGTGAGTTCGTGGATAGATATATAACATGTCAGCTACCGGATCCTAATGCAGACCCAGATCTTTACAAAATTGTAACTGAAGTACAAACTCACAGCAAAACACATTCAAAGTCATGTAAGAAAGGAAAAAAACATTGTAGATTCGGATTTCCAAAGCCACCAGTAGAACATACTTATATAACGAGACCTGTTCCAGCACAGACCAGTGAAGAACAAGCAGCTGATTCAGACAGTGATCCATCTGTCATGTCCCTTGAAAAAGCAAAAAGGAGACTTAAACCCCTTTGGGATTTACTGCATAAACCTGAGGCTTCATCTGCAAGCATATCCCAACTACTTGCACAATGCAAATTAAGTCATGAGGAATACAAGTGTTGTATAAGTTTCCTAAACAGTTCTAGTGCGCTAATGATGAAACGACAGCCAAAGGATGCCTGGGTAAATAATTATAACAAGCATTTGTTAAGAGCATGGAATGCAAATATCGATATTCAGTATATATTAAATCCACACTCTTGTATAATGTATATTTTATCATACATTTCAAAAGGTGAACATGAGATGAGTCATTACCTTAAAAGAATTGTTGCCGACACAAGACAAGCTAACATATCTGATCGTGATGAAATGAAACAGATTATGCAGGCCTATTCTAAAAATCGAGAGGTCAGTATTCAAGAAGCCGTTGCCCGTGTATGCAGTCTGAAACTTAAATCCTGTTCTCGTCTTGTTGTATTCATACCCACTGATGACAATGCCTTAAAAATGAGTTTGCCTTTGAGGTCCTTAAATGATAAAAGTCCAGAATCAGAAAATGTTTGGATGTCAGGAATAACAGAAAAATATCAAAACAGGCCAGACACACCAGAGTTTGAAAACATGTGCATGGCAGAATTCGCTTCCACTTATAGAGTAGTCTATGGTAGGCAGAGAAAAAGCAGAAATGTCCTGTCCCTTCTAAATGGTATTGGATCCATTCAAAAACGAACACAAGGAAAACCTGCTGTCATTAGATATGCTCGATTTTCCCAGAAAAATTCTCCTGAGAAATTCTATGCCACAGTACTAAAACTATACCTACCCTACCGCTCACCTACACAGCTCAAACCAAAAGATTTCCCATCATACGAATCTTTCTTAGCTTGTGGAACTGTACAGCTTCCTGGAAGTAACTGTGTTCAGACCGTGTTTTCAATTGTCAAAAAAAATAGGGCACCGTACGAAAAATACAGTAAAACAGTCGAAAAGGCCATTGAAGAGCTTGAAAAAAATGGACCGATGGAGGATGCATGGGCGACACTTGCTCCAGAGTCTGAGCTTATTAGACTGGAGTGTATTTCAGAGCGTGAGGAGATAAACCCTGAGGAACTGAACGAATTAGATGATGTTCCTGAATACAGTAAAAGTCCCAAAAAGAAATGTACCACAGCAGCAACATTTGAAGGACCTGTTGCAAACCCTGCTGTGATGAAACAGATGTATCAGAATCTGAATCAAAGTCAGGCATCCATTTTCTATACAATACGTAAATGGTGCGTAAGACGTGTGTGCGGAGAAAATCCAGAACAGTTTTTTCTATTTGTGACTGGTGGAGCTGGTACTGGTAAATCACACCTCATTAAATGTATCTATTTAGAGGCATCAAAGATACTTCAGAGGCTTCCCAGGATTTCTGAGGAAACTGATATTTCCATGCCTACTGTCCTACTCTCAGCCTTCACTGGCACAGCAGCCTTTAACATTTCAGGCAAAACTTTACATTCCATTTTGAAATTACCAAGAAGTCTTAAACCACCATACCAGGGGTTGGGAAATTGTCTTGATGAACTGAGAGTAGCGCTGTCAAATGCTGAAATTATTATTATTGATGAGGTGTCCATGGTCTCCAAACCACTGTTTGCTTACATCAATTGGAGGCTACAAGACATTAAAGGTATCAAAAAACCTTTTGGAGGCATGTCTGTTCTAGCAGTGGGAGACTTCTACCAGTTGCCACCTCCAGGTAAAGCGAAACCTCTCTGTGTTTTTGAAGACCACATGCTTGATTTCTGGCAGGACCTCTTTCAGGTAGTTACCCTCACGGAAATAATGCGCCAAAAAGAGGATGTAGCGTTTGCCGAACTATTAAACAGAATTAGATTAAAAGGCAAGGAAGAGGCAATATCTGAAGTAGATAGAGCCTTACTTTCTCAGCAGTTTGTGACTCAAATTGAAGATTGTCCAAAGGACGTCCTTCATGTGTTTGCCAGAAATAAAGATGTAGATGAGCATAACGCAGCCATTATATCTGCTTTGCATTCTGTAGTGATAAACATCGATGCACATGACTATAAAAAAGATCTTAAAACAGGGCGGATGGAAAAGCAGAAAATACCTTTTGCAAGTCAAAAAGGGGATCTGCCAGACAGGCTACAAGTTGCTGAGGGTGCACGTGTGATGCTGATTAGAAACATAGATGTGGAGGATGGACTAGTAAATGGTTCATTTGGAAAAATTGCTGCTATTGTTTCCCAATTAGAAGATGATAAAATAGTTGTAATGAAGCTTGGTGTTGAATTAGATAATCCAAATGCCGGACAGAAGAATCACAACAGGACATGCACACCAACAGGTAACTTGGTGTATATAGAGAGAATAGAAGAGCCCCTGAGCAAAAAAGGAGTTGTTCGTCACCAGTTTCCTATTAAACTTGCTTTTGCCTGCACAGTACATAAGGTGCAAGGCATGACTACAACTTCTGCAGTAGTTTCATTAAAGCATATTTTTGAACCAGGCATGGCATATGTTGCTCTCAGTAGAACAACTTCCCTTTCTGGACTACACATTTTTGACTTCAATGAAAATCAAATCTATGCTGATCCACAAATCACAAGATCTTTGGAAAACATGAAAATAGCAACAGTCAATAATGCTATGCCTTTACTCAATAGTCTTCAATGGCCAAGTTCTCCTTTTCTAACATTTATTCACCACAACGTGGAAGGACTGTCAGTCCACATTGATGATGTGAGAAGTCATCATGAAATGTGTCGTGCAGACATTTTATGTTTCACCGAAACTCATCTTTCAGGCCAATTTGTCAGTAATGACATAGAATTACAAAACTATCAAATGTTTAAAAGAAACAGGCAGGTTTCATATTCAACCTATTCTAATCTGTCTAATAAGAATGGCGGTGGAGTAGCCATCTATGTGAAAAATGACATTCAAGCAAGTCCAATGCAATATATGCAGAGCGTGACTGACCTTGAGTTCCTGGTTTTGAGAGTTGAGGCACCAATTCCATCTCTAATTTCAGTAATTTACAGGCCTCCAGATTACAGCACTAATCTGTTTTTGCCACAACTCTCTAACTTGTTGAATTCTTTAGAAATTATTCAACATGGTCCACTAATTATTTGTGGTGACTTCAATGAGGATCTATTGTCAGATAGAAAGAAGCCCATATTTGAAATGCTGCAGTCCAGAGGCTACAAACAGCTAATTACAGCAGCTACTACAGAGAAGAATACACTTCTAGATCATTTGTATATTTTCAGCCAGGAGTATTGTGCCGAATCTGGTGTACTCCAGACATATTACAGTTATCATAATCCTGTTTATTGTATTTTAACCTAATTTGCACTCCTGTAATCAATTGATCTCCTGCAGTACTGCTAGACATGTGGTTCTCCTCCCATTCCTTTCCCTGTGGAGGGTTAAATGGCAGGAGCTAAACTCAGGACAGGATGCAGGCAAGCACCTGATGTGTTGTGGATCTTTTCTCTTTTATGAGGGAAGCGCAGAGACTGGGAGTAAAAGTATGATTACAGTTTACTAACTAGTTGGCTGGGTTTTGACTTAATCTCCTCTCTATTCCACATGCACTCTAGCAATGTTATCTTTACTGAACTCAGGGCCAGGATGCAGACAAACACCTGTGCTGTGGATCTTTTCTCTTTTATGAGGGAATAGCAGAGACTGGGAGTGCAAGTATGATTACAGTTTACTAACTAGTTGGCTGGGTTTTGCCTTAAGGTACCGTCACACTAGGCGATATCGCCAGCGATCTGTGACGTTGCAGCGTCCTGTATAGCGATATCGCTATGTTTGGCACGCAGCAGCGATCTGGATCCTGCTGGGATATCGCTGGTTGCAGGGAGAGTGGACGAACTTTCTTTCGTCGCAACTCTCCCGCTGACACCGCTGGATCGCCGTGTGTGACGCCGATCCAGCGATGTCTTCACTGGTATCCATGGTAAACATCGGGTTACTAAGCGCAGGGCCGCGCTTAGAAACCCGATATTTACCATGGATACCATGGTAAAAGTAAAAAAAAAAACCACTACATACTCACCGTCTGTTGTCCGTCACGTCCCCTGGAGCTTGCCGTACTGACTGTCTCAGCGCCGTCCGGCCGTAAAGCAGAGCCCAGCGGTGAACCTGCAGTAACAGCGGTTCACCGCTGGGCACCGCTGTTACGGCCGGCCGGCGCTGAGACACAGTCAGTGCGGCAAGCGCTGAGGGACATGAAGGACGACAGAAGGTGCGTATGTAGTGTTTTTTTTTTTTTTACATGGGGACTTCGGCATCGCTGAAGACAGTTTCAGCGATGCCGAAGTCGCTTGGTCGCTGGAGAGAGCTGTCTGTGTGACAGCTCCCCAGCGACCACACAGCAACTTACCAGCGATCACGTCGCTGGTCGCGATCGCTGGTAAGTTGCTCAGTGTAACGGCACCTTTAATCTCCTCTCTATTCCACATGCCCTCTAGCAATCTTATCTGTACTGAACTCAGGGCCAGGATGCAGACAAACACCTGTGCTGTGGATCTTTTCTTTTATGAGGGAAGAGCAGAGACTGGGAGTACAAGTATGATTACAGCTTACTAACTAGTTGACTGGGTTTTGGCTTAATCTCCTCTCTATTCCACATGCCCTCTAGCAATCTTATCTTTACTGAACTCAGGGCCAGGATGCAGACAAACACCTGTTCTGTGGATCTTTTCTCTTTTATGAGGGAAGAGCAGAGACTGGGAGTACAAGTATGATTACAGTTTACTAACTAGTTGGCTGGATTTTGGCTTAATCTCCTCTCTATTCCACATGCCCTCTAGCAATCTTATCTGTACTGAACTCAGGGCCAGGATGCAGACAAACACCTGTGTTGTGGATCTTTTCTCTTTTATGAGGGAAGCACAGAGACTGGGAGTAAAGCCCCCATTACACATAATGAGATCGTTAGCAAGATCGCTGCTAAATCACCAGTTTTGTGATGCTACAGCGACCTCGGCAGCGATCTTGCTGTGTTTGACACCTAGTAGCGACCAGACCCCCGCTGTGAGATCGCTGATCGTGACGTAACGGCCTGGACCATTTTCTGATCATTCCTCTCCCGCAGGGCGGCATGCATCAGCGTGTTTGACGCCTAAGCAACGACCTCCACAGCGATTTCCTGGTGCGTGGCTCGTCTAACAGGTCGGCGTATGGGTCGTTACAACGACCCATATCGTTGCTGTGTCGCTGTGGACGTAGTTGTTTTTGACATCTCACCAGTGATCCCAATGATCATTTCGCGACGTTCCAGCGATCCTGGCCAGGTCAGATCGTTGTTGGGATCGCTGGAGAGTCGCTTAGTGTGATGGGACCTTTTAAAGTATGATTACAGCTTACTAACTAGTTGGCTGGGTTTTGGCTTAAGGTACCGTCACACTAAACGATATCGCTAGCGATCCGTGACGTTGCAGCGTCCTCGCTAGCGATATCGTTTAATTTGACACGCAGCAGCGATCAGGATCCTGCTGTGATGTCGCTGGTCGCTGAATAAAGTCCAGAACTTTATTTGGTCGTCCGATCGCCGTGTATCGTTGTGTTTGACACCAAAAGCAACGATACCAGCGATGTTTTACACTGGTAACCAGGGTAAACATCGGGTTACCAAGCGCAGGGCCGCGCTTAGTAACCCGATGTTTACCCTGGTTACCAGCGTAAAAGTAAAAAAAACAAACAGTACATACTCACCCAGCGTCATACCTCCCCCAGCGTCTGCTTCCTGACACTGACTGAGCGCCGGCCCTAAAGTGAAAGTGAAAGCCGCTCTGCTGTTAGGGCCGGAGCTCAGTCAGTGTCAGGAAGCAGAGGCTGGGGGACGCTGGGTGAGTATGTACTGTTTGTTTTTTTTACTTTTACGCTGGTAACCAGGGTAAACATCGGGTTACTAAGCGCAGCCCTGCGCTTAGCAACCCGATGTTTACCCTGGTTACCCAGGGACCTCGGCATCGTTGGTCGCTGGAGAGCGGTCTGTGTGACAGCTCTCCAGCGATCAAACAGCGACGCTGCAGCGATCGGCATCGTTGTCGCTATCGCTGCAGCGTCGCTTAATGTGACGGTACCTTTAATCTCCTCTCTATTCCACATGCCCTCTAGCAATCTTATCTTTGCTGAACTCAGGGCCAGGATGTAGACAAACACCTGATGTGTTGTGATCCATGTCATGTCAAATCCATCACGGATCACCTTCTGATGGAGAGGGGCGCAAGTGGAAACGAAGCCTAACCCTGTACTGCTGAGTGGGGTATCTTGCCTCAGCAGTCCTTTTACGTTTACTTATACTGTTGTAGTTTATTTTGTCTTTACTAGTTCTGTATTTACCTGAGACTATATCAGGTATACAGCAGTCCTTTTAAGTTTATTTATACTGCTGTAGTTTATTTTGTCTTTAATAGTTCTCTATTTACCTGAGACTATATCAGGTATACAGAAGTCCTTTTAAGTTTACTTATACTGCTGTAGTTTATTTTGTCTTTACTAGTTCTCTATTTACCTGAGACTATATCAGGTATACAGCAGTCCTTTTAAGTTTACTTATACTGCTGTAGTTTATTTTGTCTTTACTAGTTCTCTATTTACCTGAGACTATATCAGGTATACAGCAGTCCTTTTTTCGTGTATTTGACTCAGGACCCAGTGGAATATGGGTTTTATTATTATTTTTTTTAGTTTTACAAGTAAGGTATGGATTCTTTTCTGTGAGTAACAATATTATGTTATAAATAACTACATTTTACAGAATAGTTGTTGATCCAGGGATTTAATCTGACTGCCATATTTGGAGTCGGGAAGGAATTTTTTCCCTATGTGGAAAATTGGCTGCTACCTCATGGGGTTTTTTGCCTTCCTTTGGATCAACACTGCAGGATAGGTACACTAAAATAGGCTGAACTGGATGGACACAGGGCGTTCTTCAGCATAAGGGGTCAAAATAAGAGTGTGTGCAAATTTGTAGGTAAAAATCGAATGCGGGGAGGCAATCTGTGGGGACCTAGCCAAGATTGGGAGAAGATTTATCCCCGGTATGTGACATCTAGGGAGACGCGGTATCCCTGGTATGGAACATATAATATACATATGTATGAAGCTGAGTTATGGCTCCTACACACGTGTTTTATTAGTGCGAATTTGCACTAAAAAAATGCACCCCATTGATTTCAATGGGTTTACACACACTAGAGATGGGGGGGGGGCTAGAGAGGAAACAGAGCAGACATATTTTGGTCAGTCAAGTGGGGAACATGTTAACAATCTTTCACCCATCTCTATTACACGTCTATCACCCAAATTTATTATACATGTCATTGCCCACCTGTCACACATATCTCTCAAGTCTTCTCGTGTCAATTGTTTGCATGCCTGAAGAAATGCTTCACACTTCTATCAGACATATATCGCAAGCACTCATCGCAGGCGTGCATCACAAGCATGCACACGATATATGCAGCGCAAGCATGCTCAGGATATATGCAGAGCAAACATGTACTGAAGGCATGGGGTGCAAGTGTTTGGACAGAAGGCAGGAAAGTCCGAGCACCCTCACATTAAGTGTATACCGCGACATGCACAGAATCTCCCCTGTATAGCCATTATTATTCCCTTCCTTGCACTTGGTTTTATTGTTATCAATAAAGTATATATTTTTGTATCATACTTTGTTAGACCATGTATCATCCTTTGTTCGGCGTTAGTGACATGCACAGAAGGCAGGAAAGTGCAAGTTGCGTGCACCCCATACACCTTATGTGTGAAGCACAAACATGCACTTGCATGCAAGCACAAGCATGTATCTAATGCATGTAATCGCGGCACCTATATCGTGCATATATCACACTGTACTTCTATGATGTAGTGGCATTTACTGAAGGCATGCATGCCACTTGCATGAGATAGTTTTATTGCAAGCGGACGGCTTGCATCTCCACTAGTTGGGTTCTCTGGCTAGCATGGGGAACTGACTCTTCTTTCAAAGAACCTGCACCTATCATCACCACACTTGGGGAAGGGGTTATAACTGATTTGCTTTGCAGGATCACGTGTGGCATATGTGGGCATGCATCACCACTAGTCGTGTTCTCTGGCTAGCATGGGCTACTACTGACGCTTCTTTCATAAAGTTTTCGATTCTGTCGGCTCCATTTCGGGGTCCGTCTCTTTGCAGTTTTCTGTATAGAAGACGGACACCCAAGAGGACAACCGAGATGGCGCCTACACATGGCGGAAGACAAAACGTGTAAGAACCTGAACTGATCATCACTTTAGATTGTAAGCTTTTAGGAGCGGGGTTAGCGCTAGGTAGGAGGATAGATATGATGCAGGGTGATGAAGGCTCCATTATGCTTCGTTTTTCTGTTAGCTTCGTCTCAATATTCGCCTCTTTGTAGTTTCCTGTAGCTGGACACCCACAGGGCAGAAAAACGAAACATGACAGACCCTGAACCGACCGCCATATTTGGGGTCAGGAAGGAATTTTCTTTCCCCCCTGAGACTCGGATCTCCGGGGGTTTTCTTCGCCTTTCTCTGTATCATCGAGTTGTGTCTCTTCTGTCTTACAATAGGAGGACGATTTGTCTCCCGGAGCTCAGGCTCCACAGGGGTCCTGATACTAGAGACGCAGCTCCTGTCCTATAATACACGCCATTATTAATGGCTCCTCTGCTAAATGCAAATAAAAGGAGTAAAATGTAAAAAAAAAAAAAAAAAAAGAATTTTTTGCAATCAAACTTTTTTTTTTTATTCGCAAAGCCAAATGTACATTGGCTACTCTAAATTTTGACCACCCTAGCTTAGATAGTCTCCCCTTTTATTTTTTTTAGTTAGTTAGGACTCGCAAGAAGATGAGGAGCCTTGACGTGGCTTGCGAGCTTACGTATTGCTGCACAAATTTTCAGCTACTTTTTTTTTTTTAAGAGTTGCATTTTGCATAAATTACGTTTTTAAAAACTGAAATTTGGGCAGAATACTAACCAAGACCTCATATACAATCATTGTGGTACAAAAAAGTAGACAAACAAATGAATGTGAGAATTTTGCATGGTGGGCTTTACACAATACAATATTGGTTGCAATATCATCTGCTAGCAGATAGAGATGAGCAAATGATTGCTTGGTGCCCGGTTCTCGACCAAGTTTAAGCTTAGAGAAATCTGATTGCTAGATCTTTGGTAGCCGCTTTTGGCAGACGATATTGCTAGTGATCTTGACTAGGGATGAGCCGAAACCGTCTTTTTGCCGTTAGTTGGAACCATTTCCAAATACTAACTTTTTTTTGTACGAATCTGAATACTAATACACACGAATACGAACATACGCAATAGGGGAAAAAGTGCGTATATACTGTACGTATGCATATTCGCTAATATGCGTACATATATTCGCTAATATGCGTACACATATTCTCTCATATACGTACGCATATTGTCTTATGTGTACGCATATGCATATGCATAGCGGCATAGGCGGTGGAGTCAATGGGTTACGAGCAGGGACTCCAGAGCTCCGGAAGAGTCCCTGCTCTTAACCCATTGACTCCACTGATGCCGGGACCTGCTCTTTCGCTGTCATCTCACATGCTGCTGATGCCGGGACCTGCTACTCCGATGCTGTGGGACCTGCCGATGATGATGATGCTGTGACCTGCCGATGGTGATGATGCTGTGACCTGCCGATGGTGCTGATGCCGGGACCTGCCGATGGTGCTGATGCCGAGACCTTCCCGATGGTGCTGATGTTGGGACATGCCGATGATGCTGGGACCTGCCGATGGTGATGAGGCCAGGACCTGCCGATGGTGATGATGCCGGGAGCTGCTGATGGTGCTGATGCCGGGACCTGTGAATGGTGCTGATCCTGGAAACCTGCTCTGCTGACCCCACGCCGCCGACAGGTAAGATGACAGAAAAAAAAAAAATTTGGGGGAACGAACTTTCAGCGTGTGTTCGTATGCACCAAAAGTGAATACAAACACACAAGATTCGCTACTAATAACGAACCTCAGGGAACGGTTCAGCTCAACCCTAATCTTGACACATTTAAACTTCACCTTATATGTTCTGGGGATCTTCCACATGTTGGCCGATGTCAGATCTGCAATTTCCATTTTTAATTTGCTCTTACATTTTCTGAAGATCAAAAAATGGGCCCTAGGAGGCGCAAGTGGCCTCAGCAGGTCCCCAGGGGTTAAGCTCAACTCTGAGGGGCTACAACTACCAAACCAGCGCCTGAGGGGCACCCAAGTGTGAAAGTCTTGCAGGGGCAGCCCGGGCACCATTCCAAAGCACTATCTGTAGTTCCTTCAGGAAATACCCATCTAGTTATAGTGCTTTGGAACAAAGCACTATACTGTTATTCCACCGTGGTAAACTTCTTCTTATTCTTATTATTCAGTCCGCACGTAATGCGGCCCGAACCGCTAAACTCACAGACTCCAGTGAGGTGTCATTTCGAAGCCAGCGTTCCTGAGAGGTGTGCTAAGTATTTTTCGTGTCGATCGGATTTGTAGTTTTTGCGCAATTTGTGTTTGAAAAAAGTCTTTCAATGCGTTTCAATGGAGAAATTTTCCTATACGTTTATAATGGGCTGGTTTCTGAGGCAATTTCTAAAAATAACTGCCACCTGGCTGATTAGCTCATTGATATGCGCAGTCAGACACAGTTACTATGCCAACTCCTATGAAATCTACATCAGCTCACCAGGTCACAAGTTTTGTCAGATAATATCAGCTCTTAAAGTGACAGTACAGCACAATTCCAAACCACTATCCGTAGTCTTATGATTATTAGACTGTGGCCCGATTCTAACTCATCGGGTATTCTAGAATATGCATGTCCACGTAGTATATTGCACAGCCACGCAGTATACAGTGCAGAGCCGTGCAGTACACAGCGCAGAGCCGCGCAGTACACAGCGCAGAGCCGCGCAGTACACAGCGCAGAGCCGCGCAGTATAAAGCGCAGAGCCGCGCAGTACACAGCGCAGAGCCGCGCAGTACACAGCGCAGAGCCGTGCAGTACACAGCGCAGAGCCGCGCAGTATAAAGCGCAGAGCCGTGCAGTACACAGCGCAGAGCCGCGCAGTACACAGCGCAGAGCCGTGCAGTACACAGCGCAGAGCCGCGCAGTATAAAGCGCAGAGCCGTGCAGTACACAGCGCAGAGCCGCGCAGTACACAGCGCAGAGCCGCGCAGTACACAGCGCAGAGCCGCGCAGTATAAAGCGCAGAGCCGCGCAGTACACAGCGCAGAGCCGCGCAATACACAGCGCAGAGCCGTGCAGTACACAGCGCAGAGCCGCGCAGTTTAAAGCGCAGAGCCGTGCAGTACACAGCGCAGAGCCGCGCAGTACACAGCGCAGAGCCGTGCAGTACACAGCGCAGAGCCGCGCAGTATAAAGCGCAGAGCCGTGCAGTACACAGCGCAGAGCCGCGCAGTACACAGCGCAGAGCCGCGCAGTACACAGCGCAGAGCCGTGCAGTACACAGCGCAGAGCCGCGCAGTATAAAGCGCAGAGCCGCGCAGTATAAAGCGCAGAGCCGCGCAGTACACAGCGCAGAGCCGCGCAGTACACAGCGCAGAGCCGTGCAGTACACAGCGCAGAGCCGCGCAGTATAAAGCGCAGAGCCGTGCAGTACACAGCGCAGAGCCGCGCAGTACACAGCGCAGAGCCGTGCAGTACACAGCGCAGAGCCGTGCAGTACACAGCGCAGAGCCGCGCAGTACACAGCGCAGAGCCATGCAGTACACAGCGCAAAGCCGCGCAGTATAAAGCGCAGAGCCGCGCAGTATAAAGCGGAGAGCCGCGCAGTACACAGCGCAGAGCCGAGCAGTACACAGCGCAGAGCCGCGCAGTAGACAGCGCAGAGCCGTGCAGTACAGAGCGCAGAGCCGCACAGTATAAAGCGCAGAGCCGCGCAGTATACCGCGCAGAGCCGCGCAGTACACAGCGCAGAGCCGCGCAGTACACAGCGCAGAGCCGCGCAGTACACAGCGCAGAGCCGCGCAGTACACAGCGCAGAGCCGCGCAGTACACAGCGCAGAGCCGAGCAGTACACAGCGCAGAGCCGCGCAGTACACAGCGCAGAGCCGCGCAGTACACAGCGCAGAGCCGCGCAGTATACAGCGCAGAGCTGCGCAGTACACAGCGCAGAGCCGCGCAGTACAGAGCGCAGAGCCGCACAGTATAAAGCGCAGAGCCGCGCAGTACACAGCGCAGAGCCGCGCAGTACACAGCGCAGAGCCGCGCAGTACACAGTGCAGAGCCGCACAGTACACAGCACAGAGCCGCGCAGTACACAGCGCAGAGCCACCCAGTATACAGCGCAGAGCCGCGCAGTACGCAGCGTAGAGCCACGCAGTATGCAGCGCAGAGCCGCGCAGTATACAGCGCTGAGCCGCGTAGTATACAGCGCAGAGCCCCGCAGTATACAGTGCAGAGCCCCGCAGTATACAGCGCAGACACGCGCAGTACACAGCACGGACACGCGCAGTACACAGCGCAGAGCCGCGCAGTACACAGCGCAGAGCCGCGTAGTATACAGCGAAGAGCCACGCAGTATATAGCGCAGAGCCGCGCAGTACAAAGCGCAGAGCTGCGCAGAGCTGCGCAGTATACAGCGCAGAGCCGCGCAGTATACAGCGCAGAACGCGCAGTACACAGTGCAGAGCCGCGCAGTACACAGCGCAGAGCCGTGCAGTACACAGCGCAGAGCCGCGCAGTACACAGCGCAGAGCCACGCAGTATACAGCGCAGAGCCGCGTAGTATACAGCGCAGAGCCGCGTAGTATACAGCGCAGAGCCACGCAGTATACAGCACAGAGCCACGCAGTATACAGCGCAGAGCCACGTAGTTATACTGCCCAGTCACGTAGTATATTGTCCAGTCACATAGTATACTGCATATCCCTGTTAAAAAAAAAAAGAATTAAAATAAAAAAGTTACATACTCACCTCCTGGAGCGGCCGGTATCTGATGGTTGTTGCACCTCCTAGAGCGGCCGGTACACGATGCTTGTTGCACCTGGAGTGGCCGGTACCCGATGCTTGTTGCGCGCTCCGGTCCCAAGAGTGCATTGCGGTCTCACGAGATGATGACGTAGCGGTGTTGTGAGACAGAAAGACGGAAGTGCCCTTAGATAATTAGATAGTAGATTACCCCGCTCACCAATTCGGAACCCGAGAGGCCCGGCCCACCAAATCGGACCCAGAGTGACCCCGCCCCCTAAATCAGACCCAGAGTGACCCCGCCCACCAAATCGGACCCAGAGTGGCTCCGCCCACCAAATCGGACCCAGAGTGACCCCTTCCACCAAATCAGACCCAGAGTGACCCCTTCCACCAAATCGGACCCAGAGTGACCCCTTCCACCAAATCGGGCCCAGAGTGACCCCGCCCACCAAATCGGACCCAGAGTGACCCCACCCACCAAATCGGACCCTGAGGTGCCCAGCCCACCAAATCAGACCCTGAGGTGCCCAGCCCACCAAATCGGACCGAGTGACCCCACCCACCAAATTGGTCCCTAAGGTGCCCCGCCCACCAAATCGGACCCAGAGTGGCTCCGCCCACCGAATCGGACCCAGAGTGGCCGCGCCCACAGAATCGGACCAAAAGTGACCCCGCCCACCGAATCGGACCTAGATTTACCCCGCCCACAAAATCAGACCCAGATTGACCCAACCCACCAAATCGGACCGCCTGAGGGGCACCCAAGTGTGAAAGTCTTGCAGGGGCAGCCCGGGCACCATTCCAAAGCACTATCTGTAGTTCCTTCAGGAAATACCCATCTAGTTCTTATTCTTATTCTTATTATTATTCAGTCCGCACGTAATGCGGCCCGAACCGCTTCACTCACAGACTCCAGTGAGGTGTCATTTCGAAGCCAGCGTCCCCAAGAGGTGTGCTAAGTATTTTTCTTGTCGATCGGATTTGTAGTTTTGGCGCAATTTGCGTTTGAAAATGTTTTTTCCCCTCATTGTAATGCATTTCAATAGGGAAATTTTCCCATAGGTTATAATGGCCGGGTTTCTGAGGCAATTTGAAATGTACCTGCCATCTGCCACCTGGCTGATTAGCTAATTGATATGCGCAGTCAGGCCCAGTTACTATGCCAACGCCTGCGAACTGTACATGACCACACCAGAACAGTTTTGCCAGATAATATCAGCTCTTAAAGTGATAGCACAGCACAATTTCAAAGCACTATCTGTAGTGTTATTATAATTATTGCCCCGCTCACCAAATCGGACCCAGAGTGGCGCCGCCCGCCAAAACGGACCCAGAGTGGCGCCGCCCGCCAAATCGGACCCAGAGTGGCGCCGCCCGCCAAATCGGACCCAGAGTGGCGCCGCCCGCCAAACCGGACCCAGAGTGGCGCCGAACGCCAAATCGGACCCAGAGTGGCGCCGCCCACCAAATCGGACCCAGAGTGGCGCTGCCCGCCAAATGGGACCAAGAGTGGCGCCGCCCGGCAAATCGGACCCGGAGTGGCGCCGCCCGCCAAATCGGACCCAGTGTGGCGCCGCCCGCCAAATCGGACCCAGTGTGGCGCCGCCCGCCAAATCGGACCCAGAGTGGCGCCGCTCGCCAAATCGGACCGGAGTGGCGCCGCCCGCCAAATCGGACCCAGTGTGGCGCCGCCCGCCAAATCGGACCCAGAGTGGCGCCGCTCACCAAATCGGACCCGGAGTGGTGCCGCCCGCCAAATCGGACCCAGAGTGACCCGGGCCACCAAATCGGACCCAGAGTGACCCAGGCCACCAAATCGGACCCAGAGTGACCCGGGCCACCAAATCGGACCCAGAGTGACCCGGGCCACCAAATCGGACCCAGAGTGACCCGGCCCACCAAATCGGACCCAGAGTGACCCGGCCCACCAAATCGGACCCAGAGTGACCCGGGTCACCAAATCGGACGGAGAGTGACCCGGGCCACCAAATCGGACGGAGAGTGACCCGGGCCACCAAATCGGATGGAGAGTGACCCGGGCCACCAAATCGGACGGAGAGTGACCCGGGCCACCAAATCGGACGGAGAGTGACCCGGGCCACCAAATCGGACGGAGAGTGACCCGGGCCACCAAATCGGACGGAGAGTGACCCGGGCCACCAAATCGGACCCAGAGTGACCCGGGCCACCAAATCGGACCCAGAGTGACCCGGGCCACCAAATCGGACCCAGAGTGACCCGGGCCACCAAATCGGACCCAGAGTGACCCGGGCCACCAAATCGGACCCAGAGTGACCCGGGCCACCAAATCGGACCCAGAGTGACCCGGGCCACCAAATCGGACCCAGAGTGACCCGGGCCACCAAATCGGACCCAGAGTGACCCGGGCCACCAAATCGGACCCAGAGTGACCCGGGCCACCAAATCGGACCCAGAGTGACCCGGGCCACCAAATCGGACCCAGAGTGACCCGGGCCACCAAATCGGACCCAGAGTGACCCGGGCCACCAAATCGGACCCAGAGTGACCCGGCCCACCAAATCGGACCCAGGCCACCAAATCGGACCCAGAGTGACCCGGGCCACCAAATCGGACCCAGAGTGACCCGGGCCACCAAATCGGACCCAGAGTGGCCCCGCCCACCAAATCCTCAACTACCAAACCAGCGTCTGAGGGGCACCCAAGTGTGAAAGTCTTGCAGGGGCAGCCCGGGCACCATTCCAAAGCACTATCTGTAGTTCCTTCAGGAAATACCCATCTAGTTATTATTATTATTCAGTCCGCACGTAATGCGGCCCGAACCGCTTCACTCACAGACTCCAGTGAGGTGTCATTTCGAAGCCAGCGTCCCCAAGAGGTGTGCTAAGTATTTTTTGTGTCGATCGGATTTGTAGTTTTGGCGCAATTTGCGTTTGAAAATGTTTTTTCCCCTCATTGTAATGCATTTCAATAGGGAAATTTTCCCATAGGTTATAATGGCCGGGTTTCTGAGGCAATTTGAAATGTACCTGCCACCTGGCTGATTAGCTCATTGATATGTGCAGTCAGGCCCAGTTACTATGCCAACGCCTGCGAACTGTACATGACCCCAGCACAGTTTTGCCAGATAATATCAGCTCTTAAAGTGACAGTACAGCACAATTTCAAAGCACTATCTGTAGTCTTATTATTATTACAGTACACAGCGCAGAGCCGCGCATTATACAGCGCAGAGCCAGGCAGCATACAGCGCGGAGCCGCGCAGCATACAGCGCAGAGCCCCACAGTATACAGCGCAGAGCCGCGCAGCATACAGCGCAGAGCCGCGCAGTATACAGCGCAGAGCCGCGCATTATACAGCGCAGAGCCCCGCAGCATACAGCGCAGAGCCCCGCAGCATACAGCGCAGAGCCCCGCAGTATACAGCGCAGAGCCGCGCAGCATACAGCGCAGAGCCCCGCAGCATACAGCGCAGAGCCGCGCAGTATACAGCGCAGAGCCCCGCAGCATACAGCGCAGAGCCCCGCAGTATACAGCGCAGAGCCCCGCAGTATACAGCGCCCACCAAATCGGCCCCTGAGGGGCCCCACCCACAAAATCGGACCCAGAGTGGCTACAACTACCAAACCAGCGCCTGAGGGGCACCTAAGTGTGAAAGTCTATTTCTCTCTGTTATCAGCCATTCCCCGTACTGCTGTCAGTCTATTTCTCTCTGTTATCAGCCATTCCCCGTCCTGCTGTCAGTCTATTCTCTCTGTTATCAGCCATTCCCCTGTCCTGCTGTCAGTCTATTCTCTCTGTTATCAGCCATTCCCCTGTCCTGCTGTCAGTCTATTCTCTCTGTTATCAGCCATTCCCCGTCCTGCTGTCAGTCTATTTCTCTCTGTTATCAGCAATTCCCCTGTCCTGCTGTCAGTCTATTCTCTCTGTTATCAGCCATTCCCTTGTCCTGCTGTCAGTCTATTCTCTGTTATCAGCCATTCCCTTATCCTGCTGTCAGTCAGAGTGACCCGGCCCACCAAATCGGACCCAGAGTGACCCGGCCCACCAAATCGGACCCAGAGTGACCCGGCCCACCAAATCGGACCCAGAGTGACCCGGCCCACCAAATCGGACCCAGAGTGACCCGGCCCACCAAATCGGACCCAGAGTGACCCGGCCCACCAAATCGGACCCAGAGTGACCCGGCCCACCAAATCGGACCCAGAGTGACCCGGCCCACCAAATCGGACCCAGAGTGACCCGGCCCACCAAATCGGACCCAGAGTGACCCGGCCCACCAAATCGGACCCAGAGTGACCCGGCCCACCAAATCGGACCCAGAGTGACCCGGCCCACCAAATGGGACCCAGAGTGACCCGGCCCACCAAATGGGACCCAGAGTGACCCGGGCCACCAAATCGGACCCAGAGTGACCCGGGCCACCAAATCGGACCCAGAGTGACCCGGGCCACCAAATCGGACCCAGAGTGGCCCGGGCCACCAAATCGGACCCAGAGTGACCCGGGCCACCAAATCGGACCCAGAGTGACCCGGGCCACCAAATCGGACCCAGAGTGACCCGGGCCACCAAATCGGACCCAGAGTGGCCTGGCCCACCAAGTCGGACCCAGAGTGACCCGGCCCACCAAATCGGACCCAGAGTGACCCGGGCCACCAAATCGGACCCATAGTGGCCTGGCCCACCAAATCGGACCCATAGTGGCCCGGCCCACCAAATCGGACCCAGAGTGACCCAGCCCACCAAATCGGACCCAGAGTGGCTCCGCCCCCCAAATCGGACCCAGAGTGGCCCCGCCCACCAAATCCTCAACCCTGAGGGGCTACAACTACCAAACCAGCATCTGAGGGGCACCCAAGTGTGAAAGTCTTGCAGGGGCAGCCCGGGCACCATTCCAAAGCACTATCTGTAGTTCCTTCAGGAAATACCCATCTAGTTATAGTGCTTTGGAACAAAGCACTATACTGTTATTCCACCGTGGTAAACTTCTTCTTATTCTTATTATTCAGTCCGCACGTAATGCGGCCCGAACCGCTAAACTCACAGACTCCAGTGAGGTGTCATTTCGAAGCCAGCGTTCCTGAGAGGTGTGCTAAGTATTTTTCGTGTCGATCGGATTTGTAGTTTTTGCGCAATTTGTGTTTGAAAAAAGTCTTTCAATGCGTTTCAATGGAGAAATTTTCCTATACGTTTATAATGGGCTGGTTTCTGAGGCAATTTCTAAAAATAACTGCCACCTGGCTGATTAGCTCATTGATATGCGCAGTCAGACACAGTTACTATGCCAACTCCTATGAAATCTACATCAGCTCACCAGGTCACAAGTTTTGTCAGATAATATCAGCTCTTAAAGTGACAGTACAGCACAATTCCAAACCACTATCCGTAGTCTTATGATTATTAGACTGTGGCCCGATTCTAACTCATCGGGTATTCTAGAATATGCATGTCCACGTAGTATATTGCACAGCCACGCAGTATACAGTGCAGAGGCGTGCAGTACACAGCGCAGAGCCGCGCAGTACACAGCGCAGAGCCGCGCAGTACACAGCGCAGAGCCGCGCAGTATAAAGCGCAGAGCCGCGCAGTACACAGCGCAGAGCCGTGCAGTACACAGCGCAGAGCCGCGCAGTACACAGCGCAGAGCCGTGCAGTACACAGCGCAGAGCCGCGCAGTACACAGCGCAGAGCCGTGCAGTACACAGCGCAGAGCCGCGCAGTATAAAGCGCAGAGCCGTGCAGTACACAGCGCAGAGCCGCGCAGTACACAGCGCAGAGCCGCGCAGTACACAGCGCAGAGCCGCGCAGTATAAAGCGCAGAGCCGCGCAGTACACAGCGCAGAGCCGCGCAGTACACAGCGCAGAGCCGTGCAGTACACAGCGCAGAGCCGCGCAGTTTAAAGCGCAGAGCCGTGCAGTACACAGCGCAGAGCCGCGCAGTACACAGCGCAGAGCCGTGCAGTACACAGCGCAGAGCCGCGCAGTATAAAGCGCAGAGCCGTGCAGTACACAGCGCAGAGCCGCGCAGTACACAGCGCAGAGCCGCGCAGTACACAGCGCAGAGCCGCGCAGTATAAAGCGCAGAGCCGCGCAGTATAGAGCGCAGAGCCGCGCAGTACAAAGCGCAGAGCCGCGCAGTACACAGCGCAGAGCCGCGCAGTACACAGCGCAGAGCCGTGCAGTACACAGCGCAGAGCCGCGCAGTATAAAGCGCAGAGCCGTGCAGTACACAGCGCAGAGCCGCGCAGTACACAGCGCAGAGCCGTGCAGTACACAGCGCAGAGCCGCGCAGTATAAAGCGCAGAGCCGTGCAGTACACAGCGCAGAGCCGTGCAGTACACAGCGCAGAGCCGCGCAGTACACAGCGCAGAGCCATGCAGTACACAGCGCAAAGCCGCGCAGTATAAAGCGCAGAGCCGCGCAGTATAAAGTGGAGAGCCGCGCAGTACACAGCGCAGAGCCGAGCAGTACACAGCGCAGAGCCGCGCAGTAGACAGCGCAGAGCCGCGCAGTACAGAGCGCAGAGCCGCACAGTATAAAGCGCAGAGCCGCGCAGTATACCGCGCAGAGCCGTGCAGTACACAGCGCAGAGCCGCGCAGTACACAGCGCAGAGCCGCGCAGTACACAGCGCAGAGCCACGCAGTACACAGCGCAGAGCCGCGCAGTACACAGCGCAGAGCCGAGCAGTACACAGCGCAGAGCCGCGCAGTACACAGCGCAGAGCCGCGCAGTACACAGCGCAGAGCCACGCAGTATACAGCGCAGAGCTGCGCAGTACACAGCGCAGAGCCGCGCAGTACAGAGCGCAGAGCCGCACAGTATAAAGCGCAGAGCCGCGCAGTACACAGCGCAGAGCCGCGCAGTACACAGCGCAGAGCTGCGCAGTACACAGTGCAGAGCCGCACAGTACACAGCACAGAGCCGCGCAGTACACAGCGCAGAGCCACCCAGTATACAGCGCAGAACCGCGCAGTACGCAGCGTAGAGCCACGCAGTATGCAGCGCAGAGCCGCGCAGTATACAGCGCTGAGCCGCGTAGTATACAGCGCAGAGCCCCGCAGTATACAGTGCAGAGCCCCGCAGTATACAGCGCAGACACGCGCAGTACACAGCACGGACACGCGCAGTACACAGCGCAGAGCCGCGCAGTACACAGCGCAGAGCCGCGTAGTATACAGCGAAGAGCCACGCAGTATATAGCGCAGAGCCGCGCAGTACAAAGCGCAGAGCTGCGCAGAGCTGCGCAGTATACAGCGCAGAGCCGCGCAGTATACAGCGCAGAACGCGCAGTACACAGTGCAGAGCCGCGCAGTACACAGCGCAGAGCCGTGCAGTACACAGCGCAGAGCCGCGCAGTACACAGCGCAGAGCCGCGTAGTATACAGCGCAGAGCCGCGTAGTATACAGCGCAGAGCCACGCAGTATACAGCACAGAGCCACGCAGTATACAGCGCAGAGCCACGTAGTTATACTGCCCAGTCACGTAGTATATTGTCCAGTCACATAGTATACTGCATATCCCTGTTAAAAAAAAAAAAAGAATTAAAATAAAAAAGTTACATACTCACCTCCTGGAGCGGCCGGTATCTGATGGTTGTTGCACCTCCTAGAGCGGCCGGTACACGATGCTTGTTGCACCTGGAGTGGCCGGTACCCGATGCTTGTTGTGCGCTCCGGTCCCAAGAGTGCATTGCGGTCTCACGAGATGATGACGTAGCGGTGTTGTGAGACAGAAAGACGGAAGTGCCCTTAGATAATTAGATAGTAGATTACCCCGCTCACCAATTCGGAACCCGAGAGGCCCGGCCCACCAAATCGGACCCCGAGGGGCCCGGCCCACCAAATCGGACCCAGAGTGACCCCGCCCCCTAAATCAGACCCAGAGTGACCCCGCCCACCAAATCGGACCCAGAGTGGCTCCGCCCACCAAATCGGACCCAGAGTGACCCCTTCCACCAAATCAGACCCAGAGTGACCCCTTCCACCAAATCGGACCCAGAGTGACCCCTTCCACCAAATCGGGCCCAGAGTGACCCCGCCCACCAAATCGGACCCAGAGTGACCCCACCCACCAAATCGGACCCTGAGGTGCCCAGCCCACCAAATCAGACCCTGAGGTGCCCAGCCCACCAAATCGGACCGAGTGACCCCACCCACCAAATTGGTCCCTAAGGTGCCCCGCCCACCAAATCGGACCCAGAGTGGCTCCGCCCACCGAATCGGACCCAGAGTGGCCGCGCCCACAGAATCGGACCAAAAGTGACCCCGCCCACCGAATCGGACCTAGATTTACCCCGCCCACAAAATCAGACCCAGATTGACCCAACCCACCAAATCGGACCGCCTGAGGGGCACCCAAGTGTGAAAGTCTTGCAGGGGCAGCCCGGGCACCATTCCAAAGCACTATCTGTAGTTCCTTCAGGAAATACCCATCTAGTTATAGTGCTTTGGAACAAAGCACTATACTGTTATTCCACCGTGGTAAACTTCTTCTTATTCTTATTATTCAGTCCGCACGTAATGCGGCCCGAACCGCTAAACTCACAGACTCCAGTGAGGTGTCATTTCGAAGCCAGCGTTCCTGAGAGGTGTGCTAAGTATTTTTCGTGCCGATCGGATTTGTAGTTTTTGCGCAATTTGTGTTTGAAAAAAGTCTTTCAATGCGTTTCAATGGAGAAATTTTCCTATACGTTTATAATGGGCTGGTTTCTGAGGCAATTTCTAAAAATAACTGCCACCTGGCTGATTAGCTCATTGATATGCGCAGTCAGACACAGTTACTATGCCAACGCCTATGAAATCTACATCAGCTCACCAGGTCACAAGTTTTGTCAGATAATATCAGCTCTTAAAGTGACAGTACAGCACAATTCCAAACCACTATCCGTAGTCTTATGATTATTAGACTGTGGCCCGATTCTAACTCATCGGGTATTCTAGAATATGCATGTCCACGTAGTATATTGCACAGCCACGCAGTATACAGTGCAGAGCCGTGCAGTACACAGCGCAGAGCCGCGCAGTACACAGCGCAGAGCCGCGCAGTACACAGCGCAGAGCCGCGCAGTATAAAGCGCAGAGCCGCGCAGTACACAGCGCAGAGCCGCGCAGTACACAGCGCAGAGCCGTGCAGTACACAGCGCAGAGCCGCGCAGTATAAAGCGCAGAGCCGTGCAGTACACAGCGCAGAGCCGCGCAGTACACAGCGCAGAGCCGTGCAGTACACAGCGCAGAGCCGTGCAGTACACAGCGCAGAGCCGCGCAGTACACAGCGCAGAGCCGTGCAGTACACAGCGCAGAGCTGCGCAGTATAAAGCGCAGAGCCGCGCAGTACACAGCGCAGAGCCGCGCAGTACACAGCGCAGAGCCGCGCAGTACACAGCGCAGAGCCGCGCAGTATAAAGCGCAGAGCCGTGCAGTACACAGCACAGAGCCGCGCAGTACACAGCGCAGAGCCGTGCAGTACACAGCGCAGAGCCGCGCAGTATAAAGCGCAGAGCCGTGCAGTACACAGCGCAGAGCCGCGCAGTACACAGCGCAGAGCCGTGCAGTACACAGCGCAGAGCCGTGCAGTACACAGCGCAGAGCCGCGCAGTACACAGCGCAGAGCCGTGCAGTACACAGCGCAGAGCCGCGCAGTATAAAGCGCAGAGCCGTGCAGTACACAGCGCAGAGCCGCGCAGTACACAGCGCAGAGCCGCGCAGTACACAGCGCAGAGCCGCGCAGTATAAAGCGCAGAGCCGCGCAGTACACAGCGCAGAGCCGTGCAGTACACAGCGCAGAGCCGCGCAGTTTAAAGCGCAGAGCCGTGCAGTACACAGCGCAGAGCCGCGCAGTACACAGCGCAGAGCCGTGCAGTACACAGCGCAGAGCCGCGCAGAGCCGCGCAGTATAAAACGCAGAGCCGTGCAGTACACAGCGCAGAGCCGCGCAGTACACAGCGCAGAGCCGCGCAGTACACAGTGCAGAGCCGCGCAGTATAAAGCGCAGAGCCGCGCAGTATAAAGCGCAGAGCCGCGCAGTACACAGCGCAGAGCCGCGCAGTACACAGCGCAGAGCCGTGCAGTACACAGCGCAGAGCCGCGCAGTATAAAGCGCAGAGCCGTGCAGTACACAGCGCAGAGCCGCGCAGTACACAGCGCAGAGCCGTGCAGTACACAGCGCAGAGCCGCGCAGTATAAAGCGCAGAGCCGTGCAGTACACAGCGCAGAGCCGTGCAGTACACAGCGCAGAGCCGCGCAGTACACAGCGCAGAGCCATGCAGTACACAGCGCAAAGCCGCGCAGTATAAAGCGCAGAGCCGCGCAGTATAAAGCGGAGAGCCGCGCAGTACACAGCGCAGAGCCGAGCAGTACACAGCGCAGAGCCGCGCAGTAGACAGCGCAGAGCCGTGCAGTACAGAGCGCAGAGCCGCACAGTATAAAGCGCAGAGCCGCGCAGTATACCGCGCAGAGCCGTGCAGTACACAGCGCAGAGCCGCGCAGTACACAGCGCAGAGCCGCGCAGTACACAGCGCAGAGCCGCGCAGTACACAGCGCAGAGCCGAGCAGTACACAGCGCAGAGCCGCGCAGTACACAGCGCAGAGCCGCGCAGTACACAGCGCAGAGCCGCGCAGTATACAGCGCAGAGCTGCGCAGTACACAGCGCAGAGCCGCGCAGTACAGAGCGCAGAGCCGCACAGTATAAAGCGCAGAGCCGCGCAGTACACAGCGCAGAGCCGCGCAGTACACAGCGCAGAGCCGCGCAGTACACAGTGCAGAGCCGCACAGTACACAGCACAGAGCCGCGCAGTACACAGCGCAGAGCCACCCAGTATACAGCGCAGAGCCGCGCAGTACGCAGCGTAGAGCCACGCAGTATGCAGCGCAGAGCCGCGCAGTATACAGCGCTGAGCCGCGTAGTATACAGCGCAGAGCCCCGCAGTATACAGTGCAGAGCCCCGCAGTATACAGCGCAGACACGCGCAGTACACAGCACGGACACGCGCAGTACACAGCGCGGAGCCGCGCAGTACACAGCGCAGAGCCGCGTAGTATACAGCGAAGAGCCACGCAGTATATAGCGCAGAGCCGCGCAGTACAAAGCGCAGAGCTGCGCAGAGCTGCGCAGTATACAGCGCAGAGCCGCGCAGTATACAGCGCAGAACGCGCAGTACACAGTGCAGAGCCGCGCAGTACACAGCGCAGAGCCGTGCAGTACACAGCGCAGAGCCGCGCAGTACACAGCGCAGAGCCACGCAGTATACAGCGCAGAGCCGCGTAGTATACAGCGCAGAGCCGCGTAGTATACAGCGCAGAGCCACGCAGTATACAGCACAGAGCCACGCAGTATACAGCGCAGAGCCACGTAGTTATACTGCCCAGTCACGTAGTATATTGTCCAGTCACATAGTATACTGCATATCCCTGTTAAAAAAAAAAAGAATTAAAATAAAAAAGTTACATACTCACCTCCTGGAGCGGCCGGTATCTGATGGTTGTTGCACCTCCTAGAGCGGCCGGTACACGATACTTGTTGCACCTGGAGTGGCCGGTACCCGATGCTTGTTGCGCGCTCCGGTCCCAAGAGTGCATTGCGGTCTCACGAGATGATGACGTAGCGGTGTTGTGAGACAGAAAGACGGAAGTGCCCTTAGATAATTAGATAGTAGATTACCCCGCTCACCAATTCGGAACCCGAGAGGCCCGGCCCACCAAATCGGACCCCGAGGGGCCCGGCCCACCAAATCGGACCCAGAGTGACCCCGCCCCCTAAATCAGACCCAGAGTGACCCCGCCCACCAAATCGGACCCAGAGTGGCTCCGCCCACCAAATCGGACCCAGAGTGACCCCTTCCACCAAATCAGACCCAGAGTGACCCCTTCCACCAAATCGGACCCAGAGTGACCCCTTCCACCAAATCGGGCCCAGAGTGACCCCGCCCACCAAATCGGACCCAGAGTGACCCCATCCACCAAATCGGACCCTGAGGTGCCCAGCCCACCAAATCAGACCCTGAGGTGCCCAGCCCACCAAATCGGACCGAGTGACCCCACCCACCAAATTGGTCCCTAAGGTGCCCCGCCCACCAAATCAGACCAGAGTGGCTCCGCCCACCGAATCGGACCCAGAGTGGCCGCGCCCACAGAATCGGACCAAAAGTGACCCCGCCCACCGAATCGGACCTAGATTTACCCCGCCCACAAAATCAGACCCAGATTGACCCAACCCACCAAATCGGACCGCCTGAGGGGCACCCAAGTGTGAAAGTCTTGCAGGGGCAGCCCGGGCACCATTCCAAAGCACTATCTGTAGTTCCTTCAGGAAATACCCATCTAGTTATAGTGCTTTGGAACAAAGCACTATACTGTTATTCCACCGTGGTAAACTTCTTCTTATTCTTATTATTCAGTCCGCACGTAATGCGGCCCGAACCGCTAAACTCACAGACTCCAGTGAGGTGTCATTTCGAAGCCAGCGTTCCTGAGAGGTGTGCTAAGTATTTTTCGTGTCGATCGGATTTGTAGTTTTTGCGCAATTTGTGTTTGAAAAAAGTCTTTCAATGCGTTTCAATGGAGAAATTTTCCTATACGTTTATAATGGGCTGGTTTCTGAGGCAATTTCTAAAAATAACTGCCACCTGGCTGATTAGCTCATTGATATGCGCAGTCAGACACAGTTACTATGCCAACTCCTATGAAATCTACATCAGCTCACCAGGTCACAAGTTTTGTCAGATAATATCAGCTCTTAAAGTGACAGTACAGCACAATTCCAAACCACTATCCGTAGTCTTATGATTATTAGACTGTGGCCCGATTCTAACTCATCGGGTATTCTAGAATATGCATGTCCACGTAGTATATTGCACAGCCACGCAGTATACAGTGCAGAGCCGTGCAGTACACAGCGCAGAGCCGCGCAGTACACAGCGCAGAGCCGCGCAGTACACAGCGCAGAGCCGCGCAGTATAAAGCGCAGAGCCGCGCAGTACACAGCGCAGAGCCGCGCAGTACACAGCGCAGAGCCGTGCAGTACACAGCGCAGAGCCACGCAGTATAAAGCGCAGAGCCGTGCAGTACACAGCGCAGAGCCGCGCAGTACACAGCGCAGAGCCGTGCAGTACACAGCGCAGAGCCGCGCAGTATAAAGCGCAGAGCCGTGCAGTACACAGCGCAGAGCCGCGCAGTACACAGCGCAGAGCCGCGCAGTACACAGCGCAGAGCCGCGCAGTACAAAGCGCAGAGCCGCGCAGTACACAGCGCAGAGCCGCGCAGTACACAGCGCAGAGCCGTGCAGTACACAGCGCAGAGCCGCGCAGTACACAGCGCAGAGCCGTGCAGTACACAGCGCAGAGCCGCGCAGTATAAAGCGCAGAGCCGTGCAGTACACAGCGCAGAGCCGCGCAGTACACAGCGCAGAGCCGCGCAGTACACAGCGCAGAGCCGCGCAGTATAAAGCGCAGAGCCGCGCAGTACACAGCGCAGAGCCGTGCAGTACACAGCGCAGAGCCGCGCAGTTTAAAGCGCAGAGCCGTGCAGTACACAGCGCAGAGCCGCGCAGTATAAAGCGCAGAGCCGTGCAGTACACAGCGCAGAGCCGCGCAGTACACAGCGCAGAGCCGCGCAGTACACAGCGCAGAGCCGCGCAGTATAAAGCGCAGAGCCGCGCAGTATAAAGCGCAGAGCCGCGCAGTACACAGCGCAGAGCCGCGCAGTACACAGCGCAGAGCCGTGCAGTACACAGCGCAGAGCCGCGCAGTATAAAGCGCAGAGCCGTGCAGTACACAGCGCAGAGCCGCGCAGTACACAGCGCAGAGCCGTGCAGTACACAGAGCAGAGCCGCGCAGTATAAAGCGCAGAGCCGTGCAGTACACAGCGCAAAGCCGTGCAGTACACAGCGCAGAGCCGCGCAGTACACAGCGCAGAGCCATGCAGTACACAGCGCAAAGCCGCGCAGTATAAAGCGCAGAGCCGCGCAGTATAAAGCGGAGAGCCGCGCAGTACACAGCGCAGAGCCGAGCAGTACACAGCGCAGAGCCGCGCAGTAGACAGCGCAGAGCCGTGCAGTACAGAGCGCAGAGCCGCACAGTATAAAGCGCAGAGCCGCGCAGTATACCGCGCAGAGCCGTGCAGTACACAGCGCAGAGCCGCGCAGTACACAGCGCAGAGCCGCGCAGTACACAGCGCAGAGCCACGCAGTACACAGCGCAGAGCCGAGCAGTACACAGCGCAGAGCCGCGCAGTACACAGCGCAGAGCCGCGCAGTACACAGCGCAGAGCCGCGCAGTATACAGCGCAGAGCTGCGCAGTACACAGCGCAGAGCCGCGCAGTACAGAGCGCAGAGCCGCACAGTATAAAGCGCAGAGCCGCGCAGTACACAGCGCAGAGCCGCGCAGTACACAGCGCAGAGCCGCGCAGTACACAGTGCAGAGCCGCACAGTACACAGCACAGAGCCGCGCAGTACACAGCGCAGAGCCACCCAGTATACAGCGCAGAGCCGCGCAGTACGCAGCGTAGAGCCACGCAGTATGCAGCGCAGAGCCGCGCAGTATACAGCGCTGAGCCGCGTAGTATACAGCGCAGAGCCCCGCAGTATACAGTGCAGAGCCCCGCAGTATACAGCGCAGACACGCGCAGTACACAGCACGGACACGCGCAGTACACAGCGCAGAGCCGCGCAGTACACAGCGCAGAGCCGCGTAGTATACAGCAAAGAGCCACGCAGTATATAGCGCAGAGCCGCGCAGTACAAAGCGCAGAGCTGCGCAGAGCTGCGCAGTATACAGCGCAGAGCCGCGCAGTATACAGCGCAGAACGCGCAGTACACAGTGCAGAGCCGCGCAGTACACAGCGCAGAGCCGTGCAGTACACAGCGCAGAGCCGCGCAGTACACAGCGCAGAGCCACGCAGTATACAGCGCAGAGCCGCGTAGTATACAGCGCAGAGCCGCGTAGTATACAGCGCAGAGCCACGCAGTATACAGCACAGAGCCACGCAGTATACAGCGCAGAGCCACGTAGTTATACTGCCCAGTCACGTAGTATATTGTCCAGTCACATAGTATACTGCATATCCCTGTTAAAAAAAAAAGAATTAAAATAAAAAAGTTACATACTCACCTCCTGGAGCGGCCGGTATCTGATGGTTGTTGCACCTCCTAGAGCGGCCGGTACACGATGCTTGTTGCACCTGGAGTGGCCGGTACCCGATGCTTGTTGCGCGCTCCGGTCCCAAGAGTGCATTGCGGTCTCACGAGATGATGACGTAGCGGTGTTGTGAGACAGAAAGACGGAAGTGCCCTTAGATAATTAGATAGTAGATTACCCCGCTCACCAATTCGGAACCCGAGAGGCCCGGCCCACCAAATCGGACCCCGAGGGGCCCGGCCCACCAAATCGGACCCAGAGTGACCCCGCCCCCTAAATCAGACCCAGAGTGACCCCGCCCACCAAATCGGACCCAGAGTGGCTCCGCCCACCAAATCGGACCCAGAGTGACCCCTTCCACCAAATCAGACCCAGAGTGACCCCTTCCACCAAATCGGACCCAGAGTGACCCCTTCCACCAAATCGGGCCCAGAGTGACCCCGCCCACCAAATCGGACCCAGAGTGACCCCACCCACCAAATCGGACCCTGAGGTGCCCAGCCCACCAAATCAGACCCTGAGGTGCCCAGCCCACCAAATCGGACCGAGTGACCCCACCCACCAAATTGGTCCCTAAGGTGCCCCGCCCACCAAATCGGACCCAGAGTGGCTCCGCCCACCGAATCGGACCCAGAGTGGCCGCGCCCACAGAATCGGACCAAAAGTGACCCCGCCCACCGAATCGGACCTAGATTTACCCCGCCCACAAAATCAGACCCAGATTGACCCAACCCACCAAATCGGACCGCCTGAGGGGCACCCAAGTGTGAAAGTCTTGCAGGGGCAGCCCGGGCACCATTCCAAAGCACTATCTGTAGTTCCTTCAGGAAATACCCATCTAGTTATTATTATTATTCAGTCCGCACGTAATGCGGCCCGAACCGCTTCACTCACAGACTCCAGTGAGGTGTCATTTCGAAGCCAGCGTCCCCAAGAGGTGTGCTAAGTATTTTTCGTGTCGATCGGATTTGTAGTTTTGGCGCAATTTGCGTTTGAAAATGTTTTTTCCCCTCATTGTAATGCATTTCAATAGGGAAATTTTCCTATACGTTTAAAATGGGCTGGTTTCTGAGGCAATTTCTAAAAATAACTTAACTGCCAAATGCCACCTGGCTGATTAGCTCATTGATATGCGCAGTCAGACACAGTTACTATGCCAACGCCTACCAGGCCACAGTTTTGTCAGATAATATCAGCTCTTAAAGTGACAGCACAGCACAATTTCAAAGCACTATCTGTGGTCTTATTATTATTACAGTATACAGCGCAGAGCCCTGCAGCATACAGCGCAGAGCCGCGCATTAAACAGCGCGGAGCCCCGCAGCATACAGCGCAGAGCCGCGCATTATACAGCGCGGAGCCGCGCAGCATACAGCGCGGAGCCCCGCAGCATACAGCGCGGAGCCCCGCAGCATACAGCGCGGAGCCCCGTAGCATACAGCGCGGAGCCCCGCAGCATACAGCGCAGAGCCGCGCAGCATACAGCGCAGAGCCCCGCAGCATACAGCGCAGAGCCCCGCAGCATACAGCGCAGAGCCGCGCAGCATACAGCGCAGAGCCGCGCAGTATACAGCGCAGAGCCCCGCAGTATACAGCGCAGAGCCGCTCAGTATACAACGCAGAGCCGCGCAGTATACAGCGCCCACCAAATCGGCCCCTGAGGGGCCCCACCCACCAAATCGGACCCAGAGTGGCTACAGCTACCAAACCAGCGCCTGAGGGGCACCCAAGTGTGAAAGTCTTGCTGGGGCAGCCCGGGCACCATTCCAAAGCACTATCTGTAGTTCCTTCAGGAAATACCCATCTATTTCTCTCTGTTATCAGCCATTCCCCGTACTGCTGTCAGTCTATTTCTCTCTGTTATCAGCCATTCCCCTGTCCTGCTGTCAGTCTATTCTCTCTGTTATCAGCCATTCCCTGTCCTGCTGTCAGTCTATTCTCTCTGTTATCAGCCATTCCCCGTCCTGCTGTCAGTCTATTTCTCTCTGTTATCAGCCATTCCCCGTACTGCAGTCAGTCTATTTTTCTCTGTTATCAGCCATTCCCTGTCCTGATGTCAGTCTATTTCTCTCTATCAGCAATTCCCCTGTCCTGCTGTCAGTCTATTCTCTCTGTTATCAGCCATTCCCTTGTCCTGCTGTCAGTCTATTCTCTGTTATCAGCCATTCCCTTATCCTGCTGTCAGTCAGAGTGACCCGGCCCACCAAATCGGACCCAGAGTGACCCGGCCCACCAAATCGGACCCAGAGTGACCCGGGCCACCAAATCGGACCCAGAGTGGCCCGGGCCACCAAATCGGACCCAGAGTGGCCCGGGCCACCAAATCGGACCCAGAGTGACCCGGGCCACCAAATCGGACCCAGAGTGACCCGGGCCACCAAATCGGACCCAGAGTGACCCGGGCCACCAAATCGGACCCAGAGTGACCCGGGCCACCAAATCGGACCCAGAGTGACCCGGGCCACCAAATCGGACCCAGAGTGACCCGGGCCACCAAATCGGACCCAGAGTGACCCGGGCCACCAAATCGGACCCAGAGTGACCCGGCCCACCAAATCGGACCCAGAGTGACCCGGGCCACCAAATCGGACCCAGAGTGACCCGGGCCACCAAATGGGACCCAGAGTGACCCGGGCCACCAAATGGGACCCAGAGTGACCCGGGCCACCAAATGGGACCCAGAGTGACCCGGGCCACCAAATGGGACCCAGAGTGACCCGGGCCACCAAATGGGACCCAGAGTGACCCGGGCCACCAAATGGGACCCAGAGTGACCCGACCCACCAAATGGGACCCAGAGTGACCCGGCCCACCAAATGGGACCCAGAGTGACCCGGCCCACCAAATGGGACCCAGAGTGACCCGGCCCACCAAATGGGACCCAGAGTGACCCGGGCCACCAAATCGGACCCAGAGTGACCCGGGCCACCAAATCGGACCCAGGGTGACCCGGGCCACCAAATCGGACCCAGGGTGACCCGGGCCACCAAATCGGACCCAGGGTGACCCGGGCCACCAAATCGGACCCAGGGTGACCCGGGCCACCAAATCGGACCCAGGGTGACCCGGGCCACCAAATCGGACCCAGGGTGACCCGGGCCACCAAATCGGACCCAGGGTGACCCGGGCCACCAAATCGGACCCAGAGTGACCCGGGCCACCAAATCGGACCCAGAGTGACCCGGGCCACCAAATCGGACCCAGAGTGACCCGGCCCAGCAAATCGGACCCAGAGTGACCCGGCCCACCAAATCGGACCCAGAATGACCCGGCCCACCAAATCGGACCCAGAGTGACCCGGCCCACCAAATCGGACCCAGAGTGACCCGGCCCACCAAATCGGACCCAGAGTGACCCGGCCCACCAAATCGGACCCAGAGTGACCCGGCCCACCAAATCGGACCCAGACTGACCCGGCCCACCAAATCGGACCCAGAGTGGCCCGGGCCACCAAATCGGACCCAGAGTGGCCCGGGCCACCAAATCGGACCCAGAGTGGCCCGGGCCACCAAATCGGACCCAGAGTGGCCCGGGCCACCAAATCGGACCCAGAGTGACGCGGCCCACCAAATCGGACCCAGAGTGACCCAGCCCACCAAATCGGACCCAGAGTGGCTCCGCCCCCCAAATCGGACCCAGAGTGGCCCCGCCCACCAAATCCTCAACCCTGAGGGGCTACAACTACCAAACCAGCATCTGAGGGGCACCCAAGTGTGAAAGTCTTGCAGGGGCAGCCCGGGCACCATTCCAAAGCACTATCTGTAGTTCCTTCAGGAAATACCCATCTAGTTCTTATTATTATTCAGTCCGCAGTTAATGCGGCCCGAACCGCTTCACTCACAGACTCCAGTGAGGTGTCATTTCGAAGCCAGCGTCCCCAAGAGGTGTGCTAAGTATTTTTCGTGTCGATCGGATTTGTAGTTTTGGCGCAATTTGTGTTTGAAAATGTTTTTTCCCCTCATTGTAATGCATTTCAATAGGGAAATTTTCCCATAGGTTATAATGGCCGGGTTTCTGAGGCAATTTGAAATCTACATGCCACCTGCCACCTGGCTGCCTATGAACTGTACATGACCACACCAGCACAGTTTTGCCAGATAATATCAGCTCTTAAAGTGATAGCACAGCACAATTTCAAAGCACTATCTGTAGTCTTATTATAATTATTGCCCCGCTCGCCAAATCGGACCCAGCCCACCAAATCGGACCCAGAGTGCCCCCGCCTGCCAAATCGGACCCAGAGTGCCCCCGCCCGCCAAATCGGACCCAGAGTGCCCTCGCCCACCAAATCGGACCCAGAGTGACCCCGCCCACCAAATCGGACCCAGAGTGGCCTCAACCCTGAGGGGCTACAACTACCAAACCAGCACCTGAGGGGCACCCAAGTTTGAAAGTCTTGCAGGGGCAGCATTCCAAAGCACTATCTGTAGTTCCTTCAGGAAATACCCATCTAGTTATAGTGCTTTGGAACAAAGCACTATATTGTAATCCGATCGTGGATAACTTCTTATTCTTCTTATTCTTATTATTATTCAGTCCGCAGTTAATGCGGCCCGAACCGCTTCACTCACAGACTCCAGTGAGGTGTCATTTCGAAGCCAGCGTCCCCAAGAGGTGTGCTAAGTATTTTTCGTGTCGATCGGATTTGTAGTTTTGGCGCAATTTGTGTTTGAAAATGTTTTTTCCCCTCATTGTAATGCATTTCAATAGGGAAATTTTCCCATAGGTTATAATGGCCGGGTTTCTGAGGCAATTTGAAATGTACATGCCACCTGCCACCTGGCTGCCTATGAACTGTACATGACCACACCAGCACAGTTTTGCCAGATAATATCAGCTCTTAAAGTGATAGCACAGCACAATTTCAAAGCACTATCTGTAGTCTTATTATAATTATTGCCCCGCTCGCCAAATCGGACCCAGCCCACCAAATCGGACCCAGAGTGCCCCCGCCTGCCAAATCGGACCCAGAGTGCCCCCGCCCGCCAAATCGGACCCAGAGTGCCCCCGCCCACCAAATCGGACCCAGAGTGACCCCGCCCACCAAATCGGACCCAGAGTGACCCCGCCCACCAAATCGGAAGCCGAGGGGCCCCGCCCACCAAATCGGAGGCCGAGGGTCCCCGCCCACCAAATCAGAGGCCGAGGAGCCCCGCCCACCAAATCGGACCCAGAGTGCCCCCACCCACCAAATCGGACCCAGAGTGTCCTCACCCGCCAAATCGGACCCAGAGTGCCCCCGCCCGCCAAATCGGACCCAGAGTGCCCCCGCCCGCCAAATCGGACCCAGAGTGCCCCCGCCCGCCAAATCGGACCCAGAGTGCCCCCGCCCGCCAAATCGGACTCAGAGTGCCCCCGCCCGCCAAATCGGACCCAGAGTGGCGCCGCCCGCCAGATCGGACCCAGGGTGGCGCCGCCCGCCAAATCGGACCCAGAGTGGCGTCGCCCACCAAATCAGACCCAGAGTGGCCCCGCCCACCAAACCGGACCCAGAGTGCCCCCGCCCACCAAATCGGACCCAGAGTGCCCCCGCCCGCCAAATCGGACCCAGAGGTGCCCCATCCACCAAATCGGTCCCAGAGTGACCCCGCCCACCAAATCGGACCCAGAGTGGCCTCAACACTGAGGGGCTACAACTACCAAACCAGCACCTGAGGGGCACCCAAGTTTGAAAGTCTTGCAGGGGCAGCATTCCAAAGCACTATCTGTAGTTCCTTCAGGAAATACCCATCTAGTTATAGTGCTTTGGAACAAAGCACTATATTGTAATCCGATCGTGGATAACTTCTTATTCTTCTTATTATAGTGCTTTGGAACAAAGCACTATACTGTTATTCCACCGTGGTAAACTTCTTCTTATTCTTATTATTCAGTCCGCACGTAATGCGGCCCGAACCGCTAAACTCACAGACTCCAGTGAGGTGTCATTTCGAAGCCAGCGTTCCTGAGAGGTGTGCTAAGTATTTTTCGTGTCGATCGGATTTGTAGTTTTTGCGCAATTTGTGTTTGAAAAAAGTCTTTCAATGCGTTTCAATGGAGAAATTTTCCTATACGTTTATAATGGGCTGGTTTCTGAGGCAATTTCTAAAAATAACTGCCACCTGGCTGATTAGCTCATTGATATGCGCAGTCAGACACAGTTACTATGCCAACTCCTATGAAATCTACATCAGCTCACCAGGTCACAAGTTTTGTCAGATAATATCAGCTCTTAAAGTGACAGTACAGCACAATTCCAAACCACTATCCGTAGTCTTATGATTATTAGACTGTGGCCCGATTCTAACTCATCGGGTATTCTAGAATATGCATGTCCACGTAGTATATTGCACAGCCACGCAGTATACAGTGCAGAGCCGTGCAGTACACAGCGCAGAGCCGCGCAGTACACAGCGCAGAGCCGCGCAGTACACAGCGCAGAGCCGCGCAGTATAAAGCGCAGAGCCGCGCAGTACACAGCGCAGAGCCGCGCAGTACACAGCGCAGAGCCGTGCAGTACACAGCGCAGAGCCGCGCAGTATAAAGCGCAGAGCCGTGCAGTACACAGCGCAGAGCCGCGCAGTACACAGCGCAGAGCCGTGCAGTACACAGCGCAGAGCCGCGCAGTATAAAGCGCAGAGCCGTGCAGTACACAGCGCAGAGCCGCGCAGTACACAGCGCAGAGCCGCGCAGTACACAGCGCAGAGCCGCGCAGTATAAAGCGCAGAGCCGCGCAGTACACAGCGCAGAGCCGCGCAATACACAGCGCAGAGCCGTGCAGTACACAGCGCAGAGCCGCGCAGTTTAAAGCGCAGAGCCGTGCAGTACACAGCGCAGAGCCGCGCAGTACACAGCGCAGAGCCGTGCAGTACACAGCGCAGAGCCGCGCAGTATAAAGCGCAGAGCCGTGCAGTACACAGCGCAGAGCCGCGCAGTACACAGCGCAGAGCCGCGCAGTACACAGCGCAGAGCCGTGCAGTACACAGCGCAGAGCCGCGCAGTATAAAGCGCAGAGCCGCGCAGTATAAAGCGCAGAGCCGCGCAGTACACAGCGCAGAGCCGCGCAGTACACAGCGCAGAGCCGTGCAGTACACAGCGCAGAGCCGCGCAGTATAAAGCGCAGAGCCGTGCAGTACACAGCGCAGAGCCGCGCAGTACACAGCGCAGAGCCGTGCAGTACACAGCGCAGAGCCGTGCAGTACACAGCGCAGAGCCGCGCAGTACACAGCGCAGAGCCATGCAGTACACAGCGCAAAGCCGCGCAGTATAAAGCGCAGAGCCGCGCAGTATAAAGCGGAGAGCCGCGCAGTACACAGCGCAGAGCCGAGCAGTACACAGCGCAGAGCCGCGCAGTAGACAGCGCAGAGCCGTGCAGTACAGAGCGCAGAGCCGCACAGTATAAAGCGCAGAGCCGCGCAGTATACCGCGCAGAGCCGCGCAGTACACAGCGCAGAGCCGCGCAGTACACAGCGCAGAGCCGCGCAGTACACAGCGCAGAGCCGCGCAGTACACAGCGCAGAGCCGCGCAGTACACAGCGCAGAGCCGAGCAGTACACAGCGCAGAGCCGCGCAGTACACAGCGCAGAGCCGCGCAGTACACAGCGCAGAGCCGCGCAGTATACAGCGCAGAGCTGCGCAGTACACAGCGCAGAGCCGCGCAGTACAGAGCGCAGAGCCGCACAGTATAAAGCGCAGAGCCGCGCAGTACACAGCGCAGAGCCGCGCAGTACACAGCGCAGAGCCGCGCAGTACACAGTGCAGAGCCGCACAGTACACAGCACAGAGCCGCGCAGTACACAGCGCAGAGCCACCCAGTATACAGCGCAGAGCCGCGCAGTACGCAGCGTAGAGCCACGCAGTATGCAGCGCAGAGCCGCGCAGTATACAGCGCTGAGCCGCGTAGTATACAGCGCAGAGCCCCGCAGTATACAGTGCAGAGCCCCGCAGTATACAGCGCAGACACGCGCAGTACACAGCACGGACACGCGCAGTACACAGCGCAGAGCCGCGCAGTACACAGCGCAGAGCCGCGTAGTATACAGCGAAGAGCCACGCAGTATATAGCGCAGAGCCGCGCAGTACAAAGCGCAGAGCTGCGCAGAGCTGCGCAGTATACAGCGCAGAGCCGCGCAGTATACAGCGCAGAACGCGCAGTACACAGTGCAGAGCCGCGCAGTACACAGCGCAGAGCCGTGCAGTACACAGCGCAGAGCCGCGCAGTACACAGCGCAGAGCCACGCAGTATACAGCGCAGAGCCGCGTAGTATACAGCGCAGAGCCGCGTAGTATACAGCGCAGAGCCACGCAGTATACAGCACAGAGCCACGCAGTATACAGCGCAGAGCCACGTAGTTATACTGCCCAGTCACGTAGTATATTGTCCAGTCACATAGTATACTGCATATCCCTGTTAAAAAAAAAAAGAATTAAAATAAAAAAGTTACATACTCACCTCCTGGAGCGGCCGGTATCTGATGGTTGTTGCACCTCCTAGAGCGGCCGGTACACGATGCTTGTTGCACCTGGAGTGGCCGGTACCTGATGCTTGTTGCGCGCTCCGGTCCCAAGAGTGCATTGCGGTCTCACGAGATGATGACGTAGCGGTGTTGTGAGACAGAAAGACGGAAGTGCCCTTAGATAATTAGATAGTAGATTACCCCGCTCACCAATTCGGAACCCGAGAGGCCCGGCCCACCAAATCGGACCCAGAGTGACCCCGCCCCCTAAATCAGACCCAGAGTGACCCCGCCCACCAAATCGGACCCAGAGTGGCTCCACCCACCAAATCGGACCCAGAGTGACCCCTTCCACCAAATCAGACCCAGAGTGACCCCTTCCACCAAATCGGACCCAGAGTGACCCCTTCCACCAAATCGGGCCCAGAGTGACCCCGCCCACCAAATCGGACCCAGAGTGACCCCACCCACCAAATCGGACCCTGAGGTGCCCAGCCCACCAAATCAGACCCTGAGGTGCCCAGCCCACCAAATCGGACCGAGTGACCCCACCCACCAAATTGGTCCCTAAGGTGCCCCGCCCACCAAATCGGACCCAGAGTGGCTCCGCCCACCGAATCGGACCCAGAGTGGCCGCGCCCACAGAATCGGACCAAAAGTGACCCCGCCCACCGAATCGGACCTAGATTTACCCCGCCCACAAAATCAGACCCAGATTGACCCAACCCACCAAATCGGACCGCCTGAGGGGCACCCAAGTGTGAAAGTCTTGCAGGGGCAGCCCGGGCACCATTCCAAAGCACTATCTGTAGTTCCTTCAGGAAATACCCATCTAGTTCTTATTATTATTCAGTCCGCAGTTAATGCGGCCTGAACCGCTTCACTCACAGACTCCAGTGAGGTGTCATTTCGAAGCCAGCGTCCCCAAGAGGTGTGCTAAGTATTTTTCGTGTCGATCGGATTTGTAGTTTTGGCGCAATTTGTGTTTGAAAATGTTTTTTCCCCTCATTGTAATGCATTTCAATAGGGAAATTTTCCCATAGGTTATAATGGCCGGGTTTCTGAGGCAATTTGAAATGTACATGCCACCTGCCACCTGGCTGCCTATGAACTGTACATGACCACACCAGCACAGTTTTGCCAGATAATATCAGCTCTTAAAGTGATAGCACAGCACAATTTCAAAGCACTATCTGTAGTCTTATTATAATTATTGCCCCGCTCGCCAAATCGGACCCAGCCCACCAAATCGGACCCAGAGAGCCCCCGCCTGCCAAATTGGACCCAGAGTGCCCCTGCCCGCCAAATCGGACCCAGAGTGACCCCGCCCACCAAATCGGACCCAGAGTGACCCCGCCCACCAAATCGGACCCAGAGTGACCCCGCCCACCAAATCGCACCCAGAGTGACCCCGCCCACCAAATCGGACCCAGAGTGACCCCGCCCACCAAATCGGAAGCCGAGGGGCCCCGCCCACCAAATCGGAGGCCGAGGGTCCCCGCCCACCAAATCAGAGGCCGAGGAGCCCCGCCCACCAAATCGGACCCAGAGTGGCTCCGCCCACCAAATCGGACCCAGAGTGACCCCTTCCACCAAATCAGACCCAGAGTGACCCCTTCCACCAAATCGGACCCAGAGTGACCCCTTCCACCAAATCGGGCCCAGAGTGACCCCGCCCACCAAATCGGACCCAGAGTGACCCCACCCACCAAATCGGACCCTGAGGTGCCCAGCCCACCAAATCAGACCCTGAGGTGCCCAGCCCACCAAATCGGACCGAGTGACCCCACCCACCAAATTGGTCCCTAAGGTGCCCCGCCCACCAAATCGGACCCAGAGTGGCTCCGCCCACCGAATCGGACCCAGAGTGGCCGCGCCCACAGAATCGGACCAAAAGTGACCCCGCCCACCGAATCGGACCTAGATTTACCCCGCCCACAAAATCAGACCCAGATTGACCCAACCCACCAAATCGGACCGCCTGAGGGGCACCCAAGTGTGAAAGTCTTGCAGGGGCAGCCCGGGCACCATTCCAAAGCACTATCTGTAGTTCCTTCAGGAAATACCCATCTAGTTCTTATTATTATTCAGTCCGCAGTTAATGCGGCCTGAACCGCTTCACTCACAGACTCCAGTGAGGTGTCATTTCGAAGCCAGCGTCCCCAAGAGGTGTGCTAAGTATTTTTCGTGTCGATCGGATTTGTAGTTTTGGCGCAATTTGTGTTTGAAAATGTTTTTTCCCCTCATTGTAATGCATTTCAATAGGGAAATTTTCCCATAGGTTATAATGGCCGGGTTTCTGAGGCAATTTGAAATGTACATGCCACCTGCCACCTGGCTGCCTATGAACTGTACATGACCACACCAGCACAGTTTTGCCAGATAATATCAGCTCTTAAAGTGACAGTACAGCACAATTCCAAACCACTATCCGTAGTCTTATGATTATTAGACTGTGGCCCGATTCTAACTCATCGGGTATTCTAGAATATGCATGTCCACGTAGTATATTGCACAGCCACGCAGTATACAGTGCAGAGCCGTGCAGTACACAGCGCAGAGCCGCGCAGTACACAGCGCAGAGCCGCGCAGTACACAGCGCAGAGCCGCGCAGTATAAAGCGCAGAGCCGCGCAGTACACAGCGCAGAGCCGCGCAGTACACAGCGCAGAGCCGTGCAGTACACAGCGCAGAGCCGCGCAGTATAAAGCGCAGAGCCGTGCAGTACACAGCGCAGAGCCGCGCAGTACACAGCGCAGAGCCGTGCAGTACACAGCGCAGAGCCGCGCAGTATAAAGCGCAGAGCCGTGCAGTACACAGCGCAGAGCCGCGCAGTACACAGCGCAGAGCCGCGCAGTACACAGCGCAGAGCCGCGCAGTATAAAGCGCAGAGCCGCGCAGTACACAGCGCAGAGCCGCGCAATACACAGCGCAGAGCCGTGCAGTACACAGCGCAGAGCCGCGCAGTTTAAAGCGCAGAGCCGTGCAGTACACAGCGCAGAGCCGCGCAGTACACAGCGCAGAGCCGTGCAGTACACAGCGCAGAGCCGCGCAGTATAAAGCGCAGAGCCGTGCAGTACACAGCGCAGAGCCGCGCAGTACACAGCGCAGAGCCGCGCAGTACACAGCGCAGAGCCGTGCAGTACACAGCGCAGAGCCGCGCAGTATAAAGCGCAGAGCCGCGCAGTATAAAGCGCAGAGCCGCGCAGTACACAGCGCAGAGCCGCGCAGTACACAGCGCAGAGCCGTGCAGTACACAGCGCAGAGCCGCGCAGTATAAAGCGCAGAGCCGTGCAGTACACAGCGCAGAGCCGCGCAGTACACAGCGCAGAGCCGTGCAGTACACAGCGCAGAGCCGTGCAGTACACAGCGCAGAGCCGCGCAGTACACAGCGCAGAGCCATGCAGTACACAGCGCAAAGCCGCGCAGTATAAAGCGCAGAGCCGCGCAGTATAAAGCGGAGAGCCGCGCAGTACACAGCGCAGAGCCGAGCAGTACACAGCGCAGAGCCGCGCAGTAGACAGCGCAGAGCCGTGCAGTACAGAGCGCAGAGCCGCACAGTATAAAGCGCAGAGCCGCGCAGTATACCGCGCAGAGCCGCGCAGTACACAGCGCAGAGCCGCGCAGTACACAGCGCAGAGCCGTGCAGTACACAGCGCAGAGCCGCGCAGTATAAAGCGCAGAGCCGTGCAGTACACAGCGCAGAGCCGTGCAGTACACAGCGCAGAGCCGCACCAAATCGGAGGCCGAGTGTCCCCGCCCACCAAATCGGAGGCCGAGTGTCCCCCCCAACCAAATCGGAGGCCGAGGGTCCCCGCCCACCAAATCGGAGGCCGAGGGTCCGCGCCCACCAAATCGGAGGCCGAGGGTCCCCGCCCACCAAATCGGAGGCCGAGGGTCCCCACCCACCAAATCGGAGTCCGAGGGGCCCCACCCACCAAATCGGAGGCCGAGGGGCCCCGCCCACCAAATCGAAGGCCGAGCGGCCCCGCCCACCAAAGCGGAGGCAGAGGGACCCCGCCCACCAAAGCGGAGGCCGATGGTCCCCGCCCACCAAATCGGAGGCCGAGGGTCCCCGCCCACCAAATCGGAGGCCGAGGGGCCCCACCAACCAAATCGGAGGCCGAGGAGCCCCGCCCACCAAAGCGGAGGCAGAGGGGCCCCGCCCATCAAATCGGAGGCTGAGGGGCCCCGCCCATCAAATCGGAGGCCGAGGGGCCCCGCCCACCAAAGCGGAGGCAGAGGGATCCCACGCATGCGGGTCTGAATGAGTCAATGTCTTTGGCCATTCAGATTGATCGGCGTTTGCGGGAGCGCAAACCTGTGCACCATCTGGCGGTGTTTTCTGAGCAGAAGCCTGAGTCTATGCAATGTGACAGGATTCTGACCAGAATTGAACGGCAAAATCACAGACGTCAGAATGGGTTGTGCTTTTACTGTGGTGACTCCACTCATGTTATCTCTGATTGTTCTAAACGCACAAAAAGGTTCGCTAAGTCTGTCACCATTGGTACTGTACAGCCTAAATTCATTTTGTCTGTTACTTTGATTTGCTCTCTGTCATCCTACTCAGTTATGGCTTTTGTGGATTCAGGCGCTGCCCTCAATTTGATGGATTTGGCATTTGCCAGGCGCTGTGGTTTTATCTTGGAGCCTTTGCAATTCCCTATTCCACTAAAGGGAATTGATGCTACGCCATTGGCCAAGAATAAGCCTCAGTACTGGACTCAAGTGACCATGTGCATGACTCCTGCACATCAGGAGGTTATTCTCTATCTGGTGTTACATAATTTGCATGACGTTGTCGTGTTGGGTCTGCCATGACTGCAGGTTCATAATCCAGTCCTAGATTGGAAAGCAATGTCTGTGTCAAGTTGGGGTTGTCAAGGGGTACATGGCGATGTTCCTTTGGTGTCAATTGCTTCTTCTACTCCTTCTGAAGTCCCTGAATTTTTGTCGGATTACCAGGATGTATTTGATGAGCCCAAATCCAGTGCCCTACCTCCTCATAGGGATTGTGATTGTACTATAAATTTGATTCCTGGTAGTAAGTTCCCTAAGTGTCGACTTTTTAATTTATCTGTACCAGAACATGCCGCTATGCGGAGTTATATAAAGGAGTCTTTGGAGAAAGGGCATATTCGTCCGTCCTCGTCACCTTTGGGTGCAGGGTTCTTTTTTGTGGCCAAGAAGGATGGTTCTCTGAGACCCTGTATAGATTATCGCCTTCTAAATAAAATCACGGTCAAATTTCAGTACCCTTTGCCTCTGCTGTCCGATCTGTTTGCTCGGATTAGGGGGGCTAGTTGGTTCACCAAGATAGATCTTCGAGGAGCTTATAATCTTGTGCGTATAAAGCAGGGCGATGAATGGAAAACAGCATTTAATATGCCCGAAGGCCATTTTGAGTACTTGATGATGCCTTTTGTGCTTTCTAATGCCCCTTCCGTGTTTCAGTCCTTCATGCACGACATCTTCCGAGAGTATCTGGATAGATTTATGATTGTGTACCTGGATGATATTTTGGTCTTTTCTGATGATTGGGAATCTCATGTGAAGCAGGTCAGGATGGTATTTCAGGTCCTGCGTGCCAATGCCTTGTTTGTGAAGGGCTCTAAATGTCTCTTCGGAGTCCAGAAGGTTTCCTTTTTGGGCTTTATTTTTTCCCCTTCTACTATCGAGATGGATCCAGTTAAAGTCCAGGCCATTTATGACTGGACTCAACCTACATCGGTGAAGAGTCTTCAGAAGTTCTTGGGCTTTGCTAATTTTTACCGTCGCTTCATCACTAATTTTTCTAGTGTGGTTAAGCCTTTGACGGATTTGACCAAAAAGGGTGCTGATGTGACGAATTGGTCTTCTGCGGCTGTTGAGGCCTTTCAGGAGCTGAAACGTCGGTTTTCTTCGGCTCCTGTCTTGCGTCAGCCGGATGTCTCTCTTCCTTTTCAGGTCGAGGTTGATGCTTCTGAGATTGGAGCAGGGGCTGTCTTGTCGCAGAGAAGCTCTGATGGCTCTGTGATGAGACCATGTGCTTTCTTTTCTAGAAAGTTTTCACCTGCCGAGCGGAATTATGATGTTGGTAATCGGGAGTTGTTGGCAATGAAGTGGGCATTCGAGGAGTGGCGACATTGGCTTGAGGGAGCCAAACATCGCGTGGTGGTCTTGACGGATCACAAGAATTTGATTTATCTCGAGTCTGCCAAGCGGTTAAATCCTAGACAAGCTCGATGGTCGCTGTTTTTCTCCTGTTTCGATTTCGTGGTTTCGTACCTTCCGGGCTCAAAGAATGTGAAGGCTGATGCCCTTTCTAGGAGTTTTGTGCCTGACTCTCCGGGAGTTTCTGAACTGGCTGGTATCCTCAGAGAGGGGGTGATTTTGTCTGCCATCTCCCCTGATTTGCGGCGGGTGCTGCAGGAAATTCAGGCCGATAGACCTGACCGTTGTCCACCGGAGAGACTGTTTGTCCCGGATAGATGGACCAGTAGAGTTATTTCTGAGGTTCATTCTTCGGTGTTGGCGGGTCATCCTGGGATTTTTGGTACCAGGGATTTGGTGGCTAGGTCCTTTTGGTGGCCTTCCTTGTCGCGGGATGTGCGTTCCTTTGTGCAGTCCTGTGGGATTTGTGCTCGGGCCAAGCCTTGCTGTTCTCGTGCCAGTGGATTGCTTTTGCCTTTGCCTGTCCCGAAGAGGCCCTGGACGCATATTTCCATGGATTTTATTTTGGATCTTCCAGTCTCTCAGAGGATGTCTGTCATCTGGGTGGTTTGTGATTATTTTTCTAAGATGGTCCATTTGGTGCCCTTGCCTAAGTTGCCTTCCTCCTCTGATTTGGTTCCGCTGTTTTTTCAGAATGTGGTTCGTTTGCATGGTATTCCGGAGAACATTGTGTCTGACAGAGGGTCCTAGTTTGTGTCCAGATTTTGGCGGTCCTTTTGTGCTAAGATGGGCATTGATTTGTCTTTTTCTTCGGCCTTCCATCCTCAGATGAATGGCCAAACCGAACGAACTAATCAGACCTTGGAAACTTATCTGAGATGTTTTGTTTCTGCTGATCAGGATGATTGGGTGACTTTTTTGCCATTGGCCGAGTTCGCCCTCAATAATCGGGCTAGTTCTGCTACTTTGGTTTTGCCTTTTTTTTGTAATTCTGGTTTTCATCCTCATTTTTCCTCAGGTCAGGTTGAGCCTTCTGACTGTCCTGGGGTGGATTCTGTGGTGGATAGGTTGCAGCAGATTTGGAACCACGTAGTGGACAATTTGATGTTGTCACAGGAGAAGGCTCAGCGCTTTGCTAACTGCCGTCGCTGTGTGGGTCCCCGACTTCGTGTGGGGGATTTGGTATGGTTGTCTTCTCGTTATGTTCCTATGAAGGTTTCCTCTCCTAAGTTCAAGCCTCGTTTCATCGGTCCTTATAAGATTTCAGAAATCCTCAATCCTGTGTCATTTCGTTTGGACCTCCCAGCATCTTTTACCATTCATAATGTGTTCCATAGGTCATTGTTGCGGAGGTATGTGGTGCCTGTGGTTCCTTCTGTTGATCCTCCTGCTCCGGTGTTGGTCAAGGGAGAATTGGAGTATGTGGTGGAGAAGATCTTGGATTCTCGTATTTCGAGACGGAAGCTTCAGTACTTGGTTAAATGGAAGGGCTATGGTCAGGAGGATAATTCCTGGGTTGTTGCCTCTGATGTCCATGCTGCCGATTTGGTTCGTGCCTTTCATTTGGCTCATCCTGATCGGCCTGGGGGCTCTGGTGAGGGTTCGGTGACCCCTCCTCAAGGGGGGGGTTACTGTTGTGAATTCCTTTCTTGGGCTCCCTCCTGTGGTCATGAGTGGTACTTTGTGAGTTCTGTTCATGGGCTCCCTCTGGTGGCTTTGAGGGATACGGCTGGTCTGTAGCTGGGCTCCAGCTGCCTCATTTTCTGCTATGCTGGCTGCCTATTTAACTCCACCTGGACTTTTACTTGTTGCCTGCTGTCGTTGTATTCAGTTCTGGTTCAGATCTCTCTGGTACTTCCCTTGTGACCTGTCTCCTCTTGGAGAAGCTAAGTTCATGCTGTTATGGAAATATTAGGGTTGGATAAATATATCCCTGTGTGTGCTGTGGCCACTCCCAATAAGACTGAGTATTTTGAGCGCTCATCAAGAATGGACTGTACACAACTGTGACAGAACAACATTCCATCAATACTGAAACTTTATTGTACATACATAGTTTTATATTTTCACATAGAAAGGAGTGGTTAGGGGTTGTCAGGGGTGGTTAGTTAATTACCATATTGTCTAGCTCTTCTGTCATTGGTTATCTAAACATATATGGAATATTGTGATTAATGCTCATATGACTGCTGATTAAGCTGATTAAGCAACTAAACTTGAGTTCTGTATGTAGGACAGAGTTGAGTCATCTGACACTGTTGGTCTGCTGTTTCAGCAAGATTCAGCTATATTCTAGGCATTATTTCAGACATCTGACCCGAGTTCCTGTTTTTAAGATGGAAAAACCCCATACAATCTGTCTGGCTTATATCAGTTTGTCAGCCATTTTAAACCATTGATTATAATGTATATATTAGCTGTGAGCATATAAGTATATATTTGATTATAGAGGAGTATACATGCAAGTGAGATCTACATGATATATATATTTCTATCACAATGCTAGTTCATTTTTGCTCATTGCTTTTTGAAAATGTTTCTCAGTATATGATGAGTTCAATCCAGCTTGCTTATATGCTATTTTCTTGCTAGCTGGAAGCTCTGGGGTGCAGAGTTGCGCCCCTCACATCGTGAGTTGGTGTGGGGGTCTTTTGTATTCTCTGCGTGGATAATTTTTGTAGTATTTTATACTGACCGCACAGATTCCTTGCTATCTTCTGACTATTTAGTAATTAGCGGGCCTCATTTGCTAAAACCTGTTTTCATTTCTATGTTTGTGGTTTCCCCTTAAACTCACCGTTATTATTTGTGGGGGGCTGTCTATACTTTGGGGAAATTTCTCTGAGGCAAGTGAGGCTTTGTTTCTCTCTAGGGATAGCTAGTTCTCAGGCTGTGAAGAGGCGTCTAGGCAGAGTCAGGAACGCTCCATGGCTGCTTATAGTGTGTGTTGATAGGATCAGGGTTGCGGTCAGTAAAGTTCCCACATTCCCAGAGCTTGTCCTTTATTTCTGGTTTACCTATCAGGTCATTTCATGTGTTCCTAACCACCAGGACCATAACAGCCAGCACGAGGAAAGTCTTGGAGACGGAGGTGAGAGGTTCAGATTATGGAGGATGATAGTCTTAGATCAGTTGCTGAATGGAGGACACGGGTAGGGTGGTAGACAGAAATGAGGGATAAGATATAGGGCAGTGCTGAACTGTGGAGAGAGATAATTTATATTGTATTCTGTAGCGGATGGGTAACCGGTGCAATGACTGGCACAATGTGGAAGCATCGGTGAAGCGGCTGGACAGAAATACAACCCTGGCTGCCACATTCAGGACAGATTGCAGATGAGAAAGTTTGGTTAGAGGGAGACGGATCAGTAAAGTTGTGACAAAAATGAATAAGGGCGACAGTAAGAGATTTTGCTGTTTCAAAGGTGAGAAAAGGTCGGATTCTGGAGATGTTTTTAAGATGCAGGCGACATGAGCGAGTGAGGGATCGGATATAGGGATTAAGGGAAAGTTCTGAGTCAAATATGACCTCAAAGACAGCGAGCGTCCTGCTGGGGAGTTATGGGTGACCCACCCAAGGTAGCTGGAATATTGGGTATAGGTAGGTTAGTAAAAGGAGAAAACACAAGAAGTGTCAGATAGAGGGAGGACATGACATTAGAGAGAGTGGAGAATCCCTGGCATTTTGTAGTAAATCAGGGGTGATGTCAGGCGACGAGGTGCATAACTGGGTGTCATCATAGAGATGATACTGGAAACCAAATCTACTGATGGCTTGTCCAATAGGGGCGGTGTATAGAGAGAAGAGTGGGGGGGCCTAGTATGGAACCCCAACAGAGGAGGACTGAGTCCTGAGGAACCCTGATAGTAAGGGGACGAGGAGGGGAGTAAGAGCTGTCAAACGGTACGAGGAGTGGAGTAAGAGCCGTCAAACGGTACAGTCAAGGAGCGGTCAGAGAGGTGAAGAGCAGCTGGTGATCCACAGTGTCAGATGCTGCAGAGATCCAGGATTGTCAGCAGGGAGCAGTAACTATTGGATTTTGTGGTTAGTAGGTTATTAGAGAATTTAGTGAGGGCAGTTTCACCAGAGTGTGAAGAACGTCATGAGGAAACCTCCATGGAAGGTTTTAGGAGACACTCAAAAGGTTTCAGACATTTGCCAGTTTTCATCAAATCAGAGTCGATCGGAGACAAGAACACACAACCAGTGTCTGTTAGTGTACCGGCTTGTCGGACTCTCAGCTAACCAGTCACAAGTTTTGCATAAAGATAAGGAGAAGTGGGAATGGCTTCTTACATTACATTACCTAAGACAAAAGATCTTTCAATTGGGAAAAACAACATCGTAAATTATGGATTCTGACAAATTCCTTTCACACTGGTTTTACCCAGATTACTATACTATCAGAGACAAAGGAATGTTTCACACACAGACACCTCTATTTAAGATATGATGCCCTGTGTTATTGCTTTATTAATAACACTTTTAAAGCTAATACTAAAATATATAAAATTATCAGAGATGTACCGGTAGGTTTAATTGTCTAAATAACAATAAAAGCAACATATAAATATTTTACCACAACAAGCAGAAACCAGATTGTAAAGGGTCAAGAAGAGAGTGATCTGAGAGATAGCGGATCAGATGGGAGTGAACCAAGCTTGGTTTGGAGATAAAGGGAAGATTAGAGACCAGTCTGTAGTTAGCAGCGCAGTTCTGATCCAGGGAAGGCTTTTTAAGTAAAAGGGTTATGATGGAGTTTTTGAATGAAGAAAAAAATACCACATGAAAGAGGTTCAATATTTTGGTTAGGTGGGTAGAGACAGCTGGGGAGAGGGACTGAAGGAGATGTGAGGAAATAGGGTCACTGTTGCAGTAGTTGTAGGACGCAAAGTAGCACGGAGTCTGGTCAGTTCTTCTGTGACTGGCTTCTAGATGGAAAGAGAACTTGAGGTGCGAGAGGAAGGGGATCCAGGCTCTGCGGGTTTGCATGAAAATGTCTTGATGGATAGGATTGTTTGTGGGAAATAAGTGGCCAGAACGTCAGCACTTAGTTTAGTGATGGGAGTCTGTACTTTAGGGCTCAGGAGGGAGTGAAAGGTTTCAAAGAGTCATTTTGGATTGTTGGCTAGAGATGTGATAAGGGTGGTAATGTAGATTTGTTTAGCAAGCAGAGTTATAAGTTTCAAGCTAAACTTATAGTGGATGAAGTCATCGTCTGATAGTGATTTTCTGTGTGTGTGGTAAGTGGGGGTGTCTTGGGTGTTGAGACAATTCTTGACAGAGAAGAAAGGAAAGAAGGTTGTGGTCAGAGAGTGGTAGAGGGGAGTTAGTGAAGTCGTGAAGTGAGCAGAGTCGTGAGAATGCCAGGTCCAGAGTATTCCCATCTTCATGTGTAGGAGAGTTAGTAAACTGTGAGTGGCCAAAGGAGGAGGTTACAGAAAGAAGATGAGAGGCAGATTGGGGGAGGGGATCATCGATGAGGATGTTAAAATCCCCCATGATGAGAGTGGGAATATCACAGAATAGGAAGTGTGGAAGCCAAGTGGCAAAGTGATCCAAACACTGACGGGAGGAGCCTAGAGGGCCATACACAACCGCCACTCGCCGGGAGAAGGGTCTGAAGTGTCTAACGGTGTGGACTTCGAAGGAAGACAACATATGTGAGGGAACCAGGGGGATGACCTGGAAATCACATTGTGATGAAAGGAGCAAACACCTCCACCTTGTCTGCTCTCAAGTCTGGGGGTATGTGAAAATTGTAGCCCACCATATGAGAGAGCAGCAGCGGCAGTGGCATCAGACTGCTGGATCCAGGTTTTAGTGAGAGCAAGAAGGTTGAGCGAATTTGCAAGGAAGAAATGTTGGATGTAGAGGACTTTGTTGCACGCTTATTGTGAGTTCCAAAGGGCATAATTAAAAGACACAGAAGAAGGCAAGAAACAAATGTTTATAAGATTGGTAGGGTTCCTATGTGCTGCAGGATGAGAGTTAGATATAGCAGTGTATGGAGGCCCAGGATTGGGAGAGATGTCGCCAGCGAGTAGGAGAAGGAGACAGAAGAGAAGGAGCAGATGGCTCAATGATTTGTGTGAGCGTTTTGTGCGCTGTATGGTGGTAGTGGATGGTTTTGCATGGTTGAGAAATATCACCAGAGCCTCAGTGTTGTACATGGGAAAAGGGGCCAGAAGGCCAGAGTCACACGGAGACAGGTAAGGCTACTTTCACATTTGTGTCCTTTACTCGCCCATCACAAAGTGTCGGCGCGACGTACTTACGGAAGTTTGTCCTTTCACATTTCCGTCTGTAGTCCCGGGGAGAAAAGAGAGTGAGTGAGAGATTTCCTGCTGGGCATGCGTAGTCAGAAACACTGGATACAACGTACAGAAAAACGTTCCCTTGAACGCTTTTTGCCAAAGACGGGCCGTCACATTTCACAGGATCCAGTGCACAACGGACGAAACGTGTGTCCATCCGTCATGATAAATTGCTAAAACAAGTGTATGGGAAAATGCAGGATCCTGCAAATTCAAAAATCGACATATTGTGAAGGCAGAAGAAAGACGGAAATGTGAGTGAAAGTAGCCTAAGAAGTATAAGAATGGGGGAAATGAACAGACAGAAGATAATAAGAGACAAATACTACTAACACAGCAGAGAACTGAATGGGAAGAAGCCATAGCAGCAAAGACACAGATGTGAATGGGGGTATTGAATCTGCAGAGTATCAGATGTGAACAGATGGATTGGCAGGAACGATGGTGGTACTGAAGAATATAAGATGACATTTCTGTAGATACTCTCCAGATCCCCTGAGATAATACAGGAATGTGGAGATTTGGTGTTAATCATCTATTGTGCACGAAAACAATGTAAGGGTAAGTTCACACAGGACTTTTTTGCTGCGTATTTTTGCTGCGTTTTTTTATGCTAATTTAGGTGCGTTTTTTTGGTGCGTATTTGGTGCATTTTTTGGGTAAGTTCACACAGGACTTTTTTGCTGCGTATTTTTGCTGTGTATTTTATGCCAATTTTCAGCTGCTTACAGATGCGTTTTTTGTGCGGTTTTGGTGCGTTTTTTTGTCTATTTGTGCATGATAATAAAGTTGAGTGACCCCAGTGGAGCTTAGCATCGCCTTCATCCCAGCGGGGGAACAATTTACGGCGAATTACATGCCATGCATCAGCCTTTTTTTGACGATCACTGTAGTTTGGGCAAGCTACATCCCAAATTACAGGCATTGCTTCCACCTTGGAAAAATAAATGAAAAAGTAATTACCAAATGCAAGATGAAATGAAGCCAACATTCATGACAAGGAAGATACAAACATACACATGCAGAACACATGAACATGTACATAACAGCACATGAGCATCGCAAAGTGCACCATTGCAAACAATCGGATAGATAGATATATCACAATTTAATTAAAAAAAATATTACCTCCATGATTAGTTGGGAAACATTAATGCTCATCCTCCTATACCAAGACATGGCTAACACCTCACTACCAGGAACTCTCTCACAATAGATCACAATCAGGACACCTCACAATGGCTCTTCACACCTCACAATGGCTCACAATGGCTCTTCACACCTCACAATGGCTCTTCACACCTCACAATGGCTCTCTTCACACCTTACTACCAGAAACTCCCTCACAATAGATCACAATCAGGACACCTCACAATGGCTCTTCACACCCCACAATGGCTCACAATGGCTCTTCACACCTCACTAACCACACCCCTAAGCTCTTGGCTGTGAGATCATTTCCTGCTGGCCATGATTTCCCTGCACAAAAAACGCAGCAAATAATGCTACCTGCGTTTTTGCAGCGTTTTTGCAGCGTTTTTTCCATCACCCATTCAAGTCAATGGGTGAAAAAACGCTGCAAAAACGCAGAAAAAACGCTGAAAGAAGTGACATGCCCTATGTCCAAAAAACGCAGCAAAGCAGAAAATACTGATCAAACAAAAACCCAATGTGTGTGCATGAGATTTCTGAAATCTCATAGGCTTTGCTGGTACTGTAAAAAGCAGCTGAAAATTAGCATAAAAAAACGCAGCAAAAATACGCAGCAAAAAAGTCCTGTGTGAACGTACCCTAAATGTCACCAGAACCGGATTTTCTTCTTCTTCGGAGGAACAAGATAAATGTACACGAATACTGCGAGACAGGTGTAACGGGGGTAATTCCCAATCACTAGGCTGCTCTTCCCCTGTCAGCCATGGGCAAGAGCCGTGGAGACTATTAGTGTATCATGTGTATCACGGTGCACATACACAGGGCCGCCATCAGGGCATTACTGCCCTGACTGGCGTATGGGGCCTGGTGGGCAGAGGGGGCCCGCGTTGGGCCCCGTCTCATCTGCTCACTGTATATGACACTATAACAAATAATTAAATAACACCTATAAAACTTAACATTTACTTAGTTTATAATAAAACAACATACACGACCTAAAACCATATGATCCGCTAACAAAGATACAAGGTGCATACGTTCCCTACAGAACCAACTATCTGTCTCCTACCTTGCAGCGGAGGTTGGCACCCTATAAATCCTGCGCATTGGCGCCCCCGCTCACCGTTGACTAGCCCCAACTGGCCCTATTAGGCCCTATCGTGAGGAAGAAAAAAGATGCAATCAGCAGACCATACAGACAGACAAGACATGAAAAACAATAGAAAGTCACTTAGGAAACTATTGCACTTGTTAAGGAGATGTTATTGCACTCCTAGCTCAGTGTAAAGGGTCGTGCAACGAGTACTGACTCGTATTGTATATTGCACATATATACCTAAACTGAACCTAGAAAGTCCACCCTACCTGCCTGCGGGGGTTGGCACCCTATAGTCCTACGCAAATGGCGCCCCCGCTCTCGTCGTCTGTCCCTAATACACCCTTAATTAGGTATAGATTCTCATATCAGGGCAGGCAAGATAAAGTGAAAACACAGTGCAGGCAAGATAAAGTGCAAAAAACAGTGCATATAAAAGTGCAAAAAGTATCATAAACCCCGTGACTTTAGATATGACCAAGTATGTAAGAGCATTTATTTATGCTTGGCTTATAGCCCTGAGTATACTATTGCTCGACGCGTTTCCCCTTTGTAGGTTCATCAGGAGACATACCGATATCATAGCTGAACAAAAATAATGACTTATCTGGCTATATTCTGAGGAGCGATAAAACCTCTAAACGTAGTGGGGAGCGATATCCATCCTGCACCTGCCAGTCTCTGTCAGCCTGACAGAGACTGGCAGGTGCAGGATGGATATCGCTCCCCACTGCGTTTAGAGGTTTTATCGCTCCTCAGAATATAGCCAGATAAGTCATTATTTTTGTTCAGCTATGATATGGGTATGTCTCCTGATGAACCTACAAAGGGGAAACGCGTCGAGCAATAGTATACTCAGGGCTATAAGCCAAGCATAAATAAATGCTCTTACATACTTGGTCATATCTAAAGTCACGGGGTTTATGATACTTTTTGCACTTTTATATGCACTGTTTTTTGCACTTTATCTTGCCTGCACTGTGTTTTCACTTTATCTTGCCTGCCCTGATATGAGAATCTATACCTAATAAAGGGTGTATTAGGGACAGACGACGAGAGCGGGGGCGCCATTTGCGTAGGACTATAGGGTGCCAACCCCCGCAGGCAGGTAGGGTGGACTTTCTAGGTTCAGTTTAGGTATATATGTGCAATATACAATACGAGTCAGTACTCGTTGCACGACCCTTTACACTGAGCTAGGAGTGCAATAACATCTCCTTAACAAGTGCAATAGTTTCCTAAGTGACTTTCTATTGTTTTTCATGTCTTGTCTGTCTGTATGGTCTGCTGATTGCATCTTTTTTCTTCCTCACGATAGGGCCTAATAGGGCCAGTTGGGGCTAGTCAACGGTGAGCGGGGGCGCCAATGCGCAGGATTTATAGGGTGCCAACCTCCGCTGCAAGGTAGGAGACAGATAGTTGGTTCTGTAGGGAACGTATGCACCTTGTATCTTTGTTAGCGGATCATATGGTTTTAGGTCGTGTATGTTGTTTTATTATAAACTAAGTAAATGTTAAGTTTTATAGGTGTTATTTAATTATTTGTTATAGTGTCATATACAGTGAGCAGATTTGAATAGGACACATTTACTGATGTTCTGTGATATATTCCCCGTCTCATCTGCCCATCGAACTCCGCAGCAGCAGGCTTCTGACGGTACACTGAACCTGCGTCCGAGACGCAGGTTCAGTGTCCTCTATTGCCTTGCAGGCTCCTCCGGGCCCGCAAGGCAACAGTTAAAGCTGCTAGCCAATCGGAGGCTGGCAGCTGACGTCAGCGAGCACGTCGCCGGCGTATGACGTCATTGTCATGCGCCTGCAAGTCCGCGCTGAAATGCCTGGTATGGACGTCGGCGCTGGACAATGGCCAGGTAAGAAAGGTGTTTTGTTTTTTTTTTTAACTGAATGAGGCAAGCCCGGGGCATGATGAAGACGCGGGGCAGGAATGAAAACACAGGGGGCAGGAATGAAAACACGGGGAAGGAATGAAAACATGGGGCAAGAATGGAAACACTGGGGGCAGGAATGAAAACACTAGGGGCAGGAATGAAAACACAAGGGGGCAGGAATGAAAACGGGGCAAGACTGAAAATACAGGGGGCAGGAATGAAAACGGGGCAAGAATGATAACAAAGAGGGCAGAAATGAAAACACAGGGCAGGAAAGAAAACGGGGGGAAGGAATGAAAACACGGGGGGCAGGAATGAAAATATGGGGGGCAGGAATGAAAACACTGGGGGCAGGAATGGAAACACGGAGCAGGAATGAAAACACAGGGGGCAGGAATGAAAGCAACTCGGGGCAGGAATGAAAACTACACAGGAGGCAGAATGTGTGACAGAGGGCAGAATGTGAGACACGGGGCAGGATGTGTGACACGATGAGCAGGATGAGAGACGGGGGGCAGGATGTGAGACGGGCAGAATGTGAGACGGGGGGCAGGATGTGGGACACGGGGCAGAATGTGTAACACGGGGCAGAATGTGTGACATGGGGTAGGATGTGAGACACGGCGCAGGATGTGAGACACGGGGCAGGATGTGAGACACAGGATGGAGACAGATGGGTCAGAATGTGAGACAAATGGGGCAGGAATATGGTGCAGGATCAAGGGGCAGGATGGATACGATGGAAACAGATGGGGCAGGACCATGGGACAGATGGGGCAGGATCATGTGACAGATGGGGCAGGATCATGGGACAGATGGGTCAGGATCATGGGACAGATGGGGCAGGATGGGGAGATCATATGGGGGCAGAATGGATACTCCTGAGGGCAGGATGTGAGAACAAATGGCTGGAGCCAGGAATGAGATACACGGGGCCAGGATGGGGGATATTATTACCATAGGGGCTAATTAAGGGATATTATTACTGCAGTGATGTATTTATTTTATTTTTTGAGGATACTGTTTTAAATAAGGGGGCGGTCCTGTTACTGTGCAGAGCGACACTAGGTTGCCTTTTTTCTTCATCTGGTGTAGTGTAGAAGTCGGGAAAAAATTAAGCAATTTGTTCTGCAAGCGGAGCTCTAGATAACTGTTATTTCCTGCAGAAATGAGTCCTGGCTAGAAAACGTGATGGTGGTCTGTGCTGAATGAAGATGGAAAGCGAGGCTGAAGGACTTCGCCTAGAGACGTCACTGGTGAGTTAGTGTGTTACCTGTACACAGACACGGCATACTAAGTACAGATCTCCTATGTATAATGGCACTTATGGTGATAGTGTTGTGTTTTTTTATTAATGATTAGTATTGCAGTATTCAGTCACTATGTGGTGGTAACATGTGGTCTGGTCATGGTGTGGCGGTATTTGTTCCCTGTATGTGGTATTATTGGTCACTATGTGGTGGCAATATGTGATCTGGACATGGTGTGGCTGTGTTTGTTCCTTGTATGTGGTATTATAGGTCATTATGTGGTAGTAATATGGTGTCTGATCATGGTGTGGCGGTATTTTTCCTTGTTTATGATATTATTGGTCATTTTAAAAATTGAAAAATAAATAAAAATATACCTAAATTGTATTGGATATTTTAACAAATGTTTAGTAAGTTACATTAGAGTAGAGTCCAGCCAGAAGAGAGTACCTTGTCTTGATTGTGGATTAAAAATTCTTTTGGCGAAAACAAAAGCTGCTGGCTATGTATGTGGTGATGGGAAATGTAAGGTTATGTGCACAAGTTGTGGATTGTATGCGTTTTTGCCGCATTTTTCCACTACTAAAACGCATACACAAAACAACCCATTGAATTCAATGGGATTCCGCAATGCTGTGCTAATGCTGCGTATTTTTCCGCGGCGGAATCGCATTGCGGAAAAATATGCAGCATGCTCCTTCTTTGTGCGGAATCGCGGCGATTCCGCACACATTGGAATGCATTGATCCGCTTACTTTCCACATGGGGCTATGCCCACCATGCGCAAAGTAAGTGGAACATGTGCGGATGATGATACCCAGGGTAGAGGAGAGGAGACTCTCCTCCAGGGACTGAGCACCATATCCTGTGTAAAAAAAAAAAAAAAAGAATTAAAATAAGAAATGAGGATATACTTACCTTCCGATGGCCCCCGGAGTCCTCCCGCCTCTCAGCGGTGCACGCGGCGGCTTCTGTTCCCAGGGATGCATTGCGCAGAGCATCCCTGGGAACGGAAGCCGCCGGGAGCGCTGTTGAGGAGATCGGCAGCCATGAGAAGGTGAGAATAACCATTTTTTAAATTATTTTTCACATTCTATCTTTTACTATTGATGCTGCATAGGCAGCATCAATAGTAAAAAGTTGGTCACACTTGTCAAACACTATGTTTGACAAGTGTGACCAACCTGTCAATCAGTTTTCTGCAAGCTAATTACGCTTGCAAAACACTAGTGTTTAGCGGTAATACACATGCCAATTCCACATGCATTTTACCCGTGGCAGGGACTTCCGGAATTGCAGCGGAAATTTCCACGGCAATTCCACAACGTGTGTGAAGCGCCCCCAAACGCAGGGCAGCGGGGCACTCGGTACCGGGTCCCTCGGTCTCGGTTCTAGGGGTGTCATGGTGGCCCGACCCGGTCCGTGGCCCTGCTAAGGGGCACCCAAATAAAGGTGTAGGTGAGAGTTTGTCAAGTGTTCGTGACGCCACCTGTGGTATTCGGTCAGGGTGACCGACGCTGCTAGGGGTCCGCTGGGGTGGTGGAATGGCAGCTAGATGGTATAACTTCCCACAGGTGAAGTATGTCCCCAGGGCTTCCCTTGATGAGTAGATGGTAATGGTGTAGGTCGCAGTAAATGACGAGGACACAGGGTTGCAGTCTCTTTACCTTTTTACTGAAGGCTTTGGCATCCACAATCCAGAGCACTGCTAACAGGGCTGGCTGAGACTGGCCGGTCCGAAGGCACATCCAGAGTTCCATTTGCAGGTGGAAATCAGTAGCCTTCCTACTAGCGCCTGTGTGTTGTAGTACTTCCCTGCTGAGCACCACGGGATAGTCCTCACAACTGGCGTGTATGTTTCTGTTCTCTCTCTCCGTCCCCCAGATGGTATGGATAGGACGCACCCGTATGACGGGGTAGGCCTGGAGTTATTTTATAAGGACCCTAGAGACGCCCCTCTCCCACAATTGCCTCCGTTGTCTTCATTAGGTGTAAAGGTGAGACAGCCAACCTAGAGTTAACCGCCCTGCCGTAGTTCAAAGTAATGCGTAGAGCCTATTACTTCCTCGGCATTCCGGCCGCCAGCTACGCGCCTCAGAAGGATGTTGCCGATCTTGGGGCACGACTCCTCCTGGTTCTATCGCCTTTGTGCTGTGATCTCGTTTCTCACTTCTCCACAATATACTTCGCTTCGTGTCCTTTCTTAGGATGCCGCCGCAATGAGGTGCAGGCACGGCTCCGTAACGATCTGTCTCGTGCTAGGCCACTGTCAGGATCCCACCCCTGACAGGGACCTCCCTGAGTCTTCCCAAGCAACTCTCTCTCTCGCTAGATGTTACCTGGGCAAAACCCAGTCAGCTTCTCCCTAACTTCCTATCCGACTCCCAGTTTTACCAGAGTGTGAGGAGTGACCTAATACATAGAACCTTTTGCTCCCCCTGGTGGCCGGAGTGTGAAGTGTAGTGTGTGACTGTGATACCTGGTCAGGTGAACTCCTTTAGTGCCATCAGACGTACCATCACTCCCCCATGTGGAAGAGCGACAATACTGCAACGACCAGGACTCTGGGGCGTTGCATGTGCACATAGCCTAAATCTGTGATTGGTGAGGATGTGGTGCAGAAGTGGAGTTTTCCAAAAGAGGGCAGTGGGACTGTGGATGGTAGAGGGGTGGAGCCTGTGCGAAGTCTCAAGGGGGGCCCCGACAATTTTGCCAGTATGAGGCCCCGAAATTCCTTGTGGCAGCCCTACACATACACATAAATGCCCCAGATCCGAGCTCTGCGGAGATCGGGGTTGCAGAAGAGTAAGCTCTTGCCGTTAACCCCATGTCCTGCACCTCATGCTCCAGATCCGGGCTGTGCGGAGATCGGGGGTCAGAAGCGTAAGCTCCTGCCGTTACCCCCATGTCCTGCGCCTCATGCCCCAGATCCGGGCTGTGCGGAGATCGGGGGTCAGAAATGTAAGCTCCTGCCGTTACCCCCATGTCCTGCGCCTCATGCCCTAAATCCGGGCTGTGCGGAGATTGGGGGTCAGAAGCGTAAGCTCCTGCTGATACCCCATGTCCTGCGCCTCATGCCCCAGATCCGGGCTGTGCGGAGATCGGGGTCAGAAGTGTAAGCTCCTGCCATTACCCCCATGTCCTGCGCCTCATGCCCTAAATCCGGGCTGTGCGGAGATTGGGGGTCAGAAATGTAAGCTCCTGCCGTTACCCCCACGTCCTGCGCCTCATGCCCCAGATCCGGGCTGTGCGGAGATTGGGGGTCAGAAATGTAAGCTCCTGCCGTTACCCCCACGTCCTGCGTCTCATGCCCCAGATCCGGGCTGTGCGGAGATCGGGGGTCAGAAGTGTAAGCTCCTGCCGTTACCCCCACATCCTGCGCCTCATGCCCCAGATCCGGGCTGTGCGGAGATTGGAAGTCAGAAATGTAATCTCCTGCCGTTACCCCCACGTCCTGCCCCTCATGCCCCAGATCCGGGCTGTGCAGAGATCGGGGGTCAGAAATGTAAGCTCCTGCCGTTACCCCCATGTCCTGCGCCTCATGCCCCAGATCCGGGCTGTGCGGAGATCGGGGGTCAGAAGTGTAAGCTCCTGCCGTTACCCCCACGTCCTGTGCCTCATGCCCCAGATCCGGGCTGTGCGGAGATCGGGGGTCAGAAATGTAAGCTCCTGCCGTTACCCCCATGTCCTGCGCCTCATGCCCCAGATCCGGGCTGTGCGGAGATAGGGGGTCAGAAGTGTAAGCTCCTGCCGTTACCCCCTCGTCCTGCGCCTCATGCCCCAGATCCGGGCTGTGCGGAGATCGGGGGTCAGAAATGTAAGCTCCTGCCGTTACCCCCATGTCCTGCGCCTCATGCCCCAGATCCGGGCTGTGCGGAGATCGGGGGTCAGAAGTGTAAGCTCCTGCCGTTACCCCCACGTCCTGCGCCTCATGCCCCAGATCCGGGCTGTGCAGAGATCGGGGGTCAGAAATGTAAGCTCTTGCCGTTACCCCCACGTCCTGCACCTCATGCCCCAGATCCGGGCTGTGCGGAGATCGGGGGTCAGAAATGTAAGCTCCTGCTGTTACCCCCACGTCCTGCACCTCATGCCCCAGATCTGGGCTGTGCGGAGATCGGGGGTCAGAAATGTAAGCTCCTGCCGTTACCCCCACGTCCTGCGCCTCATGCCCCAGATCCAGGCTGTGCGGAGATCGGGGGTCAGAAGTGTAAGCTCCTGCCGTTACCCCCATGTCCTGCGCCTCATGCCCCAGATCCGGGCTGTGCGGAGATCGGGGGTCAGAGGTGTAAGCTCCTGCCGTTACCCCCATGTCCTGCGCCTCATGCCCCAGATCCGAGCTGTGCAGAGATCGGGGGTCAGAAATGTAAGCTCCTGCCGTTACCCCCACGTCCTGCGCCTCATGCCCAAGATCTGGGCTGTGCGGAGATCGGGGGTCAGAAGTGCAATCTCCTGCCGTTACCCCCATGTCCTGCGCCTCATGCCCCAGATCCGGGCTGTGCGGAGATCGGGGGTCAGAAGTGTAAGCTCCTGCCGTTACCCCCACGTCCTGCGCCTCGTGCCCCAGATCCGGGCTGTGCGGAGATCGGAGGTCAGAAATGTAAGCTCCTGCCGTTACCCCCACGTCCTGCGCCTCATGCCCCAGATCCGGGCTGTGCGGAGATCGGGGGTCAGAAGTGTAAGCTCCTGCCGTTACCCCCATGTCCTGCACCTCATGCCCCAGATCCGGGCTGTGCGGAGATCGGGGGTCAGAAGTGTAAGCTCTTGCCGTTACCCCCATGTCCTGCACCTCATGCCCCAGATCTGGGCTGTGCGGAGATCGGGGGTCAGAAGTGCAATCTCCTGCTGTTACCCCCACGTCCTGCGCCTCATGCCCCAGATCCGGGCTGTGCGGAGATCGGGGGTCAGAAATGTAAGCTCCTGCCATTACCTCCACGTCCTGCGCCTCATGCCCCAGATCCGGGCTGTGCGGAGATTGGGGGTCAGAATTGTAAGCTCCTGCCGTTACCCCCACATCCTGCGCCTCATGCCCCAGATCCAGGCTGTGCAGAGATCGGGGGTCAGAAGTGCAATCTCCTGCCGTTACCCCCATGTCCTGAGCCTCATGCCCCAGATCCGGGCAGTGTGGAGATCGGGGGTCAGAAATGTAAGCTCCTGCCGTTACCCCCACGTCCTGCGCCTCATGCCCCAGGTCTGGGCTGTGCAGAGATCGGGGGTCAGAAGTGTAAGCTCCGGCCGTTACCCCCATGTCCTGCACCTCATGCCCCAGATCTGGGCTGTGCGGAGATCGGGGGTCAGAAGTGTAAGCTCCTGCCGTTACCCCCACGTCCTGCGCCTCATGCCCCAGATCCGGGCTGTGTGGAGATCGGGGGTCAAAAATGTAAGCTCCTGCTGTTACCCCCACGTCCTGCGTCTCATGCCCCAGATCCGGGCTGTGCGGAGATCGGGGGTCAGAAGAGTAAGCTCCTGCCGTTACCCCCATGTCCTGCGCCTCATGCCCCAGATCCAGGCTGTGCGGAGATCGGGGGTCAGAAGTGTAAGCTCCTGCCGTTACCCCCATGTCCTGCACCTCATGCCCCAGATCCGGGCTGTGCGGAGACCGGGGGTCAGAAGTGTAAGCTCCTGCCGTTACCCCCATGTCCTGCACCTCATGCCCCAGATCTGGGCTGTGCGGAGATCGGGGGTCAGAAGTGCAATCTCCTGCCGTTACCCCCACGTCCTGCGCCTCATGCCCCAGATCCGGGCTGTGCGGAGATCTGGGGTCAGAAGTGTAAGCTCCTGCCGTTACCCCCACGTCCTGTGCCTCATGCCCCAGATCCGGGCTGTGCGGAGATCGGGGGTCAGAAGTGTAAGCTCCTGCCGTTACCCCCACGTCCTGCACCTCATGCCCCATGTCACGATATGGTATGAAATCTCATATAAGTAGTTTCTCTTGCTAGGAAGCTGTGGGCTAAAAAGCCCCCCTTCCCTTTCACTCAGCCAAGAGCTGCCTTGCCAATGTACATGGGGGAAGAGCGTTTTATTGCCTAAAGGAATTTTTACGACCAGGTTAGAAGCTTCCTCCAGCAAGAACTGGATTCTAAGTCTCTAGAACCATGCGGTCCTTTGTTCCATTTTTGTAAGATATTAGGCAGACGATGTAAGATAGGAAAATGGTAGATATATCTTCTTATTCTCCCTCGGTAGATCTACGCATCACTCTAAATACGGGCGTCTAACTCCATCGGGTGAAGAAGTAGGGATTGCTCTGTAAATAATAGGACATATTTGATCTCATCGGAATGCCCACGATAATACGAGATGTATGCTGGGTATGGTACGTTTATGACATGTGCTGTAGCGAAGTTATAGAAAGTAGACAAATTTAAGGTTGCCTTACTCAAACTGAAGAAAGGGGAGGGTGATCCTAACTCAACCCTTTCTGTGAGGTCACAGGCTGTAGGTTATAAAGCTGCTGGCAGGCTTCCAGGGGGGAGTTGTGAGTTTTTACCTGAAGCGACCTGACTGCGAGTGCTAATGCACTGGGATAGATGGAAACCCCCCTAGCCTGGTTGCCTGCAATGCTCTGAACAACTGTAAGTGTATTTCTCATGTTATACCCTGTTTTTTTTATAATTACCTTGTACATATTTGCAATTGTCTCATTTGTAACATCTTTGTAAAATATTTTGATAAAGCACTGCCTAACCTTTCTGGAGTATAATATTCAATACTAGTTCGTTCTTTATGCTCTAAAAACGTACCCTGTCTCTTGAAGGGAAATTACGCTACTGTTTTGGGTTAGCTCCGGACCCGTTTAATCGGAGCTGGTGGCAGCTTACCGTGTGCAGGCTTTTGGGGGTTGTTTCAGCGACTGCGGCTTGATAATTATTGTTCCTGCCTGAGTGGGAGTAGTTATTGCGTCGCTGCAGCGCGCCCAATAGCCAGTACATAGCAGGCAGCGTTTCTGGCGACTAATCACCCTAGGTGCAGTACCTAATCTGACCTGACAGAAAGGGGGGCGCCAGAGAGCTGCAAGGTTTAAGTGGAACTGTAAGCGGGATACACAAATCCCTGCAGTTCATGGTATATTGAAGAGCAGTGGGATACCTAAAATAAGCCTCTGCTGTAACCTAAGAGGTCAATAAACTTGTGTGTTTTCTTATCACATTGTGACAGTGGAGGGATAACTAAGATAAGCCCCCTGCACATGTGATAGCCATCTGTTGGTCTAAAGTCACCCCAATCCGGGACATATTGGTGGCAGTGGTCAGAAATCCCTGTGGATTTCGTGACAAACTGCTGGCCGCAGCTAAGGGATCTTGACAGTCACGGTGTGAACCGTGACAATTGGTGGCAGCGGTGGGATATTAGAGCATTAGTGATTCGGTTTGAGCAATCATTCCTCTCACTAAAAACTTGCAGAAAGTTCTTGCGAGAACTCTGCGCAAATAAGTTTGGGAGAACGAACTCAGTGCTTATTAGTTGTGAGACAATTGTGTACTGGTAATTATCCCCTCCCTTTCTCTTTGTTTTTCTATCCTATCTTTTATTTGGCAACCATGGTTGTGCTGGAAGAAACCTTTTATGAGCAGCAGACCAAAGACACCCTTGTGGCCTTATGCAAGTCACAGCACATTGACTATGCAAACAAAAACAAAAGCCAACTGGTCGCAGTCCTGATGCAATGGGAAGCCACTCTAGACCACTCACAGAGCCGAGAGGCCGCAGATGCCAGCACCAGCGAACATGGTGCTGCAGCAGAGGTCCAACCACTGAATGCTGGCCCTGTTAGCAATCCGGGCGAATTGGACCTGCAGGCGGCCTTGAAAGAATTCCCCACTGACGACCATGAGGGACGTCGGCAGCTGATTCAGCAATACCGGCAGGAGGCCGAGGCCCGAGCCCAGCGAGAGGCAGAGAGAGCCGAGCGAGAGGCCCAGCGAGAGGCAGAGAGAGCCGAGCGAGAGGCCCAGCGAGCCTAGCGAGAGGCCCAGGCCCAGCGAGCCGAGCGCCAAGCCCAGCGAGAACATGCACTGGAGATGCTCCGGCAGGGGGGGACGCCTTCCACCGCCCAGAGCCGTGAGCCCAGCAGCACTCAGACACCAAAGCCCCGGCCCGACCACTTTCCTGTTATGGAAAAGGATGGGGACTTGGACACTTTTCTGCGGGCCTTTGAGAAAGCCTGCAGACAGTACCAGCTGCCTACACAAGAATGGGCACGATACCTGACACCAGGGCTGAGAGGAAAAGCTCTGGAGGCGTTTGTTGCACTCCCTCAAGAACAAGATGGTGACTATGAGGCTATCAAGCAGGCCCTCATAGCCAAGTACCAGCTTACACCCGAGGTGTACCGTAAAAAGTTCCGGACCCTCCAACGTGGCCCACACGACAGTTACAGTGATGTGGTGCATGGACTGGGGACCCACTTTGACCAGTGGACCCAAGGACTGTCAGTGACCACCTTTGCACAGCTGTGAGACCTGATGATCAAAGACCAGTTCTTCCATCTTTGCCCAACTGAGGTGCGACAGTTCGTGATGGACAGAGAACCCAAAGACGTAACGAAAGCAACGCAGATTGCCGATGCCTATGTGGCCAACCATAGATCGGAAGTGCGGAAGCCAGTCACCACCAGCTGGAGAGGGGGTAAGCCTGCACCCAACGCCAGTACCCCTGCCAGCCAACATACCAGAGGTCCTGTCCCCGTGGCCAACAGCCCCAGACCTACCACCGAACTTCGCCAGTGTTACCACTGCAGGCAGACTGATCATATCAGTCCCCAATGTCCAGCCAAGCAGAAGAACCCCTCATCCAAGGTCCCAGGGCCTAATGCAGCAGTTCTTTTGGTGGGTGGTGTGGCTGGGAGGGGGTGTGATAACGTACAGCATGTCATTGTGGGAGGTCATGTTGCTACAGGCCTCAAGGACACCGGGGCTGAACGAACCCTCATCCGACCCGAACTGGCGGCCCCTGAAGAAATCATTCCGGGGAAAACCCTAACTGTCACTGGGATTGGGGGCATCAGCTGTCCCTTACCGATGGCCCGGGTTTTTATTGATTGGGGTGCCGGGAGCGGGGTGAAGGAAGTGGGGCTGTCTGATAATTTGCCCACTGATGTTTTGTTGGGGACGGATTTGGGGAGGTTGGTGGCACACTTCGTCATTGACACCCCTCCCAATCTACTAATGAGGGTAAAGTTAACCCTGATGATGATGATGATGATGATGGGAAATCGCATGTGTTACCTGACCATGCTTTATCTTGTAATGTTGCATCTGATAACCATTTTTTCCCTAGGATTGATGGTGGAAATGTTGTACCTGTGCCATCTGTATCTGATAATGATGTTTCTGTGAAAGTTGATGTGTCCATAGGTACAGGAGTGCTCAGCCACGTCGCTCTGCGGAGTGAGACGGCTGAGGAACCCCTAGCAGGGGCAAGTGTCGGTGCTACAAGAAATGGGGAGATACATGGGAACCGTGAGGAAGGTGATGCCATGCAATTGACCAGTGCCACCGAGGAAGGTAACTGGCCCATAAGTAGCAATGCTCCTGAGGTAATGGGGGTGGATGGGGAGGTAGAGCCCATAGCAGCGTCGGCTGATGGGTCTGTAGAAACCCCCGGGGAGACAGTCTACGTAGCTGCTGTCACCTGCAGTCAGAGTGCCCGGAACGCAGATAACTGTCTGCCTCCCGGATCCTCCTCAGTCATCAGTATGACTGAACCAGAGGTGGACCCAGAGCAGGTCCCAGAGGGCTCCCGTGGGGAAGGGACCCTGACGTCGCTTCTGGCTTCCCCTAGCCAGGAGTTTCAGGCCGCTCTGCACACCGATGCGAGCCTAGAGAGTTTGAGACAACTCGCCGGGACGTCATTCTCCGAGACTGATAAGGAGAAGGTGTTCTGGGAAGGAGGAAGGTTGTACCGGGAGACAGTACCCGGAGAATCACAAAAGGAGTGGTTGAGGGAAAGACAGCTGGTCGTCCCGCAGCAATTCCGGGGTGAGTTGTTGCGGATTGCCCATGAGATCCCGCTAGCTGGACACTTGGGGATAAGCAAAACTAAGGCCCGGCTGTCTCAACACTTCTATTGGCCTAAGATGGGGACAGATGTGTCAAACTACTGCCGCTCCTGTGTCACCTGTCAAAGAGTGGGGAAGGTGGGGCCTGCTCTTAAGGCTCCCCTGATCCCTTTGCCAGTGATAGAGGAGCCTTTCCAGAGGATTGCGGTGGACATTGTGGGCCCGCTGGCCATCCTCAGCAGCTCTGGAAAGCGATATATCCTTACTGTGGTAGACTACGCTACCCGGTACGCAGAGGCAGTAGCTCTGTCGTCAACTAGGGCAGATAAGGTGGCGGATGCCCTGTTGGCCATCTTTTCACGTGTAGGATTTCCCAGGGAAATGCTTACTGATCGAGGGACCCAATTTATGTCTCACCTAATGGAGGCTCTCTGTAAGAAAATGCAGGTGAAGCACCTGGTATCGAGTGCGTATCACCCACAGACCAATGGCTTGTGTGAACGCTTCAATGGTACCCTCAAACAGATGCTACGCATGCTGGTTGAGACACAAGGGCGCGACTGGGAGAGGTACCTCCCACACCTGCTATTCGCTTACCGAGAGGTTCCGCAGGCCTCGACGGGGTTCTCCCCCTTCCAGCTCCTGTACGGCAGGCGAGTCCGGGGACCCCTTGGGTTGGTAAGAGAATCCTGGGAAGAGGAGCCGAACCCTTCTGAAATGTCCATAGTGGAGTATGTCATGCGCTTCCGTGACAAGATGCAGACCTTGACGCAGTTGGTGCATGACAACATGACGCAGGCTCAGGCTGATCAGAAGCACTGGTATGACCAGAACGCCCGGGAGCGGACCTACCACGTGGGTCAAAAGGTGTGGGTGCTGGTTCCCGTACCAACGGATAAGCTTCAGGCAGCCTGGGAGGGCCCGTACGTCGTCCACCAACAGCTCAACCTGGTCACCTATGTGGTCATGCTTCACCACACTCGGGGTAGGCGAAAAGCCTTTCATGTCAACATGATGAAGGCTCATCACGAACGTGAACCTTTCGTCCTACCGGTCTGCAGCGCACCCGAAGAAGGGGAGGAAGACACCCTCCTGGACATGCTGGCCCAAGCCAAGGCCCGTGGGTCCATTGAGGACGTGGAGGTGAGCGCCTCGCTAGATGAACCACAGCGGTTGCAGTTGCAAACCACACTGGAACCCTTCCGGGTCATGTTCTCCAACCGGCCGGGAAGGACTGAGTTAGCCGTCCACGAGGTGGGCACCGGGAATCACGCCCCACTACGGCGAACAGCCTATCGAATCTCTGACCAGGTGCAGCAGATTATGCGCCAGGAGATCGATGAGATGTTACAGCTGGGGGTGATTCGACGGTCAAAGAGCGCGTGGGCCTCACCTGTAGTTCTTGTGCCAAAGAAGGACCGGACCACCCGGTTCTGCGTGGACTACAGGGGGCTCAACGCCATTACAGCCTCTGACGCGCACCCAATGCCGCGCATCGAAGAGCTGCTTGAGAAGTTAGCTGGCGCAAAATACCTGACAATAATGGATCTGAGTCGCGGATACTGGCAGATTCCCCTGAGCCCCGAGGCGCAGGAGAAGTCCGCCTTTATCACACCCTTTGGACTGTACGAGTCCACGGTCATGCCCTTCGGCATGAAGAATGCCCCTGCCACTTTCCAGCGGATGGTCAATCTCCTGCTTCAGGGAGTGGAGAAGTACGCCGTGGCGTACTTAGATGACATTGCCATCTTCAGTCCCTCCTGGGATGAACACCTGCAGCATCTCGATGAGGTGCTCGGGCGAATTCACCGAGCAGGACTGACTATCAAGCCGGGAAAGTGCCAGATGGGCATGAGGGAGGTCCACTACCTGGGGCACCGGGTAGGTGGAGGCACCCTGAAACCGGAGCCTGACAAAGTGGGCGTGATCGTGAACTGGCCCACTCCCAGGACCAAGAAACATGTGATGTCCTTCCTGGGCACTGCAGGGTACTATAGGCGCTTCGTGCAGCACTATAGTAGCCTGGCAAAACCTTTGACGGACCTCACCAGGAAGAAGCTACCCCACATCGTCAACTGGACAGATGGCTGTGAGGGGGCCTTCCAGGCGTTGAAAACAGCACTGTGCAACGCCCCTGTGTTGAAAGCAGTCGACAGCAGTCGACCGTTCTTGGTACAGACCGACGCCAGCGAGTTTGGCCTTGGTCCTCCGAGTCAACCTGGCTGAGCACAGTACCAAGAGCACCCCGTGTTGTACCTGAGCCGGAAACTTTTGCCGAGGGAAGTGGCCTACTCCACCATCGAGAAGGAGTGCCTGGCCATAGTCTGGGCCCTGCAGCGCTTGCAGCCCTACTTGTACGGTCGCACCTTCACTGTGGTGACCGACCACGACCCTCTGCGCTGGCTAAGCACCATGTGTGGAACCAACGGCAGGTTGATACGCTGGAGCCTTGCCCTTCAGCAATTTGACTTCACCCTTAAACACAAAGCGGGCAAAGAGCATGGGAATGCAGATGGACTGTCCCGCCAGGGTGAACCCACTGAGGTGCGCATGGAGGCATACCGTGGGGTTCTACCTCCCTAGCGCACGCAAAAAGGGGGAGGTGTCACGATATGGTATGAAATCTCATATAAGAAGTTTCTCTTGCTAGCAAGCTGTGGGCTAAAAAGCTCCCCTTCCCTTTCACTCAGCCAAGAGCTGCCTTGCCAATGTACATGGGGGAAGAGCGTTTTATTGCCTAAAGGAATTTTTACGACCAGGTTAGAAGCTTCCTCCAGCAAGAACTGGATTCTAAGTCTCTAGAACCATGCGGCCCTTTGTTCCATTTTTGTAAGATATTAGGCAGACGATGTAAGATAGGAAAATGGTAGATATATCTTCTTATTCTCCCTCGGTAGATCTACGCATCACTCTAAATACGGGCGTTTAACTCCATCGGGTGAAGAAGTAGGGATTGCTCTGTAAATAATAGGACATATTTGATCTCATCGGAATGCCCACGATAATACGAGATGTATGCTGGGTATGGTACGTTTATGACATGTGCTGTAGCGAAGTTATAGAAAGTAGACAAATTTAAGGTTGCCTTACTCAAACTGAAGAAAGGGGAGGGCGATCCTAACTCAACCCTTTCTGTGAGGTCACAGGCTGTTGGTTATAAAGTTGCTGGCAGGCTTCCAGGGGGGAGTTGTGAGTTTTTACCTGAAGCGACCTGACTGCGAGTGCTAATGCACTGGAATAGATGGAAACCCCCCTAGCCTGGTTGCCTGCAATGCTCTGAACAACTGTAAGTGTATTTCTCATGTTATTCCGTTTTTTTATAATTACCTTGTACATATTTGCAATTGTCTCATTTGTAACATCTTTGTAAAATATTTTGATAAAGCACTGCCTAACCTTTCTGGAGTATAATATTCAATACTAGTTTGTTCTTTATGCTCTAAAAACGTACCCTGTCTCTTGAAGGGAAATTACGCTACTGTTTTGGGTTAGCTCCGGACCCGTTTAATCGGAGCTGGTGGCAGCTTACCGTGTGCAGGCTTTTGGGGGTTGTTTCAGCGACTGCGGCTTGATAATTATTGTTCCTGCCTGAGTGGGAGTAGTTATTGCGTCGCTGCAGCGCGCCCAATAGCCAGTACATAGCAGGCAGCGTTTCTGGCGACTAATCACTCTAGGTGCAGTACCTAATCTGACCTGACAGAAAGGGGGGCGCCAGAGAGCTGCAAGGTTTAAGTGGAACTGTAAGCGGGATACACAAATCCCTGCAGTTCATGGTATATTGAAGAGCAGTGGGATACCTAAAATAAGCCCCTGCTGTAACCTAAGAGGTCAATAAACTTGTGTGTGGTTTTTTATCATATTGTGGCAGTGGAGGGATAACTAAGATAAGCCCCCTGCACATGTGATAGCCGTCTGTTGGTCTAAAGTCACCCTAATCCGGGACATATTGGTGGCAGTGGTCAGAAATCCCTGTGGATTTCGTGACAATCTGCTGGCCGCAGCTAAGGGATCTTGACAGTCACGGTGTGAACCGTGACACCCCAGATCCGGGCTGTGCGGAGATTGGGGGTCAGAAATGTAAGCTCTTGCTGTTACCCCCACGTCCTGCGCCTCATGCCCTAGATCCGGGCTGTGCGGAGATCGGGGGTCAGAAGTGCAATCTCCTGCCGTTACCCCCATGTCCTGAGCCTCATGCCCCAGATCCGGGCATTGCGGAGATTGGGGGTCAGAAATGTAAGCTCCTGCCGTTACCCCCACATCCTGCGCCTCATGCCCTAGATCCGGGCTGTGCAGAGATCGGGGGTCAGAAGTGCAATCTCCTGCCGTTACCCCCATGTCCTGAGCCTCATGCCCCAGATCCGGGCAGTGCGGAGATTGGGGGTCAGAAATGTAAGCTCCTGCCGTTACCCCCATGTCCTGCGCCTCATGCCCCAGTTAGAAGTCCCACACGTTGGGGGTCATTCTCTGTGGCTTTCTTGATACATGAAGCATTGGAAAGTCACCAGCAGATAAAAGGAGGAGTTTCTCCAGTTACAGGTTTCTACATGTGATGACTGGAAACATATTGTACTTCTTCACTGCACTGGTCTGCAATCTGTGGTATCCAGCAGCTGGGAAATGCCTTGATGTCAATGCTGGGGACATGGGGGGCTGTAGTTTTAGAGCCACAGGTTACAGACCAGCACTATGCACAGCACTGTTATCTGCGACTGAGCGCCGCCATCTTGTCGGAGCCCGACCGCACAACGTCCGCTGTGAGGAAGAGGCAGTGCGGCCTCTAGTGACGGGATCGGTGACCCGCAAACCCGGAAGGGTTGAGCCTAGAGTGTATGGGCTCCTTCCAGGTCCTGACTGCAGCCCATACACTCTAGCCGACTCACTGTGAAGATGCTAGAGTGTATGGGCTCCTTCCTGGTCCTGACTGCAGCCCATACAGTGTAGCAGGCTCATTACTGAAGATGCTAGAGTGTATGGGCTCCTTCCTGGTATATATTATTGTAGATATAGACTGTACAGACTCCTTTCAGGCATACATTATTGTAGATATAGACTGTACGGGCTCCTGTCAGGTATATATTATTGTAGATACAGACTGTACGGGCTCCTGTCAGGTATATATTATTGTAGATATAGACTGTACAGACTCCTTTCAGGCATATATTATTGTAGATACAGACTGTACGGGCTTCTGTCAGGTATATATTATTGTAGATACAGACTGTACGGACTTCTGTCAGATATATATTATTGTAGATACAGACTGTACGGGCTCCTGTCTGGTATATATTATTGTAGATATAGACTGTACAGACTCCTTTCAGGCATATATTATTGTAGATATAGACTGTACGGACTCATGTCAGGTATATATTATTGTAGATACAGACTGTACGGGCTCCTGTCAGGTATATATAAGTGATGATATCAGAATGTATGGGCTCCTGTCAGGTATATATATATCATTGACGGTATCAGAATGTGTGGGCTCCTGTCAGGTGTATATTAGTGATAATATCAGAATGTATGGGCCTCTGTGAGGTATACTGTATATTACAGTAGTGATGATATCAGAATGTGTGGGCTCCTGTTAGGTATATATTAGTGATGATGTGAAGGAAGAAATTAAGAAAGAATCTCCATTTTGTGCTTTTCGACTCCATTTTGTTGTTTTGATATAAATTTTGTTAGTAGGCTAAAGTTTACAGCTGTTATGTGATCTTGATGAGACCTTGATTGTTGCAATCTAAACAGAATATGAGACTGAGGGTGTATTGTTCTATGAAGCTTTGACGCACAGATTGTTCCTGCATTCTTATAGGCTAAGAACTGTGAGCATGTTCTTATGCTGATTGGTTGAAGTATAATTTCTATGACTATGAAAACTCATACTCATTAAACGGGGGCTAGAGAGATCAGCTTGATCCCCCCCAAACAGAGACACACGTCTCCGTCTGGTCATTTTCAGTTGCCGGCAACACCTTGTATATTAATTTGGAAATCACTGGGTTAACCGTGAAGGATCACTTTAGATCCTCCCTCAACAATGGTATCAGAATGCATGGGCTCCTGTCAGGTATATATTATTGTAGATATAGACTGTATGGGCCCCTGTCAGGTATATATGCTGCGATTGTTCTCGTATGCTGATTCGGCATGAAAAAATAATCACAGATGTGATCTGCCCCATAGATTAAAACTGGTCCGAGTGCCATGCGATGCTTTCTCACATAGCGCTCGTCCGTATTCTACGCTAGTGTGACCCCGGCCTTAAACTTATGAAGCGACACAGACCACCTGCAGTTCAGCCACCATCAATATTTAAATTACAAGTTTTTCACCATCCAAAAAAATGCTAATTTTAACCTAGTTCCATAGGTTTCTTAAAGGGAACCTGTCACCAGGTTTTCCCCATATATAGTACCACCAGCACCTATATGCCCTTATACACACCCTTCTAGAGTGCTGTACCGTATATACTCGCGTATAAGCCGAAATTTTCAGCCCACTTTTTTGGGCAGAAAGAGACCCTCTCGGCTTATACTCGAGTCATTGTCGGCGGGGAAGCGGCGGCTGTCACATACTCACCTGCTCCTGGTGCGGTCCCTGCATGTCCGATGGTCTCCGGGCAGCTCTTCCTGTGTTCAGCGGTCACGTGGTTCTGCTCATTAATGAATATGGACGCATAATGGTTAAGGCTATGTGCGCACGTTGCAGATTTGCTTGAGGAAATGTCTGCATGGTTAGTGCGTCTCTTAGCAGAAAACGCAGTGGAAATTCTGTACTTTTTAATGCGGATTTGATGCGTTTCTATAAATCGTGAGCGCTAAATAAAGATATATTAAAAAAAAAATAAATAAATAAAGGAATTTGATGCATTTCCTTATTCAAACTCTTCACGAGATACCCTCATTAATATTAACTAAAGACACACACACACCCATGTAGGAGCATTAACATAATTAACCTACATATGCTGTAAAAAAAACAACTAAGAAACCTGCGTGAAATGCAATATGTTTATTTTTCAAAAAATAAAACCTGCATGGGCTCCCGCATAATTTTCATAACCAGCAGTGGGAAAGCTGACAGCTGATGTTACTATTCTGGAAAGGAGCCAATAACCATAAATGTTCCCAGGCTATTAATATCAGCTCACAGCTGTTTGCTTAGCCTTTACTGGCTATTTTACAGGGGGACACAAAATATTGACATAAAATCCAACCAGCAAAGGCTAGGCAGACAGCTGTAGGCTGATATTTATAGCCTGTGAAGAGGCCATGGATATTGGCAACCCCACAGGCTAAAAACCATCAGCTCTCAGCCATCGCAGAAATGGAGCATCTTATAGATGTGCCAATTCTGGCACTTAGCCTCGCTCTTCCCACTTGCCCTGTAGCAGAGGGGTTCATAATTGTGCGGTTGATGTCACCTTTTTATTGTCAAGTAACATCAAGCCCACAGGTTCGTAATGGAGAGGCATCTATCAGACATCTCTCCATTACTAAGCTGGCCTAATGTCACCTTACAATACAAAGGTGACATTAACCCCTTATTACCCCATATGCCACCGCTACAGGGCGGTGAGAAGACAGAGGCTGAGTGCCAGAATTGGCGCATCTTACAGATGCACCTTTTCTGGGGTGGCAATAACCATGGTCCCTCTCTAGGCTATAATATCCGTCCTCAGTCACTGGCTTTCCCTCTGTGGCACAGAAAATTGTGCGGGAGCCCACGCCAGTTTTTTCAGTGAAAACATTTTTATTAAATACATACAGGCCCCAAATTTTACACACACACACACACACACACACACACACACACACTACTAACCGTATTAGTCACTGACCTATATAAGTCTAACTGTTCTGCAATGGTTTACTGTATGTAAACCATGTCTCCTATCCTGTCAGCTTCTGCAATGATTTAACAGAAGCCGACAAATTAACTATCGGCTATTCCGCTGTCCGTGTGATATATATATATATATATATACACACACATACACATATATATATATATATATATATACACACACACGCACACACACACACCAAATGTTTAGACACACCTCATTTAAAGATTTTTTCTGTATTTTCATGACTATGAAAATTGTACATTCACACTGAAGGCATCAAAACTACGTGGAATTATATACTTAATAAAAGTGTAAGACAACTGAAAATATGTCTTATATTCTAGGTTTTTCAAAGTAGCCACCTTTTGCTTTGATGACTGCTTTGCACACTCTTGGCAGTCTCTTGATGAGCTTCAAGAGGTAGTCACTGGGAATGGTCTTCCAACAATCTTGAAGGAGTTCCCAGAGATGCTTAGCACTTGTTGGCCCTTTTTGCCTTCACTCTGCGGTCCAGCTCACCCCAAACCATCTCGATTGGGTTCAGGTCTGGTGACTGTGGAGGCCAGGTCATCTGGTGTAGCACCCCATCACTCTCCTTCTTGGTCAAATAGCCCTTACACAGCCTGGAGGTGTGTTTGGGGTCATTGTCCTGTTGAAAAATGATAATTACTTACGGGTAATTTGATTTTCCAGATCCATGACGGCACCGGTACATGAGAGATGGTCCCGCCCCCAAGAACAGGAAACCTGCAGAGGAGATAAAAGATGGGGGCGGCACCTCTCTCCTCAGTTTGTTTACAGAGAATGTAAGGTAACCGCTTTGTCAGTCTTAGGCATATATACATTATATTAAACTCTAAAGACTATTTATTGTTATGTTAAGTGGTTATTGCCCCATCTTATGTATGTTTGTTTTTGTTTTTTTAATGTGAATCACACAACCATCACCAAGATAGGGCGGGAATTAGAGCTGTCATGGATCTGGAAAATCAAATTACCCGTAAGTAATTATCATTTTTTCCCTTCCCCATGACAGCACCGGTACATGAGAGGAAGAAATAGAAGGAACCTCTAGGGTGGGACAACGGCAGATAGCACTTTTCTCCCAAAGGCGAGATCTGATAGCCCCAGATTTAATCTATAATGGCGGAAGAAAGTAGAGGGTGAAGACCATACTGCTGCATTACAGATTTGCTCTATAGACGCATTTGCCCTCTCTGCCCAAGATGTGGAAATAGCCCTAGTAGAGTGGGCCGTAACACCAGGTGGAGGGACCTGCCCTGCAGAGGAATAGGAAAGTGATATAGCCATACAGAGCCACCGTGCAATGGTTGATTTTGTGGCCTTTTTTCCCCTGTTTGCCCCCTGAAAGGAGACAAAAAGGGCTGAAGACTGTCGCCATGGATTTGTCACTTCTATATATTGAAGTAGGCAACGTCTGACGTCCAAGCAATGGAAGGTTTCTTCTCCCTGGGATTTTGGATTGGCACAAAATGAGGGCAAGACTATCTCCTGGTCCCTGTGGAATTTTGAGTTGACCTTTGGTAAGAAGGCCGGATCAGATTTTATAATTACCCTGTCCTCTAGAAATGTAGTGTAAGGAGGGTCTATAGATACAGCCTGGAGCTCACTAATGCGTCTGGGTGAGGTAAGGGCAATGAGGAGAACCGTTTTTTAAAGTTAGCGCTTTCACCGATATGGAGGAAAGAGGCTCAAAGGGCGAGGTGGTCAAAGCATTTAAAACTAAATTTAAATCCCAGGGAGCAACATTTGGACGAGGTTTGAATGGTCTGGCTGTAAAGGAGGCCCGAATGAACCTACACACCCAGGGGTGATCAGCCAATTTTTGGTCAAACAGGGCGCTAAGCGCCGAGACTTGCACTTTTAGGCTGCTGGTAGATAATCCTCTCTCCAGACCCTTTTGGAGAAATTCTAAGATTTCTGATATAGGGACTTCCTTATCCTTCGGCCTGAAAATTCTAAAAATTTTCCCCATACCCTTTGGTATTTATCAGCTGTGATCTTCTTTCTACTGGACAGCAGAGTAGTAACTAACGGATCCGAGAATCCCTTCGCTAGCAGAAGTCCCCTCAAGTTCCAAGCAGTGAGGTGTAGACTGTGAACCTGAGGATGTGTCACTGCACCCTGGTGCAGAAGGTTTGGAACATCTGGAAGTATCCATGGGTCCGAGATGGACATACGTCTGAGCCAAGTGAACCAAGCTCTCTTTGGCCAGAAGGGTGCGATTAAGATTATGCGCGATTTCTCTTCTCGGATCTTCTTCAGGACTGTAGGGATTAATGGGATTGGGGGAAATGCGTAGGCTAGTTGGAATCTCCATTGGTGCAGCAACGCATCTACTCCTTCCGAGTTCTCTTTCGGGTTCAGAGAGTAGAATCTTTCTACCTTTCGATTCTGCCTTGTGGAGAAAAGATCCACTTGAGGAAGCCCCCAGATGGCACAGATTTCTCCAAAATTTTTTGATTTAGCGACCACTTGCCCTGGTGCAGGACGTGACGACTCAGAAAGTCTGCGACAAGGTTGTCCGACCCCTTTAAGTGTGTACTTGTAAGAGATAAAAGATGGTTTTCGGCCCAACGAAATAGTCTTCTTGCTTCTTCCATTAGGGGACTTGATCTCGTTCCTCCCTGTCGATTTATATACGATACCGTTGTGCTGTTGTCGGACAACACTACCAGATGTTTTCCTTTGACGTCCTCTTCCGTTTGAAGAATCGCTTGCCTTACCGCTGTTAATTCCTTCAGGTTTGAGGAGGCTAATTGCATCTGTGGATCCCATAGACCCTGTAGGATCCGATCTGATAGGTGTGCTCCCCAACCTAATGGGCTCGCATCCGTGGTCAGTACCACCGGATTCTGGATTGACCATGGGACCCCTTTTTTTAGATTTTCGGAATCTAGCCACCAGCTTAGAGAGTCCCGTACATGTTGTGACAATACGATTTTTCGATTTAAGTTGTAGGGTATTTTTGTTTGTTCTGACAGAATCTGCCACTGTAGGTCCCTTGAATGCAGTTGTGCCCATTGGACCGCCGGAATTGTTGCAGTTAGCATACCTAGGAGGGACATGGCTTCCCTCACCGAGACGGATTGGGCCGTCTGTATTTGTCTTACTCGCTGTTTTATGGCCTCGATCTTTCTGTCTGGAAGGACAGAGTCTTGTCTGATTGAATTTAACTGAATTCCCAGGAACTCCTGTACCTGGACCGGAATCATTCTTGATTTTTTTAAGTTTATTATCCACCCCAGCCTGGTTAGTAGCTCTCGTACTTTCGTAACTGCTTTTGTTGAATCTTCTTGATTGTCTGCTATAAGGAGGAAATCGTCTAAATAGGGCACTAGTAGAATATTTTCTCTCCTCACGAAGGATGCTACTTCCGAAATTATCTTTGTAAAGATACGAGGAGCCACTGATACCCCAAAGGGGAGACATTGGTATTGTAGATGGGTGTAGAACTGTCCCAGCTGAACTACTAACCTTAGAAATTGTTGATGCTCCATGCTGATTGGTACATGATAGTAGGCATCTGTAAGGTCTATCACTGCCATGTAACATCCCGGATACAGCAGTTTTACCGCCGTTCTCAGAGTCTCCATTTTGAATTTTTCCACTCGGATGAACTTGTTTAACTCTTTTAGGTTGAAAATTGTTCTTAATGACCCATCCGGTTTTGGTGTGAGGAATAGGGTGCTGTAAAAACCCCTCCCTATTTCCTGTGGAGGTACTCTTACCAGGACTTTTTTGTCTAAAAGAAGATGAACTTCTTTTTCGAGTACTAATTGGTTCTTTTTTCCATTCTTTTTTGATAAGATTTAATATATTATCATGAAATGGAAAAACTTTCCGTTTCTTATCTTCTAAATTGCTGAACATGGAGTCCTGAATCGTTTGTTTTTCTTTTGGCGTCTCAACCCCCAGGGTGGACCTGACCAGTTTTAGCAATTACCCCACATCTTCTGATAACATATAAGGCCAGCCACACTCTTCATCTGAAGAGTCCAGGTCCGAAACTTCCTCGGGCGGAAGCTCCCCCGGTTCACCCTCGGATTCTATATCAGATGTTTGGGCAGGTGCAGAAGGCGGGTTTACGGAGCTCTGCACCCCATGATGTCTTAATTGCTCCTTTAATGTGTTTTGCACTTCGTTTCTAACAATAGCCTTTATATTCTGAAGCAATGATGATGACTCTTCAGTTACAGTCTTTTCTATACATGAGCGGCATATACGCTTCTCATATGTCTTGGGAAGGCTTCTATCACAGAGTGCACACACTTTATGCTTTTGTTTAGAGGTAACTTTCTTTCCCTGCATATACATACATAAAACACAGTGTTACTGACATGTTTTTTGCCTTACAAAGGCACTCACCCACCGGACCCTTAATACCACGACAGGCTGTGGGTTCTCTGCTGGGATCGCCGATTCCACCAGATCTGCCATCTTGCAGGAGGCTGTTACCAGTGTCTGCTTGCCGCCTTGTAGTTTAAATATGGGCGGGCAGGAAGCGGTGTGTGCATCCCTGAACTTCCTCCCCCCCGGGGAGTGTAAGCACACCGCTCCTTCAGCGTGTAGCGTTACTTCCGGTTACAATCCGGAAGTTCTCCCATTCACATGGCGCCAGCGTCGTGATGGGCACGCCTTCGCTTTCTCTCCGGCCAGGAGCGGACGCCGGGGAGTCCACAGTGGGGAAGGACGCACATGCAGCCAGGTATGGAGGCGACGCGCGCACACCGCCGCCGCTCCCACCGCGGACCTCGGTCAGTGACCGGTCTAGCAAGGGAGACCTCTCCCCATGCAGCACCGCAGGTTCCCCGCAAGAACAGGAAACCAAACGGAGGAGAGAGGTGCCACCCCCATCTTTTATCTCCTCTGCAGGTTTCCTGTTCTTGGGGGTGGGACCATCTCTCATGTACCGGTGCTGTCATGGGGAAGGGAAAAAATAAATGATGGTCCAACTAAAAGCAAACCGGATGGTATAGCATGTCGCTGCAAGATGCTGTGGTAGCCATGCTGGTTCAGTATGCCTTCAATTTTGAATAAATCCCCAACAGTGTCACCAGCAAAGCACCCCCACACCTCCTCCTCCATGCTTCACGGTGGAAACCAGGCATTTAGAGTCCATCCGTTCACCTTTTCTGTGTACAAAGACACGGTGGTTGGAACCAAAGATCTCAAATTTGGACTCATCTGACCAAAGCACAGGTTTCCACTGGTCTAATGTTCATTCCTTGCGTTATTTAGCCCAAACAAGTCTCTTCTGCTTGTTGCCTGTCCTTAGCAGTGGTTTCCTAGCAGCTATTTTACCATGAAGGCCTGCTGCACAAAGTCTCCTCTTAAGGGCTTGTTTCCATTTGCGAGAAACACGTCCGTATCTCGCATGTGGAAACCAAGCTGTGGCGCCGGCACTCCAGAGCGGAGCGTGCGGCCGCATAGGAACACATGGAGCTGCACGCTCCGCTCCAAAGTGCCGGCGGCACAGCTTGGTTTCCACATGCGAGATACAGATGTGTTTCTCGCAAATGGAAACAAGCCCTAACAGTTGTTGTAGAGATGCATCTGCTGCTAGAACTCTGTGTGGCATTGACCTGGTCTCTAATCTGAGCTGCTGTTAACCTGCGATTTCTGAGGCTGGTGACTTTGATAAACTTATCCTCAGAAGCAGAGGTGACTCTTGGTCTTCCTTTCCTGGGGCGGTCCTCATGTGAGCCAGTTTCTTAGTAGCGCTTGATGGTTTTTGCCACTGCACTTGGGGACACTTTCAAAGTTTTCCCAATTTTTCGGACCAACTGACCTTCATTTCTTAAAGTAATGATGGCCACTCGTTTTTCTTTACTTAGAATTTGTATTATGGCAAGAAAAAAGCAGCTAACAGTCTATTCAGTAGGACTATCAGCTGTGTATCCACCAGACTTCTGCACAACACAACTGATGGTCCCAACCCCATTTATAAGGCAAGAAATTCCCACTTATTAAACCTGACAGGGCACACCTGTGAAGTGAAAATCATTCCCAGTGACTACTTCTTGCAGCTCATCAAGAGAATGCCAAGAGTGTCGAAAGCAGTCAAAGAAAAAGGTGGCTACTTTGAAGAACCTAGAATATAAGACATAATTTCAGTTGTTTCACACTTTTTTGTTAAGTATATAATTCCACATGTGTTAATTCATAGTTTTGATGTCTTCAGTGTGAATGTACAATTTTCATAGTCATGAAAATACAGAAAAATCTTTAAATGAGAAGGTGTGTCCAAACTTTTGGTCTGTAGTGTATCCCTTTAGATTTTATATACACCTATACTGTGTGTATATATATCTATTCTATTCTAACCTGTCAGTGTGATTTTACTGTACACTGCACCTGAATTGTCGGCCTTTCAAAGGACACCGTTGCGTATTTCTCGCAAGTCACACTGATGGCCCGTGTGGTGCGAGTTTTTCGTGCACAAATAGACTTTCATTGGCGAGTCTCGGCTGATATACGGTGCAAATCACAGCATACTGCAATTTCACTCGCACATATAATACGGCCGTGAAAAAAAAAAGTGATGGGAGATTAACATTGGTTCGAGTGCTATGCGATTTTTTCTCGCATAGCACTCGTCCGTATTCCTCTCTAGTGTGACTCCGGCCTTAAAGGGAAAATCATTAAAAATTTATATTTTTTAAAATTTGTAAAATTTCTGATTTTTTACCAAATAAAGCAAAACATATCAACTCAAGTTTACCATTATCATAAAGTCTAATATGACACGAAAAAAAAAAATTAATCTCAAAATCAATGGGACGTTGAAGCATTCCAGAGTTATTACTATATAAAGTGACACTGGTCAGATTTTAAAAAATTGGCCCCGCCACAAAGGGGCTAAGAGCTTGTACATGTGAACATTGTTTCAAAAGTGGTTTACCTGTCTCAGGCAGGTTTCACACCAGCGTTCGGCAGCCTTCTTCCTCCATTAAGCCCCACCCACTGCTGCGCCTCTTCCTTCAGCTCCGCCTAAGTCTGCATGTGTCCCCTATCTTTAACATTGGGTACGCAGGCATGCCTCATTTTGAAGATGCGCTGAACTGCGTCGAACGCAACATGTTGCATTTTATTGCAGTCGGCGCAGCGTTAAAACAACGCATGCGGAGGCATCCGCTTGGCCTGCGTACCCAATATTAAAGATAGGGTATGCAGGACGCATGCAGACGTAGGTGGAACTGAATGAAGAGTTGTGGCAGTGAGCAGGGCTTAGGCTACTTTCACACTAGTCAGTCGGTACGGGCCGTCGCAAACCGTCGGCCCGAAGGACAGTGTGTTTTATGTAGAACAACGTGGGCAGCGGAGGCAGTTGTACAACGCATCCGTGGCCCATTGTGAGTTCCGGGGAGGAGGGGGCGGAGTTTCGGCCACGCATGCGCGGTCGAAAATGGCGGACTCGACGCACAAAAAGACGTTACATGGAACGTTTTTTTGTGCCGACGGTCTGCCAAAACACGACGCATCTGTCGCACGACGGATGCGACGTGTGGCAATCCGTCCCAATGTGTTGCTAATGAAAGTCTATGGAGAAAAAACGCATTATGCAGGCAACTTTGCAGGATGCGTTTTTTCTCCAAAACGACGCATTGAGACGTGCGTCACACGACGCTAGTGTGAAAGTAGCCTTAACGGAGGAAGAAGGCTGCCGTCCACAGCCCTGCCGAACGCTGGTGTGAAACCAGCCTAAGGCTGTTATTATAGCACCTTACATGTGTTACACAGATACATCATGGGCTTGTCCTGCCCTGCGCATGAAATGAAAGGCGAAAATACAATGTGGAGACTTCATCAGAGCAATGTTTTATTTACATTCAGAACTGGTTTAAGAGGAACAAATTACCATTTCCCACAGAAATCTCAGACTTTTACTTATAGAAATACTGGATAAATATCATTTTACCATTAGATATAGAAAGATTTCTAATTTTATAAAACTGCATTTTTTTGCATTGAATAACTTTATGCCTTTGCTTGTTTCATTTTATGCATTTCTAAAGTATTGTATAACTGTAATATGCTGTTGGTGCCTGCGGGCTGGACTGTCGGTTTGGTATGTGGCTCTGTTCCCCCCAGGCCTGCCTCCGATGTCTGAGGTTTCGGTGTCCCAGACCAGAGATCATAATACCGGCCTTGAATTGTGAAGGACACGGCAGCCAACCCTGAGAAACATCCAAGGTGGGAACGCCCCATCATGTCGAAGAGAGTCTGCTAGATCCAGGCCTAGCAGACCAGTGCTGGTGGGTTCATGGATGCCAGGAGGGGGTTGGCCTAAAGGAAGGTCTCGTCTTTTCCTGGCGAGTCGGAGAGTTGTCCCGTCGGTTTTTTGGACAGAACATTTCCAAAACAACCAAAATTGAACAGCAGACTTTAGTCCTCAGTTTAAGAGTACTTCGCTTCTGTAACAGATAGGTGCAGAGTAGGACACACTAGAAAGTTGGCGTGCATGATTGTTCAGGGCACTGGCGGTGTGGACCGGCCACCAGAGAAGGCCTAGACCGAAGCCTGGATATATTAAGAGCAGGGTCACAGGAGCCTCTGGAAAACATGGAGGCTGCATGAATAGGAAGGTTTCCCCAGGAGACGTCCATATTGCTCAGGGGCAAACTAGGACATATTTGTCCTGTCCTTTCCATTTTTTTTTTTTTTGTAAAGTAGCCCCCTCACTGCCTGGTAGGATATACCTGTCCTGAAGATCACTCATCATTCTTCACAGACCGATGATGAAGATGGGCATGGAATAACCTGGACGCAGACCTTTCGGCGGCTGGCACATAACGGATTCGTCTTCCCTCCCTACTCTATCTGGCTCTAGGGGGGCCAGAGGGTAGGGGGATTCGTGGCATGGTCCGTCCTCTGGGGAACCACAAACACTCTTGATGTGCTAGGGCCTTGCCTCGTAGACCACAGATGATACGGTAGTGACAATTCTAGGTGGGAGATTAGAGTGACAATTCCACTGTCGCCCTCAAAAGCCGTATCTGAAAAAAAAGAAAAAAAGAAAAAGGAAAATCGTTAATAAAAAAACCCCCAAAACCTAAGTCAGAAACTGGGCTGGGTGGTCCAGACCCATGTCTGCCTCCTACTGACATTAAGCTAAAAAGGATTAGCTTCGTGCCAGTTGATGGTGTGGCCTCCTCTACAGGGAAATACCTACATTTTTTTTTGCATAGCATAAGCAGAGTACACATTTTTTTGTGTGTACCCCAATGAAGCATTAGCCCCCCCCCCCCCCACATCAACCAGATGGCCACACAGCATAACCTCGCTCCCCCAGTCAGAAACCTCCACCTCACATTAACCAGCGGGCCACACAGCATAACCTCACTCCCCCAGTCAGAAACATCCACCTCACATTAACCAGCGGACCCCACAGGATAAATCCAAAGCCCACCAGACATTCCCTCCCCTCAAGCGTAAATCCAAATATGACGCCCCCTGCCCCAACCATAAATCCCATCAGACACCCCCTCCAATCGAACGCCACCCCAGCTTAAACTCTCATCGGACGTCCAACCCCCACAAACCCCCATCGGACGTCCAACCCCCATCGGACGTCCAACCCCCACAAACCCCCATCGGACGCGGAACCCGCCCACCCAGCACAAACCCCCAGATGCAGACCCCCCCACCCCGCACAAACCCCCATCAGACGTGGACCCCACCCAGCACAAACCCCCATCGGACGTGGACCCCCCCACCAAGCACACACCACCTTCGGACGTCCAACCCCCACAAACCCCCATCGGACGTCCAACACCCATCGGACGTGGACCCCCCCACCCAGCACACACCCCCTTCGATGTCCACCCCCCACCCAGCTTAAACCGTCTTCAGCCCCCCCCCCCCCAAACCCAACCCATAAGCATGTCGCCCCCCAATAAAAGGGATCCCCCAGTAAGCAGCAGGTCACCCCCCAATAAAAGGGTTCCATCTGTAAGCAGCAGGTCGTCCCCAAATCCCACCACGGGATCCCCCCAATAGTCAGCAGCAGGTCGCCTCCCCACATTCCACGACAAGCAGGTCGCCTCCCCACATTCAACGACAAGCAGGTCGCCTCCCCACATTCAACGACAAGCAGGTCGCCTCCCCACATTCAACGACAAGCAGGTCGCCTCCCCACATTCAACGACAAGCAGGTCGCCTCCCCACATTCAACGACAAGCAGGTCGCCTCCCCACATTCAACGACAAGCAGGTCGCCTCCCCACATTCAACGACAAGCAGGTCGCCTCCCCACATTCAACGACAAGCAGGTCGCCTCCCCACATTCAACGACAAGCAGGTCGCCTCCCCACATTCAACGACAAGCAGGTCGCCTCCCCACATTCAACGACAAGCAGGTCGCCTCCCCACATTCAACGACAAGCAGGTCGCCTCCCCACATTCAACGACAAGCAGGTCGCCTCCCCACATTCAACGACAAGCAGGTCGCCTCCCCACATTCAACGACAAGCAGGTCGCCTCCCCACATTCAACGACAAGCAGGTCGCCTCCCCACAAGCAGGTCGCCCTCAAATCTCACCACAGGGGTCCCCCAAATAGCCGGCAGCAGGTCACCCCTCACATGCAGGTCGCCTCCCCACATCCCACCACAAGCAGGTCACCCCCACATCCCACCACAGGGGTCCCCCCCACAGGGGTCCCCCAATAGCTTGCAGCAGGTCTCCCCCCACATCCACCACAAGGGTCCCCCCAATAGACAGCAGGTCACGCCCTCCCAAAACACGACCACAAGCATGTCGCCCTCAAACCCCACCACCAGGGTCTCCCCAATAGCCAGCAGCAGGTCGCCCCCACTAAAAGGGGTCCACCCCGTAAGCAGCACGTCACCTCCAAACCCCACCACAGGGGTCCCCCTCAATAGCCAGCAGGTCACCCCCAAACCCCACCACAGGGGCCCATCAATAGCCATCAGCAGGTCACCCCTCCACAAGCAGATCGCCCCCACTAAAAGGGGTCCCGCAACAAGCAGGTTGCCTCCCCAAACCCAACCATAAGCAGGTCACCCTCACTAAAATGGGTCCCCCGCACGCAGGTCGCCCCCAAATCACACCACAGGGGTCCCACCATAGGGGTCACCCCAATAGCCAGCAGCAGGTCTCCCACCCCAAACAAGTCACCCCATAAGCAGCAGGTCACCCCTAAATCCCACCACAGGGGTCCCCCCAATTGCAAGCAGCAGGACCCCCCCCCCACAAGCAGGTCACCTTCCAATAAAATGGGTCACCCCCAATAGCATGCAGCAGGTCGCCCCCCCACAAGCAGGTCAGGGGTCTCACACAAGCGGGTCGCCTACCACAGAAGTCCACCACAACAGCCAGCAGCAGTCCCCCCCCACAAAATCCCACAATAGCCAGCAGCAGCAGGTCCCCCCAAAATCCCACCACAGCGGTCCCCCACAATAGCCATCAGGTGCCCCCCCAAATCCCACCACAGGGGTCCCCCACAATAGCCAGCAGCAGCGGAGCCCCCCAAAATCCCACCACAGCGGTCCCCCACAATAGCCAGCAGCAGCGGAGCCCCCCAAAATCCCACCGCAGCGGTCCCCCACAATAGCCAGCAGCAGCGGAGCCCCCCAAAATCCCACCGCAGCGGTCCCCCACAATAGCCAGCAGCAGCGGAGCCCCCCAAAATCCCACCGCAGGGGTCCCCCACAATAGCCAGCGGCAGCTGAGCATCCCAAAATCCCACAGCAGGGGTCCCCCACAATAGCCAGCAGCAGCGGAGCCTCCCAAAATCCCACCGCAGGGGTCCCCCACAATAGCCAGCAGCAGCAGAGCCCCCCAAAATCCCACCGCAGGGGTCCCCCACAATAGCCAGCAGCAGCAGAGCCCCCCAAAATCCCACCGCAGGGATCCCCCACAATAGCCAGCAGCAGCGGAGCCTCCCAAAATCCCACCGCAGGGGTCCCCCACAATAGCCAGCAGCAGCGGAGCCCCCCAAAACCACACCGCAGCGGTCCCCCACAATAGCCAGCAGCAGCGGAGCCTCCCAAAATCCCACCGCAGGGGTCCCCCACAATAGCCAGCAGCAGCGGAGCCTCCCAAAATCCCACCGCAGGGGTCCCCCACAATAGCCAGCAACAGCGGAGCCCCCCAAAACCACACCGCAGCGGTCCCCCACAATAGCCAGCAGCAGCGGAGCCCTCCAAAATGCCACCGCAGCGGTCCCCCACAATAGCCAGCAGCAGCGGAGCCCCCCAAAATCCCACCGCAGCGGTCCCCCACTATAGCCAGCAGCAGCGGAGCCCCCCCAAATCCCACCGCAGCGGTCCCCCACAATAGCCAGCAGCAGAGGAGCCCCCCCCAAATCCCACCGCAGCGGTCCCCCACAATAGCCAGCAGCAGCGGAGCCCCCCCAAATCCCACCGCAGCGGTCCCCCACAATAGCCAGCAGCAGCGGAGCCCCCCCAAATCCCACCACAGGGGTCCCCCACAATAGCCAGCAGCAGCGGAGCCCCCCAAATCCCACCACAGGGGTCCCACACAATAGCCAGCAGCAGCGGAGCCCCCCCAAATCCCACCACAGGGGTCCCCCACAATAGCCAGCAGCAGCGGAGCCTCCCAAAATCCCACCGCAGGGGTCCCCCACAATAGCCAGCAGCAGCGGAGCCCCCCCAAATCCCACCACAGGGGTCCCCCACAATAGCCAGCAGCAGCGGAGCCCCCCAAATCCCACCACAGGGGTCCCACACAATAGCCAGCAGCAGCGGAGCCCCCCCAAATCCCACCACAGGGGCCCCCCACAATAGCCAGCAGCAGCGGAGCCTCCCAAAATCACACCGCAGGGGCCAACCACAATAGCCAGCAGCAGCGGAGCCCCCCCAAATCCCACCACAGGGGTCCCCCACAATAGCCAGCAGCAGCGGAGCCTCCCAAAATCCCACCGCAGGGGTCCCCCACAATAGCCAGCAGCAGCGGAGCCCCCCCAAATCCCACCACAGGGGTCCCCCACAATAGCCAGCAGCAGCGGAGCCCCCCAAATCCCACCACAGGGGTCCCACACAATAGCCAGCAGCAGCGGAGCCCCCCCAAATCCCACCACAGGGGTCCCCCACAATAGCCAGCAGCAGCGGAGCCTCCCAAAATCCCACCGCAGGGGTCCCACACAATAGCCAGCAGCAGCGGAGCCCCCCCAAATCCCACCACAGGGGTCCCCCACAATAGCCAGCAGCAGCGGAGCCCCCCAAATCCCACCACAGGGGTCCCACACAATAGCCAGCAGCAGCGGAGCCCCCCCAAATCCCACCACAGGGGCCCCCCACAATAGCCAGCAGCAGCGGAGCCTCCCAAAATCACACCGCAGGGGCCAACCACAATAGCCAGCAGCAGCGGAGCCCCCCCAAATCCCACCACAGGGGTCCCCCACAATAGCCAGCAGCAGCGGAGCCTCCCAAAATCCCACCGCAGGGGTCCCCCACAATAGCCAGCAGCAGCGGAGCCCCCCAAATCCCACCACAGGGGTCCCCCACAATAGCCAGCAGCAGCGGAGCCCCCCCAAATCCCACCACAGGGGTCCCACACAATAGCCAGCAGCAGCGGAGCCCCCCCAAATCCCACCACAGGGGTCCCCCACAATAGCCAGCAGCAGCGGAGCCTCCCAAAATCCCACCGCAGGGGTCCCCCACAATAGCCAGCAGCAGCGGAGCCCCCCCAAATCCCACCACAGGGGTCCCCCACAATAGCCAGCAGCAGCGGAGCCCCCCAAATCCCACCACAGGGGTCCCCCACAATAGCCAGCAGCAGCGGAGCCCCCCCAAATCCCACCACAGGGGTCCCCCACAATAGCCAGCAGCAGCGGAGCCTCCCAAAATCCCACCGCAGGGGTCCCCCACAATAGCCAGCAGCAGCGGAGCCCCCCCAAATCCCACCACAGGGGTCCCCCACAATAGCCAGCAGCAGCGGAGCCTCCCCAAATCCCACCGCAGGGGTCCCCCACAATAGCCAGCAGCAGCGGAGCCCCCCCAAATCCCACCACAGGGGTCCCCCACAATAGCCAGCAGCAGCGGAGCCTGCCAAAATCCCACCGCAGGGGTCCCCCACAATAGCCAGCAGCAGCGGAGCCCCCCCAAATCCCACCACAGGGGTCCCCCACAATAGCCAGCAGCAGCGGAGCCCCCCCAAATCCCACCACAGGGGTCCCCCACAATAGCCAGCAGCAGCGGAGCCTCCCAAAATCCCACCGCAGGGGTCCCCCACAATAGCCAGCAGCAGCGGAGCCCCCCAAAATCCCACCACGGGTCACTCCCCACACAGACAAGTATGTCGACTACCACAGGGCCTCCCCCCAATAGCGATCGGCAAGTAGCATTTTTCACCCTGAAACCACTGACCTCCATGGCGTCCACAAGCTGTCATGCTGCTTTCCTTTGCCGCCTTGGAGAACATGCCCCCTCCGAATAGGACACGCCCCCGGATATGACGTCACACCTGGAAGGAGCCCATACACTCTAGCGTTTACCAACCCGGAAGTGCTTCCTCGGACGAGAACTGTTGGGCTGAGACAGTTTCAGTTTGTGCTGCGGAGACTGACGAGAAAACAGAGTCCGGACACCGGCGGCTGCATGGACCGGTGAGTATCCGTGACCGGGCCTATGGTGTACACACGGATATACGCCTGCTGTATACTGCTCCCCTGTATACCTCCCCCCCACCGTCACTGACTCCCTGGACCCCAGTGCGCCCCCTCTGGTTACAGCGGTGTTTGTGGTTTGTGCTGTACCCTCACACTGTACAAGTAATGATTGGCTCCTGGTGATCGAGTAATCTGATGTTTGTTTTCTATCTCTTCTCGCAGGTCCGCAGCGTCTACAATGAGCGCCATTCCGGACTGATCATAACACCAGGGATGGATGACGTGGCCGCGCAGAGCAGGGCAGAAGATGAGACCCCCGGCGCAGATGTGGTGGACGAATTCTCCGCCCCTGGAGAACAGTTCTGCTCATTGCAGCGGAGCCGCTGCCGGGTGCAGATGTTATTCTCGGTGATATTCACCGTTTTCGAGTCTTTGGAGAAATTTAACTATGAAGAACAAGGAAATGGAAAGAACCCCGGACGCATCTGGCTGCAACTTAAAGGGAAAAGACAAGGGGACATACTAAAAAGAATGAAGAAAAGGAATAAATAAAAAGAATGAACATAATAACTTAGAGCTTCACAGAGATGGAGAGGTGTTATAGATTGCTTATGCATCTTGGATATGAACTGAACATGAAATATATGTAGAATATTAGGAAATCAACATAGATACATAAAAACAGATGTATATTATATTCCCTGAGCCTGATAGGTGGGGAATGAACATGAAATATATGTAGATAATAGGAGAATGAACACATATCCCATATAAACAGGTGTATATTATATTCCCTGAGCGTGATAGGTGGGGAATGAACATGAAATGTATGTAGAGAATAGAGGAATGAACACATATCCCATATAAACAGGTGTATACTATATTCCGTGAGCCTGATAGGTGGGGAATGAACATGAAATATATGTAGATAATAGGAGAATGAACACATATCCCATATAAACAGGTATATATTATATTCCCTGTGCCTGATAGGTGGGGAATGAACATGGAATATATGTAGATAATAGAGGAATGAACACATATCCCATATAAACAGGTGTATATTATATTCCCTGTGCCTGATAGGTGGGGAATGAACATGAAATACACTCACCGGCCACTTTATTAGGTACACCATGCTAGTAACGGGTTGGACCCCCTTTTGCCTTCAGAACTGCCTCAATTCTTCGTGGCATAGATTCAACAAGGTGCTGGAAGCATTCCTCAGAGATTTTGGTCCATATTGACATGATGGCATCACACAGTTGCCGCAAATTTGTCGGCTGCACATCCCAAAGATGCTCCATACAAGGCAGGATGGATCCATGCTTTCATGTTGTTTACGCCAAATTCTGACCCTACCATCCGAATGTCGCAGCAGAAATCGAGACTCATCAGACCAAGCAACGTTTTTCCAATCTTCTACTGTCCAATTTCGATGAGTTTGTACAAATTGTAGCCTCAGTTTCCTGTTCTTAGCTGAAAGGAGTGGTACCCGGTGTGGTCTTCTGCTGCTGTAGCCCATCTGCCTCAAAGTTCGACGCACTGTGCGTTCAGAGATGCTCTTAGGCCTACCTTGGTTGTAACGGGTGGCGATTTGAGTCACTGTTGCCTTTCTATCAGCTCGAACCAGTCTGCCCATTCTCCTCTGACCTCTGGCATCAACAAGGCATTTCTGCCCACAGAACTGCCGCTCACTGGATTTTTTTTCTTTTTCGGACCATTCTCAGTAAACCCTAGAGATGGTTGTGCGTGAAAATCCCAGTAGATCAGCAGTTTCTGAAATACTCAGACCAGCCCTTCTGGCACCAACAACCATGCCACGTTCAAAGGCACTCAAATCACCTTTCTTCCCCATACTGATGCTCGGTTTGAACTGCAGGAGATTGTCTTGACCATGTCTACATGCCTAAATGCACTGAGTTGCCGCCATGTGATTGGCTGATTAGAAATTAAGTGTTAACAAGAAGTTGGACAGGTGTACCTAATAAAGTGGCCAGTGAGTGTATATGTAGAGAATAGAGGAATGAACACATATCCCATATAAACAGGTGTATATTATATTCCCTGAGCCTGATAGGTGGGGAATGAACATGAAATATATGTAGATAATAGGAGAATTAACACATCTCCCATATAAACAGGTGTATATTATATTCCCTGAGCCTGATAGGTGGGGAATGAACATGAAATATATGTAGATAATAGGAGAATGAACACATATCCCATATAAACAGGTGTATATTATATTCCCTGAGCCTGATAGGTGGGGAATGAACATGAAATATATGTAGATAATAGGAGAATGAACACATATCCCATATAAACAGGTGTATATTATATTCCCTGAGCCTGATAGGTGGGGAATTAACATGAAATATATGTAGATAATAGGAGAATGAACACATATCCCATATAAACAGGTGTATATTATATTCCCTGAGCCTGATAGGTGGGGAATGAACATGAAATATATGTAGATAATAGGAGAATGAACACATATCCCATATAAACAGGTGTATATTATATTCCCTGAGCCTGATAGGTGGGGAATGAACATGAAATATATGTAGATAATAGGAGAATGAACACATATCCCATATAAACAGGTGTATATTATATTCCCTGAGCCTGATAGGTGGGGAATGAACATGAAATATGTAGATAATAGGAGAATGAACACATATCCCATATAAACAGGTGTATATTATATTCCCTGAGCCTGATAGGTGGGGAATGAACATGAAATATATGTAGATAATAGAGGAATGAACACATATCCCATATAAACAGGTGTATATTATATTCCCTGTGCCTGATAGGTGGGGAATGAACATGGAATATATGTAGATAATAGAGGAATGAACACATATCCCATATAAACAGGTGTATATTATATTCCCTGAGCCTGATAGGTGGGGAATGAACATGAAATATATGTAGATAATAGGAGAATGAACACATATCCCATATAAACAGGTGTATACTATATTCCGTGAGCCTGATAGGTGGGGAATGAACATGAAATGTATGTAGAGAATAGAGGAATGAACACATATCCCATATAAACAGGTGTATACTATATTCCGTGAGCCTGATAGGTGGGGAATGAACATGACATATATGTAGATAATAGGAGAATGAACACATATCCCATATAAACAGGTATATATTATATTCCCTGTGCCTGATAGGTGGGGAATGAACATGAAATATATGTAGATAATAGGAGAATGAACACATATCCCATATAAACAGGTGTATACTATATTCCCTGTGCCTGATAGGTGGGGAATGAACATGGAATATATGTAGATAATAGAGGAATGAACACATATCCCATATAAACAGGTGTATATTATATTCCCTGTGCCTGATAGGTGGGGAATGAACATGAAATACACTCACCGGCCACTTTATTAGGTACACCATGCTAGTAACGGGTTGGACCCCCTTTTGCCTTCAGAACTGCCTCAATTCTTCGTGGCATAGATTCAACAAGGTGCTGGAAGCATTCCTCAGAGATTTTGGTCCATATTGACATGATGGCATCACACAGTTGCCGCAAATTTGTCGGCTGCACATCCCAAAGATGCTCCATACAAGGCAGGATGGATCCATGCTTTCATGTTGTTTACGCCAAATTCTGACCCTACCATCCGAATGTCGCAGCAGAAATCGAGACTCATCAGACCAAGCAACGTTTTTCCAATCTTCTACTGTCCAATTTCGATGAGTTTGTACAAATTGTAGCCTCAGTTTCCTGTTCTTAGCTGAAAGGAGTGGTACCCGGTGTGGTCTTCTGCTGCTGTAGCCCATCTGCCTCAAAGTTCGACGCACTGTGCGTTCAGAGATGCTCTTAGGCCTACCTTGGTTGTAACGGGTGGCGATTTGAGTCACTGTTGCCTTTCTATCAGCTCGAACCAGTCTGCCCATTCTCCTCTGACCTCTGGCATCAACAAGGCATTTCCGCCCACAGAACTGCCGCTCACTGGATTTTTTTTCTTTTTCGGACCATTCTCAGTAAACCCTAGAGATGGTTGTGCGTGAAAATCCCAGTAGATCAGCAGTTTCTGAAATACTCAGACCAGCCCTTCTGGCACCAACAACCATGCCACGTTCAAAGGCACTCAAATCACCTTTCTTCCCCATACTGATGCTCGGTTTGAACTGCAGGAGATTGTCTTGACCATGTCTACATGCCTAAATGCACTGAGTTGCCGCCATGTGATTGGCTGATTAGAAATTAAGTGTTAACAAGAAGTTGGACAGGTGTACCTAATAAAGTGGCCAGTGAGTGTATATGTAGAGAATAGAGGAATGAACACATATCCCATATAAACAGGTGTATATTATATTCCCTGAGCCTGATAGGTGGGGAATGAACATGAAATATATGTAGATAATAGGAGAATTAACACATCTCCCATATAAACAGGTGTATATTATATTCCCTGTGCCTGATAGGTGGGGAATGAACATGAAATATATGTAGATAATAGGAGAATGAACACATATCCCATATAAACAGGTGTATATTATATTCCCTGAGCCTGATAGGTGGGGAATGAACATGAAATATATGTAGATAATAGGAGAATGAACACATATCCCATATAAACAGGTGTATATTATATTCCCTGAGCCTGATAGGTGGGGAATTAACATGAAATATATGTAGATAATAGGAGAATGAACACATATCCCATATAAACAGGTGTATATTATATTCCCTGAGCCTGATAGGTGGGGAATGAACATGAAATATATGTAGATAATAGGAGAATGAACACATATCCCATATAAACAGGTGTATATTATATTCCCTGAGCCTGATAGGTGGGGAATGAACATGAAATATATGTAGATAATAGGAGAATGAACACATATCCCATATAAACAGGTGTATATTATATTCCCTGAGCCTGATAGGTGGGGAATGAACATGAAATATGTAGATAATAGGAGAATGAACACATATCCCATATAAACAGGTGTATATTATATTCCCTGAGCCTGATAGGTGGGGAATGAACATGAAATATATGTAGATAATAGAGGAATGAACACATATCCCATATAAACAGGTGTATATTATATTCCCTGTGCCTGATAGGTGGGGAATGAACATGGAATATATGTAGATAATAGAGGAATGAACACATATCCCATATAAACAGGTGTATATTATATTCCCTGAGCCTGATAGGTGGGGAATGAACATGAAATATATGTAGATAATAGGAGAATGAACACATATCCCATATAAACAGGTGTATATTATATTCCCTGAGCCTGATAGGTGGGGAATGAACATGAAATATATGTAGATAATAGGAGAATGAACACATATCCCATATAAACAGGTGTATATTATATTCCCTGAGCCTGATAGGTGGGGAATGAACATGAAATATATGTAGATAATAGGAGAATGAACACATATCCCATATAAACAGGTGTATATTATATTCCCTGAGCCTGATAGGTGGGGAATGAACATGAAATATATGTAGATAATAGAGGAATGAACACATATCCCATATAAACAGGTGTATATTATATTCCCTGTGCCTGATAGGTGGGGAATGAACATGGAATATATGTAGATAATAGAGGAATGAACACATATCCCATATAAACAGGTGTATATTATATTCCCTGAGCCTGATAGGTGGGGAATGAACATGAAATATATGTAGATAATAGGAGAATGAACACATATCCCATATAAACAGGTGTATATTATATTCCCTGAGCCTGATAGGTGGGGAATTAACATGAAATATATGTAGATAATAGGAGAATGAACACATATCCCATATAAACAGGTGTATATTATATTCCCTGAGCCTGATAGGTGGGGAATGAACATGAAATATATGTAGATAATAGGAGAATGAACACATATCCCATATAAACAGGTGTATATTATATTCCCTGAGCCTGATAGGTGGGGAATGAACATGAAATATATGTAGATAATAGGAGAATGAACACATATCCCATATAAACAGGTGTATATTATATTCCCTGAGCCTGATAGGTGGGGAATGAACATGAAATATGTAGATAATAGGAGAATGAACACATATCCCATATAAACAGGTGTATATTATATTCCCTGAGCCTGATAGGTGGGGAATGAACATGAAATATATGTAGATAATAGAGGAATGAACACATATCCCATATAAACAGGTGTATATTATATTCCCTGTGCCTGATAGGTGGGGAATGAACATGGAATATATGTAGATAATAGAGGAATGAACACATATCCCATATAAACAGGTGTATATTATATTCCCTGAGCCTGATAGGTGGGGAATGAACATGAAATATATGTAGATAATAGGAGAATGAACACATATCCCATATAAACAGGTGTATACTATATTCCGTGAGCCTGATAGGTGGGGAATGAACATGAAATGTATGTAGAGAATAGAGGAATGAACACATATCCCATATAAACAGGTGTATACTATATTCCGTGAGCCTGATAGGTGGGGAATGAACATGACATATATGTAGATAATAGGAGAATGAACACATATCCCATATAAACAGGTATATATTATATTCCCTGTGCCTGATAGGTGGGGAATGAACATGAAATATATGTAGATAATAGGAGAATGAACACATATCCCATATAAACAGGTGTATACTATATTCCCTGTGCCTGATAGGTGGGGAATGAACATGGAATATATGTAGATAATAGAGGAATGAACACATATCCCATATAAACAGGTGTATATTATATTCCCTGTGCCTGATAGGTGGGGAATGAACATGAAATACACTCACCGGCCACTTTATTAGGTACACCATGCTAGTAACGGGTTGGACCCCCTTTTGCCTTCAGAACTGCCTCAATTCTTCGTGGCATAGATTCAACAAGGTGCTGGAAGCATTCCTCAGAGATTTTGGTCCATATTGACATGATGGCATCACACAGTTGCCGCAAATTTGTCGGCTGCACATCCCAAAGATGCTCCATACAAGGCAGGATGGATCCATGCTTTCATGTTGTTTACGCCAAATTCTGACCCTACCATCCGAATGTCGCAGCAGAAATCGAGACTCATCAGACCAAGCAACGTTTTTCCAATCTTCTACTGTCCAATTTCGATGAGTTTGTACAAATTGTAGCCTCAGTTTCCTGTTCTTAGCTGAAAGGAGTGGTACCCGGTGTGGTCTTCTGCTGCTGTAGCCCATCTGCCTCAAAGTTCGACGCACTGTGCGTTCAGAGATGCTCTTAGGCCTACCTTGGTTGTAACGGGTGGCGATTTGAGTCACTGTTGCCTTTCTATCAGCTCGAACCAGTCTGCCCATTCTCCTCTGACCTCTGGCATCAACAAGGCATTTCCGCCCACAGAACTGCCGCTCACTGGATTTTTTTTCTTTTTCGGACCATTCTCAGTAAACCCTAGAGATGGTTGTGCGTGAAAATCCCAGTAGATCAGCAGTTTCTGAAATACTCAGACCAGCCCTTCTGGCACCAACAACCATGCCACGTTCAAAGGCACTCAAATCACCTTTCTTCCCCATACTGATGCTCGGTTTGAACTGCAGGAGATTGTCTTGACCATGTCTACATGCCTAAATGCACTGAGTTGCCGCCATGTGATTGGCTGATTAGAAATTAAGTGTTAACAAGAAGTTGGACAGGTGTACCTAATAAAGTGGCCAGTGAGTGTATATGTAGAGAATAGAGGAATGAACACATATCCCATATAAACAGGTGTATATTATATTCCCTGAGCCTGATAGGTGGGGAATGAACATGAAATATATGTAGATAATAGGAGAATTAACACATCTCCCATATAAACAGGTGTATATTATATTCCCTGTGCCTGATAGGTGGGGAATGAACATGAAATATATGTAGATAATAGGAGAATGAACACATATCCCATATAAACAGGTGTATATTATATTCCCTGAGCCTGATAGGTGGGGAATGAACATGAAATATATGTAGATAATAGGAGAATGAACACATATCCCATATAAACAGGTGTATATTATATTCCCTGAGCCTGATAGGTGGGGAATTAACATGAAATATATGTAGATAATAGGAGAATGAACACATATCCCATATAAACAGGTGTATATTATATTCCCTGAGCCTGATAGGTGGGGAATGAACATGAAATATATGTAGATAATAGGAGAATGAACACATATCCCATATAAACAGGTGTATATTATATTCCCTGAGCCTGATAGGTGGGGAATGAACATGAAATATATGTAGATAATAGGAGAATTAACACATATCCCATATAAACAGGTGTATATTATATTCCCTGAGCCTGATAGGTGGGGAATGAACATGAAATATGTAGATAATAGGAGAATGAACACATATCCCATATAAACAGGTGTATATTATATTCCCTGAGCCTGATAGGTGGGGAATGAACATGAAATATATGTAGATAATAGAGGAATGAACACATATCCCATATAAACAGGTGTATATTATATTCCCTGTGCCTGATAGGTGGGGAATGAACATGGAATATATGTAGATAATAGAGGAATGAACACATATCCCATATAAACAGGTGTATATTATATTCCCTGAGCCTGATAGGTGGGGAATGAACATGAAATATATGTAGATAATAGGAGAATGAACACATATCCCATATAAACAGGTGTATATTATATTCCCTGAGCCTGATAGGTGGGGAATGAACATGAAATATATGTAGATAATAGGAGAATAAACACATATCCCATATAAACAGGTGTATATTATATTCCCTGAGCCTGATAGGTGGGGAATGAACATGAAATATATGTAGATAATAGGAGAATGAACACATATCCCATATAAACAGGTGTATATTATATTCCCTGAGCCTGATAGGTGGGGAATGAACATGAAATATATGTAGATAATAGAGGAATGAACACATATCCCATATAAACAGGTGTATATTATATTCCCTGTGCCTGATAGGTGGGGAATGAACATGGAATATATGTAGATAATAGAGGAATGAACACATATCCCATATAAACAGGTGTATATTATATTCCCTGAGCCTGATAGGTGGGGAATGAACATGAAATATATGTAGATAATAGGAGAATGAACACATATCCCATATAAACAGGTGTATATTATATTCCCTGAGCCTGATAGGTGGGGAATGAACATGAAATATATGTAGATAATAGGAGAATGAACACATATCCCATATAAACAGGTGTATATTATATTCCCTGAGCCTAATAGGTGGGGAATGAACATGAAATATATGTAGATAATAGGAGAATGATCACATATCCCATATAAACAGGTGTATATTATATTCCCTGTGCCTGATAGGTGGGGAATGAACATGAAATATATGTAGATAATAGAGGAATGAACACATATCCCATATAAACAGGTGTATATTATATTCCCTGAGCCTGATAGGTGGGGAATGAACATGAAATATATGTAGAGAATAGGAGAATGAACACATATCCCATATAAACAGGTGTATATTATATTCCCTGTGCCTGATAGGTGGGGAATGAAGATGAAATATATGTAGATAATAGGAGAATGAACACGTATCCCATATTAACAGGTGTATATTATATTCCCTGAGCATTATAGGTGGGGAATGAACATGAAATATATGTAGATAATAGAGGAATGAACACATATCCCATATAAACAGGTGTATATTATATTCCCTGAGCCTGATAGGTGGGGAATGAACATGAATTATATGTAGATAATAGGGAAATGAACACATATCCCATATAAACAGGTATATATTACATTCCCTGAGCCTGTTAGGTGGGGAATGAAGATGAAATATATGTAGATAAAAGAGGAATGAACACATATCCCATATAAACAGGTGTATATTATATTCCCTGAGCCTGATAGGTGGGGAATGAACATGGAGTATATGTAGAGAATAGAGGAATGAACACATATCCCATATAAACAGGTATATATTATATTCCCTGTGCCTGAGAGGTGGGGAATGAACATGGAATATATGTAGATAATAGAGGAATGAATACATACCCCATATAAACAAGTGTATATTCTATTCCCTGAGCCTGATAGGTGGGGAATGAACATGGAATATACACTCACCGGCCACTTTATTAGGTACACCATGCTAGTAACGGGTTGGACCCCCTTTTGCCTTCAGAACTGCCTCAATTCTTCGTGGCATAGATTCAACAAGGTGCTGGAAGCATTCCTCAGAGATTTTGGTCCATATTGACATGATGGCATCACACAGTTGCCGCAGATTTGTCGGCTGCACATCCCAAAGATGCTCCATACAAGGCAGGATGGATCCATGCTTTCATGTTGTTTACGCCAAATTCTGACCCTACCATCCGAATGTCGCAGCAGAAATCGAGACTCATCAGACCAAGCAACGTTTTTCCAATCTTCTACTGTCCAATTTCAATGAGCTTGTACAAATTGTAGCCTCAGTTTCCTGTTCTTAGCTGAAAGGAGTGGTACCCGGTGTGGTCTTCTGCTGCTGTAGCCCATCTGCCTCAAAGTTCGACGCACTGTGCGTTCAGAGATGCTCTTAGGCCTACCTTGGTTGTAACGGGTGGCGATTTGAGTCACTGTTGCCTTTCTATCAGCTCGAACCAGTCTGCCCATTCTCCTCTGACCTCTGGCATCAACAAGGCATTTCCGCCCACAGAACTGCCGCTCACTGGATTTTTTTTCTTTTTCGGACCATTCTCTGTAAACCCTAGAGATGGTTGTGCGTGAAAATCCCAGTAGATCAGCAGTTTCTGAAATACTCAGACCAGCCCTTCTGGCACCAACAACCATGCCACGTTCAAAGGCACTCAAATCACCTTTCTTCCCCATACTGATGCTCGGTTTGAACTGCAGGAGATTGTCTTGACCATGTCTACATGCCTAAATGCACTGAGTTGCCGCCATGTGATTGGCTGATTAGAAATTAAGTGTTAACAAGAAGTTGGACAGGTGTACCTAATAAAGTGGCCAGTGAGTGTATGTAGATAATAGAGGAATGAATACATACCCCATATAAACAAGTGTATACTATATTCCCTGAGCCTGATAGGTGGGGAATGAACATGAAATATATGTAGAGAATAGGGGAATGAACACATATCCATATAAACAGGTGTATATTATATTCCCTGAGCCTGATAGGTGGGGAATGAACATGAAATATATGTAGATAATAGGAGAATGAACACATATCCCAATGTAAACAGGTGTATACTAAATTCCCTGAGCCTGATAGGTGGGGAATGAACATGAAATATATGTAGAGAATAGTGGAATGAACACATATCCCATATAAACAGGTGTATATTATATTCCCTGTGCCTGAGAGGTGGGGAATGAACAGGAAATGAACAGGAATGAACAGGCTAATATAGCAACCGCTGTGTGAGAACCTTTTTTTTGCCTTGCAGGGCCGTTTACGGCTGTCTGCACGGTCTCCGTGTGAGTGCAGCTCACTCTGTAGTCTGGTCTGCAGGCACTGCTGGTTGTAGTCAGCTCAGGGTGCGTTACTGCCTCATACCGTTCCATTGTCCATTTTTCAAATAGTGCAGCGTGCTGCACATTTTTTAAAATTTATACTATTAGTGGCTTTCCATCCATATCCTGTAGATTGTGGAAAAACACTATATAGGATTACATAGAGGAGCCTTTTTTTGCCCTTGCAGCGCCATTAACAGCTGTCTGCACGGTCTCTGTGTGAGTGCAGCTCACTCTGTAGTCTGTTCTGCGGAAAAAACAGTTAATAAAGTTCACCAAACACTCCACTTTAGAGTTGTGTAGGCCACATTAGCTCATATTAAAGTCTAGGCCACACTTGATAAAATTAGTGTTCCTTATACCTGTTAGCAGCTGTTCAGGAATACGCACACTAAGGGCTCATTTCCACATGCGAGAAACACGTCCGTGTCTCGCATGTGGAAACCAAGCTCTGGCGCCTGCACTCAGGAGCGGAGCTGTGCAGCTCCATGTGTTCCTATGCGGCCGCACGCTCCGCTCTGGAGTGCCAGCTCCACAGCTTGGTTTCCACATGCAAGACATGGACGTGTGCTGTTGTGAATTCCGTTCTCGGGCTCCCTCCTGTGGTCATGAATGGTACTTTGGTGAGTTCTGTCCTTGGACACCCTCTGGTGGCTTTGAGTGGAACTGCTGGTCCTTGAGATTGGCTTTCCCAGCTGCCCTCGTTTATTGCTCTGCTGGCTTCCCTATTTAACTCCACTCAGATCGTTACTTCATGCCAGCTGTCAGTGTCTCAGTACTGGTTCAGATCTCTCTTGGATTTCTCTGATGACCTGTCTACTCCAGCAGAAGCTAAGTCCCTGCTAGTTCATTTGTTGTTCATTGCTTTCTGAATATATTTCTCAGTACATGCTAAGTTTTAGTCCAGCTTGCTATCATGATATTTCCTTGCTAGCTGGAAGCTCTGGGGGTGCAGAGTTGCACCTCCACACCGTGAGTCGATGTGGAGGTCTTTTTGCATACTCTGTGTGGATTTTCTGTAGTTTTTGTACTGACCGCATAGTTCCCTTTTCTATCCTCTGACTAGTGAATATTGGGCCTCCTTTGCTAAAACCTGTTTCATTCCTGTGTTTGTGACTTTCCTCTTAACTCACAGTCAATATTTGTGGGGGGGCTGCCTTTTCCTTTGGGGAATTTCTCTGAGGCAAGGTAAGGCTTCTATTTCTATCTTTAGGGGTAGTTAGCTCTTAGGCTGTGAAGAGGCGTCTAGGGAGAGTTAGGAATGCTCCACGGCTATTTCTAGTGTGTGTGATAGGATTAGGGTTTGCGGTCAGTAGAGTTCCCACTTCCCCAGAGCTTGTCCCAGATTTCTAGTTTAACCATCAGGTCATTCCGGGTGCTCCTAACCACCAGGTCCATAACAGTGTGCCTCGCATGTGGAAATGAGCCCTAGGCCCTTAATACTTTTCTGCCTATCTTTATCAGTCTACAAAGATGAAGAAGGCAGGGAGTAAGGCACATGGGCGTGGAGGTGGAGCAGGGAGAGGATGTGAGGATTCTGTGCCTGCAGCGGGCACTGGTGACTCGTCATCATCCCCCAGTTTTAGCAGGGAACAGTCCTTCATGCGTAGCTTTGTCGGAGCTCGCCGTGCCCCGCTGCTGCGGGACGAACAAGTTGAAGCCGTTGTCGGATGGATGGGAACTAATGCATCGACTTCAATTAGTGCCACATCCTCTCAGGCACAGAGCACTGGAGAGCACCCATCTGTCTCTTCACCACCTGCCAAATTGCCCAGGCAGTCAGAGAGCCCAGGACAGGAGCCATCTCTACTTCTGTTCTCTGAATGTCTTGTCTTGGAAAGAGGGGGCCAACCAAGCAGCATTAAAGAAATGGAAGAAGAGGCTGTATGCAGTGATGCCCAACAGCTTTTTCTCTCTGACTCTGAAGAGACGGGTGGGCCAGTGCCTCTGGTCAGCACACCTCAGTACACATCTGATGATGAGACTCAGGTGCCACTTTCCGGTGTGTACTGTGCTGCCGAGACTACCCAGGAGAAGCAGCTGGTGGAAGAGGGTAGTGTGTCGATGATGAGGTCCTTGACCCATCATGGCATGAGGTACAGGAAGGTGGAGGGAGCAGCTCTGAGGAAGAGATTCCCCGAACAGCCCAAAGAGGGAGAGGGAGGGGGAAGACTGCTGTGCCTGTAGCCTCCACTTCGGCACCCGTTAGGAGCATGCCTCTTCCAAAAGCGAAAACGGGCGCTCCCCAGACTTGCATTGCCTGGTACTTTTTTGACACAGTTGCAGATGACATTTGCTTTGTCAAATGCAAGGTGTGTCATCAGAAAGTCAAAAGAGGGAAAAGTGTCAGCAACCTCAATACCACAAATATGTGGAAACATGTGCGGACCAAGCACGCAGTGGAGTTACAAAACCACACTGAAAACCTAGGCCAACCTACAGCGGCACCTTCCACCTCTTCAGCTCGTGTTGTTGCCTCTTCCTCCAGCTCACACACAGCTGGTTCAGCTTCCTCACAGGATCGCCATGGAAGAACCTCTGGCACTGTTGTCCAGACACACAGTGTAATTCCACCCACAGCACCACGTTCCCAGTCATCCTCTCACTCCCAGCCCAGTCTGCAGCCATCGGTAGCACAGGCATGGGAGAAAAGGTGGCCAAATCCCCCCGAGCACAGGCTCTGAAATGCTGGCATTGCAAAACTACTGTCCCTTGAAATGCTGTCATTCAGGCTGGTGGAGACTGACACCTTCCATAACTTGATGGCATTGGCAGTCCCACAATACAACATGCCCAGCCGCTTTTATTTCAGCAGGCAAGCAGTCCCTGCCCTGCAAAAGCATGTGGAGGGAAACATTAAACATGCGCTACTAAACGCCATCAGTAGCAAGGTCCACCTCACAACCGATGCTTGAACCAGTCACCATGGACAGGGACGATACCTTTCCCTCACTGCCCATTGGGTAAATGTTGTGGAGCCGGGTACAAATCGTGAGAGTGGTGCTGTACATGTTCTGCCAACTCCAAAGATTGCAGGAATCCAGTCTGTACACATTGACTCCTCCTCATACTCCAGTTCCTCAGAATCAGCGCTGCAGGAGCTGTCACAGTCCACCTCCACATGGACCCGTGAACGCTTACCTGTTACGACTGATATGAGCACAGCCGTGTCCAAATGTCAACAGGCCGTATTGAAATTATTGAAATTAATTTCTTTGGGGAATCGAAGCCACACAGCGCAGGAGCTTTGGAATGCCATTAAGCAGGAGAGCGACGTGTGGTTTGTGCCAGCGAATCTCCAGCCAGGCATGGTAGTGTGTGACAATGGCCGAAATCTGGTGGCAGCTCTGGCCCTAGGCAAACTCACTCACATCCCATGTCTGGCACATGTGCTCAACTTGGTCGTGCAGAGTTTTTTGAGGGACTATCCGGATCTTGATGCACTGCTACACAAGGTCTGCCTAGAGTGTGCTCACTTGCGGCGTTCCAGCATGGCAAGATCGCGCATTGCAGCTCTCCAGCGTCGATTCCGCCTTCCGGAACATCGCATCATATGTGACCTACCCACCAGGTGGAATTCCACATTACATATGTTGGAGCGGTTGTGTGAGCAGCAGCCAGCAGTAATGGAGTACCAGCTGCATCAGGTGCAAAGAAGTCGCACAACCACTTCACAACCACTGAGTGGGCCACTATGAAGGATGTCAGCCAGGTTTTGCGTGCCTTCGATGATTCCACGTGGATGGCGAGTGCAGATGATGCACTAGTCAGCATGACTGTCCCCCTTATCTGCCTGCTTGAAAGAACACTGCAAGCGCTAAGGGATGATGTTGTGGAAGAGGTGGAGGATGAGGAGTCACCAATTCCATCTGCTTCTGGACAGTCAGCGCAACGTGGTTCCTCACAAAGGCCTAGGTAGGGGACACTTTTTGAGGAGGATGAGGAGGAGTCACTGGAGGAGGAAGACATCCGTCCAGAGGAGGAAGTTACATAATTCTCCAGTAGTCAGTGTGTAGAGCGAGGGTGGGGTGATGGTGAGCAGGCAGAGATCACGCCTCAAGCAGGGGACAGCGTTTCTTGGCCAGTTGGCAGTCTGCAGCACATTGTTGATTTCTGATTTCATGTTGCAGTGCCTGAGAAACGACCGGCGCATCGTCCACATTCTCAACACAGCTGATTATTGGGTGTACACCCTCCTAGATCCTTGCTACCGGGACAAATTACAAAGCCTCATAACACCGTTGAACCGGGAGCGTAAAATGCGGGAGTACCAAGACACACTGGTGAATTCCATCATCTTCTCCAGTCCAACTGGGAGCAGTGCTGCTAGTGCTTTACAAAGCAGCTCAGTGCGTCGAGGCAGTGGAGAAAGCTCTGCACAAAGAGAGAGCAGAAGCAGCACCTCAGCACAAGGCAAGACCAGTATGGCCCAACTGTGGCACAGTTTTGTGTGCCCGCCACAAATGTCTACACCATCACAGATGGCTCAAGTCAGCAGGAGGCAACGTTTCTGTCAGATGGTGACAGACTACATGTCTTGCCCTCTCAGTGTACTCCCAGACGGCTCTTCCCCCTTCAAGTTTTGGGTCTCTAAGCTGGATACATGGCCAGAGCTTAGCCAGTATGCATTGGAGGTGCTGGCTTGCCCTGTTGCTAGTGTATTATCGGAACGCGTCTTTAGTGCCGCAGGTGATGTACTAACAGACCGTCGCATGCGACTATCCTCTGATAACATTGAACGGCTTACTTTTCTGAAAATGAACAAGGCCTGGACCTCGCAGGAATTTGCCACTCCTCTTCCAGATTAAATAATTGGTTGGCTACAGTATCCAGGACTCCTGTTGTGTTCATGTTTCTACCATCTCAACTGCAATCCCTGGGCTCCAACACCGCCAGTTGCTGCTCAGAAGTGCTGTCTGCACAGTCAACACATGACCCACTGTTCTTGGGTTTCAGTAACGTCAGCTGATTCCCAGCTGTGCATCCGGCAATGTGTCCTGCTACCTCGATGCTGACACTACAACAGAAATTTAAGGGAACCTGTCCCCCCAGGTGTTGGTTACTGAAAGAGCCACCTTGTGCAGCAGTAATGCTGCAGAAGGAAAAGGTGGCACTTTTAGTTATGCTGAACTTAACACTTATAAAATGTGTCCCCTCATACCGTTAAACCTTCTTGGAGGTGGGACTTTCCTTCGTAATGAGACGCAACACAGCCGTCATTCCTACCCCCTTGGTGCCACGAGCCGCCACCTCAGCGTTGTTTGAATCTGTCCCGGAGCCTGTGCTGTTATGTTAAACCTTGGCCATGCACAGTTAGCGATGCCCGTCTTCTGACATCATTTGTTGTCAGTCTGACTGCGCCTGTGCGGCCACGCTGACCGAGATCTCACCTCGCAGTGTCTTCTGATTTATTCACACTGCGGGGCATGCGCAGTGCATATCTTCACCTCAGCCTCTCACTCATCTCCCTCCGCCTTCTTCAAACTGTGTGCCATCAGCTGATCCCTAATCGAATGCCACGACCGTGACGACGCACAGTCTGAAGAAGCCGTAAGGAGATGAGTGAGAGGGGAAGATATGCACTGCGCATGCCCATGAATCCCAGCCCCGCAGTGTGATTAAATCAGAAGACTGTTATGACCCCAATGGCGAGGGTCTCAGAGAAACAAGTAAGTCTGCGACGTACAAAAATCCAGCTCATAGGGCAGTGGTAACTGGGTTGACCATATATCTACTCCTAACGCCAACACTAGCAGTAGCCGGGGAACATGCCTACGTTGGTCGCTAGATGTCTCGCACCAGCCGGAGGACTAACTACCCCTAGAAGAGGAAAACAAAGACCTCTCTTGCCTCCAGAGAATAGACCCCAAAAGTAGGATAGTAGCCCCCCACAAATAATAACGGTGAGGTAAGAGGAAATGACAAACACAGAGATGAACTAGATTTTAGCAAAGAGAGGCCCACTTTACTAATAGCAGAATGTAGTAAGATAACTTATATGGTCAACAAAAACCCTATCAAAATCCACGCTGGAGATTCAAGAACCCCCGAACCGTCTAACGGCCCGGGGGGAGAACACCAGCCACCCTAGAGCTTCCAGCAAGGTCAGGAAACAGATTATATACAAGCTGGACAAAAATGCAAACAAAAACAAATAGCAAAAAGCAAGAAAGCAGACTTAGCTTAATCAAGCAGGAACCAGGATCAGAAGACCAGAGCACTACAGATTAGCTCTGATATCAACGTTGCCAGGCATTGAACTGAAGGTCCAGGGAGCTTATATAGCAACACCCCTGACCTAACGACCCAGGTGAGCATACAAGGGATGAATGACATACCCAGAGTAAAATCACTAGTAGCCACTAGAGGGAGCCAAAAGGTAAATTCACAACAGTACCCCCCCCTTAGTGAGGGGTCACCGAACCCTCACCAAGACCACCAGGGCGATCAGGATGAGCGGCGTGAAAGGCATGAACTAAATCGGCCGCATGCACATCAGAGGCGACCACCCAGGAATTATCCTCCTGACCATAGCCCTTCCACTTGACCAGGTACTGAAGCCTCCGCCTGGAGAGACGAGAATCTAAGATCTTCTCCACCACGTACTCCAACTCGCCCTCAACCAACACCAGAGCAGGAGGCTCAGCAGAAGGAACCACAGGCACAACGTACCGCCGCAACAAGGACCTATGAAATACGTTGTGGATGGCAAACGACACCGGAAGATCCAGGCGAAAGGATACAGGATTAATGATTTCCAATATCTTGTAAGGACCAATGAAGCGAGGCTTAAATTTGGGAGAGGAAACCTTCATAGGAACAAATCGAGAAGACAGCCATACCAAATCCCCAACGCGAAGTCGGGGACCCACACCGCGGCGGCGGTTGGCAAAACGCTGAGCCTTCTCCTGTGACAACTTCAAGTTGTCCACCACCTGCCCCCAGATCCGCTGCAACCTATCCACCACGGAATCCACCCCAGGACAGTCAGAAGGCTCCACATGTCCCGAGGAAAAACGAGGATGGAAACCAGAGTTGCAGAAAAATGGCGAAACCAAGGTGGCGGAACTAGCCCGATTATTAAGGGCAAATTCAGCCAACGGCAAGAAGGTCACCCAATCATCCTGATCAGAAGAGACAAAACACCTCAAATAAGCCTCCAGAGTCTGATTAGTTCACTCCGTTTGTCCGTTAGTCTGGGGATGGAAAGCGGATGAAAACGACAACTCAATGCCCATCCTACCACAAAAGGATCGCCAGAACCTGGAAACAAACTGGGATCCTCTGTCCGACACAATATTCTCAGGAATGCCGTGCAAACGAACCACGTTCTGGAAGAACACAGGATCCAGATCAGAAGAAGAGGGCAGCTTAGGCAAAGGAACCAAATGGACCATCTTGGAGAAACGATCACATATCACCCAGATGACAGACATGCCCTGAGACACCGGAAGATCAGAAATGAAATCCATAGAGATGTGTGTCCAAGGTCTCTTCGGGACAGGCAAGGGCAAGAGCAACCCGCTGGCACGAGAGCAGCAAGGCTTAGCTCAAGCACAAGTACCACAGGACTGTACAAATGACCGCACATCCCTTGACAAGGAAGGCCACCAAAAGGACCTGGCCACCAGATCTCTGGTGCCAAAAATTCCCGGGTGCCCTGCCAACACCGAGGAATGAACCTCGGAAATGACTCTGCTGGTCCATCTAGCAGGCACAAACAATCTGTCAGGTGGACAAGAGTCAGGCCTACCAGCCTGAAATCTCTGCAACACACGTCGCAGATCTGGAGAAATAGCAGACACGATAACTCCTTCCTTAAGAATACCACAGGTTCAGCGACTCCAGGAGCATCAGGCACAAAGCTCCTAGACAGAGCGTCGGCCTTCACATTCTTAGACCCTGGTAAATACGAGACCACAAAGTCAAAACGGGAGAAAAACAATGACCAGCGGGCCTGTCTAGGATTCAGGCGTTTAGCAGACTCGAGATACATCAGATTTTTGTGATCAGTCAAGACCACCACACGATGCTTAGCACCCTCGAGCCAATGACGCCACTCCTCAAATGCCCACTTCATGGCCAACAACTCCCGATTGCCCACATCATAATTTCGCTCTGCCGGCGAAAACTTCCTAGAGAAAAAGGCACAAGGTCTCATAGTAGAGCAACCAGGGCCTCTCTGTGACAAAACGGCCCCTGCCCCAATCTCCGAAGCATCCACCTCAACCTGAAAAGGAAGTGAGATGTCAGGCTGGCACAAAACAGGCGCCGAAGTAAACCGGCGTTTTAACTCCTGGAAAGCCTTCACGGCAGCAGGAGCCCAGTTAGCCACATCAGAGCCTTTCTTGGTCATATCCGTCAGCGGTTTAACAACGCTAGAGAAATTTGCGATAAAACGACGGTAGAAGTTAGCAAAACCCAAGAACTTCTGAAGACTCTTAACTGACGAGGGTTGAGTCCAATCATGAATAGCTCGGACCTTGACTGGATCCATCTCCACAGCAGAAGGGGAAAAAATGAACCCCAAAAAGGGAACCTTCTGTACACCAAAGAGACACTTTGAGCCCTTTACAAACAAAGAATTTTCACGCAGAATCTCAAAAACCATCCTGACCTGCTCCACATGCGAGTCCCAATCATCAGAAAAAACCAGAATATCATCCAGATAAACAATCAAAAATTTATCCAGATACTTCCGGAAAATGTCATGCATGAAGGACTGAAAAACTGAAGGTGCATTAGAGAGACCGAATGGCATCACCAAGTACTCAAAATGACCTTCGGGCGTATTGAATGCGGTTTTCCATTCATCGCCCTGCCTAATGCGCACAAGGTTGTACGCACCACGAAGGTCTATCTTGGTGAACCACTTGGCACCTTTAATCCGGGCAAACAAATCTGACAACAGCGGCAAAGGATACTGAAATTTAACAGTGATCTTATTTAAAAGCCGATAGTCAATACAAGGCCTCAAAGATCCGTCCTTTTTGGCCACAAAAAAGAATCCCGCACCAAGAGGGGAAGAAGAAGGACGGATATGCCCCTTCTCAAGAGACTCCTTGATATATGAACGCATCGCGGTATGTTCAGGTACCGACAGATTAAACAGTCTCCCCTTAGGAAACTTACTGCCAGGAATCAAATCTATTGCACAGTCACATTCCCTATGAGGAGGCAGTGCACTGGACTTAGACTCGCTGAAGACATCCTGATAATCAGACAAATACGCCGGAACTTCCGAAGGCGTAGAAGAAGCAATAGACAAGGGCAGGGAATCTCCATGAATTCCATGGCAGCCCCAACTTGACACTGACATAGCCTTCCAGTCCAAGACTGGATTATGGGTCTGTAACCATGGCAAACCCAAAACAACCAAATCATGCATTTTATGCAGAACAAGAAAACGTATTACCTCCCGATGTTCGGGAGTCATGCACATGGTAACCTGTGTCCAAAACTGCGGTTTATTTTTTGCCAATGGCGTAGAATCAATACCCCTAAGAGGGATAGGATTTTCCAATGGCTCAAGAACAAATCCGCAGCGCTTGGCAAATGACAGATCCATAAGGCTCAGGGCAGCACCCGAGTCCACAAACGCCATGACAGGATACGATGACAGTGAGCAAATCAAAGTTACAGATAGAATAAATTTAGGTTGCAAATTACCAATGGCGACCGGACTAACAACCTTAGTAAGACGTTTATAGCATGCCGAGATAACATGTGTAGAATCACCACAGTAGTAACACAAGCCATTCTGGCGTCTATGAATTTTCCGCTCATTTCTAGTCAGGATTCTATCACATTGCATTAAATCAGGTGTCTGTTCAGACAACACCATGAGGGAATTAGCGGATTTGCGCTCCTGCAACCGCCGGTCGATTTGAATAGCCAGGGCCATAGAATCATTCAGACCTGTGGGAATGGGAAAACCCACCATCACATTCTTAATGGCTTCAGAAAGGCCATTTCTAAAATTAGCAGCCAATGCACACTCGTTCCACTGGGTCAGCACGGACCATTTCCGAAATTTTTGGCAATACACTTCAGCCTCGTCCTGGCCCTGAGACATAGCCAGCAAGGCCTTTTCTGCCTGAATCTCAAGATTGGGTTCCTCATAAAGCAAACCGAGCGCCAGAAAAAACACATCAATGTCAGCCAATGCCGGATCTCCTGGCGCCAGCGAGAAGGCCCAATCCTGAGGGTCGCCCCGTAAAAAAGAAATAACAATTTTTACTTGCTGAGCGGAGTCTCCAGATGAACAGGGTTTCAGGGACAAAAACAATTTACAATTATTCCTGAAATTTCTAAATTTAAATCGGTCTCCGGAAAACGGTTCAGGAATCGGTATCTTAGGTTCTGACATAGGACTTCTGATAACATAATCTTGTATGCCCTGCACACGAGCAGCAAGCTGGTCCACACTTGTAATCAAGGTCTGGACATTCATGTCTGCAGCAAACACAAGCCACTCAGAGGTAAAGGGGAAAAGAAAAAAAAATGAGAGAGAGAAAAAAAAACTCAGAACTTTCTTTCTTATAATCCCGCTTCTGCAATGCATTTAACATTTAATTCTGGCCTGGCAAACTGTTATGACCCCAATGGCGAGGGTCTCAGAGAAACAAGTAAGTCTGCGACGTACAAAAATCCAGCTCATAGGGCAGTGGTAACTGGGTTGACCATATATCTACTCCTAACGCCAACACTAGCAGTAGCCGGGGAACATGCCTACGTTGGTCGCTAGATGTCTCGCGCCAGCCGGAGGACTAACTACCCCTAGAAGAGGAAAACAAAGACCTCTCTTGCCTCCAGAGAATAGACCCCAAAAGTAGGATAGTAGCCCCCCACAAATAATAACGGTGAGGTAAGAGGAAATGACAAACACAGAGATGAACTAGATTTTAGCAAAGAGAGGCCCACTTTACTAATAGCAGAATGTAGTAAGATAACTTATATGGTCAACAAAAACCCTATCAAAATCCACGCTGGAGATTCAAGAACCCCCGAACCGTCTAACGGCCCGGGGGGAGAACACCAGCCACCCTAGAGCTTCCAGCAAGGTCAGGAAACAGATTATATACAAGCTGGACAAAAATGCAAACAAAAACAAATAGCAAAAAGCAAGAAAGCAGACTTAGCTTAATCAAGCAGGAACCAGGATCAGAAGACCAGAGCACTACAGATTAGCTCTGATATCAACGTTGCCAGGCATTGAACTGAAGGTCCAGGGAGCTTATATAGCAACACCCCTGACCTAACGACCCAGGTGAGCATACAAGGGATGAATGACATACCCAGAGTAAAATCACTAGTAGCCACTAGAGGGAGCCAAAAGGTAAATTCACAACAGAAGACACTACGAGGCGGGATCTCAGGCAGCGCGGGCGCACAGTCGCAGTCAGCCTGGCACCAAATGTCAGAAGACAGGCAGCACTAACTACACATGACCAAGGTTTAACATAACAGCGCAGGCAACGGGACAGTTTCAAGCAACGCTGAGGAGGCGGCGCACGGCGCCAAGGGGGTAGGAATGGCGGCTGTGTTGCGTCTCATTACAAAGGAAAATCCCACCTCAGGGTCGGTTTCGCGGTATCAGGGGACACATTTTATAAGTGTTTAGTTCTGCGTTTGCAAGGAGCATAAATAAAAGAGCCAACTTTTCGTTGTGCAGCATTAGTGCTGCACAAGGTGGCTCTTTCAGCTGCTCCCCTGCTGTGTGTGCGGCAATCACTCTAGTCTGCTCCTCCTGCTGTCCCTGGGCTCCAATACCGCCAGTTGCCCAGAAGTGCTGTCTGCACAGTCAACACTTGCTGCCGTGTTACTGGGTTTCAGTAACGTCAGCTGATTCCCAGCTGTGTATCCGGCAAAGTGTCCTGCGACCGCCACGCTGACATAACAACAGATATTAAACTGCCTCGAGTGCAGGCCTCGGCCTACACTCTGCTCCTCCTGCTGTCCCTGGGCTCCAATACCACCAGTTGCTGCCCAAAAGTGCTGTCTGCACAGTCAACAGTTGCTCCTCTGTTATTGGGTTTCAGTAACGTCAGCTGATCCCCAGCTGTGTATCCGGCAATGTGTCCTGCGACCGCCACGCTGACACTACAACAGATATTAAGCTGCCTCGAGTGCAGGCCTCGACCTACACTCTGCTCCTCCTGCTGTCCCTGGGCTCCAACACCGCCAGTTGCTGCTCGGAAGTGCTGTCCGCACAGTCAACACCTGCTCCAGTGTTATTGGGGTTCAATAACGCCAGCTGCTCCCCTGCTGTGTGTGTGGCAATCACTCAAGTCTGATCCTCCTGCTGTCCCTGGGCTCAAACACCACCAGTTGCTGCTCGGAAGTGCTGCCTGCAGTCAACACCTGCTCCAGTGTTATTGGTGTTCAGTAACGCCAGCTGCTCCCCTGCTGTGTGTGCGGCAATCACTCAAGTCTGCTCCTCCTGCTGTCCCTGGGCTCCAACACCGCCAGTTGCTGCTCAGATGTGCCGTTTGCAGTCAACACTTGCTGCCGTGTTATTGGGTTTCAGTAACATCAGCTGATCCCCAGCTGTGTATCCGGCAATGTGTCCTGTGACCGCCACGCTGACACTACAACAGATATTAAACTGCCTCGAGTGCAGGCTTCGGCCTACACTCTTTTCTGTAATCCCTGGGCTTCAACACCGCCAGTTGCTGCTCGGAAGTGCTGTCTACACAGAGAAAAACACTAGCTCCTGTGTTAGTGGGGTTCAGTAACGCCAGCTGCTTCCCTGCTGTGTGTGCGGCAATCACTCAAGTCAGCTCCTCCTGCTGTCCCTGGGCTCCAACACTGCCAGTTGCTGTCCGGAAGTGCGGTTTGCACAGTCAACACTTGCTGCCGTGTTATTGGGTTTCAGTAACGTCAGCTGATCCCCAGCTGTGTATCCGGCAATGTGTCCTGCGATCTCCACGCTGACACAACAGAAATTGTAACCTGTCCCCCCTCAGGCGTTTGTAACTAGAAGAGCCACCTTGTGCAGCACTAATGTTGGATTTGGACAAGGTGGCTCTTTAAGTTATGCTCCTTGCACCCGCTGAACTTAACACTTATAAAATGTGTCCCCTTATACCGTTAAACCGTCCCAGAGGTGGGACTTTCCTTCGTAATGAGATGCAACACAGCCATCATTCCTACCCCCTTGGCGCCGAACGCCGCCTCCTCAGCGTTGTTTGAATCTGTCCCGGAGCCTGCGCTGTTATGTTATCCCTTGCCCATGTGCAGTTAGCGCTGCCCATCTTCTGACATCATTTGGTGTCAGGCTGGCTGCGCCTGTGCGGCCGCCCTGCCCGAGATCACGCCCCGTAGTGTCTTATTTATTCACATTGCGGGGCTGGGATTCATGGGCATGCGCAGTGCATATCTTCTCATCTCACTCATCTCCTTCCTCCTTCTTCAGACCGTGCGGCGTCATGGCCATGGCATGTGATTAGGGATCAGCTGACGCCGCACAGTCTGAAGAAGGCGGAAGGAGATGAGTTAGAGAAGCTAAGATATGCACTGCGCAAGGCCATGAATCACAGCCACGCAGTGTGAGTAAATCAGAAGACACTGTGGGGCCTGATCTCGGGCAGCGCGACCGCACAGGCGCAGTCAGGCTGACATCAAATGATGTCAGAAGATGGGCAGCGCTAACTGCGCATGGCCAAGGGATAACATAACAGCGCAGACTCCGGTACACAAACATACAACGCTCAGAAGGCTGTGCCCGGCGCCAAGGGCGTATGAATGACAGCTGTGCGGCGTCTCATTAAGAAGGAAAGTCCCGCCCCCGGGATGTTTCACGGTTTGAGGGGCCTAATTTTCTAAGTGTTTCGTTCAGCGTGTGCAAGGAGCATAATTAAAAGAGCCACCTTTTCCTTGTGCAGCATTACTGCTGCACAAGTGGCTCTTCTAGTTGCTAACGCCTGGGGGGGTTAAAGGTTCCCTTTCAACTTGCTCCAATTAGGCCTCAGCCTACACTCTGCTTCTCCTTTATTCCCTGGGCTCCAACACCGCCAGTTGTTGCTCAGAAGTGTCTTTGGCATGGGTACTCCCTCCTGCCCAGCCCGGTTCCAGCACGCCAGCTGTTTCCGGTTAGTGTCAAGGTCACTTTGCCTCCAATACAATGTCCTGTCGTGTTGCGGTCGAGTTAGCCGACACTATGGTGCCTGCAGTTTAGGTGCTTCCTATGTGGGCTCCGGGAACTGGCAATCAAGGCTGTTTCTGTAGTGCCAATAGGACAAGCTTCCCCTGTAGGACTGTGGATTTTCGGTAACTACAGCCGGCTCGCGGCCTAGCAATTTTTGTTTTAACTGTGGACCTTCTGCTGTCTATCTGAGTTCCACCACCATTACCTGGTTCTTAGGAAGACAATCTTGAATAGGTCCCCCTGGTTCCAGTACCGTCAGCTGGTTCCAGGCAGAGCCTTTGGCTTAGGTGCCTCCTTCTGGGTATCTGAGTTCCACCAACGTCAGGTGGTCCTTGGTAGTGCTTTCTGGCACGGGTACCTCCTGCTTAGTAACCGTGTTCCAGTAACATCAGCTGGTCCTCGGTAGTTCCATTGGCTCTTGTACCTTTGGCTACCCATCCGGGTTCCAGTACCGTCAGCTGGTTCTCGGCAGTGTCTTTGGCTCTTGTACCTTCTGCTCCCCATCCTGGTTCCAGTACCGTCAGCTGGTTCCGGGCAGAGCCTTTGGCTTAAGTGCCTCCTTCTGGGTATCCGAGCTCCACCAACATCAGGTGGTCCTTGGTAATGCTTTCTGGCACGGGTACCTCCTGCTTAGTAACCGGGTTCCAGTACCGTCAGCTGGTCCTCGGTAGTTCCATTGGCTCTTGGACCTTCGGGTAGCCATCCGGGTTCCAGTACCGTCAGCTGGTTCTCGGCATTTCCTCAGCCTTCTTGTACCTTCTGCTACATTTCCAAGTTCAAGACCCTAAAGACAATGACCCTGAAGACCACCCCTAAGACGACGACCCCAGAGATGACGACCCCTGAGATGACGACCCCGAAGACAACGACCCTGAAGACCACCCCGAAGACGACGACCCTAGAGATGACGACCCTGGAGACGACGATCCTGAAGACTGAGAAGCAGAAGAACAGAAAGCTGCAGAAAAAAGAGCAGAAGAACATTAAACATAAGACTAAAATCAGAGCAAAAGATATTATCTAAATTATAAGCAGAAGGAGACTAAGCAGTGTATGGGGATGAGTCCGTTCCTCCTCATGGTGCCCCTGGAAAAAGCCTGCTGCTGCAGGCCAAACTGAACACGGACAAATCCAGTTGTAACTCTTTTGTGGAAGGTGTAATCTTCAAACTTTTATAGATAACAACTACAGGAATGCCTGTCACAAATAAGAATATGATGAAGAAGTAGAATATGAAGAAGAATAATAGTTTAATAAAAAGAATATGAAGAATGTAACAAAAAAGAATAATAGGAAGAAGGTGAAGAAGAAGATGAATAAGGTGAAATAGAAGTTGATGTAAAAGATGCTGCTGCTGAGGATGATGAAGAAGAAAGTGTCAGACAATTAAAAAAGAAGATAAAGCGCATGGAATTAGTGAAACATCAATATCTGACAAAATATAAAAAATCTTAACATAGTCAAAATCTTTGTAACTCCGTACCCCTTAAAAAAAAAATAATTCCTGCTATTCCATTTGATTGGGCTAAACCTCTATGCCTTTAATGTCTCCTCCACATCCCGCAATATATCCTACATTATTCTTAGTTGTTTACCTTCATGTAGAATGAACCTACAAGGAAAGAAAGGGTTTATTTTAATTCCGATATTTTGATCCCATTGACTTGCATTGGTATCGGGTATCGGTATCGGCGATATCCAATATTTTTTGAATATCAGCCGATCCAATCCGAGACCGATACTTTTCAATATTGGAAGGTATCGCTCAACACTACTGTTCACACATTCTATGTCATGTTCATCAGAAGTGTACGCAAAAGCTTCGCAGAGTCAAGAGGAGGAAATCTGCACCGATGCCTAAAATATCTTTAGCTTGGAGCAGGAAGATGTATGGTGCAAACAGCATCCTGACCCTCGTCATCAGATTTTAACCCCGGGGGGGCGGGTGATCCTGATGAGACTCAAATATCTGAGGCTAACATGGACTGTACTGTGCTGTCAGGGCAAGAAGAGGAGGAGGGTGATTTCAATGGCAAGGAATGTGATAACACAGAGGATGATGAGGAGGAGGTGTTAAATCCCAGTTGGCATGAACATAGAGGCACACAGCTGAGTGGTGTCTGCCAATAATTTTTGGAAATGTGAACAGTCATGGTTGGGTCTCCTTCATGCGTGTTGCCTGTAGCAGTAGGCCTCTGAGACCGTCAGGCCTCCACATCCTTGGACTTAACTATCCATGTTACTATCCTTAAATTTTTCTGACAATGTTAGTCTAGAAAACTGATATTTGAATTAATTGGCGAATATTGCAAATTCGGCGAACGTAATCTGAACCGAACATTGAAATATTCGCTTATCTCTATTTTTGAACACTACTGTAAGTGAGTAAAATAAATAACATAATGGCTATGCTAAAACTTTAAAAAAAAACTCAAAAGTTATTAATTATTATAAGTATTTGTAGAAGAATTTGGTGAAATTCTGCTCAATGTCTGCTCAAAAAACGCTGTGTAACTTAGTTTTTGTTCACACTTAATTTTTTGAGCAGGAACTCTTCAAATCATCCTCAAATACTCAAAACTTCTGGTGGTGTATTATTAATGTACTGATGGTGGTTCTGGTGATATATTCATGTAAGAACCCATTTAAATTGGTTCAGTATGAAAATGTGGCCCATGGTCCACAAAATGTCATGCACTCCTATTCTATGGTCCTCTTCACATATCAGTGTCTCCAGTACGTATGGTAACAGTTTGCACACGTACTTGAGACACTTACACATAATATAATAATAATTTTATTTCTATAGTGCCAACAAATTCCACAGCACTTAACATTTTAGAGGGGACTTGTATATACAATAGACATTACAGCATGACAACAAACACATAGATCGAAACAGACACTAAGAGGAATGAGTGACCTGCTCGCCAGCTTACAATCTATGAGGAAAAGGGGATACACACAAGGTGGATGGTACCAATTGCTTTCGCTGTTCGGACCAGCCAAAGTGTAAGAATCAGGTGTTCATGTAAAGCTGCATAAACCGGTTGTCAGCCTAAGTATGAAACAGTAGAGACACAGAGGGCTATTAAATGCATAAAGCATGTGAGAACATGATGCAAGAAATCTGGTAATGGTAAAAATTTTGAATGGGCAACATAGGGATAGTTAGGTTAATGTGTTCAGATGGTAGGCCAGTCTGAACAAGTGCATGTTTAGGGCACGCTTAAAACTGTGGAGATTAATCATATGCATCTGGGTAGTGCATTCCAAAGAATTGGCGCAGCATGTGAAAAGTCTTGGTGACGGGAGTGGGAGGTTCTAATTATTGAGGATGCTAACCTGAGGTCATTAGCAGAACGGAGGCATGGGTAGGGTGGTAGACTGAGATCAGGGAGGAGATGTAGGGTGGTGCTGAGCCATGGAGTGCTTTGTGAGTGAGGGTAATAAGTTTTTACTGGATTCTGGAGTGGATGGGTAACCAGTATAATGACTGGCACAAGGTACAGATATCGGTGTAACGATTGGTGAGGAATATGATCCTGGCAGCAGCATTCAAGAGAGATTGGAGAGAGGAGAGTTTAGTAAGAGGGAGCCAATTAGTAGAGAGTTACAATAGTCCAGATGAGAATGAATAAGAGCAACAGTGAGAGTTTTTGCAGAGTCGAAAGTTAGAAAGGATTGAATTCTAGAAATGTTTTTGAGGTGCAGATAACAAGAGCGAGCCAGTGATCGGATGTTGGGATGAATGAAAGCTCTGAATCAAGTATGACCCCAAGACAGCAGGCATGTTGCTGGGGAGTGTTACAATAATGTAAAAATGCCATATTGTGAGTTTAGTTCTAAAAGGTTCCATGGCAGACACACGCTGTGTACCATTCCGACCCCCCTCTTCTCTGCCTGCTGCCTGTGTGTGTAATTCAAAACCCCTCAGTTTCCCTCCCACAAGAATTTACATAGCTCTATGCTGCAAATACCAGACTCTGTGAACACTACTCATTCCCCCTCCCACCTGGTACTGGCCAAAACTAGTTTAGAAAGCATGAGATTCTTTGGTCTATTAAAGTGATATATAGGGGCACCGATCTGGGCTAGAGATATAAGAATTATATATTCCAGATGTCCATCGAGGGATCTATAACTCCCTGAAATAGCTAGAAGCTAAACCCAACGAGTGCAAAGTGCTGGTTTCTCCATAAGCGGGTCATGTAACAATGCCGTATTTACACTTAAAAGAATCACCCCAACATGGTGCACCTCGTGATCCTGGTGTATTTCATATACAAGATTCATACAGGGAGCTAGGTAGAAAACTGGTTGCCATAACACTAAGTAAAAGGGGAGATTTTCAGCCTCTAAGTGAAGTCACCACAGGGGGAGTGCCTGGGTTTTAGGCTAGGAAATAAGTAGTGAAGCAAGCAGACTTCATGTGTCTTTTGTCCGGGGTCTGGCTGCTATACAGATGTGTGATGCATCTAGATGAAGACCCTCCTCCTCAGCACACGGCCAGCCATGATGATGAAATAACATAGCGACCTGTAAGTGTTCTTTTCAATTTTAATCCTTTTTTTATTTGTAATTGTATTGTACATATGATTTGTCTCCTTTAAAATATCTTCTTACACCTCTGTAAACACTGCCTACCTTTTTGTGGACTAAAATATAAAATTACTAGCTTGTCTCTCCTTGTTCTATAACGAACTGTCACATAATCTGAGGTGAATTACGCTACTGATGTGGGTTGGCTCCAGACCCGTTAATAATTAAGAGAATCGGAGCTCGTGGCAGCAGAATTTGTCCTGTGCACTTGGGAGTCTTTGCAATGACCGGCGGCGTTGATAATTATTGTTCCCGCCTGAGTGGGAGTAGTTATATCGCCCTCACTGCAGCGTGCCCAATTGCCAGTACATAGCTGGTAGCCTTTCTGGTGACTAATTATCCTTGGTGCAGTACCCTGACTGACCTGAGGGTAAGGGGGGCACCAGAGAGCTGCAAGTTCCAAACCGGAACTGGGAAGTGGGATATACAGTAGATAAATCCCCTTCAGAAAGAACCAGGGGCAATCAAACAACCCCGGTTCATGACAAATTAGTGTGAGTGGTGGGGATGATAAAGGTATCTTCCCTGTGATCCGTGACATATTGGTGGGATCCCTGACATATCCAGTGGGATTTGTGACAGGGAGTAATGGTGGAACCAGACAAGGAAATCGCAATGTACATTAGTAGAGGGAGGAAACACAAGGAGTTCAGTTTTTGACAGGTTCAGTTTCAGATAGAGGGAGGACATGATGTTAGAGACCGTGGAAAGACAATCACTGGTGTTTTCTAAAAAGGCAGGCGTGATATCAAGAGAAGAAGTGTAAAATTGGGTGTCATCAGCATAGAGATAGTTCTGGAAAGAAAATCTACTGATTGTTTGAACAATAGGGGCAGCATACAAAGAGAAGAGGAGGAGGCCTAGAACCGATCCTTGAGGAGCCCCAACAGTAAGGGGAAGGTAAGAGGAGGAGGAGCCAGCAAAAGATACAGTGAAGGAATGGTCAGATAGATAGGAGGAGAACCAAGAGAGAACGGTGTCCTTGAGGCCGATGGAACAGAGCATAGTGAGGAGGAGCTGATGATCCACAGTGTTGAATGCTGCAGAGAGATCCAGGTGAATTAGCATGGAGTAGTGACCATTAGATTTAGCTGTTAGTAGATCATTCAAGACTTTAGTAAGGGCAGTTTTGGTAGAGTGTAAAGAGCGGAAACCAGATTGTAGAGGGTCGAGAAGAGAGTTATCTGAGACAGAGCAGATAAGACGGGACTGGACCAGGCGTTCCAGGAGTTTGGAGATGAAGGGGAGATTAGAGACAGGTCTATAGTTAGCGGCACAGTTTTGGTCGAGGGATTTCTTTTAAGTAATGGATGTATGATGGCATGCTTACATGAGGAGGGAAAGATACCTGAAGAGAGAGAGAGGTTGAATATTTTTGTTGGATGAGCAGGGGCAAAGGGACTGGAGGAGATGTGATGGGCTCAGTGGTGCAAGTGGTTGGGCGAGAAGATGCAAGGAGCCTAATTACTTCTTCTGTGACTGGTTCAAAGTCAGAGAGTAAGTTAGATGCAGTGGGGGAGGGAAGACAGTGCATGGTATGAGGGGATTGGGAGATAATTCCGTATATGATCAATTTTTTCTTTGAAATAATTGGCCAGATCGTCAGTGCAGAGATCCGTGGTTGGGGCCTGCACTCTTGGGTTGAGTAGGGAATGAAAAGTGTCAAAGAGACATTTTGGGTTATTGGATAGTGAGTTTCACAGCTTAAGGAACTCCTAAAGTGAACCCGCAGAACCACGACAACTAACCTCCCACGGGTGGGCTGGCCTCACTATGAGTATTTGGTTATGCCATTTTGCCTCTGCAACGCACCTGCGGTATTCCAAGAATTTGTAACGATGTATTCCGGGATCTTCTCTACTCCAGTGTCATGGTTTATCTAGACGACATTCTCATCTTCTCTCCGGACCTTTCCTCTCATAGACGAGACATATGTCGTGTTCTACAGTGACTAAGGGAGAATCCTCTTTTTGCAAAGATTGAGAAATGCGTCTTCGAGCAGTCCTCCCTGCCCTTCCTTGGATACATTGTCTCGAAGTCTGGTCTGGAGATGAATCCCAAGAAGGTTTCTGCTGTTCTTAACTGGCCTTGTCCTCTTGGAATAAAAGCAATCCAATGTTTTCTTTTTTTGTCAATTACTATAGACAGTTCATTCCTCATTTCTCTTCGATTGCTAAGCCTATTTCAGCTCTTGTTCGCAAGGGAGCCAACTCCAATCTTTGGTCCTCTGAAGCTGAAGAAGCCTTCCAGACTCTAAAGCAGAGGTTCGCTGCAGCTTCGGTGCTTCATCGCCCGGATGCAAATAGACCATTTATCATCGAAGTCGACGCATCATCTGTCGGAGCTGGAGCAGTTCTCTTGCAAAGATCCTCTTCTGGCCATTTAGTTACCTGTGGTTTTTTCTCCAAAGCCTTCTCTTCCCCTGAACGGAACTAATCCTTTGGAGATAAGGAACTATTGACTATCAAGTTAGCTTTAGAGGAGTGGCGCTATGTTCTTGAAGGAGCCGTTCATCCGTTCATCATTTACACTGACCACAAGAATCTGGCCTATGTTCAGTCAGCTCAGAGACTTTATCCACGACAAGCTAGATGGTCTTTATTCTTTGGACGGTTTGATTTTGAGCTCCATTTCCGACCTGGAAATAAGAACATCAAGGCTCTCTCTAGATCCTTTCAGCCTATGGACGTAGAGGACTCTCCAGCTTATATCACTGATCCTGCAAGAATCATCACCCTTTCTCCTCTGAGGGTGGTCTCTCCGCCTCATGGCAAGACTTTGGTGTTGAATCAAGACAAAGTGAGAGTTTTACGTTGGGACACTCCTCTAAGATCGCAGGACATGTTGGAGTCAAGAAGACACTCCCTTATCTCTCGGCATTATTGGTGGCCATTCCTCCATCAAGACGTCTCTGAATTCATAGCTTCTTGTCCTTCTTGTGCCAAGAACAAAGTTCCCAGACAGCTTCCGTCTGGACTCCTGCATCCTTTGCCAGTGCCTTCCATCCCTTGGAGCCATATCGCCATGGACTTCGTCACCAATTTGCCCCGTTCCTCGAATTGCTCTGTCATCCTGGTTATTGTAGATTCGTTTTCCAAAATGGCTCACTTTGTTGCTTTGCCTGGTCTGCCTTCCGCCCCAAGTTGGGAAAAACCTTTTGACATCAAGTCTTCCATCTTCATGGTTTCTCGCAGCATATTGTGTCTGACTGCGGAGTTCAATTTACCTCTCGTTTTTGGAGAGCTCTTTGCGGACTAATGAAGATTAACCTGGATTTCTCTTCCACGTATCATCCACAATCCAACGGCCAAGTGGAGTGAGTTAATCAAGTTCTAACTACATACCTGGGACATTTTTCCAATGCTCATCAGGATGAATGGGTTTCTCTTCTCCCTTGGGCTGAGTTTACTTATAACAATCTTCCCAGAGAATCTTCTTCTCTTTGTGGTCTTTGGTCAACATCCGGGCATTCCTCTTCCTGTTTCTCTCACCTCGGGGGTACCGGCGGAGGATTTCTTGTCCCAGGAGTTCTCTAAAATTTGGAGTGAGACCAAAGAGGCTCTCGAAAGTGCTAACTATAGAATAAAAAAGCATTTGGATGCTCCCCCATATATTCCCGGCAATAGAGTTTGGCTATCTTCTCGCTATATTAAGCTTAAGATTCCCTCTCACAAACTGGGACCTTTCTACATTGGTCCCTTTTCTATCTTAAGTCGCATCAATGATGTTTCCTACAAATTGAAGCTACCTGCTTCCTTACATATTCCCAATGCCTTCCATGTGTATCTTCTCAAACCCGCAGTGTTCATTCGTTTCCAACTGTCTATCCCTCACTCTCCACAACTCAGTACTTCTGATGGTATTTTTAATGTTAAATATATCCTTGCCAAAAAAGTTGTTAGGGGGAGGACCTATTTTTTGATTGATTGGGAGGGATTTTCCTAAGGAGAGATCCTGGGAGCCCCGAGAGAGCATCAATGCTCCTCTTATCATGAAGAGATTTCTCTCCAGCCTTAAAATGAGGGGGAGTAAGGAGGGGGTACTGTTACGACCGCACATACTTACCTGCCTTCTTCTATCCCTCGGCTCGCTCCCAACTCTGTCCCATGCCGCTCTGCTTCTCCCTTCTCTGGGTTATGGCGTTTAGTTCTTTCGCGCATGCACAGTCGCGTTTCCTGCACCGCACATCCTCCTGGAAGGTCGCAACCCAATGGCTCTGCCCCAACATGGTGGTGCCCATCGGGTATTTCTTCCCAGGGTCTTCCCAGGTAAGACGCCTTTGCTTTGTAGGTTTCTCTGTACTTCTCGTCAGCGTACCTACAGTACAGGCCAAAAGTTTGGACACACCTTCTCATTTAAAGATTTTTCTGTATTTTCATGACTATGAAAATTGTACATTCACACTGAAGGCATCAAAACTATGAATTAACACATGTGGAATTATATACTTAACAAAAAAGTGTGAAACAACTGAAATTATGTCTTATATTCTAGGTTCTTCAAAGTAGCCACCTTTTGCTTTGATGACTGCTTTCTGATGACTGTATGTCCTAGGCTCCCTGGTTTCAGTACCTTTCTCTGCTCCTTGTCTGCCCTGTGTCTTCGCCGTGCCAGCCCTTCATTCCTGCCTTGTCTGCCCTGTGTCTCCGCCGTGCCTGTCCTGCATTCTTGCCTTGTCAGCCCTGTGTCTCCTCCGTGCCTGCCCTGCGTTCCTGCCTTGTCAGCCCAGTGTGTCCGCCATGCCTTCTCCGTGTTCCAGTCTTGCCCACTCTGTGTCTCTGCTGTCTCTGCCCTCTTTTTCAGCCTTGTCTTACCCGTGACCCTACCATACCTGCCCTTTCACAGTCCTACGCTAGTTTTCCATTTCTCAGCCCCTCCTGTTTGTAGCCCAGTTCTCTAGTCCTTTCTCTTTGTTTCTTTTACAGCTTCTGTGTTTTACATGTCCCGCTCCTAAATCTCCAGATACATATATTCTTCCATTCTTGTTCCAGTTCCCTCCAGTCTGTCTACTTTCCTCTTCTTTTGTTTTAGTAGCCGTCCCTTTTGCTCCAGCTGTTGTGTGTCTCCTTCCCCCTTTGGCCTGCTCCTAACGCTCCCTGTATAGGGGGTGATTCCATCTGGTCCGCTCATCCTCGGGGGCTCTAGAGTCACGACCCAGAGGGTCCACTCTCGGGTTCTTCTCCGAATCCTTACAACAATAACCACCACTGAAACAGCAGTGGCAACCAATCATTACGCGTACCCAGGATACGCAAACTCTTATTGCAGGACATGACTGTACATGAGGATCAAACACATGATGCTTACTTGACAGCAGGCGTAACATTAACTCAAGCTGTTCCTAGTCCAGTAAGCAACCAACGCCAAATATTGCCTTGGAGACAGCCAAAGTGAATAAGAAGAATATGACTGCAAATATTTAAAAGTTACATGTTTAAAAGTTTTGTAAACCACTGTTTGGGCGCATGGCAGAGCTTGGAAGGGAAGGAGCGCCATTTGACTTTTCAATGCAAAATTTGCTGGAATTGAGATGGGACACCATGTCGTCTTTTGAGAGCCCCTGATGTGCCTAAACAGTGGAAACCCCCACAAGTGACACCATTTTGCTAAGTAGACCCCCTAAGGAACTTATCTAGATGTGTGTTGAGCACTTTGAACTCCCAAGTGCTTCACAGAAGTTTATAATGTAGAGCCGTAAAGATAAAAAATCATATTTTTTTCACAAAATTTTTTTTTTCCCCAAATTTTTTTACTTTCCAAAGGGTAAAAGGTGAAATTGGACCCCAAAAGTTGTTGTGCAATTTGTACTGAATACACTGATACCCCATATGTGGCTGGGAACCACTGTTTGGGCACACGGCAGAGCTCGGAAGGGAAGGAGCGCCGTTTTTGAATGCAGCCTTTAATGGAATGGTCTGCGGGCATCACGTTGCCTTTGCAGAGCACCTAATGTACCTAAACAGTAGAAACCCCCACAAGTGACCCCATATTGGAAACTAAACTACGCAAGGAACTTACCTAGATGTGTTGTGAGAACTTTGAACCCCCAAGTGTTTCACTAAAGTTTATAACATATAGCTGTGAAAATAAAAAAATCCTTTTTTTTTTTTTCACAAAAATGATTTTTTAGCCCCCAGTTTTGTATTTTTCTAAGGGTAACAGGCAACATTGGACCCCAAAAGTTGTTGTGCAATTTGTCCTGAGTATGCCGATACCCCATATGTGGGGGGGAACCACCGTTTGGGTGCATGGCAGAGCTTGGAAGGGAAGGAGTGCCGTTTTGGAATGCAGACTTTGATTGAATGGTCTGAGGGAGTCACGTTGCGTTTGCAGAACCCTGATGTACCAGTAGAAACCCCCCACAAGTGACCCCATATTGGAAACTATAACCTACAAGAAATTTATCTAGATGTGTTGTGAGAAATTTTAACCCCCAAGTTTATAACGCCGTGAAAATAATAAAAAAAAAAGTTTCCACAAAAATGATATTTAGCCCCCAATTTTGTATTTTTCCAAGGGTAATAGGTGACATTGAACCCTAAAAGTTGTTGTCCAATGTATCCTGAGTACGCTGATACCCCATATGTGGGAGAAAAATACTGTTTGGGCACACATCGGGGCTTGGAAGGGAAGTAGTGATGTTTTGGAATGCAGACTTTGATAGAATGGTCTGCGGGCGTCATGCTCTGTTTGCAGAGCCCCTGATGTGCCTAAACAGTAAAAAAAACCACAAGTGAAATTACTTTGGAGACTACACCCCCCAAGGAACTTATCTAGATGTGTGGTGAGCACTTTGAACCCCCAAGTGTTTCACTAAAGTTTACAACACAGAGCCGTGAAAATAATTTTTTTTTTTTTCCAGAAAATGACATGAGAAACATGAACAGGAGAAATTGGACAGCAAAAGTTGTTGTCCAATTTGTCCTGAGTACGCTGATACCCAATATGTGGGGTGATACACTGTTTGGGCGCATGGCAGAGTTTGGAAGGGAAGGTGCGCCGTATTACTTTTTCAATGCAGAATTGGCTGGAATTGAGATTAGATGCCGTGCTGCATTTGGAGATCCCCTGATGTGCCTAAACAGTGGAAACTCCCCAATTCTAACTCCAACCCTAACTCCAACACACCCCTAACCCTAATCCCAACCATAACCCTAACTATACCCCTAACCCGAACACACCCCTAACTCTAATCCCAGCCCTAACCCAAAACCTAACATAATCCTAACCACACCCCTAACCCTGACACATCCCGAACCCTAACCCCAACCGTAAACATAATACAAACCCTAACTGCAACTGCAACTTTAGCCCTAAACCTAACTTGATGCATTGCTTTATCCTGAGAGCTGAACTTTTTTATTTTTCTGCTGATTATATTGTATGGTGCCTTTTTTTGTGGGACAAGATGACATTTTCAGCGGTACCATGTTTATTTATATCCGTCTTTTTGATCACGTTTTTTACACTTTTTTTTTCGCCAGTATGATGATAAAGCATTGTTTTCTGCCTTGTTTTTTATTATTCTTTTTACGGTGCTCACTGAGGGTGTTAACTAGTGGGATAGTTTTATAGAGCGGGTCATTACGGATGCGTCGATACTAAATATGTGAACTTAATTGTTTTTTTTACATAAATAAATGGATTTTTTGGAAAACATTTATTTATTTATTTATTCTTTATTTGGGGATTTTTTTGGTATACATTCAATTTTTTTTTATAACTTTATAACATTGTCCCAGGTTGGGACATTAATATATAAAGTCATATCACTGATCTGACACTTTGCATAGCACTGTGTCAGATCAGCGATCTGACAGGCACTGCAAGAGGCTTTCCGGCGTCTGCTCTCAGCAGGCGCCGGCAAGCCACCTCAGTGAAGAACCAGGAAGGAGCCCCGCGGCCATTTTGCATCCAAGGTCTCCATGGATTGCATCACGTTGTTATGGAAGAGCGCAGGGAACCCCCTCTCTGTTCGATTGTTCTGTGCTGCTGTCACTAATGACAGCGGCATCAGAGGGGTTAAATGCCCACAATCTGCGTTAGCACCAATCGTGGGCATTGCTGCTGGATGTCAGCTGTCACATACAGCTGACGCCCACACGCGATTGCCGCGGTGTTCACCCCGAGACTGCGCGATCGTGCCGCCATACTAGTACTGTGGTTTGTGGGAGCGCAGTTCCCGCAGAGCAGTACTAGTACGTCGCATGTCAGGAGGGTGGTTCAAACATATCAAATGTTTATAAATTTTACTGTGCCTAATAATTTGGAACCGTGCATTTTGAGTTTTTATTAATTTTGGAGATTATACTGTTATCATTGGGAGGTTTTTCAATAAAATTTGATGTATAATCTAACGGGTGATGACTTTTATTAGACTGACTGTCATTTGCACCGACCATTTAGGAAAATCCGAGAAAAATACCATTTACATAATAATTTGGAACATGGTGTAATATACACCTGTTTATATGGGATGTGTTCATTCCCCTATTATCTACATATATTTCATCTTCATTCCCCACCTATCAGGCTCAGGGAATATAGTATACACCTGTTTATATGGGATATGTGGTCATTCTCCTATTCTCTACATATATTTCATGTTCATTCCCCACCTATCAGGCTCAGGGAATATAATATACACCTGTTTATATGGGATATGTGTTCATTCTCCTATTCTCTACATATATTTAATGTTCATTCCCCACCTATCAGGCTCAGGGAATATAATATACACCTGTTTATATGGGGTATGTGTTCATTCCTCTATTCTCTACATATATTTCAACTTCATTCCCCACCTATCAGGCACAGGGAATATAGTATACATCTGTTTATATGGGATATGTGTTCCTTCTCCTATTATCTACATATATTTCATCTTCATTCCCCACTTATCAGGCTCAGGGAATATAGTATACACCTGTTTATATGGGATATGTGGTCATTCTCCTATTCTCTACATATATTTCATCTTCATTCCCCACCTATCAGGCACAGGGAATATAATATACACCTGTTTATATGGGATATGTGTTCATTCTCCTAATCTCTACATATATTTCATGTTCATTCCCCACCTATCAGGCTCAGGGAATATAATATACGCCTGTTTATATGGGATATGTGTTCCTTCTCCTATTCTCTACATATATTTCATCTTCATTCCCCACCTATCAGGCACAGGGAATATAATATACGCCTGTTTATATGGGATATGTGTTCATTCTCCTATTCTCTACATATATTTCATCTTCATTCCCCACCTATCAGGCTCAGGGAATATAATATGTTGTGAATTTACTTTTTGGCTCCCTCTAGTGGCTACTAGTGATTTGACTCTGGGTTTGTCAGTCATTCCTTTTATGCTCACCTGGGTCGTTAGGTCAGGGGTGTTGCTATATAAGCTCCCTGGACCTTCAGTTCAATGCCTGGCAACGTTGATATCAGAGCTAATCTGTAGTGCTCTTGCCTACTGATCCTGGTTCCTGCTTGATTAAGCTAAGTCTGCTTTTTTGCTTTTTGCAATTCGTTTTTGTTTGCATTTTTTGTCCAGCTTGTATATTATCTGTATCCTGACCTTGCTGGAAGCTCTAGGGCGGCTGGTGTTCTCCCCCCGGGCCGTTAGACGGTTCGGGGGTTCTTGAATCTCCAGCGTGGATTTTTGATAGGGTTTTTGTTGACCATATAAGTTTTCTTACTATATTCTGCTATTAGTAAGTGGGCCTCTCTTTGCTAAACCTAGCTCATCTCTGTGTTTGTCATTTCCTCTTACCTCACCGTTATTATTTGTGGGGGGCTTGTATCCTACTTTTGGGGTCCTTTCTCTGGAGGCAAGAGAGGTCTTTGTTTTCCTCTTCTAGGGGTAGTTAGCTCTCCGGCTGGCGCGAGACATCTAGCGACCAACGTAGGCATGTTCCCCGGCTACTTCTAGGGTTGGCGTTAGGAGTAGATATATGGTCAATCCAGTTACCACTGCCCTATGAGCTGGATTTTTGTAATTCGCAGACTTGCTGATATCTCTGAGACCCTCGCCATTGGGGTCATAACAATAATATACACCTGTTTATATGGGATATGTGTTCATTCCTCTATTATCTACATACATTTCTTGTTCATTCCCCACCTATCAGGCTCAGGGAATATAATATACTCCTGTTTATATGGGATATGTGTTCATTCCTCTATTATCTACATATATTTCATGTTCATTCCCCACCTATCAGGCTCAGGGAATAGAATATACACCTGTTTATATGGGATATGTGTTCATTCTCCTATTATCTACATATATTCCATGTTCATTCCCCACCTATCAGGCACAGGGAATATAATATACACCTGTTTATATGGGATATGTGTTCATTCTCCTATTATCTACATATATTCCATGTTCATAGCCCACCTATCAGGCTCAGGGAATAGAATATACACCTGTTTATATGAGATATGTGTTCATTCCCTATTATCTACATATATTCCATGTTCATTCCCCACCTATCAGGCTCAGGGAATAGAATATACACCTGTTTATATGGGATATGTGTTCATTCTCCTATTATCTACATATATTTCATGTTCATTCCCCACCTATCAGGCTCAGGGAATAGAATATACACCTGTTTATATGGGATATGTGTTCATTCCTCTATTCTCTACATATATTTCATGTTCATTCCCCACCTATCAGGCTCAGGGAATATAATATACACCTGTTTATATGGGATATATGTTCATTCCTCTATTCTCTACATATATTTCATGTTCATTCCCCACCTATCAGGCTCAGGGAATAGAATATACACCTGTTTATATGGGATATGTGTTCATTCCTCTATTCTCTACATATATTTCATGTTCATTCCCCACCTATCAGGCTCAGGGAATATAATATACACCTGTTTATATGGGATATATGTTCATTCCTCTATTCTCTACATATATTTCATGTTCATTCCCCACCTATCAGGCTCAGGGAATATAATATACACCTGTTTATATGGGATATATGTTCATTCCTCTATTCTCTACATATATTTCATGTTCATTCCCCACCTATCAGGCTCAGGGAATAGAATATACACCTGTTTATATGGGATATGTGTTCATTCCTCTATTCTCTACATATATTTCATGTTCATTCCCCACCTATCAGGCTCAGGGAATATAATATACACCTGTTTATATGGGATATATGTTCATTCCTCTATTCTCTACATATATTTCATGTTCATTCCCCACCTATCAGGCTCAGGGAATATAATATACACCTGTTTATATGGGATATATGTTCATTCCTCTATTCTCTACATATATTTCATGTTCATTCCCCACCTATCAGGCTCAGGGAATATAATATACACCTGTTTATATGGGATATGTGTTCATTCCTCTATTATCTACATATATTTCATGTTCATTCCCCACCTATCAGGCACAGGGAATATAGTATACACCTGTTTATATGGGATATGTGTTCATTCCCTATTATCTACATATATTCCATGTTCATTCCCCACCTATCAGGCTCAGGGAATAGAATATACACCTGTTTATATGGGATATGTGTTCATTCTCCTATTATCTACATATATTTCATGTTCATTCCCCACCTATCAGGCTCAGGGAATAGAATATACACCTGTTTATATGGGATATGTGTTCATTCCTCTATTCTCTACATATATTTCATGTTCATTCCCCACCTATCAGGCTCAGGGAATATAATATACACCTGTTTATATGGGATATGTGTTCATTCCTCTATTCTCTACATATATTTCATCTTCATTCCCCACCTCTCAGGCACAGGGAATATAATATACACCTGTTTATATGGGATATGTGATCATTCCTCTATTATCTACATATATTCCATGTTCATTCCCCACCTATCAGGCTCAGGGAATATAATATACACCTGTTTATATGGGATATGTGTTCATTCTCCTATTATCTACATATATTTCATGTTCATTCCCCACCTATTAGGCTCAGGGAATATAATATACACCTGTTTATATGGGATATGTGTTCATTCCTCTATCTACATATATTCCATGTTCATTCCGTACCTATCAGGCTCAGGGAATATAATATACACCTGTTTATATGGGATATGTGATCATTCCTCTATTATCTACATATATTTCATCTTGATTCCCCACCTATCAGGCTCAGGGAATATAATATACACCTGTTTATATGGGATATGTGTTCATTCTCCTATTCTCTACATATATTTCATGTTCATTCCCCACCTATCAGGCACAGGGAATATAATATACACCTGTTTATATGGGATATGTGATCATTCCTCTATTATCTACATATATTTCATCTTCATTCCCCACCTATCAGGCACAGGGAATATAATATACACCTGTTTATATGGGATATGTGATCATTCCTCTATTATCTACATATATTTCATCTTCATTCCCCACCTCTCAGGCACAGGGAATATAATATACACCTGTTTATATGGGATATGTGATCATTCCTCTATTATCTACATATATTTCATCTTCATTCCCCACCTCTCAGGCACAGGGAATATAATATACACCTGTTTATATGGGATATGTGATCATTCCTCTATTATCTACATATATTTCATCTTCATTCCCCACCTCTCAGGCACAGGGAATATAATATACACCTGTTTATATGGGATATGTGATCATTCCTCTATTATCTACATATATTCCATGTTCATTCCCCACCTATCAGGCTCAGGGAATATAATATACACCTGTTTATATGGGATATGTGTTCATTCTCCTATTATCTACATATATTTCATGTTCATTCCCCACCTATCAGGCTCAGGGAATATAATATACACCTGTTTATATGGGATATGTGTTCATTCTCCTATTATCTACATATATTTCATGTTCATTCCCCACCTATCAGGCTCAGGGAATATAATATACACCTGTTTATATGGGATATGTGTTCATTCTCCTATTATCTACATATATTTCATGTTCATTCCCCACCTATCAGGCACAGGGAATATAATATACACCTGTTTATATGGGATATGTGTTCATTCTCCTATTATCTACATATATTTCATGTTCATTCCCCACCTATCAGGCACAGGGAATATAATATACACCTGTTTATATGGGATATGTGTTCATTCTCCTATTATCTACATATATTTCATGTTCATTCCCCACCTATCAGGCTCAGGGAATATAATATACACCTGTTTATATGGGATATGTGTTCATTCTCCTATTATCTACATATATTTCATGTTCATTCCCCACCTATCAGGCACAGGGAATATAATATACACCTGTTTATATGGGATATGTGTTCATTCCTCTATTATCTACATATATTCCATGTTCATTCCCCACCTATCAGGCACAGGGAATATAATATACACCTGTTTATATGGGATATGTGTTCATTCCTCTATTCTCTACATATATTTCATGTTCATTCCCCACCTATCAGGCACAGGGAATATAATATCCACCTGTTTATATGGGATATGTGTTCATTCCCCTATTATCTACATATATTTCATGTTCATTCCCCACCTATCAGGCTCAGGGAATATAATATACACCTGTTTATATGGGATATGTGTTCATTCTCCTATTATCTACATATATTTCATGTTCATTCCCCACCTATCAGGCTCAGGGAATATAATATACACCTGTTTATATGGGATATGTGTTCATTCTCCTATTCTCTACATATATTTCATGTTCATTCCCCACCTATCAGGCACAGGGAATATAATATACACCTGTTTATATGGGATATGTGTTCATTCCTCTATTATCTACATATATTCCATGTTCATTCCCCACCTATCAGGCACAGGGAATATAATATACACCTGTTTATATGGGATATGTGTTCATTCCTCTATTATCTACATATATTCCATGTTCATTCCCCACCTATCAGGCACAGGGAATATAATATACACCTGTTTATATGGGATATGTGTTCATTCCTCTATTATCTACATATATTCCATGTTCATTCCCCACCTATCAGGCTCAGGGAATATAATATACTCCTGTTTATATGGGATATGTGTTCATTCCTCTATTATCTACATATATTCCATGTTCATTCCCCACCTATCAGGCACAGGGAATATAATATACACCTGTTTATATGGGATATATGTTCATTCCTCTATTCTCTACATATATTTCATGTTCATTCCCCACCTATCAGGCTCAGGGAATAGAATATACACCTGTTTATATGGGATATGTGTTCATTCCTCTATTCTCTACATATATTTCATGTTCATTCCCCACCTATCAGGCTCAGGGAATATAATATACACCTGTTTATATGGGATATATGTTCATTCCTCTATTCTCTACATATATTTCATGTTCATTCCCCACCTATCAGGCTCAGGGAATATAATATACACCTGTTTATATGGGATATATGTTCATTCCTCTATTCTCTACATATATTTCATGTTCATTCCCCACCTATCAGGCTCAGGGAATAGAATATACACCTGTTTATATGGGATATGTGTTCATTCCTCTATTCTCTACATATATTTCATGTTCATTCCCCACCTATCAGGCTCAGGGAATATAATATACACCTGTTTATATGGGATATATGTTCATTCCTCTATTCTCTACATATATTTCATGTTCATTCCCCACCTATCAGGCTCAGGGAATATAATATACACCTGTTTATATGGGATATATGTTCATTCCTCTATTCTCTACATATATTTCATGTTCATTCCCCACCTATCAGGCTCAGGGAATATAATATACACCTGTTTATATGGGATATGTGTTCATTCCTCTATTATCTACATATATTTCATGTTCATTCCCCACCTATCAGGCACAGGGAATATAGTATACACCTGTTTATATGGGATATGTGTTCATTCCCTATTATCTACATATATTCCATGTTCATTCCCCACCTATCAGGCTCAGGGAATAGAATATACACCTGTTTATATGGGATATGTGTTCATTCTCCTATTATCTACATATATTTCATGTTCATTCCCCACCTATCAGGCTCAGGGAATAGAATATACACCTGTTTATATGGGATATGTGTTCATTCCTCTATTCTCTACATATATTTCATGTTCATTCCCCACCTATCAGGCTCAGGGAATATAATATACACCTGTTTATATGGGATATGTGTTCATTCCTCTATTCTCTACATATATTTCATCTTCATTCCCCACCTCTCAGGCACAGGGAATATAATATACACCTGTTTATATGGGATATGTGATCATTCCTCTATTATCTACATATATTCCATGTTCATTCCCCACCTATCAGGCTCAGGGAATATAATATACACCTGTTTATATGGGATATGTGTTCATTCTCCTATTATCTACATATATTTCATGTTCATTCCCCACCTATTAGGCTCAGGGAATATAATATACACCTGTTTATATGGGATATGTGTTCATTCCTCTATCTACATATATTCCATGTTCATTCCGTACCTATCAGGCTCAGGGAATATAATATACACCTGTTTATATGGGATATGTGATCATTCCTCTATTATCTACATATATTTCATCTTGATTCCCCACCTATCAGGCTCAGGGAATATAATATACACCTGTTTATATGGGATATGTGTTCATTCTCCTATTCTCTACATATATTTCATGTTCATTCCCCACCTATCAGGCACAGGGAATATAATATACACCTGTTTATATGGGATATGTGATCATTCCTCTATTATCTACATATATTTCATCTTCATTCCCCACCTATCAGGCACAGGGAATATAATATACACCTGTTTATATGGGATATGTGATCATTCCTCTATTATCTACATATATTTCATCTTCATTCCCCACCTCTCAGGCACAGGGAATATAATATACACCTGTTTATATGGGATATGTGATCATTCCTCTATTATCTACATATATTTCATCTTCATTCCCCACCTCTCAGGCACAGGGAATATAATATACACCTGTTTATATGGGATATGTGATCATTCCTCTATTATCTACATATATTTCATCTTCATTCCCCACCTCTCAGGCACAGGGAATATAATATACACCTGTTTATATGGGATATGTGATCATTCCTCTATTATCTACATATATTCCATGTTCATTCCCCACCTATCAGGCTCAGGGAATATAATATACACCTGTTTATATGGGATATGTGTTCATTCTCCTATTATCTACATATATTTCATGTTCATTCCCCACCTATCAGGCTCAGGGAATATAATATACACCTGTTTATATGGGATATGTGTTCATTCTCCTATTATCTACATATATTTCATGTTCATTCCCCACCTATCAGGCTCAGGGAATATAATATACACCTGTTTATATGGGATATGTGTTCATTCTCCTATTATCTACATATATTTCATGTTCATTCCCCACCTATCAGGCACAGGGAATATAATATACACCTGTTTATATGGGATATGTGTTCATTCTCCTATTATCTACATATATTTCATGTTCATTCCCCACCTATCAGGCACAGGGAATATAATATACACCTGTTTATATGGGATATGTGTTCATTCTCCTATTATCTACATATATTTCATGTTCATTCCCCACCTATCAGGCTCAGGGAATATAATATACACCTGTTTATATGGGATATGTGTTCATTCTCCTATTATCTACATATATTTCATGTTCATTCCCCACCTATCAGGCACAGGGAATATAATATACACCTGTTTATATGGGATATGTGTTCATTCCTCTATTATCTACATATATTCCATGTTCATTCCCCACCTATCAGGCACAGGGAATATAATATACACCTGTTTATATGGGATATGTGTTCATTCCTCTATTCTCTACATATATTTCATGTTCATTCCCCACCTATCAGGCACAGGGAATATAATATCCACCTGTTTATATGGGATATGTGTTCATTCCCCTATTATCTACATATATTTCATGTTCATTCCCCACCTATCAGGCTCAGGGAATATAATATACACCTGTTTATATGGGATATGTGTTCATTCTCCTATTATCTACATATATTTCATGTTCATTCCCCACCTATCAGGCTCAGGGAATATAATATACACCTGTTTATATGGGATATGTGTTCATTCTCCTATTCTCTACATATATTTCATGTTCATTCCCCACCTATCAGGCACAGGGAATATAATATACACCTGTTTATATGGGATATGTGTTCATTCCTCTATTATCTACATATATTCCATGTTCATTCCCCACCTATCAGGCACAGGGAATATAATATACACCTGTTTATATGGGATATGTGTTCATTCCTCTATTATCTACATATATTCCATGTTCATTCCCCACCTATCAGGCACAGGGAATATAATATACACCTGTTTATATGGGATATGTGTTCATTCCTCTATTATCTACATATATTCCATGTTCATTCCCCACCTATCAGGCTCAGGGAATATAATATACTCCTGTTTATATGGGATATGTGTTCATTCCTCTATTATCTACATATATTCCATGTTCATTCCCCACCTATCAGGCACAGGGAATATAATATACACCTGTTTATATGGGATATGTGTTCATTCCTCTATTCTCTACATATATTTCATGTTCATTCCCCACCTATCAGGCTCAGGGAATATAATATACACCTGTTTATATGGGATATGTGTTCATTCCTCTATTCTCTACATATATTTCATCTTCATTCCCCACCTATCAGGCTCAGGGAATATAATATACACCTGTTTATATGGGATATGTGTTCATTCTCCTATTCTCTACATATATTTCATGTTCATTCCCCACCTATCAGGCACAGGGAATATAATATACACCTGTTTATATGGGATATGTGATCATTCCTCTATTATCTACATATATTTCATCTTCATTCCCCACCTATCAGGCTCAGGGAATATAATATATACCTGTTTATATGGGATATGTGTTCATTCCTCTATTCTCTACATATATTTCATGTTCATTCCCCACCTATCAGGCTCAGGGAATATAATATACACCTGTTTATATGGGATATGTGTTCATTCCCCTATTATCTACATACATTTCTTGTTCATTCCCCAGCTATCAGGCTCAGGGAATATAATATACACCTGTTTATATGGGATATGTGTTCATTCCTCTATTATCTACATATATTTCATCTTCATTCCCCACCTCTCAGGCACAGGGAATATAATATACACCTGTTTATATGGGATATGTGATCATTCCTCTATTATCTACATATATTCCATGTTCATTCCCCACCTATCAGGCTCAGGGAATACAATATACACCTGTTTATATGGGATATGTGTTCATTCTCCTATTATCTACATATATTTCATGTTCATTCCCCACCTATCAGGCTCAGGGAATATAATATACACCTGTTTATATGGGATATGTGTTCATTCTCCTATTATCTACATATATTTCATGTTCATTCCCCACCTATCAGGCACAGGGAATATAATATACACCTGTTTATATGGGATATGTGTTCATTCCTCTATTCTCTACATATATTTCATGTTCATTCCCCACCTATCAGGCACAGGGAATATAATATCCACCTGTTTATATGGGATATGTGTTCATTCCCCTATTATCTACATATATTTCATGTTCATTCCCCACCTATCAGGCTCAGGGAATATAATATACACCTGTTTATATGGGATATGTGTTCATTCTCCTATTATCTACATATATTTCATGTTCATTCCCCACCTATCAGGCTCAGGGAATATAATATACACCTGTTTATATGGGATATGTGTTCATTCCTGTATTCTCTACATATATTTCATCTTCATTCCCCACCTATCAGGCTCAGGGAATATAATATACACCTCTTTATATGGGATATGTGTTCATTCTCCTATTCTCTACATATATTTCATGTTCATTCCCCACCTATCAGGCACAGGGAATATAATATACACCTGTTTATATGGGATATGTGATCATTCCTCTATTATCTACATATATTTCATCTTCATTCCCCACCTATCAGGCTCAGGGAATATAATATATACCTGTTTATATGGGATATGTGTTCATTCCCCTATTATCTACATATATTTCATCTTCATTCCCCACCTCTCAGGCACAGGGAATATAATATACACCTGTTTATATGGGATATGTGATAATTCCTCTATTATCTACATATATTTCATGTTCATTCCCCACCTATCAGGCTCAGGGAATATAATATACACCTGTTTATATGGGATATGTGATCATTCCTCTATTCTCTACATATATTTTATGTTCATTCCCCACCTATCAGGCTCAGGGAATATAGTATACACCTGTTTTTATGTATCTATGTTGATTTCCTAATATTCTACATATATTTCATGTTCAGTTCATATCCAAGATGCATAAGCAATCTATAACACCTCTCCATCTCTGTGAAGCTCTAAGTTATTATGTTCATTCTTTTTATTTATTCCTTTTCTTCATTCTTTTTAGTATGTCCCAAAGACAAGCGGTGCACAAAGCCAAGGTGCGGTGCAGACAGGGAAAGGAGCAGGGAAAGTCTGACGGTGTCTGTGCACGCTCGTAGCGTCCTTGGGGTCCGACTCCTAATCAGTCTCCCTGCCAGTAATTTGGTGTAGGGTCCGTGTTCAGTCCCCTTCATTGTAGACCGAGCACAGCTCCACTGGTTGTTGCGGGTGATGCTGGTACTGATGTGGGACTTTCTCCCTTTCTGTCCTATGTGTGTGGGCCGGGTTCACGGCACATTACTCAGCAGTGCTGGCTCGGAGAGGGGTCACTAATGGGGGGATGTCTTGAGGAGACGACGACTTCAAGAACTGCCTTATTTTGTTGGCAGAAAACCCATTCAGGTGTCAGCAAATTACTGTAAATTCCCCATAAAATGATGAGCAGTCGTCGCAGAGCCGCAGCTTCTCTGCGTCATGTGTCAGAATGTCCTAAAGACGTAATTCCCCACGGAGGAAGCTGGAGTCTCACCAAACCTGTATGTCAGGTGCAGAGGCTCGGATTCCTGTGTACGGTGACACGCGGCGCTGTCATCCAGGGCTGAGAACACACCTCCCCTTAAGTACCTGTAAAGATGGAAAACAAAGACATATGAGCGTAGCCAACATCTACTTCTGGGGTCTTTGAGTTTCATTCAGCGGACTGTTACTATTTGGACATGGGGGGGGGGGTTTAGGCAGAGAGGAGTCTGGGGGGGGGGGTTGGATGGCGGTGTCGGACAGATTAGGGGTCTTGGGACTTAGGGTACCGTCTCACAGTGGCACTTTTGTCGCTACGACGGCACGATCCATGACGTTCCAGCGATATCCATACGATATCGCTGTGTCTGACACGCAGCTGCGATCAGGGACCCCGCTGAGAATCGTACGTCGTAGCAGATCGTTTGGAACTTTCTTTCGTCGCTGGATCTCCCGCTGTCATCGCTGGATCGGTGTGTGTGACACCGATCCAACGATGCGTTCGCTTGTAACCAGGGTAAACATCGGGTTACTAAGCGCAGGGCCGTGCTTAGTAACCCGATGTTTACCCTGGTTACCATCGTAAATGTAAAAAAAAAAAAACAGTACATACTCACATTCCGGTGTCCGTCAGGTCCCTCGCCGTCTGCTTCCCACACTGACTGACTGCCGGCCGTAAAGTGAAAGCAGAGCACAACGGTGACGTCACCGCTGTGCTCTGCTTTCACTTCACGGCCGGCAGTCAGTCAGTGCGGGAAGCAGACGGCGAGGGACCTGACGGACACCGGAATGTGAGTATGTACTGTTTGTTTTTTTTTACATTTACGATGGTAACCAGGGTAAACATCGGGTTACTAAGCGCGGCCCTGCGCTTAGTAACCCGATGTTTACCCTGGTTACCCGGGGACCTCGGCACTGTTGGTCGCTGGAGAGCTGTCTGTGTGACAGCTCCCCAGCGACCACACAACGACTTACCAATGATCACGGCCAGGTCGTATCGCTGGTCGTGATCGTTGGTAAATCGTTTTGTGTAACGGTACCCTTAGAGGTGACTGGGGAGGAGGTGGCAGACTGAGAGGGGTCTGGGGAGGAGGTGGCAGACTGAGAGGGGTCTGGGGAGGAGGTGGCAGACTGAGAGGGGTCTGGGGAGGAGGTGGCAGACTGAGGGGGGTCTGGGGAGGAGGTGGCAGACTGAGAGGGGTCTGGGGAGGAGGTGGCAGACTGAGAGGGGTCTGGGGAGGAAAAGGCGAACTGAGAGGGGTCTGGGGAGGAGAAGGCGAACTGAGAGGGGTCTGGGGAGGAAAAGGCGAACTGAGAGGGGTCTGGGGAGGAGGTGGCGAACTGAGAGGGGTCTGGGGAGGAGGTGGCAGACTGAGAGGGGTCTGGGGAGGAGGTGGCAGACTGAGAGGGGTCTGGGGATGAGGTGGCAGACTGAGAGGGGTCTGGGGAGGAGGTGGCAGACTGAGAGGGGTCTGGGGAGGAGGTGGCAGACTGAGAGGGGTCTGGGGAGGAGGTGGCAGACTGAGGGGTCTGGGGAGGAGGTGGCAGACTGAGAGGGGTCTGGGGAGGAGGTGGCAGACTGAGAGGGGTCTGGGGAGGAGGTGGCAGACTGAGAGGGGTCTGGGGAGGAGGTGGCAGGCTGAGAAGGTTCTGGGGAGGTGGGAAGATGCATATAGCAGTGGTTTATGCCGCATTCCTTAGGCCGGGGTCACACTTGTGAGTGTGATGCGAGAAACTCGCACATCAATACACGGCATTGTCGACGCACTCAGGACCGGCGTGTGCGGCTGTATAGAAATACATGCAACCGCACGCTTCGGTCCCGAGTGCCGGTGGCAGTTCCGGGTATTGATGCGAGAGACTTGGCGCGAGTTTCTCGCATCACACTCGCAATTGTGACACTGGCCTTACTGAAGATGTGTATGATGAGCCTGCGTGTGCGTGGAGAGGGAACAGCTGTGGCTTACCACTTCTCGGGATGTATGGTGACAATCACGTACATGAGCTGGGACCCTACTGATTTGGTTTTGGTCTGCTGTTTCTGTAGTGATGGGATAATGTGGCCTTCGGGTCATGCTCAGAGTATAACGCACTACACACATTAGTGATAATACTGTAAATCAGTGCCGGACTCTGTGTGGTCCCATTGATTTATAAAATACCCTGAGGGTTGGGTAATAAGATGCCGTCTTCCCTTTGTCCTTCCCTGGTGCTGATTCCTGTAAAGGCTATAAACAAATGATGAATTAGTCATTAACCGGGACGTCGTGTGAGCCAAGATATGAAATGTGCCTGATAACGTGTGGAAATCCCAGTGAGGGCTATGAGGAAGTTTCTGCTATACAGGAAGTTGTTGTGGATTTCTGCGGTCGGACAGAGGGAAGTGTGCGGAGTCGGGTCACAGCGCAGGGAAACTCCACACCGTGCTCCATGATATACTGAGAAATGACGGAGAGTCCCGCCGATGCTCGCCTTATTCATTCATCCTTTTTTATTCTTCAAACTGATTTTTATAACTTATTTCTCGCCAATATTATAATTGCATCTATGTAGAGCGCAGCAGCCGGTGACAGCCATTTCTACTGTTGTGCTCTGCATAGGTGCTGGCCGCCATTCATTGCTAGTTGAAGCTGCTCCTTTCGTCTCGGATCGTTTTGACCTTGTGGGGTATAGAGAGGTGAGATTTTATACCTCCCCCTCACCGCACCACTGCCTTTACCTGAGGATCTTACTCTTCTTTTCTCTTTATTTTTGCAGGAATATATTGAAGGCCTTTGTGAACCTGAGATGGAGAGGAAGGAAAGCTACCCCAAGGAGATGCATTGTATATTTGCTGGGGCCCAGAGTTTGTTCCTGAACCATCTGATTATGGACACTTGCGCCCACATCACCATGTTGGAGATCGGACTCCTCGGTATTAAAGGAGGAACAGAGCCCGTGGTTATGGCCCAGAGTCACATCCAGCAGTTTGTAAGACTTTTTAAAAATAATGAAAGTTTACCCCAAAGCCGAGAACTGGAAGTGAAAAAGAGGTTTAAATGTTTTGTGGAGGCCAATGCAGATAAGTACACCATGGACTTATTGTCACTGCACAGCGCCTTAAAGGAGGAGCTGCTGAACCTCACGTTGGAGGATCAATCTTGTGACGCCGATCAGGAGATTGCCGCAGTTATTACCAATGCTAAGACACGTAGTAGTCCGTGCACAGAAACATCTAGAAAAAAACCTCGGGCCCCCGTAACGGAGTTGACCAGCCAGCTGGATTCTGTGTTTTCCAGTGTACCCGAGACAGCAGCTCATCCCACACTCATGTCGCTCACCCAACAGGACAGATTGTCCACAAAGAGGCGATGCTCCGAGAATGAAGATCGATGTCCGAAGAAGCCGTTCTCCTTAGACTGCATCCAGAAAGACGGTCCCGTCTCAAGTGCCAGCGCCGCCACTACCAACTTGCCCATCATAGATCTGATGGCTGACTCTAGCGAAGACTCGTTGATCGACATGGACGAAGACGATCCCATAAGCTCCGAATCCGAGTACAAGATCCTTGTAAACTTTTTCAAGAACATGGGATATTCCAAGGAGGTGGTTGAGAAGGTTATCCGTGAGCTGGGGCAGTCCGAGGAGCTCTTAAAACTTCTTGATGAGATAAAAAAAGAAAGCAACAAGGTGCCGACGGCAAATATTGAGAGACGGCAAAATGCTAAAGACGGTAATGCATCTAAGCTGAGGCAGGAGGTGATGGAGGATCCGGTCAGGACACGCACAGCCGGCAATGAGGACTTGGGGAACGTCATGAAGAACAACCCAACAGCTACTCAAAGACTTCAGACTCAAGTATCCGGAACGGAAGGTAGTTTACCAAAGAATTTTACTTTTGTTGCAAGAGGTGCCTCCAGCCCTCCAAGGAATAATATCATCGTAATCCCAGACACACCAGGACCTTCCAACGTACTCCCATGGCCACAGGTAACAAAACAGATTCCCATAAAATGCTTCAATTCTACCCATCCACCGAAACCTGTGCAGAGTGACGTGAAGCCCTCGGCATCTGTGAGACCAGAGAAGTACAACCCGCCGGTGACCGGGGTGCAGATATACCTCAACTCCATCAAGACCCCCTATAGGCTGGAGCTAAAAAATGAGCCGGGGAGAGTGGACCTGAAACACATAATCATCGATGGGAGCAACGTCGCTATCAGGTCAGTGCTTGTTACCAGACTGGTGGGTGAATTACAGTGCATGTCAGGAGCAGCGCTCATTATATTACTGTGCAGGAGCAGCGTTCGTTATATTATTGTGCAATGCAGGAGCAGTACTCATTATATTACTGTGCAATGCAGGAGCAGCGCTCGTTATATTACTGTGCAATGCAGGAGCAGCACTTGTTATATTCCTGTGCGGGGCTGGAGCAGCGCTCGTTACATTCCTGTGCGAGGCTGGAGCAGCGCTCGTTATATTCCTGTGCGAGGCTGGAGCAGCGCTCGTTATATTCCTGTGCGGGGCTGGAGCAGCGCTCGTTATATTCCTGTGCGGGGCTGGAGCAGCGCTCGTTATATTCCTGTGCGGGGCTGGAGCAGCGCTCGATATATTCCTGTGCGGGGCTGGAGCAGCGCTCGTTATATTCCTGTGCGGGGCTGGAGCAGCGCTCGATATATTCCTGTGCGGGGCTGGAGCAGCGCTCGTTATATTCCTTTGCGGGGCTGGAGCAGCGCTCGTTATATTCCTGTGCGGGGCTGGAGCAGCGCTCGTTATATTCCTGTGCGGGGCTGGAGCAGCGCTCGTTATATTCCTGTGCGGGGCTGGAGCAGCGCTCGTTATATTCCTGTGCGGGGCTGTAGTGATAACTTGAACTGGGTGGTTGGGGGGGCATCTATCATTACATTTGCACCCAGGATTTTGTTTTTATTGTGACATATCTTTGTCTTAAATTTGGGCAGAAAATTTATCAGTGTTTTATGCGACTTATTACACCAATTTTTTTTAAGTATCTGCGCCAAAACTTAAAAATAACAAAAGCAACTTGGTAAGCTTTTAGCACGAAATACCCGTATTGTGTATCAGATGTAAGATGTCGCCTGATGTTGCAGCGGGTCTCTCTCGGGGCGCTGCTGGATGTCGCAGGACACCGCACTCAGGACACTGCCAGATGTATGCGATGCTTTCTCGGGGTCCCACCGGATGTCGCAGTGGGGCGCATTCAGGACACCACAGGATGTTGCAGCAGGGCACTCTCAGGATGTCACGGGATGTGGCAGCGGGGTACACTCAGGGCGGTGGCGGATTTGGCAGCAGGGCGTTCTTAGGGTATTTATTATTTGGCAGGGTAGTGAGCAGCAATTGCATTGTTTTATGGATGATCTCAATACCAACCCATTTAATATCAAACTAACATATAAGTATAGTAGGACCGAGGTGGACTTCCTAGATATTAAAATCTTGGCAGATGGACATCTGCAGTTGCAGACAGACGTATATCGGAAGCCCACCTCGGTCAATGCATTGCTGCATGCTAGCTCTAGCCACCCAAATGCCACCATTAGGGCCATCCCAGTTGGCCAATTTCTAAGGATCAGACGGATATGCTCCTCTGAGGAGACCTTCCGCAAACAGGCCAATGATCTTGTGACCGCTTTAGAATGCGTGGATACAGCAATAGATGTATCAAGCAAGGTTTTGTTAGGGCAAAGAAGAGTAGTCGGGCTGCATTGCTACATTGTCAGAAAAAGGCTAAAAGTGATCAACAGCCAATAAGATTTATTTCTACCTTTAATGCCCAATGGTCTCAAATGCGAGAATGTCTTAATAGACATTGGAGTGTCCTACAATCTGATCCTGTCATCTCGGGTTTCTTGCCCAAGAATCCCTTAATGACAGCAAGGAGAAGCCAGAATTTGAGAGATATTCTGGTGCAAAGCCATTATGTTCCAACCAAGAAAAACTTTTTCAATACAGGTGGGCCTCCGCGGGGTTGTATTCCCTGTGGCGGCTGCCTGTCCTGTAAAAATATCCTGAGAACAACCACCTTTGCTACAGCTGATGGTACACGTAATTTTTCAATTAACCAACATATTACCTGTGCCACCACACAGGTAATTTATTATGCCACATGTGGTTGTAATAAAATCTATATCGGATTAACATCACGCCAATTACGAATTCGTACCCGAGAGCATGTACGAGACATTCTTGCATCAGCCAACGTTACCGACCTGACTTTGCTGAAGACAATACCTAAACACTATAAACAATTCCACCATAGCAACCCAAAATCGTTTATTGTCAGAGGTATCCAGCATATTCAGAGTGGGATACGTGGTGGGGACATTAAACGCATGTTAGCCCAAAAGGAATGTAAATGGATCACTACTTTGGGCACAATGTCCCCCCACGGATTAAATGAATCCCAGGGATTCGCTTCCTTTCTCTGAGCTGGTTCTGTACTGGGATTTATATTTTGCCTTTCTGTGTCTCTCTTTGCTGATTTTCCTGCCACTTGATGTTTTTAATTTGGTTTTTAAGTGTTTTTATTAATTGAGTTTCTTTTCTGCCTTTATAGTGCCTTTGTCCTATGCAGCATCTCTTATCTGGAGCAGATATGAATATCTGTGAATTTCGAGATATCTATGATATAAGTGAACCAACTACAGTCAATAACATTGTTTACAATGTATTTATATGCAGGGAGCAAATTTCACTGAAAAAATGAAGATTTTATCTCATGATCATCTTCACCTTTTGGACCCATGGCATGCTTATGCATTTCACGCGATGTTAGTGTGATATGTTTTGGAAATTGATCCTGGAATTAATTTTGGACTATCTTTTAATATGTAAATGGTGCTATAATATTCACAGACTATTTACTATGGTCATACTTTTATTATGTGCGATCGGTCTCCTATGTCTATATGATGGATATATTTCTAATCTGTCTCTTAATAATATTTGTGCTGCATATGTGTATTTGTCTAGCGTAACTTTATAGGAGCCACTATATATTTATATTTTTGAGTCACCTCTGTCTGCGCGTGCGCTCTGCTGCCCTGCGCTTTTTCCGTCTGCTCAGCTGTGTTCCTCTCTGCTTGCTGCGGTTGCGTGGTGACGGCCAGGCGCCGGCCGCCCCACGTCACTGTGTGTAGGTGGGGAGATCCATCTGTGCAGACGGGGAATGTGTGGGTCGGCTCTGCACGTGCGCGGCAGAGTTATTGTGACTGGCTCTGCTGCGATCACATGACCTCTGATGTTTGGTATATAGGGCGGAATTAGTTGTTAGCTTAGCCACGCCCCCTGAGGAAGGAACTAAAACACCGAAACGTGCGTTGGGGAGCTAGTGCCGGCACAGCTATCTGCATGATGATGGGTAACTTACTTTTTACTTCTTTGGCATAGTGTGTTCTATTATGTCACTATTTTATGCTACCAAGGGATGTTATATTATGCGGTATCATGCGATGGTGACTGATTCTCTATACATGGGTATTGTGTAACACTATTGGGGCAGCTACTGCTGCTGCTAAGCTAATCATTACTAGGAAATATACTCTTCTTTTTTGGCTGACAGTCAGTTATCCAGTATTAGCTCTATATATCCGTTTTGGCAGCATAGAAGTGATACACCACACATATGTATATATGCTATAAAACATCCTTTTGCTGTATTTATGCTGTGCTAGCACCTAGCTTGGATTTATCTGTGGAATTACCTCTAGTTATATACACTGGTATATGTGCTATTTTCTGCTTTGTGCTCTTTGGTTTTTATCTTTTATATGTGATGTACTATTGATAATAAAGCTTGTTTCATACTTTGTTATACTAGATCAGACTCCGTTTTCTCCTTATTTATATATGATCTTTTGAGTCGTTTGTTCTATATTCACAACATGCAATTTAGCATGTGTAAGCAAATGTTTGCTGGGTAACTTATGTACCTTTTTCAATATACATAAAAATGCGTTTGGGACTAATTTTGCAATTAATGCAGGAGCAGCACTTGATATATTACTGTGCGGGGCTGGAGCAGCGCTCGTTACATTCCTGTGCGAGGCTGGAGCAGCGCTCGTTATATTCCTGTGCGGGGCTGGAGCAGCGCTCGTTATATTCCTGTGCGAGGCTGGAGCAGCGCTCGTTACATTCCTGTGCGAGGCTGGAGCAGCGCTCGTTATATTCCTGTGCGAGGCTGGAGCAGCGCTCGTTATATTCCTGTGCGGGGCTGGAGCAGCGCTCGTTATATTCCTGTGCGGGGCTGGAGCAGCGCTCGTTATATTCCTGTGCGGGGCTGGAGCAGCGCTCGATATATTCCTGTGCGGGGCTGGAGCAGCGCTCGTTATATTCCTGTGCGGGGCTGGAGCAGCGCTCGATATATTCCTGTGCGGGGCTGGAGCAGCGCTCGATATATTCCTGTGCGGGGCTGGAGCAGCGCTCGTTATATTCCTGTGCGGGACTGGAGCAGCGCTCGTTATATTCCTGTGCGGGGCTGGAGCAGCGCTCGTTATATTCCTGTGCGGGGCTGGAGCAGCGCTCATTATATTCCTGTGCGGGGCTGGAGCAACGCTCGTTATATTCCTGTGCGGGGCTGGAGCAGCGCTCGTTATATTCCTGTGCGGGGCTGGAGCAGCGCTCGTTATATTCCTGTGCGGGGCTGGAGCAGCGCTCGTTATATTCCTGTGCGGGGCTGGAGCAGCGCTCGTTATATTCCTGTGCGGGGCTGGAGCAGCGCTCGTTATATTCCTGTGCGGGGCTGTAGTGATAACTTGAACTGGGTGGTTGGGGGGGCATCTATCATTACATTTGCACCCAGGATTTTGTTTTTATTGTGACATATCTTTGTCTTAAATTTGGGCAGAAAATTTATCAGTGTTTTATGCAACTTATTACACCAATTTTTTTTAAGTATCTGCGCCAAAACTTAAAAATAACAAAAGCAACTTGGTAAGCTTTTAGCACGAAATACCCGTATTGTGTATCAGATGTAAGATGTCGCCTGATGTTGCAGCGGGTCTCTCTCGGGGCGCTGCTGGATGTCGCAGGACACCGCACTCAGGACACTGCCAGATGTATGCGATGCTTTCTCGGGGTCCCACCGGATGTCGCAGTGGGGCGCATTCAGGACACCACAGGATGTTGCAGCAGGGCACTCTCAGGATGTCACGGGATGTGGCAGCGGGGTACACTCAGGGCGGTGACAGATTTGGCAGCAGGGCGCTCTTAGGGTGCAGCTGGATGTGGAAGCGGGGTGCTGTTGGGGTGCAGCCGGATGTGGAAGTGGGGCGCTCTTAGGGTGCAGCCGGGTGGGGGGGAGCTCTTGGGGTGCAGCCTGATGTGGAAGCTGGGAGCTCTTAGGGTGCTGACGGATGTGGGAGTGGGGCGCTCTTGGGGTGCAGCCGGATGTGGCAGCGGGGGCGCTTTTGGGGTGCAGCCGGATGTGGCAGCGGGGCGCTTTTGGGGTGTGGTAGCGGGGCGATTGTCTCACACTTTCTGATTATGGGGTCTACTTCTTGCAGTCACGGGTTACATAAGTTCTTTTCCTGTCGGGGAATCGCGATCGCCGTAGAATATTTCTGGAATAAAGGACACCGGAATATAACAGTGTTTGTTCCTCAGTGGAGGACGAAGCGAGACCCCAACATTACAGGTAACGGGCGCCGTCACATGTCACTGATGTGTGTGTAAGGTCTGTGAGCTCTTTCTTCATTACAGCCCCAGATGTGTACACCCGGTACACACTCCAGTGAGCGTGCATGTGTGGAAGGAAAGCAGAATAAGCTGTGCGAGACCCTCTGCACCCCTCCACCCCTACTTCCTTCCAGTGGTCTTCAGTACAAAGGTAGTGGGGGGTCCGTGGTCTGACATTTCGACCAATCACCCGATTGCAGTTCCTGGATGTAGATGGTGAACACAACAGCGCCATACACTGTGTAGTGGCTATTCTCAGGAACTGCAGCCCAGCCCATTACCTTCAATAGGTTGTCAGTATATATATCGTGGATGGCCCCTTTAATTGCAGCCGTACTAACACATGACCATTGTGTTTCCCTTTCTACATTTCTACAGAGCAGCACTTCCTCCAGCAGCTGGAAGAGCTGGGAATCCTATCGTTCACCCCCTCAAGGACCGTGCTGGGCTCCCGAATCTGCTCTCACGATGACAGGTGTGTAGGTCTTCGCACGTATCTCTCCCCCCACCCCCATGGCATTGGCACGTATGTTTCCCCCACACTCGTGGCGTTGGCACGTATCTCTCCCCCCACCCCCGTGGCGTCGGCACGTATCTCTCCCCCCACCCTCTTGGCGTCGGCACGTATCTCTCCCCCCACCCTCTTGGCGTCGGCACGTATCTCTCCCCCCACCCTCGTGGCGTCGGCACGTATCTCTCCTCCCACCCCCGTGGCGTCAGCACGTATCTCTCCTCCCACCCCCGTGGCGTCGGCACTTATCTCTCCCCCCACCCTCGTGGCATGGGCACGTATCTCTCCCCCCACCCTCATGGCGTCAGCACGTACCTCTCCCCCCATGGCGTCGTCTCGTTGCCCCGTACTAACTAATCATCCTCCTGCAGCCGTGCATTAGATATCCGCACGTTAGGGTCTCGGGTATGACGTGCGATGTTCGGCTCCGGGGTAAACTCTATTTCTTCTTGTCCTGCAGGTTCCTGCTGCACTTGGCTGAAAAGACGGGAGGAATCATAGTCACAAATGACAATCTCCGAGAGTTTGTGGTAGAATCTCTGGCATGGACCAAGATTATAAAGGAAAGGTCGGTGCTCCTTGTTCTCTGGGTGCGGAGATCCGAGGTTTTTTCATTTTAGTAATTGGTGGGATATTGATCGGATACGTCAGCGCTTACTGATCCTGAGAATGGACGCCCCCCCCATTGGAGAATACATGGGGGGTCGCATGATAACACAACCCCTATAGACTTATTCTATTATTCACCATAATTGGTTTATATTTCATGTATGGAATTCCGTTTTAATAGGTTTCTATGGAAGCTTAAAGCTTGGTTTCAAAGGGTTAAGTTATGAAGTAAGCTGCGCTGTGCGTGAGCAGGTTCCAGCTGGTTTCACCCGGTTTTATTCCCGCAATTTTTGCGGGTTATGATTGGTTGTTAAGAAAAAAGCGGGAAGATTTTTTTCCTATTTAATCAGCTGTTCCATCAGCTGTCTCTCAGTCACCTGATGAAGACAGAAGACAGCTGATGGATTCCCTACTACAGCAGCTGATCCGGAGGGCGGAGGCTGAGGGCGGCGCTGAGTGGCTGCAGAGTTGCTTATCTATGGGACCGGCTATAAAACCTACCACCGAGCCTCAGGTCTCAGCTTCTCCTGCATCACCGCTGCCTCCCCCTTCCCAGCATTTGGAGCCCGCTACTATATCTCCGAGAGCAAGTCGGAGCCCCAAGAGGAACCGGAGGGCGAGAGTGGTATACTCGCCAGTGCCGCCATCTTCGCGCGTCCCTGAGCGCTCTAGGAGTGGACGCGCTGGAGGTCGGAGTTCGGCTAGGCGGAAGTCTCGGAGCGCGTCGCGGGAACTTCTTTCAGGTCGGCCGACGTCACAAGCCCCAGCGCCGGATGCTGTCGTCAGAACCGGCGCGTCAAGAATAGAAGATCCTATTTCAATTCCGGTTACAGCGGGGAGCTGTGAAGATTTATCTAACCGCTGTGGCCGTACAAGCGCTGCAGCGGTCCAGGGAGCCTGGGACGCCGCATCGCTGGGCAGTGCAGAGAATGCCTGTTATGGCAACTCATCCGCCGCTGCTGCAGCCGCCAGATCGTGGGTCAGCGGTCCTTCACACAGCCAAGAAGAAAGGTATCTTCAGCAGCGTTCGCATTCGCCTGCAGGAGTAGGCTTGAGTGCTAGCAGCGCTGTCAACCAAGACCTGGGACGTCGCGGAGATGGTGAGAATATATCTGTCCCTCTGTCTGTCCACTCTCTGAATATGAAAGAGCTAATTAAGGAAGCTCTGGATGATTATTTGGGCAGCAATGTTTTGTCAACTGCTCATAGATCTTCCACGAGCGAAATGAATTCTGGCAGCTCTGGTATTGTTTTAAGGCCTGGGCTGCCAGAGATTCTTTTAAAAGAATCGTTAACATGTGAAGTGTCACCTTTGGGCTTTCATCTGAGCCCTGCAGTAAAGCAGCTGATTTGGAACAGAGCATTTATTGATTTATTTTCTTTATTACCGTCTGTCAGGGATCAGCAGAATAGGTATGAAAAAAAAGAGGATACTGACGAAAAAAAGAAATCTAATCCAGTAAAATCTTTTAATAACTGGATACAAGCTTTTTCCATCTATTCTGCTGTCCTAGGCGAAAAATACCCCAATCTTTGCTCTGGGCTTTTTCAGCACTTAGATTGTATTTTAGAGGCATACCGAAATTTTGGCGGTATGGCCTGGCTCCTTTACGACGAGGCTTTCAGGCAGAAGCTGTCAATGTTCCCTAATTTGGCTTGGGGTAATAAAGATGTCGGATTGTGGATTTCCTTAATGATGCCTCAGAGGTTTCCATCCCATAAGCAGACCCCTAGCCCCATGTTAAAAAGGGTGTGTGCTTTGCATATAATGAGTCATCATGTAAATGGGCTCAGAATTGCAGATTTCGGCATGAATGCTCCTTCTGTGGGGGCATTCATCCAATGGCCAAATGTTACAAAAAGCAAATGCAAGGTATTCAGCACCCTGGCAATAGAGAAACCTTTTCTAAAGGCAACGACGCCAGTGAACCTGGGAAACATGGTGCCATGGTTAAAAATATACCCCGATCAGGAGAGTAGCTCGCTTCTTTTTGAAGGTTTCTTAAAGGGATTTTTTGTACCCCCTTTTTCGGGCGCGGGCTGCAGGGTGGTGTCTAACCTTCCGTCTGCACTTGAATTCCCAGAAGTTGTAGAGGAAAAAATCGGAGCAGAGTTAAAATTAGGTAGAGTGTCTGGTCCATTTGATACTCCCCCATTTGAAAATTTTAGGATTTCACCGTTAGGTGTCGTTCCTAAAAAAGACAGCGGGTCCTTTAGACTCATACATCATTTGTCATTTCCGAAAGGAGAATCGCTGAATGATGAAGTGGGCAGTTTTAATTGTTCGGTTCAATACACATCTTTTGATGTGGCAATAGATTTATTAAGGACATTTGGTCGCGATGCCCTTATGGCTAAATCGGACATTAAGTCTGCATTTAGGATTTTACCAGTTAATCCAGAAGGGTTCAATTCCCTAGGTTTTTCATTTCAGAATAAATTTTTCTTCGATAGATGTCTCCCGATGGGATTTTCTTTGTCCTGCTTCTATTTTGAGTCGTTTTCCACATTTATTCAATGGGTTGTTGAGTTTGATTTTTCGGGAGGCGGTATGTTACACTATCTAGACGACTTTTTGTTTATTGGCCCGGCTGAGTCATGTAAATGCCAGTCATTGCTAGATAGGTTTTTAGAAATATGCGACCAGTTCGGTGTTCCAATTGCCTTTGAAAAAACGGTTCCTCCTTGCACGTCAATTGAATTTTTAGGTATTCTGATTGATTCTCATAATATGTGTTGTTCTTTGCCTGCTGAAAAATTGCTTAAATTACAATCCGCAATTTCCCTCTGTTTAATTTTGGAGAAGGTCACATTAAAAGAGCTGCAGTCTTTATTGGGTCTTTTAAATTTTGCATTGAGAATTATCCCCATGGGTAGGGTGTTTTCTAGGAGGTTGTACGAAGCCACAACAGGTCATTCTTCTCCTAATTCTCATATACGCCTGGGGAAGGATTTAAAAGATGATTTGAAAATTTGGCTCCGATTTTTATCTAGTTTTAATGGTAGGACTATGTGGCAGGACTCTTTCGTACCATCAGAGGATATTGGTTTAAATTTCTATTCAGATAGGGAGTTTGGATTTGGCATATCCTTAACCTCCCGTTGGTCTTCAGAGGCTTGGCCTTCTTTTTGGCAGGAGCTAGGGGTGTTGGATAACCAGACTGTTTTGGATTTATTTTCTATATATTTGTGTTTGCAGTTATGGGGTGCTTTATTGAAGGACAGGAGAATCTTAATTCCTTCTAATAATCAAGGTGTAATTTTTGCTTTGAATACTCTTTCATCCAAGAATAAATGGGCAGCTAGGATTCTTAAACAGGTTGTTTTTCTCTGCTTAGAATTTAATATTTGGTTAAAAGCAATTTCTTGCTCTAATGAGAATTGTACTAATTCCGTATATCTTTGTCACCGTCAGCTGTTTCTTTTCAAGAGGGAATCCCTGAAAGAGGAGGAGGACAGAGTTTTTTGCCCACAGGGAATATGGAATGTGATTCTGGAATAATTTCTCACTTCATTACTAAATCCCTGGCTGATAGAACATGGGCCGATTATTCGGCAGCATGGAAACTTTGGATGGATTTTTGTTTAGTCAAGAACCACACTTATAGTGATTGTACGGTAGGGATGGCACTTAGTTTTTTAGAGAATTTAGTACAGAGAGGTTTATCGTTTTCAGCTTTATCTAAAAATGTAGCAGGAATATCTTTCTTTTTGAAGATGCTAAGTGTGAGGCCAATGTCAGACATATTTCAGGTTAGGCAGTTCTTAAAGGGATTTAGGAAAACTTATTTTAAGCCGGACGATCGTCGTCCTATTTCTTTTAAATTGCTAAAAGATCTCTGCTCTTGTCTAGCTTCGGTTTGCGTTAATGAATTTGAAGCATGTCTTTTCTCTACAGCCTTCTCTATAGCCTTTTTTGCGGCCCTCCGGGTGAGTGAATTAGTATCCCAGAAAAAATCTCTCCCTTCTGGCTTGTCGTTTGATGATGTTAAATTTTTTAAGTCACATGTTATGCTATCTATTAAGAAATCAAAGACAGACCAGATGGGTAGAGGTTCATTCGTACGCTTAAATTCTATCAATGACAGGGTCATTTGTCCTGTTGCCAATGCTAAGAGATGGGCGTTACTACGCCCCAAAATTGCTGGACCATTTTTTATTCACGCTAATGGGGAACCTGCAACTATTTTCCAATTTAATTTTATCCTTAAAAAGTGTTTGAAAGTATTGAACCTATCGGATCAAAAAAATTTCCTCTCATTCCTTCCGGATCGGGGCGGCAACTGAAGCCGCAAGACTGGGCCTTCAGGAGGGTAGAATAAAGAGTATAGGTAGATGGGAATCTAACAAGTTTAAGCTTTATATTCGTCCTGATTTGTATATTCCTTAATATGTGGTTCCTTTTTAGGTTTTCTATCAGTCTGGATTATCGGGCATTCCTATGTTTTTTGGTCAGAAAAAAGGGCAAGTGTGAGATCCTATTCAAAAAACCTTTCTTTTAATTCTTGTTTTCTTCAAGTTTTATGGTTTAGTAGGCGAGGAATGCAATGGAGGGAACTAATAGAAGAAATAAGAAAATTGAAAAAACACTGGCCTGCGCCTGATTTAATAATACTGCATTTGGGTGGTAATGATCTGGGTAAAGTTAGCACCCTTAATTTAATTGCTTCCATGAAGAGAGATATTTCTATTTTAAAAACTGAATTTTTTAATTGTTTTATAGTTTTTTCAGAAATTGTTCCTCGGTTCATTTGGTTTAACAACAACATGAAGTTTCTTGAGAAAATCCGGAAAAGACTTAACAGAAGCATGGAGAAATTTATGTATTTAATAGATGGTTTTTCTTTCAGGCATGTAGAGCTAGAAGAAGTAATTCCTGGAATGTACAGGGGCGATCTAGTTCACTTGTCAGAAGTGGGTTTGGATATTTTGAATCTGGATTTCCAATCTATGATTGAAAAATGGCTTTGGCGTTTTGGGGGGCCTCACCTTTTCAAGGAGAGGCGTTTGGGATAATCGCCCGTAGAATTCGGGTGGATTGTGATGAATTGGAGTATTATTAACTTATTTATTCAAATGGTTTATTGATGGTTATTGGATTAAAATATAATTTTATCAAAGTAACTCAAAATAAAACGCCACGGCCATTTCTTCCAACAAAAAATTTGGTGTCATGTGTATTTATTGGGATATGGATGGGGTTTGTGTTACCATGGACGCCCCCCCCCATTGGAGAATACATGGGGGGTCGCATGATAACACAACCCCTATAGACTTATTCTATTATTCACCATAATTGGTTTATATTTCATGTATGGAATTCCGTTTTAATAGGTTTCTATGGAAGCTTAAAGCTTGGTTTCAAAGGGTTAAGTTATGAAGTAAGCTGCGCTGTGCGTGAGCAGGTTCCAGCTGGTTTCACCCGGTTTTATTCCCGCAATTTTTGCGGGTTATGATTGGTTGTTAAGAAAAAAGCGGGAAGATTTTTTTCCTATTTAATCAGCTGTTCCATCAGCTGTCTCTCAGTCACCTGATGAAGACAGAAGACCCACCCGCCCCCCCTTAATTTATGCTGTTATTTTAAACTGTCGTGGCGTTTGTTTGTGGGATAATCGCCCGTAGAATTCGGGTGGATTGTGATGAATTGGAGTATTATTAACTTATTTATTCAAATGGTTTATTGATGGTTATTGGATTAAAATATAATTTTATCAAAGTAACTCAAAATAAAACGCCACGGCCATTTCTTCCAACAAAAAATTTGGTGTCATGTGTATTTATTGGGATATCGATGGGGTTTGTGTTACCATGGATATAGTGCCCCGCCGCCTCCGTGCTGCGGATCCTGCACAGTGTTACCTCTGCTGCAGTCAGGGTTATACCTCCTCTGCTCACTCTGCACCCAGAGGCGGGCAGAGGAGGCGGGTGGGCAGAGGATCCGAGCGTGATCAGCAGATATTGTACCCGGCCCTGTGCCGTTACCGGACGCTAGTGTCTCGGTGTGGACTCCGCAGATTTCTCAGTTTCGTGTTTTTTCTATCTCTTCAGATTATTACAGTTCACATTTGTTGGGGACATTTTCATGATCCCGGATGACCCACTGGGACGACATGGCCCGAAGCTGGATAATTTCCTCAGCAAGGAGTCCGAGCACAGGTGAGACGTCTCGCCGTGTCTCCACGTGTCCTTTTACCCTCCATTCGTAGGATGAGGAATTAAGGGGTAAACTTCCAAGACTCTCTATTTTGTGCCTTGATTTGATTTTTCAGGGTGATGCAGAGGCACAGACCTTATAATTACTGACGACCTCCAGTGCGGTTACTATACTGGGACCAGCAGACTGACACACCTGCCCATCAAAGCGCCCCTGTCCTCCTCTGTGTTTGTGTCTTGTTTATTAAAAATATTAAAAGCACATTAAAAGCTTTTCAGCCAAATAGGGCTTTTATTTATTTTTTTGGCTCTGGTTTATTTCTGGTCTCCAATCATCTCTGCGCTTTTTGCAGATGGCACTGTGCTCCAATGCGGATTTTGCTGCAGCCGATTCCTCCGTCATTTCCACTCTCGGCCTTAGGCTATGTTCACACTTTGCGGGTTTTGCCGCAGATCCGCAGCCGATTTGACACTGCGGATCCGCAGCAGTTTTCCATGCAGGGTACAGTACAATGTTACCCTATGGAAAACAAAACCTGCTGTGCCCACGCTGCGGATTTCCACGGAAAAAGCCGCACGTCACCGCTGTGCTCTGCTTTCACTTCACGGCCGGCAGTCAGTCAGTGCGGGAAGCAGACGGCGAGGGCCCTGACGGACACCGGAATGTGAGTATGTACTGTTTGTTTTTTTTTACATTTACGATGGTAACCAGGGTAAACATCGGGTTACTAAGCGCGGCCCTGCGCTTAGTAACCCAATGTTTACCCTGGTTACCCGGGGACCTCGGCACTGTTGGTCGCTGGAGAGCTGTCTGTGTGACAGCTCCCCAGCGACCACACAACGACTTACCAATGATCACGGCCAGGTCGTATCGCTGGTCGTGATCGTTGGTAAATCGTTTTGTGTAACGGTACCCTTAGAGGTGACTGGGGAGGAGGTGGCAGACTGAGAGGGGTCTGGGGAGGAGGTGGCAGACTGAGAGGGGTCTGGGGAGGAGGTGGCAGACTGAGGGGGGTCTGGGGAGGAGGTGGCAGACTGAGAGGGGTCTGGGGAGGAGGTGGCAGACTGAGAGGGGTCTGGGGAGGAGAAGGCGAACTGAGAGGGGTCTGGGGAGGAGAAGGCGAACTGAGAGGGGTCTGGGGAGGAGGTGGCGGACTGAGAGGGGTCTGGGGAGGAGGTGGCAGACTGAGAGGGGTCTGGGGAGGAGGTGGCAGACTGAGGGGGGTCTGGGGAGGAGGTGGCAGACTGAGAGGGGTCTGGGGAGGAGGTGGCAGACTGAGAGGGGTCTGGGGAGGAGGTGGCAGACTGAGGGGGGTCTGGGGAGGAGGTGGCAGACTGAGGGGGGTCTGGGGAGGAGGTGGCAGACTGAGAGGGGTCTGGGGAGGAGGTGGCAGACTGAGAGGGGTCTGGGGAGGAGGTGGCAGGATGCATATAGCAGTGGTTTATGCCGCATTCCTTAGGCCGGGGTCACACTTGTGAGTGTGATGCGAGAAACTCGCACATCAATACACGGCACTGTCGACGCACTCAGGACCGGCGTGTGCGGCTGTATAGAAATACATGCAACCGCACGCTTCGGTCCCGAGTGCCGGTGGCAGTTCCGGGTATTGATGCGAGAGACTTGGCGCGAGTTTCTCGCATCACACTCGCAATTGTGACACTGGCCTTACTGAAGATGTGTATGATGAGCCTGCGTGTGCGTGGAGAGGGAACAGCTGTGGCTTACCACTTCTCGGGATGTATGGTGACAATCACGTACATGAGCTGGGACCCTACTGATTTGGTTTTGGTCTGCTGTTTCTGTAGTGATGGGATAATGTGGCCTTCGGGTCATGCTCAGAGTATAACGCACTACACACATTAGTGATAATACTGTAAATCAGTGCCGGACTCTGTGTGGTCCCATTGATTTATAAAATACCCTGAGGGTTGGGTAATAAGATGCCTTCTTCCCTTTGTCCTTCCCTGGTGCTGATTCCTGTAAAGGCTATAAACAAATGATGAATTAGTCATTAACCGGGACGTCGTGTGAGCCAAGATATGAAATGTGCCTGATAACGTGTGGAAATCCCAGTGAGGGCTATGAGGAAGTTTCTGCTATACAGGAAGTTGTTGTGGATTTCTGCGGTCGGACAGAGGGAAGTGTGCGGAGTCGGGTCACAGCGCAGGGAAACTCCACACCGTGCTCCATGATATACTGAGAAATTACGGAGAGTCCCGCCGATGCTCGCCTTATTCATTCATCCTTTTTTATTCTTCAAACTGATTTTTATAACTTATTTCTCGCCAATATTATAATTGCATCTATGTAGAGCGCAGCAGCCGGTGACAGCCATTTCTACTGTTGTGCTCTGCATAGGTGCTGGCCGCCATTCATTGCTAGTTGAAGCTGCTCCTTTCGTCTCGGATCGTTTTGACCTTGTGGGGTATAGAGAGGTGAGATTTTATACCTCCCCCTCACCGCACCACTGCCTTTACCTGAGGATCTTACTCTTCTTTTTTCTTTATTTTTGCAGGAATATATTGAAGGCCTTTGTGAACCTGAGATGGAGAGGAAGGAAAGCTACCCCAAGGAGATGCATTGTATATTTGCTGGGGCCCAGAGTTTGTTCCTGAACCATCTGATTATGGACACTTGCGCCCACATCACCATGTTGGAGATCGGACTCCTCGGTATTAAAGGAGGAACAGAGCCCGTGGTTATGGCCCAGAGTCACATCCAGCAGTTTGTAAGACTTTTTAAAAATAATGAAAGTTTACCCCAAAGCCGAGAACTGGAAGTGAAAAAGAGGTTTAAATGTTTTGTGGAGGCCAATGCAGATAAGTACACCATGGACTTATTGTCACTGCCCAGCGCCTTAAAGGAGGAGCTGCTGAACCTCACGTTGGAGGATCAATCTTGTGACGCCGATCAGGAGATTGCCGCAGTTATTACCAATGCTAAGACACGTAGTAGTCCGTGCACAGAAACATCTAGAAAAAAACCTCGGGCCCCCGTAACGGAGTTGACCAGCCAGCTGGATTCTGTGTTTTCCAGTGTACCCGAGACAGCAGCTCATCCCGCACTCATGTCGCTCACCCAACAGGACAGATTGTCCACAAAGAGGCGATGCTCCGAGAATGAAGATCGATGTCCGAAGAAGCCGTTCTCCTTAGACTGCATCCAGAAAGACGGTCCCGTCTCAAGTGCCAGCGCCGCCACTACCAACTTGCCAATCATAGATCTGATGGCTGACTCTAGCGAAGACTCGTTGATCGACATGGACGAAGACGATCCCATAAGCTCCGAATCCGAGTACAAGATCCTTGTAAACTTTTTCAAGAACATGGGATATTCCAAGGAGGTGGTTGAGAAGGTTATCCGTGAGCTGGGGCAGTCCGAGGAGCTCTTAAAACTTCTTGATGAGATAAAAAAAGAAAGCAACAAGGTGCCGACGGCAAATATTGAGAGACGGCAAAATGCTAAAGACGGTAATGCATCTAAGCTGAGGCAGGAGGTGATGGAGGATCCGGTCAGGACACGCACAGCCGGCAATGAGGACTTGGGGAACGTCATGAAGAACAACCCAACAGCTACTCAAAGACTTCAGACTCAAGTATCCGGAACGGAAGGTAGTTTACCAAAGAATTTTACTTTTGTTGCAAGAGGTGCCTCCAGCCCTCCAAGGAATAATATCATCGTAATCCCAGACACACCTTCCAACGTCCTCCCATGGCCGCAGGTAACAAAACAGATTCCCATAAAATGCTTCAATTCTACCCATCCACCGAAACCTGTGCAGAGTGACGTGAAGCCCTCGGCATCTGTGAGACCAGAGAAGTACAACCCGCCGGTGACCGGGGTGCAGATATACCTCAACTCCATCAAGACCCCCTATAGGCTGGAGCTAAAAAATGAGCCGGGGAGAGTGGACCTGAAACACATAATCATCGATGGGAGCAACGTCGCTATCAGGTCAGTGCTTGTTACCAGACTGGTGGGTGAATTACAGTGCATGTCAGGAGCAGCGCTCATTATATTACTGTGCAGGAGCAGCGTTCGTTATATTATTGTGCAATGCAGGAGCAGTGCTCATTATATTACTGTGCAATGCAGGAGCAGCGCTCGTTATATTACTGTGCAATGCAGGAGCAGCACTTGTTATATTCCTGTGCGGGGCTGGAGCAGCGCTCGTTATATTCCTGTGCGAGGCTGGAGCAGCGCTCGTTACATTCCTGTGCGAGGCTGGAGCAGCGCTCGTTCTATTCCTGTGCGAGGTTGGAGCAGCGCTCGTTATATTCCTGTGCGGGGCTGGAGCAGCGCTCGTTATATTCCTGTGCGGGGCTGGAGCAGCGCTCGTTATATTCCTGTGCGGGGCTGGAGCAGCGCTCGATATATTCCTGTGCGGGGCTGGAGCAGCGCTCGTTATATTCCTGTGCGGGGCTGGAGCAGCGCTCGATATATTCCTGTGCGGGGCTGGAGCAGCGCTCGTTATATTCCTGTGCGGGGCTGGAGCAGCGCTCCATATATTCCTGTGCGGGGCTGGAGCAGCGCTCGTTATATTCCTGTGCGGGGCTGGAGCAGCGCTCGTTATATTCCTGTGCGGGGCTGGAGCAGCGCTCGTTATATTCCTGTGCGGGGCTGGAGCAGCGCTCGTTATATTCCTGTGCGGGGCTGGAGCAGCGCTCGTTATATTCCTGTGCGGGGCTGGAGCAGCGCTCGTTATATTCCTGTGCGGGGCTGGAGCAGCGCTCGTTATATTCCTGTGCGGGGCTGTAGTGATAACTTGAACTGGGTGGTTGGGGGGGCATCTATCATTACATTTGCACCCAGGATTTTGTTTTTATTGTGACATATCTTTGTCTTAAATTTGGGCAGAAAATTTATCAGTGTTTTATGCGACTTATTACACCAATTTTTTTTAAGTATCTGTGCCAAAACTTAAAAATAACAAAAGCAACTTGGTAAGCTTTTAGCACGAAATACCCGTATTGTGTATCAGATGTAAGATGTCGCCTGATGTTGCAGCGGGTCTCTCTCGGGGCGCTGCTGGATGTCGCAGGACACCGCACTCAGGACACTGCCAGATGTATGCGATGCTTTCTCGGGGTCCCACCGGATGTCGCAGTGGGGCGCTTTCAGGACACCACAGGATGTTGCAGCAGGGCACTCTCAGGATGTCACGGGATGTGGCAGCGGGGTACACTCAGGGCGGTGGCGGATTTGGCAGCAGGGCGCTCTTAGGGTGCAGCTGGATGTGGAAGCGGGGTGCTGTTGGGGTGCAGCCGGATGTGGAAGTGGGGCGCTCTTAGGGTGCAGCCAGGTGGGGGGGAGCTCTTGGGGTGCAGCCTGATGTGGAAGCTGGGAGCTCTTAGGGTGCAGCCTGATGTGGAAGCTGGGAGCTCTTAGGGTGCTGACGGATGTGGGAGTGGGGCGCTTTTGGGGTGCAGCCGGATGTGGCAGCGGGGGCGCTTTTGGGGTGCAGCCGGATGTGGCAGCGGGGCGCTTTTGGGGTGTGGTAGCGGGGCGATTGTCTCACACTTTCTGATTATGGGGTCTACTTCTTGCAGTCACGGGTTACATAAGTTCTTTTCCTGTCGGGGAATCGCGATCGCCGTAGAATATTTCTGGAATAAAGGACACCGGAATATAACAGTGTTTGTTCCTCAGTGGAGGACGAAGTGAGACCCCAACATTACAGGTAACGGGCGCCGTCACATGTCACTGATGTGTGTGTAAGGTCTGTGAGCTCTTTCTTCATTACAGCCCCAGATGTGTACACCCGGTACACACTCCAGTGAGCGTGCATGTGTGGAAGGAAAGCAGAATAAGCTGTGCGAGACCCTCTGCACCCCTCCACCCCTACTTCCTTCCAGTGGTCTTCAGTACAAAGGTAGTGGGGGGTCCGTGGTCTGACATTTCGACCAATCACCCGATTGCAGTTCCTGGATGTAGATGGTGAACACAACAGCGCCATACACTGTGTAGTGGCTATTCTCAGGAACTGCAGCCCAGCCCATTACCTTCAATAGGTTGTCAGTATATATATCGTGGATGGCCCCTTTAATTGCAGCCGTACTAACACATGACCATTGTGTTTCCCTTTCTACATTTCTACAGAGCAGCACTTCCTCCAGCAGCTGGAAGAGCTGGGAATCCTATCGTTCACCCCCTCAAGGACCGTGCTGGGCTCCCGAATCTGCTCTCACGATGACAGGTGTGTAGGTCTTCGCACGTATCTCTCCCCCCACCCCCATGGCATTGGCACGTATGTTTCCCCCCACACTCGTGGCGTTGGCACGTATCTCTCCCCCCACCCTCATGGCGTCGGCACGTATCTCTCCCCCCACCCCCGTGGCGTCGGCACGTATGTTTCCTCCCACCCTGTTGGCATCAGCACGTATCTCTCCCCCCACCCTCTTGGCGTCGGCACGTATCTCTCCCCCCACCCTCTTGGCGTCGGCACGTATCTCTCCCCCCACCCTCTTGGCGTCGGCACGTATCTCTCCCCCCACCCTCTTGGCGTCGGCACGTATCTCTCCCCCCACCCTCGTGGCGTCGGCACGTATCTCTCCCCCCACCCTCGTGGCGTCGGCACGTATCTCTCCTCCCACCCCCGTGGCGTCGGCACGTATCTCTCCTCCCACCCCCGTGGCGTCGGCACTTATCTCTCCCCCCACCCTCGTGGCATGGGCACGTATCTCTCCCCCCACCCTCATGGCGTCAGCACGTACCTCTCCCCCCATGGCGTCGTCTCGTTGCCCCGTACTAACTAATCATCCTCCTGCAGCCGTGCATTAGATATCCGCACGTTAGGGTCTCGGGTATGACGTGCGATGTTCGGCTCCGGGGTAAACTCTATTTCTTCTTGTCCTGCAGGTTCCTGCTGCACTTGGCTGAAAAGACGGGAGGAATCATAGTCACAAATGACAATCTCCGAGAGTTTGTGGTAGAATCTCTGGCATGGACCAAGATTATAAAGGAAAGGTCGGTGCTCCTTGTTCTCTGGGTGCGGAGATCCGAGGTTTTTTCATTTTAGTAATTGGTGGGATATTGATCGGATACGTCAGCGCTTACTGATCCTGAGAATGGATGTAGTGCCCCGCCGCCTCCGTGCTGCGGATCCTGCACAGTGTTACCTCTGCTGCAGTCAGGGTTATACCTCCTCTGCTCACTCTGCACCCAGAGGCGGGCAGAGGAGGCGGGTGGGCAGAGGATCCGAGCGTGATCAGCAGATATTGTACCCGGCCCTGTGCCGTTACCGGACGCTAGTGTCTCGGTGTGGACTCCGCAGATTTCTCAGTTTCGTGTTTTTTCTATCTCTTCAGATTATTACAGTTCACATTTGTTGGGGACATTTTCATGATCCCGGATGACCCACTGGGACGACATGGCCCGAAGCTGGATAATTTCCTCAGCAAGGAGTCCGAGCACAGGTGAGACGTCTCGCCGTGTCTCCACGTGTCCTTTTACCCTCCATTCGTAGGATGAGGAATTAAGGGGTAAACTTCCAAGACTCTCTATTTTGTGCCTTGATTTGATTTTTCAGGGTGATGCAGAGGCACAGACCTTATAATTACTGACGACCTCCAGTGCGGTTACTATACTGGGACCAGCAGACTGACACACCTGCCCATCAAAGCGCCCCTGTCTTCCTCTGTGTTTGTGTCTTGTTTATTAAAAATATTAAAAGCACATTAAAAGCTTTTCAGCCAAATAGGGCTTTTATTTATTTTTTTGGCTCTGGTTTATTTCTGGTCTCCAATCATCTCTGCGCTTTTTGCAGATGGCACTGTGCTCCAATGCGGATTTTGCTGCAGCCGATTCCTCCGTCATTTCCACTCTCGGCCTTAGGCTATGTTCACACTTTGCGGGTTTTGCCGCAGATCCGCAGCGGATTTGACACTGCGGATCCGCAGCAGTTTTCCATGCAGGGTACAGTACAATGTTACCCTATGGAAAACAAAACCTGCTGTGCCCACGCTGCGGATTTCCACGGAAAAAGCCGCACGTCACCGCTGTGCTCTGCTTTCACTTCACGGCCGGCAGTCAGTCAGTGCGGGAAGCAGACGGCGAGGGCCCTGACGGACACCGGAATGTGAGTATGTACTGTTAGTTTTTTTTTACATTTACGATGGTAACCAGGGTAAACATCGGGTTACTAAGCGCGGCCCTGCGCTTAGTAACCCAATGTTTACCCTGGTTACCCTGGGACCTCGGCACTGTTGGTCGCTGGAGAGCTGTCTGTGTGACAGCTCCCCAGCGACCACACAACGACTTACCAATGATCACGGCCAGGTCGTATCGCTGGTCGTGATCGTTGGTAAATCGTTTTGTGTAACGGTACCCTTAGAGGTGACTGGGGAGGAGGTGGCAGACTGAGAGGGGTCTGGGGAGGAGGTGGCAGACTGAGAGGGGTCTGGGGAGGAGGTGGCAGACTGAGGGGGGTCTGGGGAGGAGGTGGCAGACTGAGAGGGGTCTGGGGAGGAGGTGGCAGACTGAGAGGGGTCTGGGGAGGAGAAGGCGAACTGAGAGGGGTCTGGGGAGGAGAAGGCGAACTGAGAGGGGTCTGGGGAGGAGGTGGCGGACTGAGAGGGGTCTGGGGAGGAGGTGGCAGACTGAGAGGGGTCTGGGGAGGAGGTGGCAGACTGAGGGGGGTCTGGGGAGGAGGTGGCAGACTGAGAGGGGTCTGGGGAGGAGGTGGCAGACTGAGAGGGGTCTGGGGAGGAGGTGGCAGACTGAGGGGGGTCTGGGGAGGAGGTGGCAGACTGAGGGGGGTCTGGGGAGGAGGTGGCAGACTGAGAGGGGTCTGGGGAGGAGGTGGCAGACTGAGAGGGGTCTGGGGAGGAGGTGGCAGGATGCATATAGCAGTGGTTTATGCCGCATTCCTTAGGCCGGGGTCACACTTGTGAGTGTGATGCGAGAAACTCGCACATCAATACACGGCACTGTCGACGCACTCAGGACCGGCGTGTGCGGCTGTATAGAAATACATGCAACCGCACGCTTCGGTCCCGAGTGCCGGTGGCAGTTCCGGGTATTGATGCGAGAGACTTGGCGCGAGTTTCTCGCATCACACTCGCAATTGTGACACTGGCCTTACTGAAGATGTGTATGATGAGCCTGCGTGTGCGTGGAGAGGGAACAGCTGTGGCTTACCACTTCTCGGGATGTATGGTGACAATCACGTACATGAGCTGGGACCCTACTGATTTGGTTTTGGTCTGCTGTTTCTGTAGTGATGGGATAATGTGGCCTTCGGGTCATGCTCAGAGTATAACGCACTACACACATTAGTGATAATACTGTAAATCAGTGCCGGACTCTGTGTGGTCCCATTGATTTATAAAATACCCTGAGGGTTGGGTAATAAGATGCCTTCTTCCCTTTGTCCTTCCCTGGTGCTGATTCCTGTAAAGGCTATAAACAAATGATGAATTAGTCATTAACCGGGACGTCGTGTGAGCCAAGATATGAAATGTGCCTGATAACGTGTGGAAATCCCAGTGAGGGCTATGAGGAAGTTTCTGCTATACAGGAAGTTGTTGTGGATTTCTGCGGTCGGACAGAGGGAAGTGTGCGGAGTCGGGTCACAGCGCAGGGAAACTCCACACCGTGCTCCATGATATACTGAGAAATTACGGAGAGTCCCGCCGATGCTCGCCTTATTCATTCATCCTTTTTTATTCTTCAAACTGATTTTTATAACTTATTTCTCGCCAATATTATAATTGCATCTATGTAGAGCGCAGCAGCCGGTGACAGCCATTTCTACTGTTGTGCTCTGCATAGGTGCTGGCCGCCATTCATTGCTAGTTGAAGCTGCTCCTTTCGTCTCGGATCGTTTTGACCTTGTGGGGTATAGAGAGGTGAGATTTTATACCTCCCCCTCACCGCACCACTGCCTTTACCTGAGGATCTTACTCTTCTTTTTTCTTTATTTTTGCAGGAATATATTGAAGGCCTTTGTGAACCTGAGATGGAGAGGAAGGAAAGCTACCCCAAGGAGATGCATTGTATATTTGCTGGGGCCCAGAGTTTGTTCCTGAACCATCTGATTATGGACACTTGCGCCCACATCACCATGTTGGAGATCGGACTCCTCGGTATTAAAGGAGGAACAGAGCCCGTGGTTATGGCCCAGAGTCACATCCAGCAGTTTGTAAGACTTTTTAAAAATAATGAAAGTTTACCCCAAAGCCGAGAACTGGAAGTGAAAAAGAGGTTTAAATGTTTTGTGGAGGCCAATGCAGATAAGTACACCATGGACTTATTGTCACTGCCCAGCGCCTTAAAGGAGGAGCTGCTGAACCTCACGTTGGAGGATCAATCTTGTGACGCCGATCAGGAGATTGCCGCAGTTATTACCAATGCTAAGACACGTAGTAGTCCGTGCACAGAAACATCTAGAAAAAAACCTCGGGCCCCCGTAACGGAGTTGACCAGCCAGCTGGATTCTGTGTTTTCCAGTGTACCCGAGACAGCAGCTCATCCCGCACTCATGTCGCTCACCCAACAGGACAGATTGTCCACAAAGAGGCGATGCTCCGAGAATGAAGATCGATGTCCGAAGAAGCCGTTCTCCTTAGACTGCATCCAGAAAGACGGTCCCGTCTCAAGTGCCAGCGCCGCCACTACCAACTTGCCCATCATAGATCTGATGGCTGACTCTAGCGAAGACTCGTTGATCGACATGGACGAAGATGATCCCATAAGCTCCGAATCCGAGTACAAGATCCTTGTAAACTTTTTCAAGAACATGGGATATTCCAAGGAGGTGGTTGAGAAGGTTATCCGTGAGCTGGGGCAGTCCGAGGAGCTCTTAAAACTTCTTGATGAGATAAAAAAAGAAAGCAACAAGGTGCCGACGGCAAATATTGAGAGACGGCAAAATGCTAAAGACGGTAATGCATCTAAGCTGAGGCAGGAGGTGATGGAGGATCCGGTCAGGACACGCACAGCCGGCAATGAGGACTTGGGGAACGTCATGAAGAACAACCCAACAGCTACTCAAAGACTTCAGACTCAAGTATCCGGAACGGAAGGTAGTTTACCAAAGAATTTTACTTTTGTTGCAAGAGGTGCCTCCAGCCCTCCAAGGAATAATATCATCGTAATCCCAGACACACCGGGACCTTCCAACGTCCTCCCATGGCCGCAGGTAACAAAACAGATTCCCATAAAATGCTTCAATTCTACCCATCCACCGAAACCTGTGCAGAGTGACGTGAAGCCCTCGGCATCTGTGAGACCAGAGAAGTACAACCCGCCGGTGACCGGGGTGCAGATATACCTCAACTCCATCAAGACCCCCTATAGGCTGGAGCTAAAAAATGAGCTGGGGAGAGTGGACCTGAAACACATAATCATCGATGGGAGCAACGTCGCTATCAGGTCAGTGCTTGTTACCAGACTGGTGGGTGAATTACAGTGCATGTCAGGAGCAGCGCTCATTATATTACTGTGCAGGAGCAGCGTTCGTTATATTATTGTGCAATGCAGGAGCAGTACTCATTATATTACTGTGCAATGCAGGAGCAGCGCTCGTTATATTACTGTGCAATGCAGGAGCAGCACTTGTTATATTCCTGTGCGGGGCTGGAGCAGCGCTCGTTATATTCCTGTGCGAGGCTGGAGCAGCGCTCGTTACATTCCTGTGCGAGGCTGGAGCAGCGCTCGTTATATTCCTGTGCGAGGTTGGAGCAGCGCTCGTTATATTCCTGTGCGGGGCTGGAGCAGCGCTCGTTATATTCCTGTGCGGGGCTGGAGCAGCGCTCGTTATATTCCTGTGCGGGGCTGGAGCAGCGCTCGATATATTCCTGTGCGGGGCTAGAGCAGCGCTCGTTACATTCCTGTGCGAGGCTGGAGCAGCGCTCGTTATATTCCTGTGCGAGGTTGGAGCAGCGCTCGTTATATTCCTGTGCGGGGCTGGAGCAGCGCTCGTTATATTCCTGTGCGGGGCTGGAGCAGCGCTCGTTATATTCCTGTGCGGGGCTGGAGCAGCGCTCGATATATTCCTGTGCGGGGCTGGAGCAGCGCTCGTTACATTCCTGTGCGAGGCTGGAGCAGCGCTCGTTATATTCCTGTGCGAGGCTGGAGCAGCGCTCGTTATATTCCTGTGCGGGGCTGGAGCAGCGCTCGTTATATTCCTGTGCGGGGCTGGAGCAGCGCTCGTTATATTCCTGTGCGGGGCTGGAGCAGCGCTCGATATATTCCTGTGCGGGGCTGGAGCAGCGCTCGTTATATTCCTGTGCGGGGCTGGAGCAGCGCTCCATATATTCCTGTGCGGGGCTGGAGCAGCGCTCGTTATATTCCTGTGCGGGGCTGGAGCAGCGCTCGTTATATTCCTGTGCGGGGCTGGAGCAGCGCTCGTTATATTCCTGTGCGGGGCTGGAGCAGCGCTCGTTATATTCCTGTGCGGGGCTGGAGCAGCGCTCGTTATATTCCTGTGCGGGGCTGGAGCAGCGCTCGTTATATTCCTGTGCGGGGCTGGAGCAGCGCTCGTTATATTCCTGTGCGGGGCTGTAGTGATAACTTGAACTGGGTGGTTGGGGGGGCATCTATCATTACATTTGCACCCAGGATTTTGTTTTTATTGTGACATATCTTTGTCTTAAATTTGGGCAGAAAATTTATCAGTGTTTTATGCGACTTATTACACCAATTTTTTTTAAGTATCTGTGCCAAAACTTAAAAATAACAAAAGCAACTTGGTAAGCTTTTAGCACGAAATACCCGTATTGTGTATCAGATGTAAGATGTCGCCTGATGTTGCAGCGGGTCTCTCTCGGGGCGCTGCTGGATGTCGCAGGACACCGCACTCAGGACACTGCCAGATGTATGCGATGCTTTCTCGGGGTCCCACCGGATGTCGCAGTGGGGCGCTTTCAGGACACCACAGGATGTTGCAGCAGGGCACTCTCAGGATGTCACGGGATGTGGCAGCGGGGTACACTCAGGGCGGTGGCGGATTTGGCAGCAGGGCGCTCTTAGGGTGCAGCTGGATGTGGAAGCGGGGTGCTGTTGGGGTGCAGCCGGATGTGGAAGTGGGGCGCTCTTAGGGTGCAGCCGGGTGGGGGGGAGCTCTTGGGGTGCAGCCTGATGTGGAAGCTGGGAGCTCTTAGGGTGCAGCCTGATGTGGAAGCTGGGAGCTCTTAGGGTGCTGACGGATGTGGGAGTGGGGCGCTTTTGGGGTGCAGCCGGATGTGGCAGCGGGGGCGCTTTTGGGGTGCAGCCGGATGTGGCAGCGGGGCGCTTTTGGGGTGTGGTAGCGGGGCGATTGTCTCACACTTTCTGATTATGGGGTCTACTTCTTGCAGTCACGGGTTACATAAGTTCTTTTCCTGTCGGGGAATCGCGATCGCCGTAGAATATTTCTGGAATAAAGGACACCGGAATATAACAGTGTTTGTTCCTCAGTGGAGGATGAAGTGAGACTCCAACATTACAGGTAACGGGCGCCGTCACATGTCACTGATGTGTGTGTAAGGTCTGTGAGCTCTTTCTTCATTACAGCCCCAGATGTGTACACCCGGTACACACTCCAGTGAGCGTGCATGTGTGGAAGGAAAGCAGAATAAGCTGTGCGAGACCCTCTGCACCCCTCCACCCCTACTTCCTTCCAGTGGTCTTCAGTACAAAGGTAGTGGGGGGTCCGTGGTCTGACATTTCGACCAATCACCCGATTGCAGTTCCTGGATGTAGATGGTGAACACAACAGCGCCATACACTGTGTAGTGGCTATTCTCAGGAACTGCAGCCCAGCCCATTACCTTCAATAGGTTGTCAGTATATATATCGTGGATGGCCCCTTTAATTGCAGCCGTACTAACACATGACCATTGTGTTTCCCTTTCTACATTTCTACAGAGCAGCACTTCCTCCAGCAGCTGGAAGAGCTGGGAATCCTATCGTTCACCCCCTCAAGGACCGTGCTGGGCTCCCGAATCTGCTCTCACGATGACAGGTGTGTAGGTCTTCGCACGTATCTCTCCCCCCACACCCATGGCATTGGCACGTATGTTTCCCCCACACTCGTGGCGTTGGCACGTATCTCTCCCCCCACCCTCATGGCGTCGGCACGTATCTCTCCCCCCACCCCCGTGGCGTCGGCACGTATCTCTCCCCCCACCCTCTTGGCGTCGGCACGTATCTCTCCCCCCACCCTCTTGGCGTCGGCACGTATCTCTCCCCCCACCCTCGTGGCGTCGGCACGTATCTCTCCTCCCACCCCCGTGGCGTCAGCACGTATCTCTCCTCCCACCCCCGTGGCGTCGGCACTTATCTCTCCCCCCACCCTCGTGGCATGGGCACGTATCTCTCCCCCCACCCTCATGGCGTCAGCACGTACCTCTCCCCCCATGGCGTCGTCTCGTTGCCCCGTACTAACTAATCATCCTCCTGCAGCCGTGCATTAGATATCCGCACGTTAGGGTCTCGGGTATGACGTGCGATGTTCGGCTCCGGGGTAAACTCTATTTCTTCTTGTCCTGCAGGTTCCTGCTGCACTTGGCTGAAAAGACGGGAGGAATCATAGTCACAAATGACAATCTCCGAGAGTTTGTGGTAGAATCTCTGGCATGGACCAAGATTATAAAGGAAAGGTCGGTGCTCCTTGTTCTCTGGGTGCGGAGATCCGAGGTTTTTTCATTTTAGTAATTGGTGGGATATTGATCGGATACGTCAGCGCTTACTGATCCTGAGAATGGATGTAGTGCCCCGCCGCCTCCGTGCTGCGGATCCTGCACAGTGTTACCTCTGCTGCAGTCAGGGTTATACCTCCTCTGCTCACTCTGCACCCAGAGGCGGGCAGAGGAGGCGGGTGGGCAGAGGATCCGAGCGTGATCAGCAGATATTGTACCCGGCCCTGTGCCGTTACCGGACGCTAGTGTCTCGGTGTGGACTCCGCAGATTTCTCAGTTTCGTGTTTTTTCTATCTCTTCAGATTATTACAGTTCACATTTGTTGGGGACATTTTCATGATCCCGGATGACCCACTGGGACGACATGGCCCGAAGCTGGATAATTTCCTCAGCAAGGAGTCCGAGCACAGGTGAGACGTCTCGCCGTGTCTCCACGTGTCCTTTTACCCTCCATTCGTAGGATGAGGAATTAAGGGGTAAACTTCCAAGACTCTCTATTTTGTGCCTTGATTTGATTTTTCAGGGTGATGCAGAGGCACAGACCTTATAATTACTGACGACCTCCAGTGCGGTTACTATACTGGGACCAGCAGACTGACACACCTGCCCATCAAAGCGCCCCTGTCTTCCTCTGTGTTTGTGTCTTGTTTATTAAAAATATTAAAAGCACATTAAAAGCTTTTCAGCCAAATAGGGCTTTTATTTATTTTTTTGGCTCTGGTTTATTTCTGGTCTCCAATCATCTCTGCGCTTTTTGCAGATGGCACTGTGCTCCAATGCGGATTTTGCTGCAGCCGATTCCTCCGTCATTTCCACTCTCGGCCTTAGGCTATGTTCACACTTTGCGGGTTTTGCCGCAGATCCGCAGCGGATTTGACACTGCGGATCCGCAGCAGTTTTCCATGCAGGGTACAGTACAATGTTACCCTATGGAAAACAAAACCTGCTGTGCCCACGCTGCGGATTTCCACGGAAAAAGCCGCACGTCACCGCTGTGCTCTGCTTTCACTTCACGGCCGGCAGTCAGTCAGTGCGGGAAGCAGACGGCGAGGGCCCTGACGGACACCGGAATGTGAGTATGTACTGTTTGGTTTTTTTTACATTTACGATGGTAACCAGGGTAAACATCGGGTTACTAAGCGCGGCCCTGCGCTTAGTAACCCAATGTTTACCCTGGTTACCCGGGGACCTCGGCACTGTTGGTCGCTGGAGAGCTGTCTGTGTGACAGCTCCCCAGCGACCACACAACGACTTACCAATGATCACGGCCAGGTCGTATCGCTGGTCGTGATCGTTGGTAAATCGTTTTGTGTAACGGTACCCTTAGAGGTGACTGGGGAGGAGGTGGCAGACTGAGAGGGGTCTGGGGAGGAGGTGGCAGACTGAGAGGGGTCTGGGGAGGAGGTGGCAGACTGAGGGGGGTCTGGGGAGGAGGTGGCAGACTGAGGGGTCTGGGGAGGAGGTGGCAGACTGAGAGGGGTCTGGGGAGGAGAAGGCGAACTGAGAGGGGTCTGGGGAGGAGAAGGCGAACTGAGAGGGGTCTGGGGAGGAGGTGGCGGACTGAGAGGGGTCTGGGGAGGAGGTGGCAGACTGAGAGGGGTCTGGGGAGGAGGTGGCAGACTGAGGGGGGTCTGGGGAGGAGGTGGCAGACTGAGAGGGGTCTGGGGAGGAGGTGGCAGACTGAGAGGGGTCTGGGGAGGAGGTGGCAGACTGAGGGGGGTCTGGGGAGGAGGTGGCAGACTGAGGGGGGTCTGGGGAGGAGGTGGCAGACTGAGAGGGGTCTGGGGAGGAGGTGGCAGACTGAGAGGGGTCTGGGGAGGAGGTGGCAGGATGCATATAGCAGTGGTTTATGCCGCATTCCTTAGGCCGGGGTCACACTTGTGAGTGTGATGCGAGAAACTCGCACATCAATACACGGCACTGTCGACGCACTCAGGACCGGCGTGTGCGGCTGTATAGAAATACATGCAACCGCACGCTTCGGTCCCGAGTGCCGGTGGCAGTTCCGGGTATTGATGCGAGAGACTTGGCGCGAGTTTCTCGCATCACACTCGCAATTGTGACACTGGCCTTACTGAAGATGTGTATGATGAGCCTGCGTGTGCGTGGAGAGGGAACAGCTGTGGCTTACCACTTCTCGGGATGTATGGTGACAATCACGTACATGAGCTGGGACCCTACTGATTTGGTTTTGGTCTGCTGTTTCTGTAGTGATGGGATAATGTGGCCTTCGGGTCATGCTCAGAGTATAACGCACTACACACATTAGTGATAATACTGTAAATCAGTGCCGGACTCTGTGTGGTCCCATTGATTTATAAAATACCCTGAGGGTTGGGTAATAAGATGCCTTCTTCCCTTTGTCCTTCCCTGGTGCTGATTCCTGTAAAGGCTATAAACAAATGATGAATTAGTCATTAACCGGGACGTCGTGTGAGCCAAGATATGAAATGTGCCTGATAACGTGTGGAAATCCCAGTGAGGGCTATGAGGAAGTTTCTGCTATACAGGAAGTTGTTGTGGATTTCTGCGGTCGGACAGAGGGAAGTGTGCGGAGTCGGGTCACAGCGCAGGGAAACTCCACACCGTGCTCCATGATATACTGAGAAATGACGGAGAGTCCCGCCGATGCTCGCCTTATTCATTCATCCTTTTTTATTCTTCAAACTGATTTTTATAACTTATTTCTCGCCAATATTATAATTGCATCTATGTAGAGCGCAGCAGCCGGTGACAGCCATTTCTACTGTTGTGCTCTGCATAGGTGCTGGCCGCCATTCATTGCTAGTTGAAGCTGCTCCTTTCGTCTCGGATCGTTTTGACCTTGTGGGGTATAGAGAGGTGAGATTTTATACCTCCCCCTCACCGCACCACTGCCTTTACCTGAGGATCTTACTCTTCTTTTTTCTTTATTTTTGCAGGAATATATTGAAGGCCTTTGTGAACCTGAGATGGAGAGGAAGGAAAGCTACCCCAAGGAGATGCATTGTATATTTGCTGGGGCCCAGAGTTTGTTCCTGAACCATCTGATTATGGACACTTGCGCCCACATCACCATGTTGGAGATCGGACTCCTCGGTATTAAAGGAGGAACAGAGCCCGTGGTTATGGCCCAGAGTCACATCCAGCAGTTTGTAAGACTTTTTAAAAATAATGAAAGTTTACCCCAAAGCCGAGAACTGGAAGTGAAAAAGAGGTTTAAATGTTTTGTGGAGGCCAATGCAGATAAGTACACCATGGACTTATTGTCACTGCCCAGCGCCTTAAAGGAGGAGCTGCTGAACCTCACGTTGGAGGATCAATCTTGTGACGCCGATCAGGAGATTGCCGCAGTTATTACCAATGCTAAGACACGTAGTAGTCCGTGCACAGAAACATCTAGAAAAAAACCTCGGGCCCCCGTAACGGAGTTGACCAGCCAGCTGGATTCTGTGTTTTCCAGTGTACCCGAGACAGCAGCTCATCCCGCACTCATGTCGCTCACCCAACAGGACAGATTGTCCACAAAGAGGCGATGCTCCGAGAATGAAGATCGATGTCCGAAGAAGCCGTTCTCCTTAGACTGCATCCAGAAAGACGGTCCCGTCTCAAGTGCCAGCGCCGCCACTACCAACTTGCCCATCATAGATCTGATGGCTGACTCTAGCGAAGACTCGTTGATCGACATGGACGAAGATGATCCCATAAGCTCCGAATCCGAGTACAAGATCCTTGTAAACTTTTTCAAGAACATGGGATATTCCAAGGAGGTGGTTGAGAAGGTTATCCGTGAGCTGGGGCAGTCCGAGGAGCTCTTAAAACTTCTTGATGAGATAAAAAAAGAAAGCAACAAGGTGCCGACGGCAAATATTGAGAGACGGCAAAATGCTAAAGACGGTAATGCATCTAAGCTGAGGCAGGAGGTGATGGAGGATCCGGTCAGGACACGCACAGCCGGCAATGAGGACTTGGGGAACGTCATGAAGAACAACCCAACAGCTACTCAAAGACTTCAGACTCAAGTATCCAGAACGGAAGGTAGTTTACCAAAGAATTTTACTTTTGTTGCAAGAGGTGCCTCCAGCCCTCCAAGGAATAATATCATCGTAATCCCAGACACACCGGGACCTTCCAACGTCCTCCCATGGCCGCAGGTAACAAAACAGATTCCCATAAAATGCTTCAATTCTACCCATCCACCGAAACCTGTGCAGAGTGACGTGAAGCCCTCGGCATCTGTGAGACCAGAGAAGTACAACCCGCCGGTGACCGGGGTGCAGATATACCTCAACTCCATCAAGACCCCCTATAGGCTGGAGCTAAAAAATGAGCCGGGGAGAGTGGACCTGAAACACATAATCATCGATGGGAGCAACGTCGCTATCAGGTCAGTGCTTGTTACCAGACTGGTGGGTGAATTACAGTGCATGTCAGGAGCAGCGCTCATTATATTACTGTGCAGGAGCAGCGTTCGTTATATTATTGTGCAATGCAGGAGCAGTACTCATTATATTACTGTGCAATGCAGGAGCAGCGCTCGTTATATTACTGTGCAATGCAGGAGCAGCACTTGTTATATTCCTGTGCGGGGCTGGAGCAGCGCTCGTTATATTCCTGTGCGAGGCTGGAGCAGCGCTCGTTACATTCCTGTGCGAGGCTGGAGCAGCGCTCGTTATATTCCTGTGCGAGGCTGGAGCAGCGCTCGTTATATTCCTGTGCGGGGCTGGAGCAGCGCTCGCTATATTCCTGTGCGGGGCTGGAGCAGCGCTCGTTATATTCCTGTGCGGGGCTGGAGCAGCGCTCGATATATTCCTGTGCGGGGCTGGAGCAGCGCTCGTTATATTCCTGTGCGGGGCTGGAGCAGCGCTCCATATATTCCTGTGCGGGGCTGGAGCAGCGCTCGTTATATTCCTGTGCGGGGCTGGAGCAGCGCTCGTTATATTCCTGTGCGGGGCTGGAGCAGCGCTCGTTATATTCCTGTGCGGGGCTGGAGCAGCGCTCGTTATATTCCTGTGCGGGGCTGGAGCAGCGCTCGTTATATTCCTGTGCGGGGCTGGAGCAGCGCTCGTTATATTCCTGTGCGGGGCTGTAGTGATAACTTGAACTGGGTGGTTGGGGGGGCATCTATCATTACATTTGCACCCAGGATTTTGTTTTTATTGTGACATATCTTTGTCTTAAATTTGGGCAGAAAATTTATCAGTGTTTTATGCAACTTATTACACCAATTTTTTTTAAGTATCTGTGCCAAAACTTAAAAATAACAAAAGCAACTTGGTAAGCTTTTAGCACGAAATACCCGTATTGTGTATCAGATGTAAGATGTCGCCTGATGTTGCAGCGGGTCTCTCTCGGGGCGCTGCTGGATGTCGCAGGACACCGCACTCAGGACACTGCCAGATGTATGCGATGCTTTCTCGGGGTCCCACCGGATGTCGCAGTGGGGCGCTTTCAGGACACCACAGGATGTTGCAGCAGGGCACTCTCAGGATGTCACGGGATGTGGCAGCGGGGTACACTCAGGGCGGTGGCGGATTTGGCAGCAGGGCGCTCTTAGGGTGCAGCTGGATGTGGAAGCGGGGTGCTGTTGGGGTGCAGCCGGATGTGGAAGTGGGGCGCTCTTAGGGTGCAGCCGGGTGGGGGGGAGCTCTTGGGGTGCAGCCTGATGTGGAAGCTGGGAGCTCTTAGGGTGCAGCCTGATGTGGAAGCTGGGAGCTCTTAGGGTGCTGACGGATGTGGGAGTGGGGCGCTTTTGGGGTGCAGCCGGATGTGGCAGCGGGGGCGCTTTTGGGGTGCAGCCGGATGTGGCAGCGGGGCGCTTTTGGGGTGTGGTAGCGGGGCGATTGTCTCACACTTTCTGATTATGGGGTCTACTTCTTGCAGTCACGGGTTACATAAGTTCTTTTCCTGTCGGGGAATCGCGATCGCCGTAGAATATTTCTGGAATAAAGGACACCGGAATATAACAGTGTTTGTTCCTCAGTGGAGGACGAAGTGAGACCCCAACATTACAGGTAACGGGCGCCGTCACATGTCACTGATGTGTGTGTAAGGTCTGTGAGCTCTTTCTTCATTACAGCCCCAGATGTGTACACCCGGTACACACTCCAGTGAGCGTGCATGTGTGGAAGGAAAGCAGAATAAGCTGTGCGAGACCCTCTGCACCCCTCCACCCCTACTTCCTTCCAGTGGTCTTCAGTACAAAGGTAGTGGGGGGTCCGTGGTCTGACATTTCGACCAATCACCCGATTGCAGTTCCTGGATGTAGATGGTGAACACAACAGCGCCAAACACTGTGTAGTGGCTATTCTCAGGAACTGCAGCCCAGCCCATTACCTTCAATAGGTTGTCAGTATATATATCGTGGATGGCCCCTTTAATTGCAGCCGTACTAACACATGACCATTGTGTTTCCCTTTCTACATTTCTACAGAGCAGCACTTCCTCCAGCAGCTGGAAGAGCTGGGAATCCTATCGTTCACCCCCTCAAGGACCGTGCTGGGCTCCCGAATCTGCTCTCACGATGACAGGTGTGTAGGTCTTCGCACGTATCTCTCCCCCCACCCCCATGGCATTGGCACGTATGTTTCCCCCCACACTCGTGGCGTTGGCACGTATCTCTCCCCCCACCCTCATTGCGTCGGCACGTATCTCTCCCCCCACCCCCGTGGCGTCGGCACGTATGTTTCCTCCCACCCTCTTGGCATCAGCACGTATCTCTCCCCCCACCCTCTAGGCATCAGCACGTATCTCTCCCCCCACCCTCTTGGTGTCGGCACGTATCTCTCCCCCCACCCTCTTGGCGTCGGCACGTATCTCTCCCCCCACCCCCGTGGCGTCGGCACGTATCTCTCCTCCCACCCCCGTGGCGTCGGCACGTATCTCTCCTCCCACCCCCGTGGCGTCGGCACTTATCTCTCCCCCCACCCTCGTGGCATGGGCACGTATCTCTCCCCCCACCCTCATGGCGTCAGCACGTACCTCTCCCCCCATGGCGTCGTCTCGTTGCCCCGTACTAACTAATCATCCTCCTGGTGGGATATTGATCGGATACGTCAGCGCTTACTGATCCTGAGAATGGATGTAGTGCCCCGCCGCCTCCGTGCTGCGGATCCTGCACAGTGTTACCTCTGCTGCAGTCAGGGTTATACCTCCTCTGCTCACTCTGCACCCAGAGGCGGGCGGGCAGAGGAGGCGGGTGGGCAGAGGATCCGAGCGTGATCAGCAGATATTGTACCCGGCCCTGTGCCGTTACCGGACGCTAGTGTCTCGGTGTGGACTCCGCAGATTTCTCAGTTTCGTGTTTTTTCTATCTCTTCAGATTATTACAGTTCACATTTGTTGGGGACATTTTCATGATCCCGGATGACCCACTGGGACGACATGGCCCGAAGCTGGATAATTTCCTCAGCAAGGAGTCCGAGCACAGGTGAGACGTCTCGCCGTGTCTCCACGTGTCCTTTTACCCTCCATTCGTAGGATGAGGAATTAAGGGGTAAACTTCCAAGACTCTCTAATTTGTGCCTTGATTTGATTTTTCAGGGTGATGCAGAGGCACAGACCTTATAATTACTGACGACCTCCAGTGCGGTTACTATACTGGGACCAGCAGACTGACACACCTGCCCATGAAAGCGCCCCTGTCCTCCTCTGTGTTTGTGTCTTGTTTATTAAAAATATTAAAAGCACATTAAAAGCTTTTCAGCCAAATAGGGCTTTTATTTATTTTTTTGGCTCTGGTTTATTTCTGGTCTCCAATCATCTCTGCGCTTTTTGCAGATGGCACTGTGCTCCAATGCGGATTTTGCTGCAGCCGATTCCTCCGTCATTTCCACTCTCGGCCTTAGGCTATGTTCACACTTTGCGGGTTTTGCCGCAGATCCGCAGCGGATTTGACACTGCGGATCCGCAGCAGTTTTCCATACAGGGTACAGTACAATGTTACCCTATGGAAAACAAAACCTGCTGTGCCCACGCTGCGGATTTCCGCGGAAAAAGCCGCACGGCTTTTCTGCGGAAAAAAAGAAGGAGCATGTCACTTCTTGGTGCAGAATCGCAGCGATTCTGCACCCATAGAAATGCATTGATCCACTCACTTTCCGCATGGGGCTGTGCCCACGTTGCGGGAAGTTAAGCGGATAATGTGCCGATGGTACCCGGGGTGGAGGAGAGGAGACTCTCCTCTAGGCCCTGGAAACCATATTTTGGTGTAAAAAAAAGAAAAGAAAAAATAATGCTATACTCACCTCTCAGCGCTGCCCGCGGCGTCCGGTCTCAGTTGCTGTGCTTGCAGGACCTGTGGTGACGTCGCGGTCACATGACCGTGATGACGCCGCGGTCACATGACCGTGATGACGCCGTGGTCACATGACCGTGACGTCACGAAGTTCCTTGTCGGCACAGCCGCCTGCAGCACCGAGGAGATCGCGACGTCAGAGGGTGAGTATAGTCAATTTTTATTATTTTTTACATTACTATTGATGCTGCATATGCAGCATCAATAGTATAGGAGTAATCCCGCAGCGGAAACCGCGGAACAAACCGCGATAAATCTGCTGGGATAACCGCAGCGGTTTTGCCCTGCAGATTTATCAATTCCGCTGCGGGATTAACCCGCAGAGCAGGCCGCAAAGTGTGAACGTGGCCTTACAGTCTCCGCACTCTTAGGATTTAGGGCAGAATCGGGATGGGGTGTATATGTTTCCTTATTTCTATATGTTGTACTGACACGACTTGTTTGTTCTCTCTCCTTTCCCCAGAGTTTACCCTCTCACTCCTCGCCCATCGGACAGCGGAGTGTTTTTTCCCAGCAATGACATCTCCGTTTCTGGGAAGACCCCTATAATTTGTAATGATTTATACAGTATTATTTACTTGTGATGACCCAATTTCTTATGTATCCTTTGAATACTATGACATTCTTTCTTTCACGACCTGCCAAAAAAAGTTAAACATACTACAATTCTCTGCACATGGGGTAAGAGACATAGCTTATCAGAAGAACTATGCAAAATTCTAAATTGGAGGTATTTGCCAATATTATTATTCTTACGCCTACTACATAATAGGATATGATCTTGGAGATGGGATTACCCTTTTAACCCCTTTGCCCCCAAGGGTGGTTTGCACGTTAATGACAGGGCAAATTTTTACAATTCTGACCACTGTCCCTTTATGAGGTTATAACTTTGGAACGCTTCAACAGATCCCAGTGATTCTGACACTGTTTTCTCATGACATATTGTACTTCATGACAGTGATAACATTTCTTTGATATTACCTGTGTTTATTTGTGAAAAAAACGGAAATTTGGCGAAAATTTTGAAAATTTTGCAATTTTCCATCTTAGAATTTTTATGCAATAAAATCACAGAGATATGTCACACAATATACTTAATAAGTAACATTTCCCACATGTCTACTTTACATCAGCACAATTTTGGAACCAAATTTTTTTTTTGTTAGGGAGTTATAAGGGTTAAAAGTTGACCAGCAATTTCTCATTTTTACAACACCATTTTTTTTTAGGGACCACATCTCATTTGAAGTCATTTTGAGGGGTCTATATGATAGAAAATAACCAAGTGTGACACCATTCTAAAAACTGCACCCCTCAAGGTGCTCAAAACCACATTCAAGAAGTTTATTAACCCTTCAGGTGTTTCACAGGAATTTTTGGAATGTTTAAATAAAAATGAACATTTAACTTTTTTTCACAAAAAATTTATTTCAGCTCCTATTTGTTTTATTTTACCAAGGGTAACAGGAGAAAATGGACCACAAAAGTGTTTTACAATTTGTCCTGAGTACGCCGATACCCCATATGTGGGGGTAAACCACTGTTTGGGCGCATGGTAGAGCTCGGAAGCGAAGGAGCGCCATTTGACTTTTCAATGCAAAATTGACTGGAATTGAGATGGGACGCCATGTGTTATGATCCGTTGACCTTTGAGCCGCATGAAACTTTCTCTGGAGTAGGTGGAAACTATACTGACCGCAGATCCTGAACTAACACCGCAACTAGAAGTAGCCGTGGGGTGTGCCTAACAAACCCTAGACACCTCGACACAGCCGGAGGACTAAATACCCCTATAGATGGAAATAGGAATACTACCTTGCCTCAGAGCAGAACCCCAAAGATAGGCAGCCCCTACGAATATTGACTGTGAGTAGGAGAAGAAAAGACACACGCAGGCAGAAAACAAGATTTTGCAAAAGAGGCCACTCTAGCTAAATAGGAAAGGATAGGACAGAATACTAAGCGGTCAGTATTAAAACCCTTCCAAAAATATCCACAGCAGATAATACAAAAAGTTCCACAATCTAACTAAAGACATGGAATGTATATCTGCCACTCCAGAGAATCCAACAAGACTGAGAAAATACTGACACAATCTAAGCTGGACAAGAAAACACAAAAGAATAGCACTGAATCATGAAGCACACAGCATGTGTGCCACAGAAAAAAAAAACCAGACACTTATCTTTGCTGATTTGGCAGAAAGGCAGGAGGAACCAGGCAGAGGTCCAACACCTACCAACAACAATTGACAACTGGCAAGGACTAATGGATCCTGCACACCTAAATACCCCAGTCAGAACTGCAATCAGCAGAAACACCTGACCAGGACTGCAACTCAGGGACAACTGCATTACCACCTACCACCACCGGAGGGAACCCAAAAGCAGAATTCACAACAGCCATGTTGCGTTTGGAGAGCCCCTGATGTACCTAAACATTGAAACCCCCCACAAATGACACCATTTTGGAAAGTAGACCCCCTAAGGAACTTATCTAGATGTGTGGTGAGCACTTTGACCCATTAAGTGATTCACAGAAGTTTATAATGCAGAGCCGTAAAAATAAAAAATCATATTTTTTCACAAAAATGATATTTTCTCCCCCGATTTTTTATTTTCCCAAGGGTAAGAGAAGAAATTGGACCCCAAAAGTTGTTGTACAATTTGTCCTGAGTACACTGTTACCCCATATGTGGGGGTAAACCACTGTTTAGGCGCATGGGAGAGCTCAGAAGGGAAGGAGCGCCGTTTGACTATTCAATGCAAAATTGACAGGAATAGAGATGGGACGCCAGGTTGTGTTTGGAGAGCCACTGATGTGCCTAAACATTGAAACCCCCCACAAGTGACACCATTTTGGAAAGTAGACCCCCTAAGGAACTCATCTAGATGTGTTGTGAGAGCTTTGAACCCCAAGTGTTTCACTACAGTTCATAACGCAGAGCCATGAAAATAAAAATTATTTTTTTTTTCCACAAAAATTATATTTTAGCCCCAAGTTTTGTATTTTTCCAAGGGTAACAGTTGAAATTAGATGCCAAAAGTTGTTGTCCAATTTGTCCTGAGTATGCTGATACCCCATGTGTGGGGGGGAACCACCGTTTGAGCGCATGGCAGAGCTCGGAAGGGAAGGAGCGTCATTTGGAATGCAGACTTAGATGGATTGGTCTGCAGGCATCACATTGCATTTGCAGAGCCCCTAATGTACCTAAACAGTAGAAACCCCCCACAAGTGACCCCATATTGGAAACTAGACCCCCCAAGGAACTTATCTAGATGTGTTGTGAGAACTTTGAACCCCCAAAGTGTTTCACTACAGTTTATAACGCAGAGCCGTGAAAATAAAAAATCTTTTTTTTTCCACAAAAATTATTTTTTAGCCCCCTGTTTTGTATTTTCCCAAGGGTAACAGGAGAAATTGGACCCCAAAAGTTGTTTGGGCGCACGGGAGAGCTCGGAAGGGAAGGAGCACTGTTTTACTTTTTCAACGCAGAATTGGCTGGAATTGAGATTGGATGCCATGTTGCGTTTGGAGAGCCCCTGATGTGCCTAAACAGTGAAAAAAACCCCAATTATAACGGAAACCCTAATCCAAACACATCCCAAACCCTAATCCCAACGGTAACCCTAACCACACCCTAACCCTGACACACCCCTAACCCTAATCCCAACCCTATTCCCAACCGTAAATGTAATCCAAACTCTAACCCTAACTTTAGCCCCAACCCTAACCCTAACTTTAGCCCCAACCCTAACTGTAGCCTTAACCCTAGCCCCAACCCTAACCCTAGCCCTAACCTTAGCCCTAACCCTAGCCCTATTCCTAGCCCTAACCCTAGCCCTAACCCTAATGGGAAAATGGAAATAAATACATTTGTTTAATTTTTCAATTTTTCGCTAACTAAGGGGGTGATGAAGGGGGGTTTGATTTACTTTAATAGCGGGTTTTTTAGCAGATTTTTATGATTGGCAGCCGTCACACACTGAAAGACGCTTTTTATTGCAAAAAATATTTTTTGTGTTACCACATTTTGAAAGCTATAATTTTTCCATATTTTGGTCCACAGAGTCATGTCAGGTCTTGTTTTTTGCGGGACGAGTTGATGTTTTTATTGGTAACATTTTCGGGCACGTGACATTTTTTGATCGCTTTTTATTCCGATTTTTGTGAGGCAGAATGACCAAAAACCAGCTATTCATGAATTTCTTTTGGGGGAGGCGTTTATACCGTTCCGCAATTGGTAAAATGGATAAAACAGTTTTATTCTTCGGCTCAGTACGATTACAGCGATACCTCATTTATATCATTTTTTTATGTTTTGGCGCTTTTATACGATAAAAACTATTTTATAGAAAAAAAAATTATTTTTGCATCGCTTTATTCTGAGGACTATAACTTTTTTATTTTGTTCTTTGATGACGCTGTATGGCATCTCGTTTTTTGCGGGACAAGATGACGTTTTCAGTGGTACCATGGATATTTATATCCGTCTTTTTGATCGCGTGTTGTTCCACTTTTTATTTGGTGGTATGATAATAAAGCGTTGTTTTTTTGCCTCGTTTTTTTTTTTTTTTTTTTTTTTTTTTTTTACGGTGTTAACTGAAGGGGTTAACTAGTGGGACAGTTTTATAGGTCGGGTCACTACGGACGCGGCGATACTAAATATGTGTACTTTTATTGTTTTTTTTATTTAGATAAAGAAATGTATTTATAGGAACAATATATTATTTTTTTTTGCATTTTTGGGGGGAATTTTTTTTTTACACGTGAAATTTTTTTTTTTTACACTATAACATTGCCCCGGGGGGGCATGATGTTATAGTGTAAGATCACCGATCTGACACTTTGCTGTGCACTGTGTCAGATTGGCGATCTGAAGTGCACAGATCCTGGAGGCTTCCCGGCGCCTGCTCTGAGCAGGCGCTGTGAAGCCACCTCCCTGCAGGACCCGGATGCCACAGCCATCTTGGATCCGGGCCTGCCGCAGGGAGGAGGAGGTAAGAGACCCTCGGAGCAACGTGATCACATCGCGTTGCTCCGGGGGTCTCAGGGAAGCACGCAGGGAGCCCCCTCCCTGCGCGATGCTTCCCTATACCGTCGGAACACTGCGATCATGTTTGATCGCAGTGTGCCGGGGGTTAATGTGCTGGAGGCGGTCCTTGACCGCTCCTGGCACATAGTGCCGGATGTCAGCTGCGATAGTCAGCTGACACCCGGCCGATCGCATATGACGTACTATCCCGTCAGTGGTCATACGGGCCCACCCCACCTCGACAGGATAGTACGTCCAATGCCAGAAAGGGGTTAAGGGTTTGTAACCTACCTTTCCAAGAGATCACAGCTGGATAGAGTTGGTAAGGAGGGTGTTCTTGAATATAAATATAATGCCTCGCGAAAGTATTCACCCCCCTGGAACTTTTCAACCTTTTCCCACATATCACGCTTCAAACATAAAGATACCAAATGAAAATTTTTGGTGAAGAAGTGGAACACAATTGTGAAGTTGAACGAAATTTATTGTTTATTTTAAATTTTTGTGGAAATTCAAAAACTGAAAAGTGGGGGTGCAATATTTTCCGGCCCCTTTAACTTAATACTTTGTTGCGCCATCTTTTACTGCGAATACAGCTGGAAGCCGCTTGGGGTATGTCTCTATCAGTTTTGTACATCGAGAGACTGAAATTCTTGCCCATTCCTCCTTGGCAAACAGCTCGAGCTCAGTGAGGTTTGATGGAGATCGTTTGTGAACAGCAGTTTTCAGCTCTTTCCACAGATTCTCGATTGGATTGAGGTCTGGACTTGACTTGGCCATTCTAACACCTGGATACGTTTATTTGTAAACCTTTCAATTGTAGATTTTGCTTTATGTTTGGGATCATTGTCTTGTTGGAAGACAAATCTCCGTCCCAGTCTCAGGCCTTTGCAGACTCCAACAGGTTTTCTACAAGAATGGTCCTGTATTTGGCTCCATCCATCTTCCCATGAATTTTAACCATCTTCCCTGTCCCTGCTGAAGAAAAGCAGACCCAAACCATGATGCTGCCACCACCATGTTTGACAGTGGGGATGGTGTGTTCAGGGTGATGAGCTGTGTTGCCTTTACGCCAAACATATTGTTTGGCATTGTTACCAAAAAGTTAGATTTTGGTTTCATCTGACCAGAGCACCTTCTTCCACATGTTTGGTGTGTCTCCCAGGTAGCTTGTTGCAAACTTTAAACAACACTTTTTATGGATATCTTTGAGAAATGGCTTTCTTCTTGCCACTCTTCTATAAAGGCCAGATTTGTGCAGTGTACGACTGATTGTTGTCCTATGGACACACTGTCCCACCTCAGCTGTAGATCTCTGCAGTTCATCCAGAGTGATCATAGGCCTCTTGGCTGCATCTCTGATCAGTCTTCTCCTTGTTTGAGATGAAAGTTTAGAGGGACGGCCGGGTCTTGGTAGATTTGCAGAGGTATGATACTCCTTCCATTTCAATATGATCGCTTGCACATTGCTCCTTGGGATGCTTAAAGTTTTGGAAATCATTTTGTATCCAAATCCGGCTTTAAACTTCTCCACAACAGTATCACGGACCTGACTGTTGTGTTCCTTGGTCTTCATGATGCTCTCTGTGCTTCAAACAGAACCCTGAGACTATCACAGAGCAGGTGCATTTATACGGAGACTTGATTACACACAGGTGGATTATTTTTTCTTCATTAGGCATTAAGGACAACATTGGATCATTCAGAGATCCACAATGAACTTCTGGAGTGAGTTTGCTGCACTGAAAGTAAAAGGGGCCGAATAATATTGCATGCCCCACTTTTCAGTTTTTGAATTTCCACAAAAAATTAAAATTACCATTAAATTTCGTTCAACTTCACAATTGTGTTTCACTTATTGTTGATTCTGCACCAAAAATTTACATTTGGTATCTTTATGTTTGAAGCATGATATGTGGGAAAAGGTTGAAAAGTTCCAGGGGGCCGAATATTTTCGCAAGGCACTGTAGTTAGAAACTGTAGAGAAACAGAGCACCAGTCCACATGGTGGTACCCTTATATAAAAATACAATAGTTCCAGGTAATACACTCACCTAACCTCCACCAGGAAACTGGACAAGAAGAGGCTGTTTAAGGCTGCACTACTGAAATAAAGATCCTCGATCCAGAGACATAAAAAGTGTTTTTTATTCCATGACTGGCATCTTTATCAAGTGTAAAAAACATCAAAAGGGATAATACTGAAACGCGTCATGGAATAAAAAATGCTTATTATGTCTCTGGATCAAGGATCTTTATGTACTCAGCCTTTGTCTGTAAACGGTCTATTCTTCTCATTGAATAGATATAAGCATTTTTTAATTTTTTTAAGTAAAAATAAGAACTATAGCTCCTCTTGGTCAAGAGCTGCATCTAATATTGCTGCACCAATCACTGATTGAGAAAGGCACTTTTTCTGGAAACAAAATGCAGAACCTTTAACAAAACAGTACTGATAAAATAACCTGAAATAACTCTCAGGATTTGTACAAAAAAACCCCAAAAAGTAGAATTTTTCTTACAATGTTTTCACCACACAATACCAAAGGCCTCTTTAATATAATGGAAACTCAATCAAATATGTTCTTTAGGTCACGTCCTTAAACAAATACAAAGAAATCAAATTAAACTGATGAGTAATCTCCCATCTCCAGCTCAAGAAGGAGACACAATTACTTGGGTATTGATCCAGTTCAAAAATAGACCCAGGATTGCCATAGTACATTAGATTATCTATCAATTTTGGACTTTAATTCGATGATTGTCTGTTTTGCTAACTTGTTACACTCTGAATCAGAAGTAAATATCTGGTTGTGAATTCTTTATGGATTCAAGTTTTCATATTGTGAATGAATCTTGAATGAGTATAATAGTATTCCTCACTGTTCAACATGTAGTGCAGCAGCAGCACTATATGCAGACATGAGACAGGGACCCACAAAGTTCAAACATAAAACGTCTTTAATGTGTTTCCTCACAGCATTAAAAGGGCCCACTTCACACAAGTGCATATAACTTCAGTGCGTAATTAGTGTCCATTTCACCATTTGCAATCACATATTATACTGCTTCCTTCATTTGTACAGACACTACACATGCCAGTCCTCCTCTGACTACTTCCCGTGGTTGTATGCGCACCATATCAAAGTCTCTATTCACACAGCATTACATGTCACAGGCACTACACACACCAGTCCTCCTCTGACTAGTTCCCATGGGTGTATGCGTGCCATATCAAAGTCTCTATTCACACAGCATTACATGTTGCAGGCACTACACACGCCAGTCCTCCTCTGACTACTTCCCGTGGGTGTATGCATGCCATATCAAAGTCTCTATTCACACAGCATTACATGTCACATGCACTACACACGCCAGTCCTCCTCTGACTATATCCCGTGGGTGTATGCACGCCATATCAAAGTCTCTTTTCACACAGCATTACATGCCGCAGGCACTACACACGCCAGTCCTCCTGTGTTGTGAAATTGGATTTTGGGCTCCCCCGGTGGCCACTGGTGGAATTGAACTGGTGTGCATCATCCTCTCTTTCACCTGTTTCCATCAGGATGTGGGAGTCGCTATTTAGCCTTGCTCCTCTGTCACTTCCATGCCGGTCAACATTGTAATCAGAAGCCTTTCTGTGCATGTTCCTGCTGCTAGACAACTCCCAGCTAAGTTGGACTTTTGTCCTTGTTTGTTTTAGCATTTTGTTCCAGTTCACAGCTGTAGTTTCGTTTCTGTGTCTGGAAAGCTCTTGTGATCTGAAATTGCCACTCTGATGTTATGAGTTAATACTAGAGTCTTAAAGTAATTTCAGGATGGTGTTTTGATAGGGTTTTCAGCTGACCATGAAAGTGCCCTTTCTGTCTTCCTGCTATCTAGTAAGCGGACCTCAATTTTGCTAAACCTATTTTCATACTACGTTTGTCATTTCATCTAAAATCACCGCCAATATTTGTGGGGGCCTCTGTCTGCCTTTCGGGGAAATTTCTCTAGAGGTGAGCCAGGACTATATTTTCCTCTGCCAGGATTAGTTAGTCCTCCGGCCGGCGCTGGGCGTCTAGGGATAAAACGCAGGCTACGCTACCCGGCTACTGTTAGTTGTGCGGCAGGTTTAGTTCATGGTCAGTTTAGTTTCCATCCTTCCAAGAGCTAGTTCTTATGTTTGCTGGGCTATGTTCTCTTGCCATTGAGAACCATAACAGTTTGACCGGCCACAAAGGGTTAAATTAATTGACAGAGAAAGGAGAGAAAAGAGAAGTCTGCTGAAGATTTTTTTTTTTTTTTTTTTTCCTTCAGTTCTGAGTGTGCTTGTAATTGAATCTCTTGCAAGTCTGCCTATATTGCAGCCTTTCTCTCTCTCTCTCCTTCTAATCCTGGAATGGCTCTGTGTTCACCTGTTTAAAATGGATATTCAGAGTTTAGCTGCAGGTTTGAATAATCTCACCACGAAAGTTCAAAATTTACAAGATTTTGTTGTTCATGTTCCTATATCTGAACCTAGAATTCCTTTGCCTGAATTTTTCTCGGGGAATAGATCTTGCTTTCAAAATTTCAAAAATAATTGCAAGTTGTTTTTGTCCCTGAAATCTCGCTCTGCTGGAGATCCTGCTCAGCAGGTCAGGATTGTGATTTCCTTGCTCCGGGGCGACCCTCAGGATTGGGCTTTTGCATTGGCTCCAGGGGATCCTGCGTTGCTCAATGTGGATGCATTTTTTCTGGCCTTGGGGTTGCTTTATGAGGAACCTCAGTTAGAACTTCAGGCGGAAAAGGCCTTGATGTCCCTATCTCAGGGGCAAGACGAAGCTGAAATATACTGCCAGAAATTCCGTAAATGGGCTGTGCTTACTCAGTGGAATGAGTGCGCCCTGGCGGCGAATTTCAGAGAGGGTCTCTCTGATGCCATTAAGGATGTTATGGTGGGGTTCCCTGTGCCTGCGGGTCTGAATGAGTCCATGACAATGGCTATCCAGATCGATAGGCGTCTGCGGGAGCGCAAACCTGTGCACCATTTGGCGGTGTCTACTGAGAAGACGCCAGAGAATATGCAATGTGATAGAATTCTGTCCAGAAGTGAACGGCAGAATTTTAGACGAAAAAATGGGTTGTGCTTCTATTGCGGTGATTCAACTCATGTTATTTCAGCATGCTCTAAGCGTACTAAGAAGCTTGATAAGTCTGTTTCAATTGGCACTTTACAGTCTAAGTTTATTCTATCTGTGACCCTGATTTGTTCTTTATCATCTATTACCGCGGATGCCTATGTCGACTCTGGCGCCGCTTTGAGTCTTATGGATTGGTCCTTTGCCAAACGCTGTGGGTATGATTTGGAGCCTCTTGAAACTCCTATACCCCTGAAGGGGATTGACTCCACCCCATTGGCTAGCAATAAACCACAATACTGGACACAAGTAACTATGCGGATTAATCCGGATCACCAGGAGATTATTCGCTTTCTTGTGCTGTATAACCTACATGATGTGTTGGTGCTTGGATTGCCATGGCTGCAATCTCATAACCCAGTCCTTGACTGGAAAGCTATGTCTGTGTTAAGCTGGGGATGTAAGGGGACGCATGGGGACGTACCTGTGGTTTCCATTTCATCATCTATTCCCTCTGAGATTCCTGAATTCTTGACTGAATATCGTGATGTTTTTGAAGAACCTAAGCTTGGTTCATTACCTCCGCACCAGGAGTGCGATTGTGCCATAGATTTGATTCCGGGTAGTAAATACCCTAAGGGTCGTTTATTTAATCTGTCTGTGCCTGAACATGCTGCTATGCGAGAATATATAAAGGAGTCCTTGGAAAAGGGACATATTCGTCCTTCGTCATCTCCCTTAGGAGCCGGTTTTTTCTTTGTGGCTAAGAAAGATGGCTCTTTGAGGCCGTGCATTGATTATCGGCTTTTGAATAAAATCACGGTTAAATATCAATATCCGTTGCCACTGCTGACTGATTTGTTTGCTCGCATAAAGGGGGCCAAGTGGTTCTCTAAGATAGATCTCCGTGGGGCGTATAATTTGGTGCGAATTAAGCAGGGGGATGAGTGGAAAACCGCATTTAATACGCCCGAGGGCCACTTTGAGTATTTGGTGATGCCTTTTGGTCTTTCAAATGCCCCTTCAGTCTTTCAGTCCTTTATGCATGACATTTTCCGTGATTATTTGGATAAATTTATGATTGTGTATCTGGATGATATTTTGATTTTTTCGGATGACTGGGACTCTCATGTCCAGCAGGTCAGGAGGGTTTTTCAGGTTTTGCGGTCTAATTCCTTGTGTGTGAAGGGTTCTAAGTGCGTTTTTGGGGTTCAAAAGATTTCCTTTTTGGGATATATTTTTTCCCCCTCTTCCATCGAGATGGATCCTGTCAAGGTTCAGGCTATTTGTGATTGGACGCAACCCTCTTCTCTTAAGAGTCTTCAGAAATTTTTGGGCTTTGCTAACTTTTATCGTCGATTTATTGCTGGTTTTTCTGATGTTGTTAAACCATTGACTGATTTGACTAAGGGTGCTGATGTTGCTGATTGGTCCCCTGCTGCTGTGGAGGCCTTTCGGGAGCTTAAGCGCCGCTTTTCTTCCACCCCTGTGTTGCGTCAGCCTGATGTTGCTCTTCCTTTTCAGGTTGAGGTCGACGCTTCTGAAATCGGAGCTGGGGCGGTTTTGTCGCAGAGAAGTTCCGATTGCTCCGTGATGAGACCTTGTGCTTTTTTCTCGCGTAAATTTTCGCCCGCCGAGCGGAATTATGATGTTGGGAATCGGGAGCTTTTGGCCATGAAGTGGGCTTTTGAGGAGTGGCGTCATTGGCTTGAGGGGGCTAGACATCAGGTGGTGGTATTGACTGACCACAAAAATCTAATTTATCTTGAGTCCGCCAGACGCCTGAATCCTAGACAGGCGCGCTGGTCGTTGTTTTTCTCTCGGTTTAATTTTGTGGTGTCCTACCTGCCGGGTTCTAAGAATGTTAAGGCGGATGCCCTTTCTAGGAGTTTTGAGCCTGACTCCCCTGGTAATTCTGAACCTACAGGTATCCTTAAGGATGGAGTGATATTGTCTGCCGTTTCTCCAGACCTGCGGCGGGCCTTGCAGGAGTTTCAGGCGGATAGACCTGATCGTTGCCCACCTGGTAGACTGTTTGTTCCTGATGATTGGACCAGTAAAGTCATTTCTGAGGTTCATTCTTCTGCGTTGGCAGGTCATCCTGGAATCTTTGGTACCAGGGATTTGGTGGCAAGGTCCTTCTGGTGGCCTTCCCTGTCTCGAGATGTGCGAGGCTTTGTGCAGTCTTGTGACGTTTGTGCTCGGGCCAAGCCTTGTTGTTCTCGGGCTAGTGGATTGTTGTTGCCCTTGCCTATCCCGAAGAGGCCCTGGACACACATCTCGATGGATTTTATTTCGGATCTTCCTGTTTCTCAGAAGATGTCTGTCATCTGGGTGGTGTGTGATCGTTTCTCTAAGATGGTCCATTTGGTTCCCCTGCCTAAGTTGCCTTCTTCTTCCGAGTTGGTTCCTCTGTTTTTTCAAAATGTGGTCCGTTTGCATGGTATTCTGGAGAATATCGTTTCTGACAGAGGTACCCAATTCGTGTCTAGATTTTGGCGAGCATTCTGTGCTAGGATGGGCATAGATTTGTCTTTCTCGTCTGCTTTCCATCCTCAGACTAATGGCCAGACCGAGCGGACGAATCAGACCTTGGAGACATATTTGAGGTGTTTTGTGTCTGCAGATCAGGATGATTGGGTTGCTTTTTTGCCTTTAGCGGAGTTTGCCCTCAATAATCGGGCCAGCTCTGCCACCTTGGTGTCTCCCTTTTTCTGTAATTCGGGGTTTCATCCTCGATTTTCTTCTGGTCAGGTGGAATCTTCGGATTGTCCTGGAGGGGATGCTGTGGTGGAGAGGTTGCATCAGATTTGGGGGCAGGTAGTGGACAATTTGAAGTTGTCCCAGGAGAAGACTCAGCTTTTTGCCAACCGCCGGCGTCGGGTTGGTCCTCGGCTTTGTGTTGGGGACTTGGTGTGGTTGTCTTCTCGTTTTGTCCCTATGAGGGTTTCTTCTCCCAAGTTTAAGCCTCGGTTCATCGGCCCGTACAAGATATTGGAGATTCTTAACCCTGTGTCCTTCCGTTTGGACCTCCCTGCATCTTTTTCTATTCATAATGTTTTTCATCGGTCATTATTGCGCAGGTATGAGGTACCGGTTGTGCCTTCCGTTGAGCCTCCTGCTCCGGTGTTGGTTGAGGGCGAGTTGGAGTACGTTGTGGAAAAAATCTTGGACTCCCGTGTTTCCAGACGGAAACTCCAGTATCTGGTCAAATGGAAGGGATACGGTCAGGAGGATAATTCTTGGGTGACTGCCTCTGATGTTCATGCCTCCGATTTGGTCCGTGCCTTTCATAGGGCTCATCCTGATCGCCCTGGTGGTTCTGGTGAGGGTTCGGTGCCCCCTCCTTGAGGGGGGGGTACTGTTGTGAAATTGGATTTTGGGCTCCCCCGGTGGCCACTGGTGGAATTGAACTGGTGTGCATCATCCTCTCTTTCACCTGTTTCCATCAGGATGTGGGAGTCGCTATTTAGCCTTGCTCCTCTGTCACTTCCATGCCGGTCAACATTGTAATCAGAAGCCTTTCTGTGCATGTTCCTGCTGCTAGACAACTCCCAGCTAAGTTGGACTTTTGTCCTTGTTTGTTTTAGCATTTTGTTCCAGTTCACAGCTGTAGTTTCGTTTCTGTGTCTGGAAAGCTCTTGTGATCTGAAATTGCCACTCTGATGTTATGAGTTAATACTAGAGTCTTAAAGTAATTTCAGGATGGTGTTTTGATAGGGTTTTCAGCTGACCATGAAAGTGCCCTTTCTGTCTTCCTGCTATCTAGTAAGCGGACCTCAATTTTGCTAAACCTATTTTCATACTACGTTTGTCATTTCATCTAAAATCACCGCCAATATTTGTGGGGGCCTCTGTCTGCCTTTCGGGGAAATTTCTCTAGAGGTGAGCCAGGACTATATTTTCCTCTGCCAGGATTAGTTAGTCCTCCGGCCGGCGCTGGGCGTCTAGGGATAAAACGCAGGCTACGCTACCCGGCTACTGTTAGTTGTGCGGCAGGTTTAGTTCATGGTCAGTTTAGTTTCCATCCTTCCAAGAGCTAGTTCTTATGTTTGCTGGGCTATGTTCTCTTGCCATTGAGAACCATAACAGTCCTGATTATATCCCGTGGGTGTATGCGCGCCATATCAAAGTCTCTATTCACACAGCATTACATGTCGCAGGCACTACACATGCCAGTCCTCTTCTGACTACTTCCCGTGGGTGTATGCGCGCCGTATCAAAGTCTCTATTCACACAGCATTACATGTCGCAGGCACTACACACGCCAGTCCTCCTCTGACTACTTAGCGTGGGTGTATGTGCGCCATATCAAAGTCTCTATTCACACAGCATTACATGTCACAGGCACTACACATGCCAGTCCTCCTCTGACTAGTTCCCGTGGGTGTATGCACACCATATCAAAGTCTCTATTCACACAGCATTACATGCCGCAGGCACTACACACGCCAGTCCTCCTCTGACTATATCCCGTGGGTGTATGCGCGCCATATCAAAGTCTCTATTCACACAGCATTACATGTCGCAGGCACTACACATGCCAGTCCTCCTCTGACTACTTCCCGTGGGTGTATGCGCGCCATATCAAAGTCTCTATTCACACAGCATTACATGTCGCAGGCACTACACACGCCAGTCCTCCTCTGACTAGTTCCCGTGGGTGTATGCACGCCATATCAAAGTCTCTATTCACACAGCATTACATGTCGCAGGCACTACACACGCCAGTCCTCCTCTGACTACTTCCCGTGGGTGTATGCGCGCCATATCAAATTCTCTATTCACACAGCATTACATGTCGCAGGCACTACACATGCCAGTCCTCCTCTGACTAGTTCCCGTGGGTGTCCTGCACTGCTGTATCACAGTCCCTACTCACAGCCGTACACAGACCTTGACATCCTGTCTGCAGCCATGACACATGCCAGTCCTCCTTTGATCAGTTCCTGCGGATCACAGCACCCGTCTATACGCTGTGGGTGCCAGGCCTATTGGCTCTGCTCTGTCCTGTGTTCCTTTACACAGGCCATGCTCTGCAACTCACCGACTGCTCTGCACGACAGCAGACACCAACTGGCCCTGACACACCTGAGGCTCCTGAGATACCTCAGACTCACTAAGACTTCACTAACCCTTTCCTGAAGGGCTTTTAACATAGAAACCTGTGGCTTTCAGCCACATGGAAAACCTGGGTCCGGAATGGAACAGACTGCAACACTATCATACTGAAGTCTGTTTCAAACACAACATCCAGAGCAGATTTTCGCTACATCTTCCTTGGACACTAACATGTCCAAGACTAACCTTATTTATTATTACTAGGGTTGAGCGACCTTTACTTTTATAGGATCGGGTCGGGTTTCACGAAACCCGACTTTTTCAAAAGTCGGGTCGAGTGAAATCGGCCGATCCTATAAAAAAGTCGGGGTCGGCCGAAACTCGAAACCCAATGCAGTGCATTGGGTTTCCAATGGTTCCCAGGGTCTGAAGGAGCGGAAACTCTCCTTCAGGCCCTGGGATCCATATTTAAGTGTAAAATAAAGAATTAAAATAAAAAATATCGCTATACTTACCCTCTGACGGGCCCTGGTACTAACCGGGAACCTTCCTTCCTTAGAATCAGCCTTCCAGGACCTTGCGGTGACGTCGTTGTGACGTCGCGGCTTGTGATTGGTCGCGCGGCCACCCATGTGACCGCTCGCGCGACCAATCACAAGCCGCGACGTCACCGTGACGTCACCGAAGGTCCTGGAAGGGCTGATTCTTAGGAAGGAAGGCTGCCGGAAAGAAGCAGGGCGTGTCCGAGGGTGAGTATATACCTAATACTTGCGGTGACGTCACGGTGACGTCGCGGCTTGTGATTGGTCGCGCGAGCGGTCACATGGGCGGCCGCGCGACCAATCACAAGCCGCGACGTCACCGCAAGGTCCTGGAAGCCTGATTCTAAGGAAGGAAGGTTCCCGGTTAGTACCAGGGCCCGTCAGAGGGTAAGTATAGCGATATTTTTTATTTTAATTCTTTATTTTACACTTAAATCTGAATTCCGATACCAATTCCCGATATCTTAAACATATCGGGAATCGGTATCGGAATTCCGATTCCAGATTCAGAAGATCGCCGACTTCATGGCCGACCCCACACAGGGGTCGGGTCGGGTTTCATGAAACCCGACTTTGCCAAAAGTCGGCGACTTCTGAAAATTGCCGACCCGTTTCGCTCAACTCTAATTATTACATGTAACCTGCATTGCAGTCACAGTTACGCCCGTGACTCCCATGCACACCTATGGCCTTCATACACCTTCATGCATATCCTGGGGAGACTACACAGCCACCCCTAACTGTGACATCGGTCACTGCTTCACCATTGCAATCCCAGCTACGCCTGTGACTGCATTGCATTCCCATTGCCTCAATACGCCTCCATGCATATCCTGGGTTGAACATACAGCGCCCCTTAGCTGTAACAGGGGTCACTGCCTCACAAACAGTAAAGCAAGACTAGTGGAGAACAAAAACTTAAAGGGGTATTCCCATCTTAAAGATCCTATCCCAGTAAGTACGTGTAGTAATAATATTAGCAAAAACCTCCACTTAGAAATGTAGTACAGTTCTTCTGATTAGCTATGTTGAATATCCCATGTGCATGGCATTGCAGAAGCTTACATATCTATGGTTACGACCACAAACAGCTCACTAACTGTTACTGTATGGTCATAACCATGGATACCTAAGCTGCTGCAGTGCCCTACACAAGGAATAAGTGACATAGCTAATTAGAAGAACTACACTACATTTCTAATTGGAGATATTTGCTAATATTATTGATACTTCAAGTACTACTTATTGAGATATGCCCCTGTGCAAGAACAGTACATAAGTTAGGATTATGTGTCTGTTACAGAAGCTGGTTGCTACTTTGAAGGTGCTCGGCAGCAGGAATCCTGTTTACACAGGACAATGCGCTGTCAAGAACAATGATCTTTTGTGCAGCACAAAAGATTAATTCTTGAGTATTTTGCTTATTAGTTAGGTGATTGGAAGCCTGTTCATACTGCAAAATGAATGTGAAATGATTGATATTAGGAATGCGGTCCATGATAATCTTGTAGTATAATCCTTCAGTCCCACCCAACAGGATCTCAGGCTGCCACAATGATACTGCTGAGTAGGAAAAAATAACCATGAAAATGTGAAGACAAAGTTAATTATTTTTTATTACATTGTTTATATCCCTTCCTTGTTCTTATTATTGAAACATTTGTAAAATAGTGCATGTGTTATGGACATGAAGATCAACTATATAGGGTAATCTGTCAGTAGGATCATCCTCCTAAGCCTTATATATAGGCATGCAGGTCATAGAAAGCTAAATAAAATGATACCTTGTTATCTGCGATTCAATGTCTTGTTCCAGATAAATCCATGTTTTTCTTAATATGTAAATGAGCTGTTAAGATCTATGGGCCGGGCATGGATCTCCCTGAGAATCAGCCTCCAGAAATTATTATATGTGTGAGACATATAATGACTGACAGTCTGCTCTCCTGATCTACATGTCTCACACTGGTAATCTCCCTTTAATTTAAATTAAGCTCTGGAGGCAGATTCTCAGGGAGATCTATTTCGGTCCTGGAGATCTTAACAGCTCATTTACATGGTAAGAAAAACATGGGTTTCTCTAGAATAAGACATCAGCTCGCACATATCAAGGTATCATGTTATTCAGCGTTTTATGACCTGCCCTGCCTATATAGACAGCTTAGGAGAGTTCCCCCTACTGTCAGGTTCCCTTTAACAGTGGAGTGTGTTTAGGTTCATCTAAAACGTCTTCCCTAGATCTGCATGAGGATGGAAACTAGAATTTTGAAAGTAGTACAAAATGTAAGTATCTATAGGTCCAAGGTTAATATAAGTGGGGGTAGCATATTAAACTAAGTACACTTTAAATAAAATTGAAGCAAATTTTTAGTTATGGGAAAATTTCAACCAAAAACATTTATCACCAATCTAAAGTTTTCAGCTTTTACCATTAGTGAACATCCCCTAAATCTAACTGGCTGGCTGGGCAAAACAAAAGTCTGGGGTTCTGTCACAATTCTATTGTTGGGTGTCTTAGGACCATGGGCTCCTTCTCTGTCCCCAATGCTAGAGGTGCCCTAGCTCGCCCTGTTTCCTGAATTACTTCTGATGGTGAAGACGCCGGGGCCACGTAGCTCCTGAATCGGCCCTCAGTCTGTACCCTTCCCCCACCCAGGAAAGAGGGGAGTAGTAGTGTACCGTAATACACCAACCAGACTAACAAGGTAATATGAACAGGGATAAAGGAAAATACCAATCATACAAATATACTCACATAAACAATAGGGGTTACCCCCGGGGAGTGGAGGATGGGGCTAAACTAAAGTAGGAGAAAAAAGGGAATTATCACACCCTCAAAACCTAGCAACAGTCACAGATAAATCCACCAAAAGCCTTCTCCAATAACATCCACAAACAACCTCTAGCCATGCAGCATAAGCCAGCTCTGACAATGAGTGCTAGCCAGGGCCCAGTTTATATAGGAGATGGGAGTGGCTAACAGTGCACAGCTGAGAACCTTAACACAGGAAAGCTTCCAAGAGCTCTCAACTGAGATTAACCCCTGTACTGCTAAAAAAAACCTGCACCGTTTAATATGATGGTGAAGTGCTTCTAATCAATGCAGGAGTAGGAGAAATCAGAAGCTCGATCTTCTGGCTCCTCTCTGTCATGATAATGCCATGACAGGTTCCGGTAAATACCAATCTGTAGGGATTCCCATAGTTGGACTGCCACCGATCTACCATTCATCCTCTATACAATTATTAACAGATAAATATTTTGTCTGGTTAACCCCTTTGATCTCAATAGGTGCATTTTCCAAGGTTGGAATCACTTCTTCAGAGACTATATCAGGATCTGTGGCAATAAAAGGAGGAGGAATGAACATTGGAAAAAGCTTTTCGAAGTTTAACCGAGTGAGTAAATTCATAAATGGTGCAGGTGTAAATCTCCATCAATGCCAGAAGATGGATGCTTCAGTGCACTCAGAGGCAGATAGTGATGTAAATCTACTATCAAACGGATAGTGATAAACTGACCACTTGTGTATTCTGTTATAGAGTTTCTCTGTCCATGGCTATGTGCAAACAATTCAGTAGACACATGTCCGAAAAACATTTAATGCTTCCCTAAATGTATCTACAGTTTATTTAAATGAAACTTAGTCTCACAATTTAAAAAATAAAAATGCACTATATTATATGAAGCTCTTCAGCTTTCAGAAGAAACAGTCTAGTATGTGTAGTATGTGTAATTCAATTAACAATGCATGGCACCATCCTATAGATGAGTGCTGTGTTCCGCTGCCCTGTCGGTTAAATGCCTTTTATTTCACTGATCTGAATGTCACTTCTGAATGAAATTGTATTTTACATGTATTTCTAGTCTGTATTGTTTTATGATTATTATATAAAGACAAACTCAATGGCTCTAATTCGTCGTCGTTGCTGTTTCTCCAGCTTTCTGGAGTACTTAGTCCTTTTTAGCAGCTTCAGTATGTTTCATATTTTCGAAACATGTTGCACCACTTGTCTTTCTTCTCTAAAACTTTTTTTTTTATTTATTCTTGATAACTTTGTTTATTCAGATGTTTTAGACAGGTTCATGAAATATGACTTTTACCAAGTGTTGCCTATTTTTGGCCCATCTCACTCTCCAGTGTAAGGTTTCTGGATGAGTTTTCAATTTGACACATTTTTGCAACTTTTTAAAAGATTTGTGATTTTGGTGTTGAAAAGTTGTAAAAACCAGTAAAAAGCAAAAATAAATAGCAAGCTTGAGTATATGACAAATTCATGAACCACTTACACAGTTTTGAATAATTTGGCACAAAAAACCATCAATACCACAAAACAAAAAAAAGGGAGCTCAGTAAATCACAAATGATGAATTGGGCCCAATGTGTTTGATGGTGAAACCAAGCGCCTACAGTAAAGTACGTCTACACAATCAAGAAATGTTGTTGGCAAACATTTTAGCAACATGATTGCTCAAAAATTGTTAGAAATCATGGAAAAAACAAGATAAATACCTCCCAATTATCTCTATTGAGACTGGATTACAAATAGTGTTGAGCATTCCGATACCGCAAGTATCGGCCGATACTTGCTGTATCGGAATTCCGATACCGAGATCCGATACTTTCGTGGTATCGGGAATCGGAAGTTTCCAGTGTATGGTTCCCAGGGTCTGAAGGAGAGGAAACTCTCATTTAGGCCCTGGGATCCATATAAATGTGTAAAATAAAGAATTAAAATAAAAAATATTGATATACTCACCTGTCCGGAGGCCCCTGGACTTTACCGCCGTAACCGGGAGCCTTCTTTGCTTAAAATGAGCGCGTTTAATGGTTTCCGTGACGTCACGGCTTCTGATTGGTCGCGTGCCGCCCATGTGACCGCGACGCGACCAATCACAAGCCGTGACGTAATTTTCAAATCCTGAATGCCTAGAATTAGGCATTCAGGACCTGAAAATTACATCACGGCTTGTTGTGATTGGTCGCGTCGCGGTCACATGGGCGGCACGTGACCAATCAGAAGCCGTGACGTCACGGAAACCATTAAATGCGCGCATTTTAAGCAAAGAAGGCTCCCGGTTACGGCGGTAAAGTCCAGGCTGTGTCGGAGAGGTGAGTATAGCAATATTTTTTATTTTAATTCTTTATTTTACACATTAATATGGCTCCCAGGGCCTGAAGGAGAGTTTCCTCTCCTTCAGACCCTGAGAACCATCAGGAATACCGTCCGATACTTGAGTCCCATTGACTTGTATTGGTATCGGGTATCGGTATCGGATTAGATCCGATACTTTGCCGGTATCGGCCGATACTTTCCGATACCGATACTTTCAAGTATCGGACGGTATCGCTCAACACTAATTACAAATGTACAATATATAACTAATTGGCCAGAAACATGCTAAGGAGGAGCAACGTTCCGCAGAAATTGGGTCGTGAGGGGATTTACCATAAGGGATATTAGTATTAAGGCATTATAGTTTTTCATATTTTATGAATCACACCTGGGCATCCTTACAAAGTTTTGATTTATCGCAGTTCTAGGGCAGGAGCTTATGGCTAAAGCAGATGTGATGTGTAAGCCTGTATAACGTACAGCACTATGTAATGCAATTATTGTTCACAGCTAGTAAGTGGCATTTCTTAACTACAGAATTTGCATCTATTGTACAAAAGATTACTGTAAAATACTAAACATCTAAAGGGGGCCATACATATCAATCTACAGTTGATCAAAATAGATTATTTTAATCAAAATAATGGTTCGCAGGTGAAATAATAAGGAATGATAAGTTGGAAGATAGCGATCTTCTGGCATAATAGTAAGCCAATGTCGGACTCCCTCCCTTTGATGTCGGCTCCGGAAGTGAACCCTCATCTTTTCCAGCACATGTTTTGAATAGCTGACATGTGCCTCTAACAGCTGCGGGTGCAATCGTGGTCCACCCACGGCTGTTAACTAGTTAAATGCCGCTGTCAATCTCTGACAGCAGCATTTAACTCGCGCTTCCAGCAAGCGTGCCGGAAATCCTGCCCATCGGTGACCCCGCCACGTGATTGCGGGTCACCAATGGGTTGGTATGACAACCAGAGGTTTCCAGCAGACCTCTATGGTTGTCATAGCCAGATTGTTATGAGCGACACCGGGTGATCAGCGACACTGATCATCGCCTGTATGTAGCAGAGGCAATCGGGCAGCTTCTAGACTCCCATGGAGACTATAGAATCATGCCAAAAGTGAAAAAAAAGTTTTTAAAAATATATAAAAGTTAAAATCACCCCCTTTCACCCCATTCAAAAAAATAAAAAACCAAACATACACATATTTGGTATTGCCTCGTTCAGAATTGCCCGATCTATCAATATAAAAAAATTAAAGAATTACCTGATCGTTAAATGATGTAATGAGAAAAAAATGTCAAAACGCCAGAATTACATTTTTCTGGTCGCCTTTAACATTGCATTAAAATGTAATGACGGATGATCAAAAGATCGTATCTGCACCAAAATCGTATAGTTAAAAATATCAGCTCGGCATGCAAAAAATAAGCCCTCACCCAACCCAAGAAAAATGGAGACGCTACGGGTATCAGAAAATGGCGCATTTAATTTTTTTTTTTACAAAATTTGCAATTATTTTCACCACTTTAATAGAAAAGAACCTAGACATGTTGGCTGTCTATGAACTCGTAATGACCTGGAGAATCATAATGGCAAGTCAGTTTTAGCATTTAATGAACATGGTAAAAAAAATAGTTTGGGATTGCACTTTTATTGCAATTTCACAGCACTTGGAATGGTTTTCCCATTTTCCAGTACACAATATGCTAGAACCAATGATGTTGTTCAAAAATACAAAAAACAAGCCCTCACATGGCCATTTTGACCAAAAAAAAAAAAAAGTTTGGGGAAAAAGGGGAGCAAAAATGAAAAATGCAAAATCAAAAATGCTGCTGGTCGTTAAGGGGTTAAAATATTTGTCCAATGGTAGCTAGCCTATGAAAAATATTTCCATAAAATAATGTTCCCAATAAAGTTTGAATGACTGTAACTGCCTAAAATATGGTCACCAGACAATCATTTCTCCAATGGTTGTTCCACCTACTCTCTGTTTAATATGTATGGCTGCCATGCTCCCATGTTCTACTTTATCAGCATGATTATTGAGAATATGGAAGTTAGGGAACATGATGCAGCCATTGTGCATTAGTTCTTCACCAAAGTACTTCATTGAGCTTCACACATTTTTCCACCCCCCCATTTTTGGAGTAACACATAAGCCTGAACCATTGAGACAAAGCTTTTTCAAGCCACGTGCTCCTTACAAGCTAGCTGTTTATGAAATTCTGTGCACTCTCTGAGCTTTTATATTTGTGGTCATATGAAAACACTTGCTTTTAATTTTGTCTCAAGCAGCTTAGCAAAAGTGCTGAAGGCTCTCAAAAGCTGCCTACTCCTTATCTGATGTTTCAGTAAAGGTACCGTCACACTAGGCGATATCGCCAGCGATCCGTGACGTTGCAGCGACCTGGATAGCGATATCGCTGTATTTGACACGCAGCAGCGATCTGGATCCCGCTGTGAAATTGCTGGTCGCTGCTAGAAGGTCTGCACTTTATTTGGTCGCTAGGTCGCCGTGTATCGCCGTGTTTGACAGCAAAAGCAAGGATACCAGCGATATTTTACACTGGTAACCAGGGTAAACATCGGGTTACTAAGCGCAGGGCCGCGCTTAGTAACCCGATGTTTACCCTGGTTACCAGCGTAAAAGTTAAAAAAACAAACAGCACATACTCACCAGCGCGTCCCCCAGCCTCTGCTTCCTGACACTGACTGAGCGCCGGCCCTAAACTGAAAGTGAAAGCACAGCGGTGACGTCACCGCTGTGCTGTTAGGGCCGGAGCTCAGTCAGTGTCAGGAAGCAGAGGCTGGGGGACGCGCTGGTGAGTATGTGCTGTTTGTTTTTTTAACTTTTACGCTGGTAACCAGGGTAAACATCGGGTAACTAAGCGCGGCCCTGCGCTTAGCAACCCGATGCTTACCCTGGTTACCCGGGGACCTCGGCATCGTTGGTCGCTGGAGAGCGGTCTGTGTGACAGCTCTCCAGCGACCAAACAGCGACGCTGCAGCGATCGGCATCGCTGTCGCTATCGCTGCAGCGTCGCTTAATGTGACGGTACCTTTAGTCCCATTTGATGTGCAATGATGTCATTATGAACTTCCTGGGGTCCACCCATGGTTCCCACTTGACCATGGTGCTGCCCAAAGAGAATTCATTCCACTGGGGAAAGTGCAGCCTGTTCTATCTCTGCAGTCTGAAAGGAAAAATTGTGAAATTTGGTAAAGCTGTCTCAAAAATGTCACCATTTTGAAATCTCGTGACATCCATTTCTATTCCTATTTTATTTTTTTTACTAACAATGTGAACAAAAAAATGTGAGTTGCCATTTTTCTCCTTGAATACAGGGGTCAATTCAAAATAAAATGTAATTCTGAAATACTACTTATTTGGCAAAAGAAAGCAAAAAAGTGTAACACAGTGGTAGTATCAATTGATGAATATATGTTAAAATCCCAAAGCCAGAAGGCACGTGTTGATCAAAAGGGTATTCTTAAGTTGTATCCTGGTCCACTCACAGCTCTGTAGTCTTCTTACATCCTAGTTGCAGACTGAGGATGGGGGGCACCTTGAATGAAATTTCCAGTGCGTTTTCTTCTGCTATGGACATTGCTCTGAAGTCTACACTGTTATTATATTTGCATATAGAGATAACAAGGCATTTGAATAATCAAAGGAAAGTGAGAGCTGTGATTAGAACTACTCTGGAAACTGCCAATGCTGAGGGCAAAGGGAATGTGATTAAGCAGGACTGACTAGAGCAGCTCAGTCAGGAGCTGATAGGGACAGGGAGAGCTAACTGCTGTATAGAAATCAGTAGGCTAGGGAGAGATGGCTGATATCACATACTCAGCCATTTTCTGGTGGCCGAGTGCTTTGAAAAGAGCTGTACACAATGTCGGATAAAAGCTCTCACAGCAGGAGAATTAAAGCAGATAAAAAAGCAAGCCAATTGCAAACTTGCTTATTTTTATGCTGTCTAACTAGGTAAACCAATTTAATACCATGAGAGTACCTGTACAAAAGGAACCTATTAACTAATTCATGCTAAGTTGGCAAGGGATTAGGTGACTAGTCCAAGGGGTTGGTCCATGCTAGCTTCTTCCTGTCTGCTCAGCTACATTGAAAGGTCTGTCTCTATGTCTGTGAAACATAGATTTTTGGAAAACAGGAGCCAGTCTCTAATTCATGCTGCCTATGGATTGTACACCATGAAACTTCTATGATATATTCCATATAAATATACAGGTCTAAGAATTAGGCTGTGTGCCTGAATAACAGAAACTCATTATGCCTAAACCTATAAACCACAGTGCACATATTTATGTTACCTGACACATGTACTATTAGTTTTGCAAAAAGCTTATATACATCTGAAAAAGAATTGTTTTGGTCATCTATCACCGCGATTCTATTCTAGCTTGAATGACTGGGTTTAAATAAATGAGAAAATATATTACATTATATTTGTACATTTAAAAAAACAAATGACAAAAATGAAAGGTTATTTACTTTAAGTAATACACTCCTTACAATGTCACATACAACAATTTGCTCTAAAGTCAACATATCACATCAATCGTGTAGTCCACTGATGGACACATCCCCTGTGCAAGAACAATATATGGGCCCTTTGCAGCCCAATGTCTCATCATAATGCACAGTTCCTAATGCTACAGGTAGTAGCCCCCATACCTCTTAGGCTCCTGTGCGACTGCACAGGTTACACCAATGGTATGTCCACCTCTGATGTATCTGAAGGTCCTTGGCATGGAAGTAAAAATTTTAAAATCATGATAACGGTCGACGAGTTTCGAGCTACACTAGCTCTTAATCATGGTCATGATTAAGAGCTAGTGTAGCTCGAAACGCATCAACCGTTATCATGTTTGTTAAATTTTTCCTTTTCATGTTTTAAATCTACTAATAAATGTGAAGTTTTATGACTTTTGCAATTGCTGGAATTTCCCATTTTCTTCACGATTCATCTACTCAGGAAAGCAGCCTGGAGTCTCTGTGCACCGCACCCCTATTCCTGGAATTTCTCAACCCGGTGAGCTGACGGTTGCTCCATTGTTTTTCTATGCAAGTAAAAGCCCCTGCTTGGCTTGAGAAGCAGGAGAAGCAAACAAAGGTACCAAGCCATTTGGCATGAAACAGCCCTTAGTCAATTCTGGACAACCCCATAAATTATTTACACTGATTGCTAACAGTCTCTATAAAACACTGCTAAGTAGCCTCAGACTGGCCGATAGGAGAACAGGAGAATCCACTGGTGGGCCGCTGAGTATGAATTTGACAAGTGGTTCACGCAATACACTTTATTCACTAAGAACAGACAAAGGCAAAATCTTATCATTCATTTAACTAACAACCAAGTCTATCATGATATAAATCTGTGAATGAGTGTAATGTGATATTTGCAATAATCTGAAAAGTGGTCCCCAGAATCAATGTTACATGTTGCCATGTAACTAACAAAAGACAAATGTAGTAATTCATTGAGATAAAAGGGACACTTTAAATAAATATTACAGATACTGTCCAAGTGTTGTATCTTACTCACTGAGTCACATCAATCAATGCAGAAAACATACCAGAATGTTAACAGAAAAAAAGTGTTGTAAGACTGAACAATGACCACTTCTTTTTTCACACTTTTTAAATAAGTTCTTTCGAAAGAACGCTAACATTTCAATAGACCACAGCTGGAGTTAAAACCACATTTCACATTAGAAAACATTCCATATCTTAAAGTGAATTGTAAAACAGCGGCAGAAACTGCGGATGTGAAAAATACATGAGAATAATACTGCAATGCCAGTTCACCCTCCAATAATCACATTGTGTACACTTTTCTGTAGATACTGATAAAGTACAAGTCTCTGAAGAGTGAGAAAAATCAACTTTCAAAATACAACCAGAAGATGAAAATAAAATCTAATTTATTTTTTTTACATCTAAACAGAAATGTGTTCTGTGTGATGATGGGAACGTTCTGACTTAGAGAAAACTATTCTTTTGGTCAAACATGTCATGTAATGAAGGAAAGTAAATTCAATGAACGTTTAAATAACTTGAATAAATACCCCTCTAATCATGTAAAGTCACAAAAATTATAGCTGCATGCTTTTAAAAACAAAGTCTAATCATTTGCAAACAGACCAGCCGCAGAAAATAATAATATTCATGTATCAATAGAATTAGAAAACTCACGATAACATTGGTCATTTTGGCAAGAATAAACCTGATCCTGAAAGCCCTTTTTCATCCTCTTGGTATTTTTGTCTTCTCGTATTAAAAAGTATGTAAATAAGTGAAATTAAAATTTAGTTCTCAAATGTATCGTCCAAAAAAAAGGATCAACTTTGCTGAGTTTTGTTTAAAAATCTCCAAACGTTTCTTGTCTACAGATCCTATGCAGACCCATATATTATTTAAAGTCCATAAACAACCTATGCATAGTTTGATCTTGAAGTCATATGTCCTTTTATTCATCCCCTATTTCTTATTAACCTACTAAATATGTAATAACATAATTTAGAGGACAAATGGAAAAAAGTATGTCTGCAAGATCCGACTACTTAGCATTTGCTTGTAGTCTGTTGTCATGGTGATACTTGGTTCTGCATAATAGTGGTAGACACAAAATAAAAACTAATTGCAAGGTTGCTTTATTATTATTTTTTTTTTTAGATGCTATGGGGGGAATCAAAAGATGGTCACAAAATATAGACATAACTTACCATACTTGTGTCACCTATAATTGTACGTATAATCCTTAGTAGAGATAGGAGAATACAAACCCTTCGGAGAGATATTTTCTATAGGCTGAAGAGTGGAAGCAAATATAAGACACTACATATGTGTCCTTTATTTTTTTCCCTTGTCTCAACACATCCCAAAGTGAGTGAAACGAGCTTACCGGCTTTTAAAAGAAATTGATTTTTCCCTTAACGTGATGATGCCCGGTCACAAGATGTCCATTTGCTGACAAGTTGCTATTGTCTTAAATCTGTGTTCACTAGTGTTGAGCGATACCGCCGATACCCGATAGTGTTGAGCGATACCGCCGATACCCGATAGTATCGGCCGATACCCAAAAAGTATCGGATATCGCCGATACCGATACCCGATACCAATACAAGTCAATGGGACACCAAGTATCGGAAGGTATCCTGATGGTTCCCAGGGTCTGAAGGAGAGGAACTCTCCTTCAGGCCCTGGGATCCATATTAATGTATAAAATAAAGAATTAAAATAAAAAATATTGATATACTCACCTCTCCGGAGGCCCCTGCACCTTACCGCTGTTAAGAATGTAGAATTTAGGACCTGAGAATGACGTCGCGGCTTGTGATTGGTCGCGTGGCGGTCACATGAGCGGCACGCGACCAATCAGAAGCCGTGACGTCATGGAAGGCCCTAAACGCGCTGATTTTAAGCAAAGAAGGCTGCCGGTTAACAACAGTAAGGTAAAGGGGCCTCCGGAGAGGTGAGTGTTATGACCTGGTGGTTAAGAGGCCACGCTGATATGACCTGGTGGCTAAAACGCAACATGGAACGAGCTCTGAGGAGGTGGTAACTCTACTGACCGCAGTTCCTAATCCTAACAACAACACTAGTAATAGCCGTGGGATGTTCCTGACTCTCCCTAGACACCTCTTCACAGCCTAAGAACTAACTACCCCTAAAGAAGGAAATAGAAAGCTATCTTGCCTCAGAGAAAACCCCAAAAGGAAAGATAGCCCCCCACAAATATTGACTGTGAGTGGAGAGGGAAATGACGTACACAGAAATGAAATCAGATTTCAGCAAAGGAGGCCAATACTAAACTTGATAGACAGAGAGAAAAGGATACAGTGCGGTCAGTATTAAAAACTACAAAATCCACGCAGAGTTTACAAAAATGAACTCCACACCGACTCACGGTGTGGAGGGGCAAATCTGCTTCCCCAGAGCTTCCAGCTAGCCTAAAAATGACATAGTGACAAGCTGGACAAAAAGAGACATATTTGCAGAGCAATAGAGTCCAAAGCAAATGGACAAACAAGAACTAGCAAAAACTTCTTTTGCTGACAAGGACAGGCCATCTGAGAAATCCAAGGAGAGAACCAAATCCAAACTAAGACATTGACATCTGGCATGAACTAAAGCCCAGAGCAGGTTTAAATAACAAACCCAGGCAAGGCGATCAGTGAAGGCAGCTGCTACAGCTACCTAAAAGAGCAGCAGTTCCACTCGAAACCACCAGAGGGAGCCCAAGGGCAGAACTCACAAAAATACCATTAGCAACCACAGGAGGGAGCTCCAGAACGGAATTCACAACAGGTGAGTATATCAATATTTTTTATTTTAATTCTTTATTTTACACATTAATATGGATCCGATACCGATTCCCGATACCACAAAAGTATCGGAACTCGGTATCGGAATTCTGATACCGCAAGTATCGGCTGATACCCGATACTTGCGGTATCGGAATGCTCAATAGTAGTGTTCACCAAATTCAAGAGTTAAGGTGGATGCATCTGTATGTCTGTGTATTGTGGACATCTTATTGCATTTTACTGAATTTTTCAACACAGCAGCAGTGTATGGGCTTATGAAAAGGAAGAGAATTGGGATACCAGGCATGGTGAAGAATCGTTCCTACTTTGTCGCTGGGCCCTTTGACAACTATGAATATTTTGTATTTTAAATGTTCCTGAAATCTTTTAAGTTCTAAAGAGCAGTCAACATGCTGAAGACAAAATGCAGGCGAAGATTCCTCTAGGTGTTGAAATAATTTTGCCGAAATACTGCCATATACAAACAGAATTGGTTCTCGCAATTAGATGAAGAGGAACTCTAATTAAATTAAAATATCAGGAATGTGAAGGTCAGGGAAGCAAGGGAAACGAACTTGTTCTTGGAACCGATCCATGATTTGTCTTGTTGAAAGTGTCTTTTTTGTCAATCAATATATACAGTTGTGCTCAAAAGTTTACATACCCCAGCAGAATTTTTGCTTTCTTGGCCTTTATTGAAAGAATCTGAATGATAACACCAAAACTTTTTTCCACTCATGGTTAGTGGTTGGGTGAAGCCATTTATTGTCAAACTACTGTGTTTTCTCTTTTTAAATCATAATGACAACCCAAAACATCCAAATGACCCTGATCAAAAGTTCACATACCCTGGTGATTTTGGCCTGATAACATACACAGAAGTTGACACAAATGGGTTTGAATGGCTACTAAAGGTAACATCCTCATCTGTGCCTGTTTGCTTGTAATCAGTGTGTGTGCATAAAAGCTGAGTGAGTTTCTGGGATCCAGACAGACTCTTGCATCTTTTATCCAGCCACTGATGTTTCTGGATTGTGATTCATGGGGAAAGCAAAAGCATTGTCAACGGAGATACGGTATAAGGTAGTTGAACTGTATAAAACAGGAAAGGGATACAAAAAGATATCCAAGGAATTGATAATGCCAGTCAGCAGCATTCAAACTTTGATTAATAAATGGAAAATTAGGGGCTCTGTAAAAACAAAACCATGGTTAAGTAGACCAACAAAAATGCTGTCCACAACTGAAAGGAAAATTGGATGGGGTGCAAAGAAAAACCCACAAATAACATCAGCTGAAATACAGGACTCTCTGAAAACTAATGGTGTGGCTGTTTCAAGATGCACAATAAGGAGGCACTTGAAGAAAAATGGGCTGCATAGTCGAGTCGCCTGAAGAAAGCCATTACTGTGCAAATGCCACAAAGTATCTCACCTACATAACGCAAAACAGCACAAAGAAAAGCCTCAAAACTTCTGGAATAATGTAATTTGGAGTGATTAGACCAAAATTGAACTTTTTGGCCACAACCATAAACGTCACATTTGGAGAGAGATATACAAGGCCAATGATGAAAGGAACACAATTCCTACTGTAAATCATGGAGGTGGATCACTGATGTTTTGGGGATGTGTGAGCTACAAAGGCACAGGAAACTTGGTCAAAGTTGAAGGAAAGATGAATGCAGCATGTTATCAGCAAATACTGGAGGCAAATTTGCACTCATCAGCCCGGAAGCTGCACATGGGATGTACTTAGACGTTCCAATGTGACAACAATCCAAAACACAAGGCCAAGTCAACCTGTCACTGGCTACAGCAGAGGAAAGTGAAGGTTCTGGAGTGGCCATCTCAGTCTCCTGACCTCAATATCATTGAGCCACTCTGGGGAGATCTCAAGCGCACAGTTCATGCTAAACAGCCCAGGAATTTACAGGAACTGGAGGTTTTTTGCCAAGAAGAGTGGTCAAGTTTACCATCTGAGAAAATAAAGAACCTCATCCAAAAGTACCACAAAAGACTTCAAGCTGTCATTGATGTTAGAGGAGGCAATACACGGTATTAAGAAATGGGGTGTGCTAACTTTTGATCAGGGTCATTTGATGTTTTGGGTTGTCATTATGATTTAAAATGAGAAAACAGTAGTTTGAAAATAAATGGCTTCACCCAGCCACTAACCCTGAGTGGAGAAAAAGTTTTGGTGCTGTCATTCATATTCTCTGAAAAAAGGCCAAGAAAGCAAAAATTCTGCTGGGGTATGTAAACGTTTGAGCATAACTGTACAGTAACTGTCATGAAGGTTGAACTTCATCAGCCACAATTATTACGTAAGCCCTACTTTCCAAATGTCCATCCACACGTATCAGAAGGCCCAAAGTATGCCACGAAAACATTTTCCACATCATTATACTACCTCTACCAACTTTATGCAGCCTGCTCCAAATTCTCACCTTCCCATCAGAATGGTGCAACAGAAATCTAAATTATTGGCTCCCAGTGTGGTAGGGACAGGTGTTAGGTGTTGTAGAAAGAAACATAGGACACAGGGTTGCAGTCTCTTTACCTGGTTTACTGATGGTTTATGGCCACAGTGCAGGGTACCGGCAACAGGTGTTGGCAAGGTCCGGTTGGCCTGGAAGCAATGATGAATCTCTCTCAAGTGAGGTTCGTAAGCCTTCCTTCTCGTGCTTTGGGGTGAGTTCCTTGCTGCCTGTGACTCCTAACAAGGTCCTCTCTGTTCCTGTCCTAGGACAGTACCTGTATGGTAGGCAATGCAAGCCTTTTTACAGGGTCTCTATCATGACTCGGGCTCTATGTGTTACTGTACCTTCGGGTGTAGATGTGGGCAGACAACCTGTAGTCTTCTGCCCTCCGGTTCTGCTGTGGGACATAAAGTACTATACAGCCTCGGGCTCCAGGTGCCCGGTTCCTGCGCTTTAGCTTGGAGGGATCCCAGTCACAGCTCTCTTCCAGCTCCTTTATTCTCCTGTACTTCTCCCCTCTGGCATGTGCTACCAATGCAACCAGTCTGCTTCTCTTCTCTGGCCTGCAGCTGCAGCAACACATGTAGCTGCACAGCCCCAACTCTGCTCTCACTCCACTCTCTTCTGCTGTTTGCTACCGACTCCCTCTCTTCTGGTCTCCCTGGACCAACTCTCTCCTCTCACAATCTCCTCCAGACTGTCTAACTCCTCCCCAGACCAGAATATATATTCATATCTAGGGAAGCTCCCCTGAAACCGGGATCAGAGCTCCCCCTTCTGGCCTGGAGTCAGAATATGTTGCATGTATGTGTACCACCTGTTAAAGGGATCTCCCTTGCTTCCAGGCATAGCATCGCTCTCCCCGAAAGGAAAGCGACACCACTGTAACAGCCGGTTTCCTGGGGTGTTACACAATGAAGAAATTGAAAAACATCTGGGGACCCTGGCTAGATGTCCCAGGTTTGGCATCTGAAATTTTATTGATACACTGGGTGCTGAAAATATTATTGCCTGGTATTAGGGTCTAAGCGCTATACCTAGTTCAGTAAATAGCTAATTAATAATCTTTTATTGGGTGACATATTTATCCTGTCCAAAGCATAGTTAGCGCTGTCTCAATGAACCCGTGTGTCTAGGAATTCGGACAGATATAGGTTTCTCTGCTACGTTAATGGGAGAGAAGGGGAAGGGTGTTTTGTTTAATTAGAACATATAAAAACAAAGAATATATGAATAGCATATTTTGTATAAGATATGATCATGCTACAATTTTTTACAATAACATGAGACGATTGATGTTGCAATGCATAATTGGTCTTTGTATGACTGTTACCTGTTTTACTCTTTTCAATAAAAAAAAACATTTGATTAAAAAAAAAAAATCTGTAGGAATTTTCCAAAATTGGAAAACCTTTTTAAGTACTGTGTTTATTATCTTTTGTGACTGTTTTTTCTTTTTATAGATAGTGAATAATAAATTATTAATGGTGGACATGTATTATTCTATGTGCGAGCATGTCCCATTTGACAGTGTGCTGATAGAGATGGATAGTTGTATCGCTATGTTCTTGTATCCTGAGAGCATTATTAATGTAACTGCTTCATTATGGGAAGAAAAGCAGTGTGGTTGTAATATGTCACAAAGACTCGGAGGTGAGCAATGATTAAACTTGCACTCTTAATCATATGTTATAATTTATGTTGAAGCGTCAAGGGGAATGAAAGAGAAAACCTGATCTTATCTCAGACCTTCCTCATCGCAGACTGATTTTATCAAAATATCTCTGCAGCTTCCTTAACCCCTTCACCCCCAAGGGTGGTTTGCACGTTAATGACCGGGCCAATTTTTACAATTCTGACCACTGTCCCTTTATGAGGTTATAACTCTGGAACGCTTCAACGGATCTTGGCGATTGTTTTCTTGTGACATATTGTACTTCATGATAGTGGTAAAATTTCTTTGATATAACTTGCGTTTATTTGTGAAAAAAACGAATATTTGGCGAAAATTTTGAAAATTTTGCAATTTTCCAACTTTGAATTTTTATGCCCTTAAATCACAGACATATGTCATGCAAAATACTTAATAAGTAACATTTCCCACATGTCTACTTTACATCAGCACAATTTTGGAACCAAATTTTTTTTTTGTGACGGAGTTATAAGGGTTAAAAGTTGACCAGCAATTTCTCATTTTTACAACACCATTTTTTTTTAGGGACCACATCTCATTTGAAGTCATTTTGAGGGGTCTATGTGATAGAAAATACCCAAGTGTGACACCATTCTAAAAACTGCACCCCTCAAGGTACTCAAAACCACTTTCAAAAAGTTTATTAACCCTTCAGATGTTTCACAGGAATTTTTGGAATGTTTAAATAAAAATAAACATTTAACTTTTTTTCACACAAAATTTATTTCAGCTCCAATTTGTTTTATTTTACCAAGGGTAACAGGAGAAAATAGACCCCAAAATTTGTTGTACAATTTGTCCTGAGTACGCTAATACCCCATATGTGGGGGTAAACCACTGTTTGGGCGCATGGCAGAGCTCGGAAGGAAAGGAGCGCCATTTGACTTTTCAATGCAAAATTGACTGGAATTGAGATGGGACGCCATGTTGCATTTGGAGAGCCCCTGATGTGCCTAAACATTGAAACCCCCCACAAGTGACACCATTTTGGAAAGTAGACCCCCTAAGGATCTTATCTAGATGTGTGGTGAGCACTTTGACCCAACAAGTGCTTCACAGAAGTTTATAATGCAGAGTCGTAAAAATAAAAAATCATATTTTTTCACAAAAATGATCTTTTCGCCCCCAATTTTTTATTTTCCCAAGGGTAAGAGAAGAAATTGGACCCGAAAAATTGTTGTGCAATTTGTCCTGAGTACGCTGATACCCCATATGTGGGTGTATACCATTGTTTGGGCGCAGGGCAGAGCTCGGAAGGGAAGGAGCGCCATTTGACTTTTCAATGCAAAATTAACTGGAATTGAGATGGGACGCCATGTTGCGTTTGGAGAGCCCCTGATGTGCCTAAACATTGAAACCCTGTACAAGTGACACCATTTTGAAAAGTAGACCCCTTAAGGAACTTATCTAGATGTGTGTTGAGCACTTTGACCCAACAAGTGCTTCACAGAAGTTTATAATGCAGAGCCGTAAAAATAAAAAATCATATTTTTTCACAAAAATGATCTTTTCACCCCCAATTTATTATTTTCCCAAGGGTAAGAGAAGAAATTGGACCCGAAAAATTGTTGTGCAATTTGTCCTGAGTACGCTGATACCCCATATGTGGGTGTAAACCATTGTTTGGGCGCAGGGCAGAGTTCGGAAGGGAAGGAGCGCTATTTTACTTTTCAATACAAAATTGACTGGAATTAAGATGGGACGCCATGTTGCGTTTGGAGAGCCCCTGATGTGCCTAAACATTGAAACCCTGTACAAGTGACACCATTTTGGAAAGTAGACCCCTTAAGGAACTTATCTAGATGTGTGTTGAGCACTTTGACCCAACAAGTGCTTCACAGAAGTTTATAATGCAGAGCCGTAAAAATAAAAAATCATATTTTTTCACAAAAATGATCTTTTCGCCCCCATTTTTTTATTTCCCCAAGGGTAAGAGAAGAAATTAGACCACAAAAGTTGTTGTGCAATTTGTCCTGAGTACGACGATACCCCATATGTGGGGGTAAACCACTGTTTGGGCGCATAGCAGAGCTCGGAAGGGAAGGAGCGCTATTTTACTTTTCAATGCAAAATTGACTGGAATTAAGATGGGATGCCATGTTGCGTTTGGAGAGCCCCTGATGTGCCTAAACATTAAAAACCCCCACAAGTGACACCATTTTGGAAAGTAGACCCCCTAAGGAACTTATCTGGATGTGTTTTGATAGCTTTGAACCCCCAAGTGTTTCACTACAGTTTATAACGCAGAGCCGTGAAAATAAAAATTCTTTTTTTTTTCACAAAAATGATTTTTAGCCCCCAGTTTTGTATTTTCACAAGGGTATCAGGATAAATTGTACCCCAAAAGTTGTTGTCCAATTTGTCCTGAGTATGCTGATACCCCATATGTGGGGGGGGAACCACTGTTTGGGCGCATGACAGAGCTCGGAAGGGAAGGAGCGCCATTTGGAATGCAGACTTAAATGGATTGGTCTGCAGGCGTCACGTTGCATTTGCAGAGCCCCTGATGTACCCAAACAGTACAAACCCCCCACAAGTGACCCCATATTGGAAACTAGACCCCCCAAGGAACTTATCTAGATGTGTTGTGAGAACTTTGAACCCCCAAGTGTTTCACTACAGTTTATAACGCAGAGCCGTGAAAATAAAAATTCTTTTTTTTTTCACAAAAATGATTTTTAGCCCCCAGTTTTGTATTTTCACAAGGGTATCAGGATAAATTGGACCCCAAAAGTTGTTGTCCAATTTGTCCTGAGTACGCTGATACCCCATATGTGGGGGGGGGACCACTGTTTGGGCGCATGACAGAGCTCGGAAGGGAAGGAGCGCCATTTGGAATGCAGACTTAAATGGATTGGTCTGCAGGCGTCACGTTGCATTTGCAGAGCCCCTGATGTACCCAAACAGTACAAATCCCCCACAAGTGACCCCATATTGGAAACTAGACCCCCCAAGGAACTTATCTAGATGTGTTGTGAGAACTTTGAACCCCCAAGTGTTTCACTACAGTTTATAACGCAGAGCCGTGAAAATAAAAATTCTCTTTTTTTTTTTCACAAAAATGATTTTTAGCCCCCAGTTTTGTATTTTCACAAGGGTATCAGGATAAATTGGACCCCAAACGTTGTTGTCCAATTTGTCCTGAGTACGCTGATACCCCATATGTGGGGGGGAACCACTGTTTGGGCGCATGACAGAGCTCGGAAGGGAAGGAGCGCCATTTGGAATGCAGACTTAAATGGATTGGTCTGCAGGCGTCACGTTGCATTTGCAGAGCCCCTGATGTACCCAAACAGTACAAACCCCCCACAAGTGACCCCATATCGGAAACTAGACCCCCCAAGGAACTTATCTAGATGTGTTGTGAGAACTTTGAACCCCCAAGTGTTTCACTACAGTTTACAACGCAGAGCCGTGAAAATAAAAAATCCTTTTTTTCCCACAAAACTTATTTTTTGGCCCCCAGTTTTGTATTTTCCCAAGGGAAGCAGGAGAACTTGGACCCCAAAAGATGATGTCCAATTTGTCCTGAGTACGCTGATACCCCATATGTTGGGGTAAACCCCTGTTTGGGCACACGGGAGAGCTCTGAAGGGAAGGAGCACTGTTTTCCTTTTTCAACGCAGAATTGGCTGGAATTCAGATCGGATGCCATGTCCCGTTTGGAGAGCCCCTGATGTGCCTAAACAGTGGAAACCCCCAATTATAACTGAAACCCTAATCCAAACACACCCCTTACCCTAATCCCAACAGTAACCCTAACCACTCCTCTAACCCAGACACACCCAACCCTATTCCCAACCGTAAATGTAATCCAAACCCTAACCCTATCTTTAGCCCCAACCCTAACTGTAGCCCTAACCCTAGCCCCAACCCTAGCCCTAACCCTAGCAATAACCCTAGCCCTAACACTAGCCCTAACCCTAGCCCTAACCCTAGCCCCAACCCTAACCCTAACCCTAGCCCCAACCCTAGCCCTAACCCTAGCCCCAACCCTAGCCCCAACCCTAACCCTAGCCCTAACCCTTGCCCTAACCCTAACCCTAGCCCTAACTCTAGTCCTAACTCTAGTCCTAACTCTAGTCCTAACTCTAGCCCTAACCCTAACCCTAATGGGAAAATGGAAATAAATACATTTTTTAATTTTTCCCTAACTAAGGGGGTGATGAAGGGGGGTTTGATTTACTTTTATAGCGGGTTTTTTAGCGGATTTTTATGACTGGCAGCCGTCACACACTGAAAGACGCTTTTCATTGCAAAAAATATTTTTTGCGTTACCACATTTTGAGAGCTGTAATTTTTCCATATTTGAGTCCACAGAGTCATGTGAGATCTTGTTTTTTGTGGGACGAGTTGACGTTTTTATTGGTAACATTTTCGGACACGTGACATTTTTTGATCACTTTTTATTCCGATTTTTGTGAGGCAGAGTGATCAAAAACCAGCTATTCATGAATTTCTTTTGGGGGAGGCGTTTATACCGTTCCGCGTTTGGTAAAATTGATAAAGCAGTTTTATTCGTCGGGTCAGTACGATTACAGCGATATCTAATTTATATCATTTTTTTTATGTTTTGGCGCTTTTATACGATAAAAACTATTTTATAGAAAAAATAATTATTTTGGCATCGCTTTATTCTCAGGACTATAACTTTTTTATTTTTTTGCTGATGATGCTGTATGGTGGCTCGTTTTTTGCAGGACAAGATGACGTTTTCAGCGTTACCATGGTTATTTATATCAGTCTTTTTGATCGCGTGTTATTCCACTTTTTGTTCGGCGGTATGATAATAAAGCGTTGTTTTTTGCCTCGTTTTTTTTTTTTTTTTCTTACGGTGTTTACTGAAGGGGTTAACTAATGGGGCAGTTTTATAGGTTGGGTCGTTACGGACGCGGCGATACTAAATATGTGTACCTTTATTGTTTTTTTTATTTTATTTAGCAAAAGAAATGTATTTTTGGGAATAATATATTTTTCTTTTTTTCTTTATTTAGGATATTTTTTTTATTTATTTTTTTACACATGTGGGGAATTTTTTTTTAACTTTTTTACTTTGTCCCAGGGGGGGACATCACAGATCATTGATCTGGCAGTGTGCACAGCACTCTGCCAGATCTGCGATCTGCTGTGCAGGGCTGCAGGCTTACCAAGTGTCTGCTCTGAGCAGACACTCGGTAAGCCACCTCCCTCCCTGCAGGACCCGGATGCCGCGGCCATCTTGGATCCGGGACCTGCGGCGAGGAGGGAGGTAGGAGACCCTCAGAGCAACGCGATCACATCGTGTTGCTCCGGGGGTCTCCGGGAAGCCCGCAGGGAGCCCACTCCCTGCGCGATGCTTCCCTATACCGCCGGTACACCGCGATCATGTTTGATCGCGGTGTGCCGGGGGTTAATGTGCCGGGGGCGGTCCGTGACCGCTCCTGGCACATAGTGCCGGATGTCAGCTGCGATATGCAGCTGACACCCGGCCGCGATCGGCCGCGCTCCCCCCGTGAGCGCGGCCGATCGCGTATGACGTACTATCCCGTCGGTGGTCATACGGGCCCACCCCACCTCGACGGGATAGTACGTCAGATGTCAGGAAGGGGTTAAGGTACCTTCACACGAAACGACTTTGTAACGATATCGCTAGCGATCTGTGACGTTGCAGCGTCCTGGCTAGCGATATCGTTTAGTTTGACACGCAGCAGCGATCAGGATCCTGCTGTGATGTCGCTGGTTGCTGAATAAAGTTCAGAACTTTATTTGGTCGTCAGATCGCCGTGTATCGTTGTGTTTGACAGCAAAAGCAACGATACCAGCGATGTTTTACACTGGTAACCAGGGTAAACATCGGGTTACCAAGCGCAGGGCCGCGCTTAGTAACCCGATGTTTACCCTGGTTACCAGCGTAAAAGTAAAAAAAACAAACAGTACATACTCACCTGCGCGTCCCCCAGCGTCTGCTTCCTGACACTGACCGGCCCTAAAGTGAAAGTAAAAGCACAGCGGTGACGTCACCGCTGTGCTGTTAGGGCCGGAGCTCAGTCAGTGTCAGGAAGCAGACGCTGGGGGACGCGCAGGTGAGTATGTGCTGTTTGTTTTTTTTACTTTTACGCTGGTAACCAGGGTAAACATCGGGTTACTAAGCGCGGCCCTGCGCTTAGCAACCCGATGTTTACCCTGGTTACCTGGGGACCTCGGCATCATTGGTCGCTGGAGAGCGGTCTGTGTGACAGCTCTCCAGCGATCAAACAGCGACGCTGCAGCGATCGGCATCGTTGTCGCTATCGCTGCAGCGTCGCTTCGTGTGAAGGTTTATTCATCTTTATTTGCCCGCTTTTAAGATTTTGATTGAATGAAGTCATAAAGGAAAGGAAAGGAAAAGCTTCAGACAACGGATCAATCTCCTCATTCAGATTGTTAAATGCTGCAATTATCTCAAAAGCAAATTTAGTTCTTAAGGAGGAATGAGCTCTTGTATTAAAATTACATATTAAGGAATCGATTCAAGCATTTGATCAAAACAAATGGGATATAAATGCACAAATTTAACAAAACTACATTTTATCTATTGGCTGGAACCTTCTATGACCTCCTACGCATTGTATCGTTATGCCTCCAAGTTTAGTGATCTTCATAGTGGATGAAAAAGACCACATATTGGACTATTCTGTCACCACCAGCGTGACATTTCTGGAGAAAAGTTTCCTAATGAATGTTGCCTATGACTGAAATCATGGCTCTTTCTTGTAAATTCATACTGTGGTAAAAATCAATAGTACATTGTTTACTTATAGAACACTTTAGTAAAACTTGAATGTATGAATAAGGCCTTAATCATAATGTGACAATTTTGTATCAAGCAGTCCAGATCTCAGATACATGTGTCACAGTGAATACAACTTGATGGGTAGAAAAGGGAGTTGCTTTACACTCCCTGATAGAAGTTCTGTCGCTTATCCATGTTATGTAAATAAAAGCTTATAACCGAACATTAAATTCATCCATTGGTTGTATAAATTATTCCTTGAAAGCTGAAACCCTCCGAAATGTGGTTTAGGTTAAGAAAATAAATTGGCATCAATGCAGAAATATTGATTAGTTAATGGACACAGAATGGTCAGATTTTGGCAAGACAAAAGTTTTGTCGCCTGGTCATATAATGCACCCAATCCTAGTTTACATCCTCAACTGTGCTTAGTAAATGATTGGTTATGCCCCTTCCCTCTAAGTCTGTCACGCCGGAGAATCGCTCGGCTTGTAAGCGCCACCCTACTCATTGTGTGTACCGCTCTGCTCTTCCTAGGGTTTGACCATCTCACTGGGCTGTCTCTTGAAAACACTTCCAGCACTACTACTACTCCCTCCTGTTGCTGAGAGACTCCACCCAGCTATAGAGGGGCATGGCTAGATTCTGCAGGAATTTATAACCACTGTGTCCTACAAAGTTCTGCTTCCCTGGCCTATCCTCTGCCAGCAGGTGGTATATAAGGCAGCTCCTCCAGCCACACATTGCCTGAGCTTAACTCCTATTTGCCATCTGCTCTAGTGTACTGTCAAGGTATTGTATTGTTCTGACTTTCCTGTTACCGACCCGGCTTGTTCTCTCGTTTCATATGACCTTTCCACACCTGACTCTGGCTACGTCTTTTGAACCTGTACTGCCTGCCCCAACCTCGGACTTCCTGACTACGTCTCTGCCTATGCCCTCGGTGCCTCATTTCCCCAACTTGACCCACTGATCAGCTGCTGCAGATTTGGGCACTCCTTTGGAGTGGCTACCCTAACGGCCCAAGCCTAACCTCACCATCAGAGGCTCCAGTGAAGACCAGGTAGCCACTTAGTTATGCCCCTCCAGGGTAAGCTCAGCCAGTGGTGCACTGGGTCCACACCCACCGCTGTCACAAAGCATCACCATCTATTTAGAAAAGAAAAACGTCTGTCTTAAAAACAAATGAAACTGATTTAAAGCTTTTGATCAAGTCCCCCATTGAGTTAAGACTACAGCAATATGAATATTGATATCTTCCAATCCATTTAAAATACTTTTCAATTACTCATATGTCATATTAAGATCAAGAAAAAATGTAATATTAATACTTAAGGAACAATACAATGGGGATGCCAGAAGATGCTAAAAAGGGAGAGTCTGGGTTGTATTTTCCCCAAGAAACCAACAACAATTTTGTCAACTTCAGTAAGTGCATATATACATGGTACACTGCAGTTATCACTTGGTTATTTTTCTAGTTACTGATTTTAGCTACTTTTACGTTTCGCATTACAGCATTTTAGTTTTGTCAAAAAAATCAACACATTTATCAGCAGTCTGCTTTACAATTATGTACCATCACAAGTTTAAATTTGTAGTTTCATTTACACTTTGCCGCCTGTTCTCCCAACAGAATTGTAAATTTATTCCACTTCTAAAGTTCTCCTAATGTTTATCTTAAAAAAAAATGTTTAGATATGCTTATATTCCTTAAGCCTAAGTAACATGCATTGCATTATGTGTATTATACAGCATATAGAATAGTTTTAGGATATACTGTATTCCCAAAGGTTTACACTTAAGAATTGACGTTTACATGTCCGTTCAATATCTCATAAAATTTATAATTATGGGGGATTAAGAGCTGTCAGGATTATGTGGATATCAGTTTATATTTTCATCATTAAACTTAACAAAATTGATACCAATTATGGAAACCTAAAATTTGAATTCTTTCATTATTTGACATCCTCTTACTATATTGCAGTCATCATATTATAAAGCATCTTGTACTTACAGTTGCTCATTTTGTCCTTCGACCCAGTTAATCCTTCCTTCTCTCTTCCATAAAGTCTATGACATCATGTGATTAAAAACTGACTACCTGAATCCTTCTAGGCTCTAAGTAGAAACATGAAGTCTCTTTTCCCTGCATGAATCAGCATTAGAACTACAATCCTACATAATTGAAAAAGGAAACAAGGTGGAAAGTTAAAAGCAAAGAAGGGGAGGGCAGGAACAGGTGGGCCAGGAGCTGGAGAGGGGGTGTAGCTGGGCTGCCAGGGACTTTTCAGTGAGGTAGGATTGTAGTTCTAATGATGCCTCATGCAGACTTCAAGTTTTGACATAGAGCATAGAAGGAATAAGATGTCCTTTTTTTTAATATTATGTGATGTCAGAGGCCTAATGGAAAAGAAGAATTAACTAGGTAGAAAGGCAAAATGAGCGACTATAAGTACACAGTGCTGTATAATTTGTTAATTGCAATATAAGAGGATACAAACATTGATGGGAGTGCTTCTTTAAAGGTGGCTGTCCAGTCATTTCATTAATGTGACTTCAGACTTCTGAATCCTGACAGTGTGGAGCGCCACATTCTGACTAGATGTGCCTGACTTCTCTTAACAAGTGAACTGCGTGAAGCCAAGCACGTCTAGTCGGAAAGTAACCACAACAAGTATGGAAACCGCATACTTGCACTATGGTGACTGATAGAGCTCACTGACAATACCAGGAAATCCTGACAGTGTGCTGTCCACACACTGTCAGGTTTCAGAAGTCTGCAGTCACAGGAAATGACTACAGATTTTTATCAGGAGATCGGACAATCCCCTTAAAAGAATTTGTGCCTGGAACATTGCAGAAAATACTTTTGCAATCATTTCTCTTCTAATGTGGAGTAAGAGGAAACATAAAAGGTTTATACTTTTACAAATTAAAACTACCTCGGGTTAGTTCTTTTAATTTTTAAAGCCAAAGTGTGTTGTAAATTTAATGCACTGCACATTATTAGAATTCACGGGAATGGTGGTGCACCAACAGCAACCAATAAATCAGGTTACTTCAGTGTTCAAGATAAACTAAAGCAATAAAGGGGGGAGACGACTAAGAAGAGGGTTTGTTTTTCAGTGCCCTGAATATCTTACAGTCCGACCATCAAGTATATCACACTAGTCTGTAGTGTGCCTGAGGAATGTGGCACAACATTGGGTTGTGCTGGAATCTTCGTATATTGGCTGCGTAGTTTGTAAGTATTCTCTATTCCTGAACCTCTAAAACGTGAGGTCTAGACGTGATTTCTTCTTCTATGGAGGAAACCTGCGCACATTATGGTACACTACTGACGACATGGGGAACTTACTGACACATGCGCATCCTTTCCCATACCTCTACTGTCTAACAGTGCCTATTCCCAGGGATGTCTATAGATCTGCGGCAACAGAAGCCATGCCATATTTGTTCTTTATTATCTGTGTGTCTCTTTTTCTTAACTCTTGAACGGTTTGTGTCATCAGGGATGATCCTGTTCAGATTCATTTTCTTGACCCTCAAAGGAAAACATCTCATTTTGCTAGACAAAGAAATGTCCAGCCAAAATTTCACATGCGGAAATTGCTACAGGAAAAATTGTAGCATAATAAGGCAACCTTTCAGACAAATGGCTATACTCTTAGGCTACTTTCACACATCAGGTTTTTTGCATCAAGCACAATCCGGCGAATTTTCAAAAAAAGTATCCGTTTTTTTCCGTAGGATCCGTATTTTTCTCATAGAGTTGAATTAGCGCCGGATTGTGCCTGATGTCCCAACATTTCATCCACTTCTTGCTGGTCTGGCGGCCGGAGAAAACATCCAGAGTAACTTTTTTTGTTGCAGCGAAAAGCCTGATGGCGCCGTCCGGCTTTTCTGACAATGGACGCCTATGGGAGCCGGATGCGCCACATGATAATATCCGGTGCTGGGTCCGGCCTCCAAACTGCGCATGCCCTGTTCTCTCTCTCTGTCTTTACTATTGATGCTGCCTATGCAGCATCAATAGTAAAAAGATATAATGTAAAAAATAATAAACAAAAATAAAAAATCGTGATATTCTCACCTTTCGGCGGCCCCGGCAGCCTTCCCGCTCTTCGCGATGCTCGTGATGCTCCCGATCCCAGTAATGACGTGCAGTCTCGTGAGACTGCTACATTATCACAGGTCATTGCCGTGATACATTACTGGGACCGGGAGCATCGCGAGCATTGCGAAGATCGGGAAGGCTGCGTGGGACGCCGGAAGGTGAGAATATCATGATTTTTTATTTTTGTTTATTATTTTTTTGCATTATATCTTTATCCCGGATCAGGAAAAAAAGCTGATGTGGCGCAATCAGGTTTTACACTAATTGTGCCGGATCCAGCAATCCGTCCCGCAGCCGGATTATGCGTAACGGCGCGGGACGGATGTGTGAAAGTAGCCTTAAAGGGAATCTTGTCAGTAGGTTTGAGAGCATCATAATGTAGGGAATGAGACCCTGCTTCCAGTGATGTGTCACTTACTGGTCAGTGTTTTGCTGTTTCAATACAATAAGTGTTTTATGAGCAGGAGATTATCACTATGGAACAAGGTGTCTCGAACCTCCTAGTCATCTGCCCTGTGTATCCCCGCTCCACTATTGATTAGCAGCTTTATATCAATATACAATGTACACAGAAAGATGCCAATCAGTGGTGTGGGTGGGGTTATACAGAGCTCAACATTCTAAGCTCTGCTAGACTTGCAGTAGAGAAAACTTTATCAAAATGTCAACATGCCGACCAGCAAATGACACATCACTGGAATGAGGATCTCAGCCCCTGCATCATGCTGCTCTCAGATTACATAAAAAAAAAATCTGGTGACAGGTTAATTTAATTCAGACTTATAGAGAAGGATCCCAGACAGGGGATCCCCATATTTGCTTAAAACAAAAATGTAAAATTCTTGGATTCTGTTACTTAATTGGTCAAATTTTTGATTTGTACTTAGAGTAGAACCTTGTTTATATACTGCTCCATAAACACCAGCTTCATATAACCCTGCAGACAGAGACGGATACAACACTCTGCTGACCAACCACACATTCATCTGTCAGAAATTACAAGCAAATAGACTTTTCTATTATCCTTCTGCAAAATCGTCCCCACTTTGTAGCTAAGCCACTGCCATCATCATAATTACAGTTAAGGCGACAAAAAAATAATTTATTTTTCTTCAACTCAAAATATAAATGAAAACTTGTTGGGTTTAATATTGATTTCAAAATTTCAGTCATTTTATCACAGCTTATTTCGCTCAGCCAAAGAACTATAAAAGCTTAAAAAAAAGCTCGACCACCAGCAATTCACTAGTAGCAAGGATGCCAAGCTCTACTAGCTCACTATTATACTATTGTCTTTTATCAGTTGTGCTATATCCATTCCTCAGTTATCGCAAAAGAATATATAATAGTAACATTTGTTCCAAGACACATACATATTATTCTAAAGTGATGCTCCATTCAGATACTTGTTCATATTCTTAAAGGGAACCTGTCAGCAGGATTGTGCACAGTAACCTACAGACAGTGTCAGGTCGGTGCCATTATACTGATGATTATACAATGATATCTGGTGATGGAATCAGTCTTGTGGTTGTTGTTTAATCTTTATTTTCAGCTTTCAGTTAATGATATGCTCGTGCTCCGGGGCGGCCGGTGGGGGGGGGGGGGGTCTTCGTGTGGTGCTCTGCTTAGGTTTTCACCAGTTTAGTCCCTCAGTGACCTCCCCCTAGTTTACATAATGAATTATATATTGAAAAAAAAATCACCTTCAGCGGGCAGTTGCTGGCGGTGGCACCTGCGCTGCAGCATGATCGCATGTATAATGTGAATTAAATTCTTTAATTTGCTTGTATATATATAGTCATTAAAAAAAATCTGTCTCAAAATGGCACCGGACGAGCCAGCGCAGTAGCAGTTATGGGAAAAGATTGGCATGTAGTGATCTGGAATGTTTGAAAGTTTGGAAATATTTGACATGAAAAGCAAATTAGACTGTCGTGATCAAACATAAAGCGGTTGTGTCTGACGTAATCCAATACAGTCACCTGAGAGGGGTTTGAATAAGGAGATACATTCGAATTATTTTACAGATAGGTGTTTTTATTTTAAGATGTATATCTTACGCCATATGTTTTATGTATATGGGCTGTGATGATTCAAGCTGAAGAACTTCAAATGACCTGGAAAAAATTGGACACATGGACTAAAAACATTAGGATAGAATAGTAGGTATTAGAACTCTTGCTGAAGCCTATGCATGCGAAACTGATTGGGCGTAAGGAGCAATTGACCGCAGATTTTTAATTAATATGCCATTTTATTGACATCTTTTGTAAACATGATATTAAAGAATTGTCATTGGAACCTATGTAATGTTGTCCCTCTGCTATCTTGTGGCACAGTATATTCTTTGGGTGCCGTATGAAGATCTATTGAGGCAGTGGAAAGTGGTCAGCTCTCCCTAAGGAATGCAAAGAGGGCCATTCTGAAGATTTTAGGTTTCCAATAGGAGGAAAAAAGTAATTTGGAGGATAGACAGATAAAAAGTGGACTGATATCATAGAGTGAGAAAAAGAGTCCTGAGATAATACATTTGAGGCGCATTAATGATTGTAAATCTAATGGAGCAAATGATTACAGAATATTTACACATATTCATGTATCCATTCTACATGGAATATTTATTCGGATGATAGGAAAAGTTGCGCTCATCTATCTCCAAGCCAGGATTGTTTGCATTGCTATACAGAATATTTTTTAGTATTTTAGATATTTTATATAAACCCCTAGTCAACTTTTAAAATTAGGTTTCCGGTATCAAATTCCACCTATGTAGCTGTGCTGATAGCAATGCATTTATCGCATGACATATTCTATCTTTTTTTTTTACTTGAATGGGTTTAAACGCGGTATAAATGAATAGTTCCGTGCGGGCGCCGCTCTGAGCGTTACAAACATTTACTTGCAATGACAGACATTTCATATCCCGAGAAAGAGTGTAACATTAATGCGGTGATACATTTAGAATTCATAACATTTTGCCATGTTTATGGATTACGAGAAGCATAACTTAATCTTCAAGATCAACGACCCTTTCAGAAGCTGGTGTGAAGCCTTTTTATAACAATGACACAAGCATACAACCTGGGGGCCATTTTTCCAGCTCTAGATATGCAGTCATTAGTCAGACCTGGCTAAATTATTTTTTAGTTTTTAGATATTGTATTTGTGGTTTCCATTCCATATCTCCCGGAAATGCAAATACCCAATTAATTGCAAAACAAACATTTCCGAAAAAAAAATGTAAGAAGAAAATTATGTTCAGCAGAATGGAAGTTTCTTGGAAAGAAAAGTGACAGATTTAGAAGGAGGGACTTAGCTAATCCTTCTATTGTTTTCTAAATTTAAATTGATTTGGAAAGCAAACAGGATTATCTCGCCAAAGCCATAATCTCCCTGTTACTGTAGCCGCTTTTTATTTCTGCGGTGATTGGACATGAACTATTAAACTCGACAATCATAATTTAATTCAAACACAATACAATGAGAAGAGAGATTTTTTTTCTACTACTCAGTAAATTAACAGTTTAGAAAGAAATTTCCGTGCAGTAATAAATGGGCTACACGGACAATATTTTTGGATGATTCAAAAAAAAAAAAAAAAACGCTAAAAAACACTAGAGAAATATGTATGTAAATCACAGATGGTCTCCTGTGTTCAGTGAAGCTGTATGAACAGCTGTGGCTTATGACAGGTCATCCAAAATTGACTTTACTTAGTAACAGATGAGTGTCGCCACTCTTGCTTCAAATGCAAAACTTGCGACTGGGATTGTAGGCTGCCATATGCAATTTATAATTCTGTTTTTTTCTTAAGCGGCAAGGGTGCTCTTAGGACCCCTTATCCATCAGGGATCAAGTGTAGTTATGCTCCTGCTAAAGGTGGCTGTCACAAGTTTACTGTGACAGAGAGAAGCAAAGGCTGATTTCTCCTACTCCTACATGGATTAGAAGCACTTCACCTTCTTATTAAACTGTGTCAATTTCTTTTAGCAGTGCAGGGGTTAATCTGCTCTGTTGAGAGCTCCTGTAGTGTTTAGACTCTCAGCTGTGCACTGTTAGCCTCTCCCATCTCCTATATAAACTGGGTCCTGGGTGGCACTCATTGTCAGAGTCACAAGTTTACTGGACAGAGAGAAGCAAAGGCTGATTTCTCCAACTCCTGCATGGATTAGAAGCACTTCACCTTCTTATTAAACTGTCAGTTTCTTTTAGCAGTGCAGGGGTTAATCTGCTCAGTTGAGAGTTCCTGGAGTGTTTAGACTCTCAGCTGTGCACTGTTAGCCACTCCCATCTCCTATATAACTGGGCCCTGGCTGGCACTCATTGTCAGAGAAAGCTTATGCTGTATGGCTGGAGGTTGTTGGTGGTTATTATTGGTGTTTGGTGGATTTATATGTGACTGTTGCTAGGTTTTGAGTGTGCGATATTTCCATTTCTTCTCCTACTTTGGTTTAACCCCATCCTCCACTCCCTGGTTCATTCCTCTATTGTTTATGCATGAGTATATTTGTATGTTTGGTACTTTTCATTCCCCCTGTCCATTTTACCTTGTTAGTCTGGTTGGTGTATTATGATACACTACTACTCCCCTCTTCCCTGTGTGGGAAAAGGGTACAGATTCAGGGCAGATTCAGGAGCTAAGGCAAGGTACGTGGCCCGGCATTCTTCACCATCAGGAGTAACCTGGGGAACAGGGTGAGCTAGGGCGCCCCTAGCATAAGGGACAGGGAAGAAGCCCCTGGTCCAGGGACACCCAAGAACAGAGTAGTGACAGTGGCGATACACAAACACATTAGATGGGCCAAACATGTTAATTTTGGTGTAACTGGTCAACCATATAAAATATTTGGGGATGTCCTGACTTATATTGGAAGAAAGAATGATTGAGAGATGTGAGTGAAGCCCATGTAAACCTGAGGAAGAGGGTTGCCTGCCATACAGCGATTGAGTCTTGTAGAGGGAATCTGTAAAGTGATGTTGCAGAATGGGGATAATTATTAAAAGAGGCTGAGTGCGAATGAGATGGGTCTGTGAGAGTTCTGCATATGCCTCAGCTGATGTGGTATACGCTGTTTGTTTGGTCTATGGTTTTGTAATAGTGTGCTGTCTGAGGAATATTGACAGCTCTCAATAAGGCTTCATTGGGCAGGCTTTGCACAAGCTATAATGCTTAGCAAGTTCATGGACAAATCAAATTGCAAGGAACCAACAGAATCGATATGAACAAAAACATAGAAGTATAGGTATAGAGAGAGATAGTACTATAGATATGTACAGTATATATGGCTGGATCATTATAGCCAAAGCACTAATCGATGAGTTAAATATAAACAAAACAATAAAAAAAAACTGATGGAAAGTCAGTGAGGGAATAAGTAAGTATAAAAATAAATATTTTATTATTATACAAGTATAAAAAGTGTGGGGGACACACAGACAAAAAGAAAATCACACGGGGTAATAAAATTGACAAGTGTCAAAAATAAGACGGGGCATTCTGCATAGGTAATAACAAAAATACATGTGCACTATGAAATAGGACTCTTGCTTGCTGGTCTGTAGTGGCGTTATTGGGGGGCGAGGAGACTCTAGGGGTAGAGTGCTGGACTGTGCTGAGATAGAAGAGCTAAGAGAAACGGACAGCTAGCATGACTCCAGGGAGAAAGGGGAAGAAGTGTGTGATAATGGACTATGTCATGACTGAAATGTCTACGAAGAAGAATGCTTACTATCTGCTGTATAATGCTCCTCAGAAGTAATTTTTTTAGTGAAAATATGTTTATTTATGGACTATGGCCTCTCTCATTGAACTCTGTAACACCGGGTCCTGTCTGGCTGTAAACAAGGGCACCATGTGGTCTCCAAGGGCATCTCGTGATCATAGCTAAAGTCCACACACCCAACCAGGATCACCATTATCATGTAGCGTACCATGGGGTAAAACACCAGTACCTTGCCCACGACTACCACCCCACGCCACATTACAGTTAGAGGAACTGGATCCATGGGTAATCGAAAGTCCACCTTCTATGTAAGCATGGTTTGTCCCTGTTATAAAGCCCCTTTCAAGTTCTATACTAGAAAAATAAGTCTCAAAATAACTGAATTTATCAACTAGATATTGCTTGTTATCCTCAGGCCGTATGATGTCTTTTATATAACATGTCAGACATTTTTCCACAATGCCAAACTTCATTGATGCATCTCTTACTGCTTAGGCTACTTTCACACTAGCGTCGGGCTCGGCCCGTCGCTGTGCGTCGGGCCGACGTTCCCGACGCAAGCGTGGTCTCCGCCGCACAACGGGGGCAGCGGATGCATTTTTCCAGCGCATCCGCTGCCCCATTGTGAGGTGCGGGGAGGTGGGGGCGGAGTTCCGGCCGCGCATGCGCGGTCGGAAAAGACGTTTACGACAGAGCAAAAAACGTTGCAAGCAACGTTTTTTGCTCCCGACGGTCCGCCACTGCACGACGCATCCATCGCATGACGGGTGCGACGTGTGGCAATCCGTCACAATGCGTCACTTAATGTTAATCAATGGTGAAAAAACGCATCCTGCAAACACTTTTGCAGGATGCGTTTTTTCGGCAAAACGACGCATTGTGACGGAATGCAGTTAACGCTAGTGTGAAAGTAGCCTTAGTCATTTTTTTTCTTTGTGCAGCAAATTATCCACACTACAGTTCTGTTTGCAAGAAATAATTCTGGTGCTTTGACTAAGGACAAGGATTAGGACCCGAGAGGGCGAGGGCAAGGTGGGAGGTTGTGCACATTTAATCTGAACTTGATGCTTTAATAACATACCCGTGTCAGATGACAATAAAACAATCTTTTAAGTTTACGACACAAAAAGCTACTTGTGAAGAAACTGACTTCAACCTGTCAGGTCAAATCATGTTATTTGCAAGGCAAGGCAGGACATACTAGTTAGCGGAGATAGAGGACTCCACAAATTTGCCTCCAGAGAAACCAGCAAGGTCTTTACAAGCTTTGCACTATGGAGCCCTCGGACACATCCATCTTTTAAAATAATGAGTTTATAAGCTCAGATTTCACAGTGAGAAGCAAATGAATACACATGGTATGAAAGCCTCAAAAACCGTCCATGATCTTGAAGAATGTGAAGAATCATACATTTTCAAAAAGAAAATGTACAATCTATCATAAGACATTATTCAAATGTAATTTTTTCTTTTGCAAGTTCTATCTAGTCTATGGGGCTGCTGAAATGTCCATGTTTTTTTCCAGACCAGGTGGTCCACAACAAAGCATGGAAACACATCTGATTTTGATCTGAATCACAGATCAAACTAACCAATACGAGTCTATGGGTACCTGAAAAAATGAGCTTGATAGGAGAAGCTTGAGAAACCTCCATCAGTTTTACTTTTGCATACAAGAAAATCTGATGAAAGTCTGATAGTAAAAATTGACATACGGACCAAACTCTAATGAAATTCTGATCGAAAACACTGATGGAAATCTGATTTAAAATACTGCTGAAAATCGGTCACTTTTTAGCCTACGAGAAAAATCACTGACAATTGGATGATCCCTAACAAGTTTCTGAAGTTAGGTGAGGTTTATAAAATGTGAGTTTATGTAAATATTTTAAAGGTGTTTTCCAAGAGAAAAAAAATGGAGGTGGCCATAGGTGACCCATACTTGTCACCTCTATCGAAATATCCAGGAAACTTTGGAAAAAAAAGCTTCTGGCCTCTCTAAAGTGTCAAATCTCACAGGCACTGCCAAAGCCTCCTAAAACCCTCTGTTAAATAGTGCTTTCTGAAGGCTTTTGTGTACGACACCAAGAGCTCTAGTTTCTCAACTGGGAGAAATCGGTGAATGGACGGTCTGTGGTTATGAAGAAAAAACATTCCCTGCACTCAAGAGCCCTGTGGTTGGCCATCACTAAAACTAGCAAAGTAAGAGTTTGCCAATGTATTAATGTCACATGTAATATAATAGCTTTAAATGATAACTACACTACAGTAACTCCATATATACAGTACATAAAGACAAACTAGGGGGCTTCTATGAGCCATTACAGAGAGAGGAACTAGGTTGGTTCAATCTTCTTTGCTATTGGGTGACTCTTGTCTACAGAGAACTTACAAGAAATGGTTAAAATAAGAGTTGTTACTAATCACTTTGCAGGATCCGGTTCATCGGCCACTTCGGCAACTTGTGTCTGCTGGACGGGAGCCATTAAAACCGCCTCCTTCCTCCTCCTTCCGCAATTAGCCAGCCTTGCACGTTGTCATTGTTGCAGAGTGATGCACATGTGATGTCGCACCAGGCTGGCTAATCAAAATTAGAGCTTCAGATGCCATCATGTGGAAGGTAGTTCTTAGGGTTCCTGTCCATTGGCCAAAGATTACTGACATACATAAACAAAAAACAGGAGCACCAGCCCTCAAAGCAAGAATGGACTGTGGATATGCAAACCACGACAAGACAGGACTTACTCCCAATATACCCCTTCCCGTCACAGCACACCTTCTGAATCCCAGCCGAGCTGATGGGTTGGAAATATGATCAGACTCATGGTCAGTGAAATGTATTCCACCATTACACAGATGAGAAACATCTACGGTATCTACATTTTTCGGGTTGCCCCTTTATCATATCCTGGCTTGCCACTTACGGTACACAGTGTAAGTTTTTTTCTTGTTACCCACATTCCTGTTTTTGTGTCCAGGGTCCATTCAGAAGTGCTTCATTAAAGCTTTTTTTTTCTTTTTTGTTATGCTTTTAGACTAGTGATGCAGTCAATGGATTTGATACTGTGAATCGATTTGCATCAACTCTGCTCAAAGGGCATCTAGGGGGAAGCAAACCTTAATTCCTTCTGTCTTGGGGAATAAAATTCAGCATCATATTATGAATCTATTTTGACCTTTGCTATGAAGCCCCTCTCTTGTGAAATGTGTGCCATTGTACAACAGATTTTAGATGTTGCACATATAATTAAAGACGTACTCCTCCTCCCATTAAAATTCTTATCCTCTTAATATATTGCAGTCACCATATTATATAGCATTGTGTACTTACAATTGCTCATTTTGCCTTCCTACCCGGTTTATTATTCTCTTTTCTCTGTTCTATGTAGAAACAGGAAGTCTCTTTTTCCTGCATAAATGATTTCTCTCTTCAACTTCTGACCCACCTGCCCCTTCCTTCCCCTGTCAGGGACTTTTTCAGTGACTGATGAGCTATACAGGGAAAATTGACCTCCTGTTTCTACATAGAGCTTAGAATGATTCAGCTGGTCAGGTTTTAATAACGTGATGTCATAGACCTAATAGGAAAGAGAAGCATTAGCTGGGTAGAAAGACAAAATGAGCAATTGAAAGTGCACAGTGCTTTATAATGACTGCAATATATTAAGAGGATAAAAAGTTGATGGAAGCGCTTCTTTATGGTCTAATGCCCACAAATGATAATATAGAATGAGGATATGAAACATAGGCTTTTTATATATTTAGCCCAGTATTTCTCATATCTTGTGACAATTGTGTGTTTGTGCCATCATTGTTTTTTGTACTTAATCTCCACCATAATACTTATCATATTGCAGACACAAATAATGATCTGTTATACTGATACTGTACATGCAGGCACATATACATAGAAAAGTAAAATATTAATTCCTATTGTCAATACACTTTTTTTTCATGCTCCATTAACTCCTATTGGAAAATGTGTCTCATCCAACATCTGTAAGAGCATGCTTTTGTTGTATTTAGTTACGCACAAACCATATGGAAATTAAAACTATGATAATATACAAGTAAACTGCTCCATTGACTAACATTACATACATCACAATATACATGGAAACAATGTGTCGGCCCTGAGGTCTGACATATAATTGAACGCTCTCGATAATTACCTTTTGCATCAGTGCAAAACAAAATAAATAAATATTTTCTGTGCGACTTACCAAATATTCCTGGGTTGGCATTAAAATAAATGAGAAATAAGGTAAGTATGAAGCTGGGACTGATACATTAAAAAAGGTATTGCTTAAAAATATAACTATCAGCAGTCGAGTATTTAAACAATATAAAATAAATACAAATTAGTAAAGAAAGCAGATTTCATTTAAACAGTCTTAGGCAACTAACTCCTTTATCCCTTCCGGACATCCGCTGCATGGGTATGGTGGATGTCAGTTTTATGATGCAGACCGACGATCCTTAAAGGGAATCTTTCAGGTCATTTTGCTTACCATATTAATAGTATGCTGAAATAGGGCTTGGGCTGACCTTTCAGGATATATAACTTTTATTGATGTATGTTACCTCGTTGTGCTGCTGTAAGCCCCTGAAAATTTACAGTCGCGCACCAGCTAGTCCAATGTATGTTAATGCCAAATGAATATTCACCCCATTCCTTCATCCATAAACCTACCCATCCCTCTGCTGGTGTCAGTGATTCTGTTCAAATAATTTTTATTAATTATTTTGAAATTTTTATGTTGCAAAACTTTTTGTAAATTCACGCAGGGTAAGATTGCGTATAAAGTATAGATTATAACATATTATAACATATATAGTTTGACATGTATAAACATTGTAAGTTTGATTTCATGTATATAAAAACAATACGTCTTTTTTAGAATATTAAGTTATATATTGATTTTAGGAGGAAGGGAGGGAGGGAGGGAGGGAGGGAGGGGGAGGATAGGGGATAGATGTTATCCCAGTGAGACCATTTCTTTGAAAATTTGGGTAGTTGGTTATTTAACATTGCAAATTTCATTTCGTAAGACCTATGTAATGTGATTTTCTCTGTAATATCCGAGAAGGAAGGTGGAAGCTTATTTTTCCACATTGTGGCTATAGTATTTTTAATTGTGAGCAGGATTTGAAGAATGATATGTTTCTTGTCCGGACTATGTTCTGAGAGACCTAATGATAAGAGAGCTGTTTGTGGGCTTAAGCTTTCTGTTTTCTTTGTAATCTTATTTATGATGTCAGAGGTTTGAGACCAAAGTAAATTTAATTTTGGGCAACTCCAAAACATGTGAAGTATATCCCCTTTTTGACCACATTCTCTCCAGCATAAATGTGAATTATCCTTTCCAAAGTGGGCCAGTCTGACTGGAGTGTAGTACCATGGAGAAATGACCTTGAAATGAGATTCCTGTAGAGACATTGAGAGTGTAGAGTCATATGTTGAGGTTAATGCTGTTTGCCAGTCCTCTTGCGAAGGCGAAATATTTAATTCTCTTTCCCATTTATTTGTATGAGAGCTTTTTACCATATCAGCATCATGATTTAGGCCGCTTTCACATTTGCGGTTGTGTCCGCAGCGTTTCTTCCGCAAATATCTGCATGCGTTGTGTATTCCTATCTTTAACATTATCGACGCATGCGTTTTTCTATGTTCGCGTTTTGCCGCGTTTGACGACGCATGCGTCGTCTAGCCGTCTGCGTCTTGGCGCGGAAATGCAACATGTAGTAATTTTTAGAGGCGTCAATTTGCCGCCTGGAAACGTATGCGGCTGATTGCGCAAGGTTTGCGCCCAAAAAAAGCATTGTAGTCTATGTAAACGCATGCGTTTTTCAGTACATGCGTTTGCTTGCGTTTGCCGACGCATGCGTCTCAATTGAGAAAAACATGTCTAGACACTGATAAGCCACCCCCCACATACAAGGTGATAAAGGGAGGTAGTGGACATTTGCAGGTCACTAGTCAGCAGACTGCCTTGCAGACGAGACGCCCCACAGCCCCTTGGATCAGCAAACAAGCCTCAGAACTATGTGAGTATATCCTATCCAATGCATTTCTTTTCTATAATCTGTGTCTATGTGCCCTAATTTCTGTCATTCCTTTCTTTCTGCACACATCAGAATGTCTTCTGCTTCTGATGAGGAAACGCCTGGGCCTGCACAAGGGGAACATGTCAGCGAAGTGAGTATTCACCTCCTCAGATTGTATTCACTGTCACATCTACACATATGACAATGTATATTTTCCCTTTTTCAGACCACTTCTTCTACAGCGGAAGAGACTGGGCAGGAGACTGGGCAGGAGCAGCGTAGTCATGGCCGGGCAAGACGGCGGCATCGTGTAAGTATAGCTGGCTGAATGTGTATTGTATCCTCACTTTATAATTCTTGAATCTTCATTTCTTTCTACTTCTCTCTTTCTTTCCCTTTTGCTTCAGCACCAGTGGTTTTTTTTACTTCAATATTCATGCCATTCCTCTGATTCTGTTTTCTGTCTTCCGTATGTGAACGCCTCCTATATTAATGTACTTTTTGTTGTTAGGTTCCAGAGGAGGATGAGGACCTAATTGAGAATGAACACCTCATCTCCCTGGTTCACGAGCGAGTCGCATTGTGGGACACCAGGGATCCACTGCACGCCAACAATGTGACGATCCGGAGGCTTTGGAATGAGGTGGCCGCAGCGTTGTGGGATGGCTGGGCCAATGCCCCGGCTCGGGTCCGTTCTGCATTTGGTAAGTATCGCAATGCAGTGTGATGTAGTCAATACCTTGGCCATGCTCACACAACTGTGTATGATGTGAGAAAGTCATTACTTTTTCACAGCACATTCAGTTGTGTGACCATGGTCAAAAGACCTTTGTCCTAACTATTATGTTTTGTTTTGCCAACAGTGTCAAAAGTGAAAACACGTTGGAGATCGATGAAGGACCGCTTCAACAAGGACCTGCGCCAAGAGAGCCGGCTTCCAAGTGGTTCTGCAGCAAGGATACGCAAATACAAGTACCACCGCATCCTTGCGTTTTTGAGACCAGTCCTTGCACGAAGAACGTAAGTATATTGGTTAAAAAAGAAAAAAAAAATGGTGTATAATGCAATTTGTTGTTGGTCATTATTTCCCATCAGTATTTGTAATCCGAAACCTTGATTGATTGATAGATGCAGCAGTGGGGTACGTGTTCTTTGAATACTTTCCCTCACATAGTTCCTCTCCAGGTTTTGGCATACCAATACTGATTTGAAATACTGATCAAATACTGAGAGTGTGACGGCAGCCTGCACAACAGATCTATACTCAGCAAGTTAGGTGTCAGAAATAATGAATTCAGGATGCCAATGGCTCCTCAATTCATTTTTCCTGACACTTGTCCTGGTGAGTATACAGGAGGCTTGTATGTCCTCTGTCGTCAATTCGTATTTCCCATCAGTATTTGTAATCCGAAACCTTGATTGATTGATAGATGCAGCAGTGGGGTACGTGTTCTTTGAATACTTTCCCTCACATAGTTCCTCTCCAGGTTTTGGCATACCAATACTGATTTGAAATACTGATCAAATACTGAGAGTGTGACGGCAGCCTGCACAACAGATCTATACTCAGCAAGTTAGGTGTCAGAAATAATAAATTCAGGATGCCAATGGCTCCTCAATTCATTTTTCCTGACACTTGTCCTGGTGAGTATACAGGAGTCTTGTATGTCCTCTGTCGTCAATTCGTATTTCCCATCAGTATTTGTAATCCGAAACCTTGATTGATTGATAGATGCAGCAGTGGGGTACGTGTTCTTTGAATACTTTCCCTCACATAGTTCCTCTCCAGGTTTTGGCATACCAATACTGATTTGAAATACTGATCAAATACTGAGAGTGTGACGGCAGCCTGCACAACAGATCTATACTCAGCAAGTTAGGTGTCAGAAATAATGAATTCAGGATGCCAATGGCTCCTCAATTCATTTTTCCTGACACTTGTCCTGGTGAGTATACAGGAGGCTTGTATGTCCTCTGTCGTCAATTCGTATTTCCCATCAGTATTTGTAATCCGAAACCTTGATTGATTGATAGATGCAGCAGTGGGGTACGTGTTCTTTGAATACTTTCCCTCACATAGTTCCTCTCCAGGTTTTGGCATACCAATACTGATTTGAAATACTGATCAAATACTGAGAGTGTGACGGCAGCCTGCACAACAGATCTATACTCAGCAAGTTAGGTGTCAGAAATAATAAATTCAGGATGCCAATGGCTCCTCAATTCATTTTTCCTGACACTTGTCCTGGTGAGTATACAGGAGTCTTGTATGTCCTCTGTCGTCAATTCGTATTTCCCATCAGTATTTGTAATCCGAAACCTTGATTGATTGATAGATGCAGCAGTGGGGTACGTGTTCTTTGAATACTTTCCCTCACATAGTTCCTCTCCAGGTTTTGGCATACCAATACTGATTTGAAATACTGATCAAATACTGAGAGTGTGACGGCAGCCTGCACAACAGATCTATACTCAGCAAGTTAGGTGTCAGAAATAATAAATTCAGGATGCCAATGGCTCCTCAATTCATTTTTCCTGACACTTGTCCTGGTGAGTATACAGGAGGCTTGTATGTCCTCTGTCGTCAATTCGTATTTCCCATCAGTATTTGTAATCCGAAACCTTGATTGATTGATAGATGCAGCAGTGGGGTACGTGTTCTTTGAATACTTTCCCTCACATAGTTCCTCTCCAGGTTTTGGCATACCAATACCTTGTATAGAGATATGGCTTGTATTGTCTCCATCGTCTCTTCATAGTTTACATCAGTTTTTTTAATCCCCAAGGACTGGTCGATGCATGCAGAAGTATAGCATGTTGTTTTATGAAACTTTTATTCCTACTGTTGAACTCCTGGCTTGCAAATTCTGATGTAAAATTCACTACAAATAGTAGTGTGACCTTTCCCTATCTGAATGTGTATCTAACTGTTCAGTTATCTTTTTGTAAATGTTTTGTAATATATATTTTTTTTTTTCCGCAGCACTTGGAGCTCCACTGTTGGCCCAGGTTCTGGAGCGGTCCTTCATCAGTCAGCCACGGACCCGTCCCAGCCATCCTCCAGCGCTGCAGCAAGTGGGCCTGCCACACAACCTGGAGACCAGGAAGCTGGTCCATTAGGTGTTCCCCTTCCCCAGTCCTCTGCCTCTAGCCAATTTTTTATGGGCTCCTCCCGGCAGCGGCAGAGGGCCGCGGACAGGTCACTCATGCCCGAGTTTTTGCACTTGAGCTCGGTCTTCCATGAGGGACTCAAGGCGATGGGTGACCGACTGGATACTGCCATTAGTCATATGAGCACACGTATCCAGGAGGTAACCACAGCCCTTGCCCAAGTGAAAGCCGACCTCCAGAGGCCAGCACATCATTTTTTTAATCAGATAGAACAGGGCATGTCGGAACACCTTAGTCCTGAGCTCCAGATTACTGTTATGCAGGCCTGCAATGCTGCTTACGTGCAGGCTATGCAGCAGAGTCGGTATTTTCAGCAGACAGTGGGGACATTTCCAACAGTGCCCACACTGTCACGCTTTACATCAATGCCGACATCTGCTGCATACCACTGCACGGCCACCTTCATTCCAAACACTTCCGGACCGTATTATAGCACCACCACCATGCCCAGTGCAGTGGGTCAGCCCACCGCCACCACCATGACAACTGCTGCTCCTGCTTGGGCCTCCTCCACTGCCACCAGCATGCTGCCGCCGCCGGACCCTGCCCTGGTGTTTCCTGGCACCACCACTACCAGACTGCCGCCGCCGGACCCTTCCCTGGCGTTCTCTGGCACCACCACTACCAGACTGCCGTTGCTGGACCCTGCCCTGGCGTTCTCTGGCACCACCACTACCAGACTGCCGTTGCCGGACCCTGCCCTGGCGTTCTCTGGCACCACCACTACCAGACTGCCGTTGCCGGACCCTGCCCTGGCGTTCTCTGGCACCACCACTACCAGACTGCCATTGCCGGACCCTGCCCTGGCGTTCTCTGGCACCACCACTACCAGACTGCCGTTGCCGGACCCTGCCCTGGCGTTCTCTGGCACCACCACTACCAGACTGCCGTTGCCGGACCCTGCCCTGGCGTTCCCTGCCACCACGACAATGTGCCCGCGCAAAACAAGGAAGGGGAAAGGCAAAAAAAAAAAAAAAACCATAGCTATCCCTCCCCCCTCACCTCCCAATGTGTCTGTAATGTCTGGTTTGTCTCACCCTTCCAGTGTGTCTCAACCCTCTCATGTGTCTAGCCCTATCCCTGAATATCCTGACCCCAGTAGTTTCATAGCGCCTTCTCCTGCCACCCCTATGTCGGCTACAGTAAGCCAGACCTCACTACTCAACACCCCACAATATCGGCACTCAACCCCAAGCAGGCGCAGTTAATTTTTTGGTTTGTGTGTGTTTAATAAACCTGTGTTTTTTGCCCCAATAAGGTTTGGTTAATTGTGTATTTCGCAACCGTCACCACACAGCATGCGCCAATAACAAATTATGCGTCAAACACATTTTTGGGGGCCACCTCCAACCTCCAGTACCTACTTAGCAGAACACTGAAGCTTGGTGTGTTTGGTTGAGAGATATGAGGTTGCCCCCAAAAATAACACTTGTATTTTCTCCAAAAACAGTTCTTTCTGTTTACTCCGTGACTTTTGGTCGCACACAGAAGACAAAATGGTGGTAATACACAGCACAACTATACTCAACAGGTCCTTTCTTATCCGAAACATTATTTATGACCCCTGACCTGCTGATTTTAGAAATGCATTGTATTACCTCCATTTTATCTTATTGGTACATATACATATATTTCACACAAAGTGAAGGAACAATGTACATGGCATATCTATACTCACCCGGACAAGTGTCAGGAAAAATGAATTCAAGAGCAAATAGCATCATGAATTCATTAGTTCAGACACCTGACTTGATGACTATAGATCTCTGGTGTAGGCTGCCATCACACTGTCAGTATTCGCTCTGTATTTTACAGCACTATTTGTAAGCCTAAACCTGGAGTGGAACTATGTGAGGAAAAGTACATTAAACAGATATGCACCACTAAAAGAATTTAACTACCGCTCCTGGTTTAGGCTTACAAATACTGATGTTAAGTACTGGACAAATACTGCGACAATAACGGACATCGTCTATACAGTCTGCGGCAAAAAGCTAATGGTGAACCAAGACAGGACTCACGTCAACAACCTAAGACCAAAAACCCAAAGTGGTTTGTTAAGGAAATAGATAGGAGACATGGTGAAGAAAGTAAATCACAATTATTTTATTTGAAAAAACATTAACATTCCAAACATAAATTTGCAGACCCGAAACCAGCAGTACATTTTACACCATATTGTCCTGCCATGGCACACGTCCAATGTCAGAATCAAAAAACGCTGCAAATTGGTCCCGCATGTGGCCTACTTCAACTGTTGACCGCAGCGGGTGATGACGGTTATCAGGCAAAGGGTTGGCAACAGGTTCATCAAGTTCTATGGTGGGTCGCTCCTTAGCCAGAATGAAATTGTGGAGAACCACACAGGCTTTAACTACCTCATCCACTGTCTCCATTTTTAGATTTATTGCAGTTGCTAGAATGCGCCATTTGGACACCATAATCCCAAAGGCACACTCTACTGTTCTGCGTGCCCTGGTTAGTCTGTAGTTGTAGATCCGTTTTGTGCGGTTCAAGTCCCGACTTGAATAGGGCTTCAGGAGATTTTCACTCATCTGAAAGGCCTCATCCCCAACCATTACAAATGGCAGCGGTGGGCCTTGAGTGTAGGGGAGTGGTCGTGGCTGTGGGAAATTAAAATTTTTGCCATAAACACGTCGGCCCATATCAGAGGTTTTAAAAGTCTGTGAATCGTTGCCACGGCCAAAAGCACCAATGTCCACAGCAATGAAGCGACAGTCCGCATCGGCTATTGCCATAAGAACTACTGAAAAATATTTTTTGGAGTTGAAGAACTGTGATCCCGTTCTGGCTGGTTTGGTAATCCGGATGTGCTTCCCATCCACCGCACCCAAACAGTTGGGAAAATCACAAACAGTCCAAAATTTGTCAGCAATTTCTTTCCACATGTCCTCCGTGGGTATGGGTATAAATTCCTCACGGAGAATGGTCCATAAAGCCCGGCAGGTTTCAAAAACAATTCCGGACAGCGTGGAAATCCCAAGGCGGTACTGGAAATGAAGGGATGACAAGCTCTCTCCAGTTGCAAGAAATCTGTAGTAAGAATAAATAATTTACAAAATAGGCAAAAAAACATCAGACCTGCAAAAAATTTTGGTTAGCTTTTGTTTAGAATTATTACGTACCTTAAGGTAACCAGGAGATGTTCCGCTGGTGGAATGGCTCTACGGAGCTGTGTGTCCTGTCTCCGGATGGCTCCTTGGACACGATCAAGCAAATCCCGGAAAGAGTCTTGTGACATCCTGGTATATTCTGGGAATTTTTCTGGGTTCTCATTGAGCTCGCCATACAGGGTGTGATATGTACCACGGCTCTCCCGCAGTTCTACAATGGGGTGTTGCCAAAACCGCCTACGCCTTGTCCTTCTCTGTCTTTCCCGGTTTCGGTGTTGCTCCCAAGCAAACGCACATGCCAGAAAAATCTTGATGCTCAGATCCAGTTTAAAGTAATAGCTATCCATGTGAAGATCCATCTTCTCACAGGACACAGGAGCAAAATCTGAAGATTTCAGCTGTCCTAGGGTCTATATATAGATTTCACATAATACACGCCCTCTGTAGTCCCATTGGCTGGTTCTTGCATCTAGAATTTTTCTCTGGTAAAATTTTGCGACATGCGCACAAAAAACTCAAACGCATAGAAAACGCAAGCAAAAGCATGTAAACGCTGCGTTTTAATGACGCATGCGGTAACCGTAAGCATTTTAAAAACGCTGCGTTTACAAGCGTTTTCATGCGTTTTTCGTGTCCTTGCGTTTGCGGATTAAACGCTGCAGATTCAAACACTAATGTGAAAGTAGCCTTAGCCAACCATATATATATTTGTGGCTCCAGAATATGCCGTGATTCAAGTTGCTTATAAGATTCAGAGTGGCTTCTGAGAGTCTGGGTTTCCTCCTGAAAAAGGAAGAAATTAGCTCTTTCAGGGATAAATATTCGATGAACATCGACGACGGAAGTTTAAATTTGGTTTTAATGTCGCTAAATTTTAGAAAATTGTTTCCATCGTGTATGTCTTTGAGCCTTTCGATATGGTAGTCCTTCCATGTTGCCGATATGGTTTGGTCTGTGAAGCTAGCTATAGTATGGAGGTGTAGAAGTCTTAAAATAGACATCTTTGGAGTCCCTTTTTTTAGAGTTGAAATTTTTTTCCAAGCATTTATGGTTGCTTGGAAGACAGGGTGGTTGGGGATGCTTGTGTGCTGACCAAGGAAAGACTTTGTAATTATATTTTTAAGATTTTTGTTATTATTTATATGTGTTTCTAGATCTATCCAAGCCGGGGAGCCAGAACTCAACAACCAATGCCTACTCTGTTTGATGATTATTGTTTGATGGTGAGCTGATATGTTGGGGACACCTAAGCCTCCATGACCTCTTTCTTTGTATGCTAGACTTAAGGGGATTCTTGGCTTTTTGTGACTCCAGATAAAGGCATTTATGTCTTTTTGGAGAGAAGTAAGCATTGAGTCGTTAATTGGGAGAGGAATATTACCTAATACGTACAGTATTTTAGGCAGTGTGTAAACTCTCATAGCTAGGACTTTGCCCCAAAGTGAAAGACTCTTATTCCCAAACAGAGTAGAATCGGAGCCGATTGTTTTGCGTAGGGCGCTTATATTAGCCTTTATTAAATGGGAAAAGTTGCTAGATAAGATAGTCCCTAGATAAGTGATTTCTTTTTGTGCCCAATTTATAGGGGATATTTCTTTTATTTTTTGAATTTGTTTTTCATTGAGATTGATTTGTAATATGTTGGATTTTCTCTCGTTGATTTTAAATTGTGAGAGTGATGAGAATATTTTGAGTATTTTGTGAAGTTCTTTTATAGAATTTATGGGGTCTGTGAGGGTGAGCAAAATATCATCCGCAAAAAGACTAATTTTAAGTTGGCGAGAAGGGGTGTTTATACCTTTAATGTTTTCATTCTGTCTGATATGTTGGGCAAGAGGCTCCATAGCCATATCAAAAAGAAGGGGGGACAAGGGGCATCCCTGCCTCGTTCCATTGGAAATGGAGAAGGGGGCAGAGGAGTGATTATTTGTAAAGATTTTTGCTGTGGGGTTTTGATATAAAGCAAATATGGAGGAGATTAAGTTGTTATTGAAACCAAATTTAATCAGCGTTTGTTTGAGGAAGCACCAGCTTAAGCGGTCAAACGCTTTTTCAGCGTCCAGAGAAATAAATATTGTAGGTTGCTTGGTGGAGATAGCAATTTTTATTGCATTAATTGCTCTCCTTGTACCATCTGAAGCATGGCGGTTTCTCACAAAGCCTAATTGATCTTTATTAATCAATTCAGGCAGCACTTCTCCAAGTCTGTTGGCAAGGATTTTAGCGTAAATTTTAATATCCGAATTTATGAGAGATATAGGACGAAAATTTGTAATGTTTTCGGGATCTCCTTTGGGTTTAGGTATAAGAACTATGGATGCCTCTAACATCTCCTTGGGAAAAGCACCGGAGAGAGAGGCTGAATTAAGGGTTTGAGATAGCTGCAGGGAAAGAAGACCGCAGAATGTCTTGTAATAGTCATTACCAAAGCCATCAGGGCCTGGGGACTTTGCCGCTTTAAGGTTTTTGATGCAATCCTCTATTTCATCAGCTGTGAAGGGCGAGGTGAGAGAGGCCAAGTCCTCCGCTGAGATCCTTGGGAGATTGAGGGAGGAGAGATAAGAGGTAATGGTTTTTTCGTGGCTTTGCGAGAGGGTGGGAAGGGAGTTTATATTGTATATTTTTTCATAGTAATTTGCGAATTCATTTGCGATGTCTTGTGGATGTACTAAGATTCTTCCATCAGAAGTTCTGATTTTGTTGATTCTTTCTCGTATTCTTTTATTTTTGATTCTGCTGGTCATGAATTTGGTGGGCTTGTTGATGGAAGTATACATTTTAAATTTGGAGGAGGCTACCATTTGATCAAAAGAGGAAAAGATCAGGAGTCTAAGTTCTTGTCTCAGTTTAGAAATTTCTAATTGTAGGTTTAAAGATGGTGTAGGAAGGGCTATTTGAGAGTTGATTTTCTTTTTTAATTGAGTTTGAATGTTTTCTATCTTAGATTTGTTATTTCTCTTTTCTTGTGATGTGAGTTGGATAATTATTCCCCTAATAACTGCCTTATGGGCACACCACTTGATGATGGGGTTCATATTTTCCGTGTCGTTTTCCTTGAAATAATTTTTAATTGAATTTTCAATTAAGTTTTTGTAGGTAGGCTTATTGATAATGTATGGGTTACATTTCCACGTATTTCTATTGTTGATCGGTGGTCCCAAAGCGAGCATCCCGATTACTGGAGAATGGTCAGAGATTGTTTTGTCTCCTATGTATATTTTTTCAAATTTTGGGAGTGTAAACACATCCGAAAGTATTAAATCAATTCTCGAGGCCGTCTGATGTACCTCAGAGAAATGAGTATACTCGATGGAGGATGTGTTAATACATCTAAAAATATCAAAGAGCTCACTTCGGGACAGCCAACCATCCAAATCAGCAGACGGTGGCCTCTTCTTAGAAGATGAGTCAATTTGGTAGTTTGGAACTGAATTAAAGTCTCCTAGCAGAATCGTATCTCCTTTTTTAATTTTATTAAGTCGTTTGGTCACTTTATTGAGGAAGTTAATTTGTCTCGTATTAGGGACATAAAGGTTGGCTATTGTACAAAGATGATTGTTAATACGACATATTAAAATGTGAAATCTGCCCTCAGGATCATTAAATTCTTCTAGGAATTCAAATGATGTTGAGTTCTTAATTATCGTGACAACCCCGGCTTTTCTTTTTGGACTACAAGATTCATAAACATGTGGAAATTTGAAGTGTGAGAATTTTGGATGGTCATTTAATTTAAACTTAGTTTCTTGGATGCAGATTAGATCTGCGTTTGAATTGACTAGTTCTTTCCATATGGAGTGTCTCTTTTTTGGACTGTTCAGTCCTCTGACATTATAAGTCATTACACTAATGCTCATGTTTTCTTAAAGGGTAAGTGGAGGGGAGAAATGGTCTCACTGGGAGGGGGTCTTGATGTATTTCAACACTAAACTGAGTAACAAACCAAAAAAGTGTTAAGAGAGGGGGTATATAAAATATACCAAAACACTTAGGTATTAAAACTGGAACAATTAACCTTTAGATTCTTTTTTCTTAGGGGTTGACTAGGAACTGGGAAGTGAGAAATTACCTCTGTAGGAAATTTAGAAGCCAAGTCATAGATTCATGTTTGAGGCTGAAAGCCTGACTAATGACAACAATTGAGGTCTAAGACCTAAGGTATGCCTGAAGTCAACGGTTTCTCCCCTGTGGGGGATTTTTTTTTAAAGCTGAAATAAAGTTTTTGCCCTCTAGAGGCGAGAATATTGGGTTTGTTTTCCCTTCATGAAATATCAGCAATTTGAGCGGGAAGCCCCATCTGTATGAGATGTTATTTTCCCTAAGGAAAGTGGTGGTGTCGTTAAATTCTTTTCTTGACGTCAATGTTTCTTTTGACAAGTCTGCGAAAACTTTAAGCTTTTGGAAGGGTTCAGGAAAGGATTTTTCTTTTTTCAGAAATTGCAGGATTTTTTCTTTTGTATTGTAAAAATGGATACGTAAAATTGTATCTCTAGGAGTGTCATTTGAGATTTTAGGTGGCCGAGGTAATCTGTGGATTCTATCTATAGTAACCTCAAGTTTTGAAAGAGATGGAATAGCTGATTTGAAGACATTTTTGACGTAGTCAGCAAGATTTTCATTAGGAACATTTTCAGGAATACCCCGTATTTTGAGGTTGTTCCTGCGGTTCCTGTCTTCAAGGTCTGCTATTTTGGTCCTAAGCTGTTTAATTTCCTGAGATAAACTATGTATAGCTTTAGATGATTCTTCAGTTTTTGTCTCTATTTTTTCCATTCTCTTCTCCTGCTCTATAAACTTGTTACCAAACTCATCAAGTGTTTTTTGAAGTGTTTTTGGATGGTTTTCAAAATTTTTTGTCATGTCTAGGCTAATTTTTTTAGCTAGTTCAATTAGAAGTTTTTCAGAACTGGGGGAGGATGCTGAGGAGGAATCTTCAGGATTTGAAGTATGATCAGAATCTTTTTTTAGTTTGCTTTTTAGTGGGCTTTGAGAAGAAGGATCACTAAAATATGTTCCCTCTTCGTCTGAGTATTCTTGTGCATTAGTATGAAATTTTTCAGTGGTAGTTCCTGATGCCTTCCTTTTAGTGGAAAGGGATTGATCCATTTCTTCTGTATGGGGTTTATTTGAGTTATTGAGATTGAGGGTGTTGTTCTGCATCTCTGAACTGGAAGTCTCAGTAGGTTCCGAGGAATTAAATGTGAGTTTTTTATTTTTCCTGCTTAACCTTGGGATATTTGAAATTCTTTTTTTATGTGGCGTTCTAGACCTTTCAGGGCTCAGTGTATTAACCTGATCTTCTTCTGGGTTGTGATAGAAGTGCTTTTGTTCAACTCTTTGACTTTTTTGTTGTTTGACTGGGGTTGAGGTGATGACTTTAAAATTAAAGGCCCCCTTTGACATCTTAGTGAAAATTAGAGGATTATACACTCACTGGCCACTTTATTAGGTACACCTGTCCAACTTCTTGTTAACACTTAATTTCTAATCAGCCAATCACATGGCGGCAACTCAGTGCATTTAGGCATGTAGACATGGTCAAGACAATCTCCTGCAGTTCAAACCGAGCATCAGTATGGGGAAGAAAGGTGATTTGAGTGCCTTTGAACGTGGCATGGTTGTTGGTGCCAGAAGGGCTGGTCTGAGTATTTCAGAAACTGCTGATCTACTGGGATTTTCACGCACAACCATCTCTAGGGTTTACAGAGAATGGTCCGAAAAAGAAAAAAAATCCAGTGAGCGGCAGTTCTGTGGGCGGAAATGCCTTGTTGATGCCAGAGGTCAGAGGAGAATGGGCAGACTGGTTCGAGCTGATAGAAAGGCAACAGTGACTCAAATCGCCACCCGTTACAACCAAGGTAGGCCTAAGAGCATCTCTGAACGCACAGTGCGTCGAACTTTGAGGCAGATGGGCTACAGCAGCAGAAGACCACACCGGGTACCACTCCTTTCAGCTAAGAACAGGAAACTGAGGCTACAATTTGTACAAGCTCATCGAAATTGGACAGTAGAAGATTGGAAAAACGTTGCTTGGTCTGATGAGTCTCGATTTCTGCTGCGACATTCGGATGGTAGGGTCAGAATTTGGCGTAAACAACATGAAAGCATGGATCCATCCTGCCTTGTATGGAGCATCTTTGGGATGTGCAGCCGACAAATCTGCGGCAACTGTGTGATGCCATCATGTCAATATGGACCAAAATCTCTGAGGAATGCTTCCAGCACCTTGTTGAATCTATGCCACGAAGAATTGAGGCAGTTCTGAAGGCAAAAGGGGTCCAACCCGTTACTAGCATGGTGTACCTAATAAAGTGGCCGGTGAGTGTATATCTTAAAGGGAGGGTGCCGTGATTTTAGTTTTTGTATTAATAATTATTGATTATACAATCAATTATTTTTAATACAAAAGTAAATGTACCTCTTTCATACTTTTTTATTTATTCACTTTTACATTCACCACTGGAGGCCGCCATTTTCATTAGTGTGGGTGTAAGTGTCTGGGCACGACACTTGCACACCTCACTTACGGCAGCCATGTACATAGGAGCCAACGGTCGGGCTCCGACTCCATCTCCTGCCTCTCAGCTGTGACTTGGCCACGCCCACTGAGCTGCCACGTCACAGCTGTGAGAGGAGATCGCGGCCATTTTGTTTATTTCCCTCTGCCATCGCACACACAGCTCAGTGCGTGCGATGGCAGAAGCTGCTGCTGGGAGAAGCTGCTGCCGAGGATCCAGGGTAAGTAACTGCAGCGAGGAGCTGTGATTGCAGCCTGTACTTAGTATTACATTACAGGCTGCAATCACTGCCGACCTGTTCAGAGCACAGCAGGGAGATCGTCACACTGCTCTGCCCTGAACATGACTCAGCACTTCCTGGTAGAGGAAAGAAGGTAAGTACAGCGTTTTTATTTTCTTATGCATCTACCACTGCTACCAGCCCCTATATAGCACCTAGCACTGCTGCCTGCCTCTGTATACCACTGCTACCTGCCTGCCTCTGTATACCACTGCTACCTGCCTGCCTCTGTATACCACTGCTACCTGCCTGCCTCTGTATACCACTGCTACCTGCCTGCCTCTGTATACCACTGCTACCTGCCTGCCTCTGTATACCACTGCCACCTGCCTGCCTCTGTATACCACTGCCTGCCTCTGTATACCACTGCCTGCCTCTGTATACCACTGCCTGCCTCTGTATACCACTGCTACCTGCCTGCCTCTGTATACCACTGCTACCTGCCTGCCTCTGTATACCACTGCCTGCCTCTGTATACCACTGCCTGCCTCTGTATACCACTGCCTGCCTCTGTATACACCTACCACTGCTACCTCTGTCCTGGGTAGCTAATCCTGTCCCGTGTACTGTGTCCTCAGCAGTCAGTATCACACAGGACAGGATTAGATACACGGCTCAGCAGTCGGTATCACACAGGACAGAAGTAGATACACGGCTCAGCAGTCGGTATCACACAGGACAGGATTAGATACACGGCTCAGCCGTCGGTATCACACAGGACAGGATTAGATACACGGCTCAGCAGTCAGTATCTAATCCTCTCCTATGCACTCCTCTCCCCCCCGCGTGTCTTTCCTCAATGTGGTTTATTATTTTTGTTGTGGGAGATGAGGGAGTCGAGGATTATGCGTTCGGTATGGTTTAAAAAAGATTAATAAAGGACTTTATTCTGGCCGAGTCTTTATTTACAATACAACTATAGGATTAGTAATGGATGAGTGCCTTATAGACGCCTCTCCATTACTAAGCCGTGGGCTTGATGTCACCGGACAATATGAAGGTGACATTAACCCCACAAATATGAACCCCACTTGCTACCGCTACAGGGCAAGTGGAAATTGCCAGGCAAAGCGCCAGAAAAGGCGCATGTAAAAGGCGGCTGAGAGCTGATGTTTTTAGCCTGGGGGGGGGGGCAGTATCCATGGCCCCTTCCTAGGCTATTAATGTCAGCCCGCAGCTGTCTGCATAATATTTGATGGTTATTAATTATAGGGGCCCCACGTCTTTTTTTGGGGGGTGTCCCCCATTTTAATAGCCAGTAAAGGCTGCAAGTACAGTTGGGAGCGCGTGAGTGTGAGCACACCCTCCCACCCACAGACCAGTACACTGCTCTCCTGAAATACTGTGCTCCTGTCACCCTGCTCCTTCCACCATACGTCTCTCACCTCCCTAGAACAGCACAATACCATATGGATCACGTATAATGCCGCTATATATATATATATATATATATATATATATATATATATATATATATCACATAATACTCCCATAAAGACCACACATTATGCCAGGATATTATAATATATATATATAATATCACACATTATGCCGCCAAGTATTGTGTGATCTATGTGACGGTATTATATGAGATCTATATGGCAATATTATGTTTGATCAGTGTTGTGGAATGATGTAAAAACTATATGACGGTGGTATATGAGAACTATATTGTGGGATTATGTGTGATCTATGTGGAAGTACTAGGTGAGAATTATATGGCGGTATTATTTGTGATCTATATGGTGGTATGTGAGAACTGTATGACAGTATTGTGTGATCTATTTGATAGTATTGTGCGTGATGTATATGGTGGTATTATGTGTGATCTATATGGTGGCATTATGTGAGAACACTATGGCGGTATTGTGAGAACTCTATGGCAGTATTATCTTCAGAAAGCGGACCCATTCTATGGTGGTTCTGGCTGAGCACCTGCACGTGGGTCTTGGGTAATAGAGGGGGCAGCATGACCTCCAGTTAGGTGCAGTCAGGGCTGGTGATGCAGCTTAAGAGAGGGGTCTCATTTTTATCGTTACTATAAGGCTACATTTCCTTCCCAGCGTCACCCCGGACTGCGCCTGTCGTCTCGCTTTCACACATCGCCAGGACAGGATGGAGAAGACAGGATCTGAGGAGGGGAATGGGGTCTGCATGCAAAGTCTGGATCAGAACAGGCCATCAATCCACAGAAATGTTTCCTGGATTTCTGTGGAGCAGACGGTCCATCCATGTGTATAAAAGACAGCGCTCTATGTACATACAATCCCTGGCTGCTCCGCGCACTGAACAGGGGGCCCCTCCATAGACCAACACACTGCTCTCCTGAAATACTCTGTGCTGCTGTCACCCTGCTCCCTCCACCACATATCTCCCAGAATCCTTGCTGTCTGCCTTCCTCGGTGACTGTCTACTTGTCAGTATAAGGCTGCCGTCACACATTCATTATTTGGTCAGTATTTTACCTCAGTATCTGTAAGCCAAAACCAGGAGTGGGTGATAAATGCAGAAGTGGTGCATATGTTTCTATTATACTTCTCTAATTGTTCCACTCCTGGTTTTGGCTTACAAATACTGAGGTAAAATACTGACCAAATACTGATAGTGTGACGGCAGCCTTACTCTGCAGTCACCAACAAAATGGCTGCTCACTGGGTTCCTGAATATCATCCTCATCCCTTAGCAGACACCCAGAAGGGGAGGAGAGGAGACATCACACAGGTCAGCAGACTCCGCCCATAATTACTGCAGTGCAGTAATGTGAGCTAGTTGTACACTAGGTTTTTCTGAAATTTCAGCAGCTGCTCCCCCTAGTGTTTAAAAGTGGAAATTCCAAAACTTTTCAAATTATTTTTCATATTTTACTAAATTATAAACAAATGAAAATATTTTTTAAGAAAATTTAAACATTAATTCTTTACATTTTTACAATTGCTGTAAAAAAAAATTTTTTTATGGCACCTTCCCTTTAAGCTTTGTTGCATTTACCAACAAGATGGGAGGTAGTTATATCTCAGTGTGACAATTAGATGGTACCAATAATCAACTAATCATAAAAACTAAATATAAAGGTAACTAAAAAACTGCCTCAATAATAAATTAATAAAACTAAATAAACATAAAAAATAAAAAATATGATGACAGGTTCTAGCTTGTTCAATAGTCTCCGGTGTGTGTCCTGTAAATAAGGAACCTATGAAGCAGATGAGACTCGAATTTATCCACCTGTTTGAGAGAAGTATATGCACAAAAGCTGGATTGAAACCTGTAGGAAATGCACAGTAATGTAGCACTGCAGATGGGTGAAGGCTCCTGAATACCGCTTTATCTCACCAAAATAGAGGTCAAATATGCAAATGAGACATGTTATAGGAGCTGAATAGCAAAAATGAAACAAGCATAAAAACTAAAAATAAGGCAGAAAACAATGAAAAAACATAATAAACCAAAATAAAAGATTTAAAAAAATCAAGATTTGAAGAAGAGTCTGTGGAGAAATGAAGATTGTAGCGGTGACTTCTGATGAGTCAAATACAGTTTGCACAAAAAAGCTGTTGACTAATAGCTTCTCTGTTGTCAGCCAGAGATCTTTAGAAAGTTTTTTGGCAATATCAGAGGGTTGAAAGCGAATAGGACAATTATGAAGGCCTATAGTCCCAGGTGATTTCAATAAATCAAGTGTCCGGATCCTTTGGTGGCTATATAAGGAGAGGGTACCACTGGTCACAGCATGCCCTTAGAAATGCTGTCGCTGTGTAGCATAGCTTTTATCTCGGGGTGTTATGCAGCTTAACCCGTTCAGTAGGTAGAAACAACGGGCAACATCCCATAGCCCCAGGTAGTTTCAATAATGCAAGTGTCCAAATCTTCTGGTGATTATATAAGAAAAGGGTACCACCGAACCCACAGAAATGCTGTCTTAGTGTAGCATAACGTTTTTCTCAGGGTGTAATGAAGCTTGACCCCTTCAGCAGGAAGAAAGAATGGGCAATATCCTATAACCCCAGATAGTTTCAATAAGACAAGTGTCCAGGACCTTTTAGTAGCTATATAAAGAAGAGGTACCATAAGTCACAGCATGCCTTCAAAAATGCTGCCACAGTGTAGCATGGAAGAAAGAACGGCCAAAACCCTACAGCCCCAGGTAATTTCAATAAAGCAAGTGTCTAGATCTTTTAGTGGCTATATAAAGAAGAGGTACCATAGGTCACAGCAAGCCCTCAGAAATGCTGCCGTAGTGTAGCATGGAAGGGAGAACGGGCAATATCCCACAGCCCCAGGTAGGTAAGATGAGTCAACAAAGTACCTGATCCTGTGGTGAGACGGGGAATGAAGAGAGAATGTTGAGCCGCTGATCTTCTCTGGCAGGAAAAACTTGGTCCGGCAGGGAGATGGTGCAATCGCGCCTGTAATGGCGGACTGGTGGGAAACGAGGCGGGATCCTCTCCGGTGACTCCTCTTGAATGGCACAGCTTAGAGATGCGATCCGGCGATGAGGGGGAGCACTGCAGCGTCGTGGAAGGTTGGCAGACGCTGTGTCCAGAGACGCGACGAGCCCTGTGTCCTCCCGCTCAGCCTCCTTCCTGTGCGCGCCACGTCCGTTGGCAAGATGGCTGCCGTCTTCTTCTAGTCTGAGGTAATAAGTGGCTGGTGTGTGAGAGAGCGCGTACTCACTTTATGACTCACTCCTAAGCCGCTCCTGGTTGTTTATCTTTTATAATCACTCACTTTTCAGCCGGAAAGAAGGTCTAGAGGGAACATGAACTAAGCATACAGGGCAAGCCCCGAGCCTGTCAGGCTGCAGCAGGCCCAGAAAGTCCAATCTGTCAAAGTCCTCACAAGAAAGGGCAAAAAAGTGAAGTAAAGGTCTCAAAAGAGGCCTATGCGATAATAGTGATGTTTTTAGGGTTTAAAATAAGTGGATGGCTAAAATTAGTCGAGATGATAGTAGGATTGGAGGTAATACCTCAGGAGCTCCCAAGAAACGTGTCTCACATATTCTGAGACCGAAGCCACGCCCCCGGTGTCAGTGATTCAATCAGACTGCCGTATGCCCGAGGATCGCATCGCAATCCTTGGACTGACTGTCTCCTCTGAGATCAGGAGAGCAGATGGCAAGTCCGAGGATTGCAATGTGATCCTCGAGGGAGTAGTACTGCTGCAGGGGTATGGGAGGGATTATGGGCGGAGGAAGGGGTGAATGTTTATTTGGCATGTACATACACTTGGCTAGTATATGCCGTTGCTTGTAAATGCAAAATTAATATTCACCCCTTCCCCCGCCCATAATCTACCCACCCCTCTGTGACGGCATCACAGATATTACTCGCCTAAGGATCGCATCGCAATTCTCACATTGGCTGTCTGCTCTCCTGACCTGATATTGCAATCCCCGGGCATATGGCAGTCTGACTAAATCACTGACACCGGCAGAGGGGTGGGCAGGATTACGGGCGGGAGGAGGGGTGAATATTCACTTGGCATTAATATACGTTTGACTAGCCAGCACGACAATACATTTTCAGGGGCTTACAGCAACGCAACATGGCAATGTACACAAATACAAAGTTACATATCCTGAAAGGGCTGCCCAAGCCCTATTTCAGAATACTATTAGTAGGGTAGACAAAAAATGACCTGAAAGATTCCCTTTAGGTGGTGGGTACCAGTCACCTGTAACTGCCACACTCAGTTAATGCAGATACACCAATAGCCCCCTGCAACCTGATCGTAGGGTGCCCATGAGTTGGCATTGCAGCTGGAAGCCCAAATGAAGGCCCAAAATTTACCATCTTTGCCCTCTTTTTAAGCCCAACTAGAGGTGTAGTGAAAACGAAGCCCAAGAAACAAGCGCAGCACATAGCGTGATACCGTTCAACAAAAGTGAGGACTCTTATCTTTGGTAGTTGTAATAAGTTACAACACCTTTCACCACATGTAGGTCAGATAGTTATTAATGATGAGCGAGTATGTTCATTACTCGGGTTTCCCTGAGCATGCTCGGGTGGTCTCCAAGTATTTTGGCGTGCTCGGAGATTTAGTTTATGTCGACGCAGCTGCATGATTTGCGTCTGCTAGACAGCTTGAATACATGTGGGGGTTGCTTAACAAACAGGCAACCCCCACATGTATTCAAACTGTCTAGCAGCTACAAATCATGCAGCTGTGTCAACATAAACAAAATCTCAGAGCATGCCGAAATACTCGGAGACCACCCAAGTGCGCTCGGAGAAACCCGAGTAATGAGCATACTCGCTCATCACTAATAGTTATATGCCAGCTGCCCATGTCTCCAACACTGCCAATGGTAGTTCAGGGATCAACTTTCAAATATGGCGGTTTGATTATGATGAAAACAGTAAAAATTGCTGAAAATGTAATGAATTGATAAAATGTTCTGTATTCTGAGAATCGCTAATGCTCGATTTCTTTTTACAGTTTTACTGATAAAAAAATAATGCTGGAATTGATTTTTTTTTTTCAGTTCCATCTTGCAGACAAAAGGTTTCTTAGGATAGTTTGGTGGTCGTCCAACAACATCTATTACTCCTAACAATCAGCTGTTGAGGCAGCTGCACATGGAACATCACGCAACGCAGTTCCATTTCATGTTTAAATGGAATATTATCTTCCCTTTTTTAAATAATTTTCTCCACATGGAAATTGATGAAACTGTACATTAGTTTATTCCTATAAAAAAAATTGCATGCAAGCGGCTTCCAAATCCCTGCTTTTCCCCAGACTATTTGCTTACCTTGGGATTACAGAAGCACTGATACTGACAATGAATGAATGATCTACTTATTAGACAAGCAGCAGACAACTTGCATCTATACCAACTTATACTCCAGCTCATTTTTTTCGGTTAAGTTATTTTTTTTAGATAAACATGATTTTTATGCAGGACAATGCTCCATCAAAGCATCGAAGTCTCCACTGTTCGGTAGCCAGTAACGGGCTTAACAATGAAAGAATAATGACATGGCCCATTCCTCACCTGACCTAATCCTTATTGAGAACTTGTGGGCTATTCTTAAGTGAAAGATTTAACTTGAAGAAAAATAGTATATCTCTCTGAACAGTGTCTGGGGGGCTGAGGTTGGAGCTGCCCAAAAAACTTAATTGTCAACAGATTAAGAAAATGACGTCTCATGACTGTTATTGAAAAGAAGAGCGGCTCTATTGGGCTCTGATATATATTTTTTGAGATGTTAGAAGTTTATTTTTGTACATTTCTAGTTGTTTGGTTACTTTTCTCACTTTAACTGGGAAAATGTAAAGTTTTCATTTAGTTGGCCAATAATTCTGCACACAGATATTCTCCTAAGGGCAGAGACAGACTACCGTATTTCTCGTGTGAGAATCGCATCGTAAACCTCGTACTGGCTCTCGGCTCTCCTGACCTGAACTTGACAGCTGCATAGAAATACCTCATACTGTCTAGTTCAGGTCAGGAGAGGTGCCAGGCCAATCTGTGCAGTGCAATGCGATTATGGCATGAGAAATACAGCAGTCTGTCTCTGCCCTACGAAAGATAAAACCTCAGTTTTATTTTCTTAAATATTCAGGTTTCAGGTCTATTAACTTTTTGGATTGACCAACAGCACTGGAGATGTTCAATAATAAAATGAATCATCACAAATACAAATTGTGTAATTATTCTGCACACATTGTCCGCCCTGACAACCCCGTTAATTTATTGTATTATATGGTATATTGGATGACCAATATTGCAATACATGCACAGAAGGGTCACGGTAACTATCTGAGTTAGCTTCTTCCAGAAAGATTTCACATCATTCTGCAGCTTTCAAATATAAAACATTAAAGACAATGGAGGAAAATTCAAGAATAAGAAACCTTATTACTTATGTTGGGGGGTTTGTGCAGTAGATGTCTTTCATGTACACCACATAGACAGTGTGAGCCAGGAGTAGGCTGTTTGAAGCCGAAGATATCATAGTCTGATCTTAGCATTTTTTTTATTCTTACTTAGTGGTACAGCGGCTCGTATGCTGTAGATGGAATAAATGCATTTTTACCAGTGATCTAACATTCGGAGCTGCAGGTGGATCTGTGTTTATAGACTGATATTATTGATCTCCATGGTACAGAGGTCTGGGAGAACAAAGGAAGGGATCACTACGGATATGGGAAAAACATGCATTTACTTGTGAGGCTGGAAATAAGTGGGTATTAAACCACGCTGCCAATGGACCAGAGAGGAGGAGACCGGAATGGTTGAAATGCGATTTTATTAGTCAACGCATTTCGAATAAAACATACTTCTTCATCAGGACAAATCACAAAGCATCATTGTGGTTTGTCCTGTTGATGAAGAAGTATGTTTACTTTGAAATGCGTTGACTAATAAAATGCATTTCAACCATTCCAGTCTCCTTATTGTGGATCTGCAGCAGCCTACTTTCTAAGCTGACATGGCGATTGTGACTCTCACAACCCCCTAAGGTGAGGTTACCCTATTACAGTTTTTCATTAATTAATTAATTAATTCATTCATTCATTCATTCATCCCTTCATACCATGTACGTAGCTATCATAGGCATAATACACAACTGGATGCACAGGGGAGACAATATCATCTGTAAACCTTGTACGAATAGATGCAAGCATCACTACAGAAGGCACATAAAAAGTAATGTAATCAGAAAATATAGGAGCCAGGGCCGGACTGGCCATCTGGCAAATGACAGAAGGGCCTGCCTGGTCTTGGGCCGCCTTGTCTGCCACGTTGTTAGCAGACTCTGTTTTCTCAAGACACCCAACTCGCAGAAGTCATCCGAGTGTAGTCTGATTTTTTTCCACTCACTCATTGACTTGCATGGCCGACTGCGATCCAAATATCAGATCAATTTCAGGCATGTAGTGATTCTTTCCTCGGACTGACTCGGTTAGATAAAAAAATCTGACTTGTGCATGGCCCCAAAGTATAATATTGGTCCGATGTTTTGTCAGGTAGTACTGGGGCCAAAAGTACACTTGTCTGCACATGCCCTTATTGTGTCTTTTATTATAGAGGAAAGTTAAAGGGGACCTGGCACAAGGGTTTTAGAGGGAATAAGTTGTGAAACAATGGGTCTTTGGCAGAGATCCAATATACTATCAAAGTGAAATTGAGCTTTGACTTCATCAGTTGATTAATTAAACAGCAAGTGCATTGAGGACATGTGGATGTTCTTGCACAGCTATGTCCCTCTCCACTAATCCCCACTCAGTACTATTCTCATTTCCCTTATTATGAATTATTCCTTGTTCTGTAATCCCTTTAGCTATCTGATATCTTGTATATCCTCTGCCACTGTTTGGGCCGGCGCATGCGCAGTACAGTAGTGAGGCATTTGCTCACACATTAGAATAGACTGCACACGCACAAAAAAAATGGAAAAAGATCAGGGATATGAGGATGGCACCAGATGTGGAGTACTGAAGCGGGACTTGGCTCGCAAGTGCATCCACCAATCATTTACAATCCCAAAAAATAGCTGCAACATTGGGTACATTGGATTTCTAGAAAAGAGGTATTCTTTTTTTTCTGATATAGATCTATAAATTCTCTGGAAATATGAAATATAGTTTAAGCTTAATGCATCGAAATAGGCTTGTAATGTCATCCACTTGCGTAAATTGCAGATTCCATCATGTTTGATGGGATGGATAGCGCAGAATGCAATGCTCTTCTTCACGTCAATACAATGGTGTTCAAGATGGAACCTTGACTCTTCTTCATACAGGTCCATAGGTATACCAAGGACTAGAAAGAAAGACAGAGGGAAACTGAACTCCATAGATAGGGGTCTGTTTTTGATTTTCTTTGGCCCTCTAAACTAAGGGCAATCCTTCTTAATAAGTACAACTGGATGAGAATAAAAGATTGACTAAATATCTGCTTATTAACCAATGTAATATGCTCTGTTCTTGGAACACAATAAAGTAAAACTATGACATTACTATTGATTAATTACATAGAAGTAATACAAATATATCTCATGTGAAAATAAAATGAATATGGAGTCTCACAATCTAGTGAAGCTTTAAGTTCACTTTAATGAACCACACAGAACGCTTCAATTCCTCGCTTTCCTTTATTAATATGGCAAACACACTGAACTGGAAAGTTCCTCAGGGAATCCCTGTATCAGCAATTCATCCATCTTTTCATAACATTTTCATCTTGTATAACTATCTCAATCTAATACAGAATAATAATACGATTTTTCGGCAAACTAAATTCCCGAGCCAATACCTTTTACATATTTAGATGTAATCAGTGCTAAAAACATTAACCTTACCTAGAAATGCCAACCTAAAGGAAGAACAAACATGAGTGAAGCATCATGGAAGTTGTAGAATAAAACATTTCATCTTCATAATGTATAGCAAGGAAAGCAATAAGTAAGGTTTTCTACGTCTACTTGACAAACTTTTCTCTCCAACCCAGTTAATCCATACTGTTCTATATAACCACTAAGTCAGTTATTAAATAATAAATAAAAATATTGGACTTTGTGTTTATATAGGACAGTATGGATTTAATGGGTTGGAGAGAAAAGTTTATCAAGTAGACGTAGATAACCTTACTTATTGCTTTCTTTGCTTTAGATTCTGAAGATGCAATGTTTTATTCTACAACTTGCAACCTGTAATCCTGGGCAACTTCAGTAAATTTACTGACCAGTGGGACCACCCCCTTTGTAAATGTACCCCTCTCTTGAACGTGGAGCCTGTTATGATCCGGTGACTTTGGAGCCGCATGAAACTTTCTCTGGAGTAGGTGGAAACTGTACTGACCGCAAAACCTGAACTAACACGGCAACTAGAAGTAGCCGTGGGGTGTGCCTAACAAACCCTAGACACCTCAACACAGCCAGAGGACTAAATACCCCTAGCAGCAGAACCCCAAAGATAGGCAGCCCCCACGAATATTGACTGTGAGTAGGAGAAGAAAAGACACACGCAGGCAGAAAACAAGATTTAGCAAAAGAGGCCACTCTAGCTAAATAGGAAAGGATAGGACAGAATACTAAGCGGTCAGTATTAAAACCCTTCAAAAATATCCACAGCAGATAATACAAAAAGTTCCACAATCTAACTAAAGACATGGAATGTAGATCTGCAACTCCTGAGAATCCAACAAGACTGAGAAAATACTAACACAATCAAGCTGGACAAAAAAACAATGAATAGCATGGAATTATTAAGCACACAGCATGTGTGCCACAAAAATAAAACCAGACACTTATCTTTGCTGATTTGGCAGCAAGGCAGAAGGAACCAAACAAGGACCAACACCTCCAAAACCATGGACAACTGGCAAGGACTAATGAATCCTGCAAGCCTAAATACCCCAGTCAGAACTGCAATCAGCAGATACACCAGACCAGGACTGCAACTCAGGGACAACTGCATTACCACCTACAACCACCGGAGGGAACCCAAAAGCAGAATTCACAACAGTACCCCCCTCTTGAGGAGGGGTCACCGAACCCTCACCAGAGCCCCCAGGCCGATCAGGATGAGCCAGATGAAAAGCATGAACCAAATCAGCAGCATGGACATCTGAGGCAAAAACCCAAGAATTATCCTCCTGGCCATAACCCTTCCATTTGACAAGATACTGAAGCCTCCGCCTCGAAAAACGAGAATCCAAAATCTTCTCAACCACATACTCCAACTCCCCATCAACCAACACAGGGGCCAGAGGATCAACAGAGGGAACAACGGGTACCACATATTTCCGCAATAAAGATCTATGGAAGACATTATAGTTAGTAAAAGAGGCCGGAAGCGCCAATCGAAAAGACACCGGATTAATAATCCCAGAAATCTTATAAGGACCAATAAACCGAGGCTTAAACTTAGGAGAAGAAACCTTCATAGGAACATGACGGGAAGACAACCAGACCAGATCCCCAACCCGAAGCCGGGAACCAACACACCGACGACAGTTAGCAAAACGTTGAGCCTCCTCCTGAGACAACACCAAATTTTCCACCACCTGAGCCCAAATCTGCTGCAACCTGTCAACCACAGAATCCACACCAGGACAGTCAGAAGGCTCAACCTACCCAGAAGAAAAACGAGGATGAAAACCAAAATTACAAAAAAAGGCGAAACCAAAGTAGCCGAACTAGCCCGATTATTAAGGGCAAACTCGGCCAACGGCAAAAAGGCCACCCAATCATCCTGATCAGCAGACACAAAGCATCTCAAATAAGTCTCCAAGGTCTGATTAGTTCGCTCGGTTTGGCCATTAGTCTGAGGATGAAATGCAGAGGAAAAAGATAAATCAATGCCCAGCCTAGCACAAAAGGCCCGCCAAAACCTAGAAACAAACTGGGAACCTCTGTCAGACATAATATTCTCCGGAATACCATGCAAACGAACCACATGCTGAAAAAACAACTAAACCAAATCTGAAGAGGAAGGCAATTTAGGCAAAGGCACCAAATGAACCATCTTAGAGAACCGGTCACAGACAACCCAGATAACCGACATCCTCTGGGAAACCGGAAGATTAGAAATAAAATCCATAGAAATATGCGTCCAGGGCCTCTCAGGGACCGGCAATGGCAAAAGCAACCCACTAGCACGGGAACAACAAGGCTTGGCCCGCGCACAAGTCCCACAGGACTGCACAAAGGAACGCACATCACGTGATAAAGAAGGCCACCAAAAGGACCTACCAACCAAGTCTCTGGTACCAAAAATACCAGGATGACCAGCCAGCACAGAACAGTGAACCTCGGAAATCACTCTACTAGTCCATCTGTCAGGAACAAACAGTTTCCCCACTGAACAGCGGTCAGGTCTGTCAGCCTGAAATTCCTGAAGAACCCGTCGTAAATCAGGGGAAATGGCAGAAAGGACCACCCCTTCTTTCAGAATGCCGACCGGTTCAAGAACCTCAGGAGAATCAGGCGAAAAACTCCAAGAAAGGGCATCAGCCTTAATATTCTTAGAACCCGGAAGATACGAGACCACAAAATCAAAATGGGAAAAAAACAAGGACCATCGAGCCTGTCTAGGATTCAACCGTTTGGCAGACTCGAGGCAAATCAGATTCTTATGATCGGTCAAGACCACAATATGGTGCTTAGCTCCCTCAAGCCAATGTCGCCACTCCTCAAACGCCCACTTCATAGCCAACAACTCCCGATTGCCGACATCATAATTGCGTTCAGCAGGCGAAAATTTACGGGAAAAGAAGGCACACGGTTTCATCAAGGAACCAACAGGATCCCTCTGAGACAAAACAGCCCCTGCCCCAATCTCAGAAGCGTCAATCTCAACCTGAAACGGAAGAGAAACATCCGGTTGGCGCAACACCGGAGCAGAAGTAAATCGACGTTTAAGCTCCTGAAAAGCAAAAACAGCCGCAGAGGACCAATTCGCCACATCAGCGCCTTTCTTTGTCAAATCGGTCAAGGGTTTAACCACGCTGGAAAAGTTAGCAATGAAACGGCGATAAAAATTTGCAAAACCCAAAAATTTCTGAAGGCTCTTTACGGACGTGGGTTGAATGCAATCATGAATGGCCTGAACCTTAACCGGATCCATCTCAATAGATGAAGGAGAAAAAATAAAACCCAAAAAAGAAACCTTCTGCACCCCAAAGAGACACTTAGACCCCTTCACAAACAAAGCATTGTCACGAAGAATCTGAAATACCCTCCTGACCTGTTCCACATGAGACTCCCAATCATCAGAAAAAATCAAAATATCGTCCAGATATACAATCAAGAATGTATCAATATAAGTCCGGAAGATATCATGCATGAAAGATTGAAAAACAGATGGAGCATTAGTGAGCCCGAACGGCATCAAAAGGTATTCAAAATGGCCTTCGGGCGTATTGAACGCAGTTTTCCATTCATCACCCTGCTTAATACGAACAAGATTATACGCCCCCCGAAGGTCAATCTTCGGAAACCAACTAGCCCCCTTAATCCTAGCAAACAAATCGGAAAGCAAAGGTAAAGGGTATTGAAACTTGACCGTGATCTTATTCAAGAGGCGATAATCAATACAGGGTCTCAAGGAGCCATCCTTCCTAGCAACAAAAAAAAATCCCGCTCCCATCGGTGAAGAAGATGGCCGAATATGCCCTTTCTCCAAAGACTCCTTAACCTAACTCCGCATAGCGGTGTGTTCAGGCACAGACAGGTTGAAGAGTCGGCCCTTAGGAAACTTACAGCCTGGAATCAAATCAATCGCACAATCACAGTCCCTGTGCGGTGGAACAGAACTGGACTTGGGCTCATCGAATACATCCTGAAAATCAGACAAAAACTCTGGAATTTCGGAAGAGGAAGAAGAGGAGATGGACATTAAAGGAACATCATTATGAACCCCTTGACAACCCCAACTAGTCACAGACATAGACTTCCAATCCAACACAGGATTATGTACCTGCAACCACGGAAAACCTAGCACGATAGCATCATGTAAATTATGCAACACCAGAAATCGACAATCTTCCTGATGGGCTGGCGCCATACGCATGGTCACCTGTGTCCAAAACTGGGGTTTATTTTTAGCCAAAGGTGTAGCATCAATGCCCCTTAGAGGAATAAGGTTCTGCAAAGGCTGCAAGGGAAAACCACAATGCCTAGCAAACTCAAAGTCCATTAAGTTCAAAGCGGCACCTGAATCCACAAACGATCAGGTCAGGAGTGGTGCACTCTAAATTATTATGTTGTGCCCAAAGGAAAAAGGCAAAATATAGTCAAGAAGACCTTTGGCACTCAACAAGTCCACAATTCTTTGCTTTTGAATTCAAATTTATTTTGGCAGCCAGCAAAAAATATATAACAGACAGATCCAACGTTTCGGCATACAATGCCTTTTTCAAGGTCGTCTTGCCCTGAGCCACTGGACACACGCCAGCCTCGCATTTTCTTCAGTGTGCGCCCTGTTTCTCAAGTCATGTTTGACTAACTAATCCCCTAGGAGCGCTATATACTATATACAGACTACCTTGAAAAAGGCATTGTATGCCGAAACGTTGGATGTGTCTGTTATATATTTTTTTGCTGGCTGCCAAAATAAATTTGAATTCAAAAGCAAAGAATTGTGGACTTGTTGAGTGCCAAAGGTCTTCTTGACTATATGAATCCACAAACGCCATGACAGAAAATGATGACAATGAACAGATCAAGGACACAGATAACAGAAATTTAGGTTGTACAGTACTGATGGTAAATGAACTAGCAATCCTCTTTGTCCGCTTAGGGCAGGCTGAAATGACATGAGAAGCATCGCCACAATAATAACACAACCTATTCTGACGTCTGAGTCCTTGTCGTTCTGTCCTAGACAGAATCCTATCACATTGCATTGGCTCAGGACTCTGCTCTGAGGACAACGCCACAGCGCGCATAGTTCAGCGCTCCCGCAAGCGCCGATCAATCTGAATGGCCAGAGACATAGAATCACTCAGACCGACAGGCGTGGGAAACCCCACCATAACATCTTTAACGGATTCAGAAAGACCCTTTCTGAAAATTGCCGCCAAAGCATCATCATTCCATTTAGTCAACACAGACCATTTTCTAAATTTCTGACAATATAATTCTGCCGCATCTTGACCCTGAGACAGGGCCAACAAGGTCTTCTCCGCTTGATCCACAGAATTAGGTTCATCATATAATAGTCCTAAAGCCTGAAAAAAGGAATCTACATTAAGCAAAGCCGGATTCCCAGATTCCAGGGAAAATGCCCAATCCTGTGGATCGCCACGCAGCAGGGAAATAATGATTTTAACCTGCTGAATGGAATCCCCAGAGGATCGAGGTCTCAAAGCAAAAAACAGTTTACAGTTGTTTTTAAAACTCAAAAATTTGGACCTGTCACCAAAAAACAAATCAGGAGTAGGAATCTACACAAGACTCCTCAGCCACCCAGAGAAAAAGAGGGAGGAAAAGGCAAGCAAACTGCAGAAAAAAAAATGGCTCAACACCTTTCTTCCCTTCTTCTGAGATGCATTTTACTCATTATTGGCCAGTTGTACTGTTATGATCCGGTGAACTTGGAGCCGCATGAAACTTTCTCTGGAGTGGGTGGAAACTGTACTGACCGCAGATCCTGAACTAACACCGCAACTAGTAGTAGCCGTGGGGTGTGCCTAACAAACCCTAGACACCTCGACACAGCCGGAGAACTAAATACCCCTATAGATGGAAATAGGAATACTACCTTGCCTCAGAGCAGACCCCCAAAGGATAGGCAGCCCCCCACGAATATTGACCGTGAGTAGGAGAAGAAAAGACATACGCAGGCAGAAAACAAGATTTAGCAAAAGAGGCCACTCTAGCTAAATAGGAAAGGATAGGACAGAATACTAGGCGGTCAGTATTAAAACCCTTCACAAAATATCCACAGCAGATAATACAAAAACGTCCACAATCTAACTAAAGACGTGGAGTGAATATCTGCAACCCCAGAGAATCCAACACAGACTGAGAAAATACTGACACAATCTAAGCTGGACAAGAAAACACAAAAGAATAGCACTGAATTATGAAGCACACAGCATGTGTGCCAAAGAAACAAAACCAGACACTTACTGTATCTTTGCTGATTTGGCAGAAAGGCAGGAGGAACCAGGCAGAGGTCAAACACCTCCCAACAACAATTGACAACTGGCAAGGACTAATGAATCCTGCACGCCTAAATACCCCAGTCAGAACTGCAATCAGCAGATACACCTGACCAGGACTGCAACTCAGGGACAACTGCATTACCACCTACAACCACCGGAGGGAGCCCAAAAGCAGAATTCACAACACAAGGACTAATGAATCCTGCAAGCCTAAATACCCCAGTCAGAACTGCAATCAGCAGATACACCTGACCAGGACTGCAACTCAGGGACAACTGCATTACCACCTACAACCACCGGAGGGAGCCCAAAAGCAGAATTCACAACAGGAGCCCTGGCTGTTAAAATCAATATGTAGAAAATATACTATTACGTGGGGGATCAACTGAATAGGCAAACATGGCTGTGAACAAGTGGCTGCTAGGGCACAGAAATAACAATTGCCCTATTAAAATATATCTGCAATTTTAACATTTTTAAATAAAGATCTACTTATTCTGCGCTTATTTTATGTTTCCTCCAAACATACAGTGAGCGGCTTCCTTTAAAAATTCTGCAAGTTGCCTGTGTAAAAAGTCCGTAAACTACTTAACATTTTCATGCAGCACTAGAAGTGAACGGAGAAGAATGGATTATGTATCACTGGGAGATAAGTAAAACAATTCAGGCGTCACCATTCATATACACCGAGCACAGAACAGCAAGGCCCGTAAAACATTACACCTACAGTGCTCAACATAAATGAGTACACCCACTTTGAAAAGTAAGATTTTAATCAACATCTGAAGGAACACCAGAACCACGTACACAAAATATGACACGACTGAGTTTCAGGAACATTTTTTAAACTTGTGACATGAAAGTCAGATTAATAACATAACTTTCATTACAAAATCAGAGTAGTCAATCCAAAAATGAACACACCTCCCATAAAAAAAAACTACTATGTCTAGTAATTTGCATGATCTCCATGATTTTTAAGAACAGCACCAAGTCTTCTAGGCATAGAATGTATAAGTTGGCAACATACTACAACATCTATCTTTTTCCAATCTTTAAGATTTCTGGGGTATAGGAGAGGCTTCCTTCGTGGAAGCCTCTCCTGTTTAGGCGGTAACTTCCGTGGTCAGCCTAAATGTGTCTGTGAGATGGTGGAAGTTCTATTTTTTTTATCACTTTTGCTTAAGTATCTGACTGATTGGTAAAGCTTTGCTGATCTTGTAGCCTTCACCTTTCTTGTGTAAAGAAGTTATTTTATTTCTCAGGTCTTGCTGCATTTCTTTTCCCTTTGGTGCCATTGCTGACAAGAGGAAATAGGAAGAATAAGGTTGTCTTTCTTAAGTAACACCCTTTCATAGTCACCTATCTGCTGGATATCTGTTTAATGAACTATTAGACTTCTCTGTGGTTGTAGAGCATTCAAAGTAATAAACCTTGTTTGCAATCAATGGCTCACATTTTTTAGAGTATTTTTGTGTGATATCACATAGACAATGTTTGTTATGAAAGGAAACTAAAGGTTTTCTGACAACCCTGTGGGGATGTACTCATTTATGTTGAGAACTGTATGTATTGTAACAAGGTCACTGGTAAAGTGCTAAGAGGGGTTAATTGGTCATGTTAAGGGGTGTATTTTTTTGTGAAGAGTGTGGTCTAGAAGGTAAATAGTCAGCCTTCTGAATCATTCAGTGTTCGGTGTGCCTGGAGTCGAGAGCTCCAGAGATGTGTTTATGAGATCTGAACCTTGTTGATTTTCCTGAGCGGGCAAATCTCCGCAGCCACAATATCTTTGCCTAAACAGAAGCTGAGGCCATTATTACCCTTCATACATTTTGAAGGTGTACTTTATATTTTTTTAGATCTTTTTAATCCAAAACTGATTCTGAGCTTTTACAATTAATTAAAAGAACAGAAAAAGGCAAGAAGTGTATGCATTATTCATAGGTGTGGCCATAAAGCCTGCACCTACAAGTGATGGAGAAATATGTCAAACCACATCAGCTTTTGATAAGCCATATTTATTGCCTCAGCCTTGTATTCAGGGTGCGATGAATGCAATATATCATTTATAAAATATTTGCACTTATTTTTTTTTCTATCCTATTTATAAAATGTCACGTGAATGATAAGCGAGGGAGTCGACTCTTTAATAGTTTGACGCGTGTCCCTTTTACTGCTTTCCTTGCTGCCAATCACCGTCGCATTTTTTTTTTTCAGCTGACATATTGGCGTGCTAGACTTTTGTTGTTACATTTACTGTTGTCATGGAAATGAAGCAATTGCTGTATTAAAAAAAATGAATAGCAGTCATTAGCTTAAAAAAAAGCCTTACCTCGCTGCAACCTGAAATTCTAACATATTGGATCTTATTGAGTTACATGAACTTTGGAATTGAAATAAAGCATAGGAAATGTAGATAAATGTACAGGGGCTTACTTTTCTTTAAAGAAAAAATATATTATTGACTTAAAATATGTAAAATGGACAACCGTGAGTTGTCCGAATTATGACATACATTTTCATAATTGGCACTACCATGACATCCATAATATCAATGTAAGGCTCTTGTAATGGGAAGACTGTGGAGACCTGGGTGTCGTAACCAGTGCCTTCCCCCCTCCCATCAGTCCCGTAATGAAACACACACAGTCCTGGGTGGGTTGAACAGGTCGGTCACAGTTTATTAATTAAATAAGCTGAGAAGGGCAATTACATGTCGTAACGGCCGCTCGCGCCGAGCTCCTGTCCGTGATCGACAGGGGAATTGGACCAACGAGCGACTACGACCTTTGCCCTCCTCCGCTTCTTCCGCTGTGACTTAATAAAGGTTACCAGAGTTAGTTACATCACGTACAAGTATAATTTTTTTTTTTTTTTTTTTTTTTTATAAAAGTAAAATATTACAATAGCATTTACCGATTTACATCGTCCCGCAGGTTAGTCTCATCTTTAGCCTTTAAAAAGGGAGGGCGGGTGGGACAATGCTTCCAGGTGTCCGCCGGGAGGAAAAGAGAAAGTTCCCGGCCGGACACCTGGATTTAACCCCTGTAGGAGTGGCCGTAGGACCCCTCCCCTCCAGTGCCCACTGGCCGGCCGGGGGTCTTCCAATTAGTGCATCACTAAAGGGGAGTGATGCCAGGGGGGATCTGGCACTGACAACCTTTCTGTGCTGCTCTATCTAGGTGCTCCCCAGTCAGAGACGCGCACCTTATACAGTACCGCGTCTGCCAGACTGTGGAGACCTGGGTGTCGTAACCAGTGCCTTCCCCCCTCCCATCAGTCCCGTAATGAAACACACACAGTCCTGGGTGGGTTGAACAGGTCGGTCACAGTTTATTAATTAAATAAGCTGAGAAGGGCAATTACATGTCGTAACGGCCGCTCGCGCCGAGCTCCTGTCCGTGATCGACAGGGGAATTGGACCAACGAGCGACTACGACCTTTGCCCTCCTCCGCTTCTTCCGCCATGGAGGATCCCGTGTATTACCTACGCGGGACTCCGACCCCACCCAACACTTTTAGGGCCTGTTCAACCCCATCCTGTAAACCAGACAGAAAAATATCGAGGCCAATGTCCGTTAGGTGAACTCCGTCCGGTCTTAATTGTGGCGTGTTTTTCTTTTGTAGGTATTGGTGATGAATCACGATACCGCCTCTTCCTCTCACATAATTTCCGATCCGAGCGTTGAATTTCACCCTTGTCCGCTCTATGGCTCTCATGTCTCTTGCACCACGCCATTCGGCCCGTGGTGTTATATCCGACCACACCAGAATCATGTTCCTAAACAGACTGCTGAACCGTTCCGTATCCGTTGTCACCCATTTGTACAACTCGGCCACCTTTTGTTTGCCCAGGTCATTGCCGCCCACGTGTAACACCAATATCACCGGGCGTTCCGCCATCCTTGCTATGCCAACCATCTCCTTGAACAACTGGTTCCACCGGAGGCCTCTGATACCCCTCCAGTTAACTGTTATTCCCGGGATGTAGAGATTTGTTCCTCCTGGCCGCAATTTGGCCCTCTTTTCGGCCCAGTGTACGTAGGAATCTCCTACCACCCAAACTTCAACCCCTGTAAGAGACAACACATGTTAATTAAGCAAGTCGGGTCTTATGTATCTAGCGAAGCATGCGGACTTCCAACGACCCATTCTCTGAACTTCGGCCTCCGGCACTCCCGCCCTGGCTGCCTCTGTGGCCGCCCCTATCCGGAAAGAATGTGTTCCGTACTCCTTTGGATTTGCGCCGGTTTTTTTCAAGCATAGCTTGAACATTGCCTGGAATTGGTACTTGGTCAGAGGGGACCCGTCTGTATGAGTGAAGAAAAATCTACCAGCGTGTCTTACCGCGGCGTATGTTTTGACCATTTTTAGCGGGCAAGCTGGGCCCTCTGTAGAGTTAACCAGGACCCATGTGCCCCTACCGGTGGGATCGCATTTGGATTTTCTGACCCTGATGCGCAGGGCGTCGCTGCATATAACTATGTCCTCGTTAATTAGGCCTCCTTCCGCCGCGTTTTTTGACCGCGGTAACAATTCGCTAATACGCAGTGCTCCGAAAAAGACGGTCGCAAAAGCTGCTGATATGAGGGCCGCCTCATATTGCGATGAGCAGACTGACGGGGATATCGCAATCAGGTCCTGCAATAGACTCAGAGAAATGGGGCGGCGACATTCTTGGCTTGGCTGTAGCCTTTTCCAACCTTTTATGGCTTGTCTTATACAGAAGGATTTAGTAACGTCTACCCATCCCAATAATTGAAAGAAAAATGCTAACCCCGATAATTTCCGTTGTGCCGTGTTGCCCGACGCCCCGCCTTCCCTCATCCGTAATAGGAAATCAGTTGTTACTGCGCTTCGCGCTCCGTCGCTTTCGTTGACTGGCCTACCCTGAATTAGTGAGCACCACTCCTCCCAAGCCTTACCATACACCTGCCAGGTAGCTGGCGAAACGGAGGCCCGGATTAAGGGCATCAATGATTGGCCACTGTGTCCCACAGGGACAGTGGACACAGAATACCCCGGGTTTGCACGTTGGGCTGCTGGATTCTGAAAGCCTGCCAATTGGAAAATAATAGAGGGTTAATGATATCATCATCTACTTCCGCCACCACAGTGGCTCTACACCAAATATTGTTTTCAAGGCAAATCAGCGCTAGCCGGCGCAAGAGAGCGAGTATGGGCAGGGATGAAGAAGACATGTGATTTAAACTCTTTGCCGTTTTCGTATTTTTTGTTTGGAAACGAATGTTCATGTTCCTCAACTGAACGGCCCATATCTCCAATGCTGCTACCACCGCAAACAATTCCCATAGGGCCGGGTCTTGCCCCCATTTTGTTGTCGTCCATCTCTCTGGCCATCCCGATTTGCACCATTGGTTTTTATAAATTGCTGCAAATCCCTCTTTTTTGTTCCACCCTACAGTCAGCCCTAAATCCTTGCTTGCGATCTCTCTTGTCATAACACACGTGTGACCGTTGTACGATTGTAGGAACGTTTGCCATACTAGTAGATCTGCTTTCAGCGATCGAGTGAGCCTGATTCTATGGCCGGGCTGAGAAGCGCCTTTTGTTGCCAAGGATAGTCTGCGCGAGAATGCTCTGCCGACCGGCATTACGCGACAAGCGAACGTTAGTAGGCCCAGTAATGCCTGCATTTGCTGGAGGGTTACCTTATTAACCACGCGGAAGCCTTTCAACATTTGTAGGGTTTTTAGTATTTTATCCTTTGGTAATCGGAAAACCATTGAATTGGTATCTATTTCGATGCCCAAGAACGGCAATACATTACATGGTCCCTCCGTTTTTTCCGGTGACAATGGCACGCCGAATTCGAGTGAGATATATTTGAATTTTTCAAGTAGCTCGGAGCAGAGTTTAGAGTTTCTGGGGCCGACGAACAGGAAATCATCGAGGTAGTGAATTAGGGATTTACTGCCCGTTTCGTACCGAACTACCCAATCTAGGAATGTGCTGAATAGCTCAAAATAGTGACAAGAGATGGAACATCCCATCGGGAGACACATGTCGAAGTAATACAGCTGGTCCACTTTGCAGCCCAGAAGGTGGAAACATTCGGGGTGCACGGGTAATAAGCGGAATGCCGATTCAATGTCGGATTTGGCTAGCAGGGCGCCGGGTCCGGCTGCCCGGACTAATTCCACCGCCTTATCGAAAGACGCGTATGAGACAGAGGCTTCTTCTGGGGAAATTGCATCATTAACCGAGTCACCCTTTGGATGAGATAAATGATGGATGAGGCGGTATTTACCGGGTTCCTTTTTTGGTATAATGCCTAGCGGTGATATTTTCATGTTTTTGAAGGGGAGCGACTGGAAGGGGCCCGCTATTCTACCCAACTCGACCGGTCTATATGGGCGCCTAGCGGGCTGATCCCGCAGAAGAAGGCGTCTTTGTGTAGATTAGCGGATTGTGGTGTTGCATTGTTCACCACCTTTCCGCTCGAGTGTGACAGTTGTAAGATTAACTCCTTAACCGCCGAGGTTAGCTCCATTTCCTTTAAGTTAACACCGTAGTGTAACTCTTCCTCGCTACCCTTGTAACACTCACCGCTGTGTGACTCTGGACGAGTGTACTCCGATCCTGGAGGAACCCCTACAGATGTAGACGGGGTGATGTCGCAGGACGGGGAAACTCTGGCTCCCGCTACAGCGTGGGACTGGCCGATGTGCTGGCCGATGCCCTGCGTATCGTGCGTTGGAGCCCGATTACAACCACATAGTGGCGGATTAGTGGCTCTGTCTTCGGCGCCTGCACGGTTGTTGTTGTTGTGGCTGGAAGCCGTGGGGGATTGTTCTTCCCGGCTGAAAGCCCTAGAGGGTGCGCGTGATTTTGCAGTCTTGTCCCGTGCCCGATGCCTCCTATCCGGGCTCTGCGATACATCGGACCACTCAGATGTTGCAGATGACAGCCATTCTGAGGCCCGCGATCTGCGGCGGCTCCTATGGGAGCTGCGTCTACGTCGGTAATGGGAGGGGCGTTTAGAGGGGTAGCCCGAATGGCGACGGGAGTTATTGGAGGAAGATTGGGAGGACGTGCGGCGTCTACGCCTTCGTCCGCCCTTACTATGCGGTGTCGTGGGAGGGATTCTTTCGGTAGCCGGAAGGGGATCATTGGCCGTAGACGGTACTGTAGTGCTACTTAGTAGGGGGGGCGTTAGGAGGCCACCGTATTCGGCCCCATTGTTGGTATGTAACCGGGCGGCAGCTATTAGATAATTTTTATTGGGCAAGTGGGCGCTGTGGGGTGGTATGAGTGTGTCCGTGTTTGGTGACGTTAACAAAACTTCACAGTAATTTTTGTTGTGCAGCTGTTGAGCGCCTTGATCGGTCCTTGCGGACCGAACAATGCGCTCCTCATCTGCCCTGTACCCTGTACTGCCCGACCCCTGATACCCCCGTGCAGGCACCAGTGCTGCGTCTGCCGGGGGTATGCTGGAGGTTGGGCCTGGTGGGGGATCTGCGCTCTGATCGGTCAGATTTGACCGATCAGAGCGTTCTGGGGGCTGCATGGCATTGATGCCAGCCTCCCGATTACCCCCTGCGAGCGGCGAATGTGTGCCCGCAGGGAAGGTAATGGAGGACCGGCCCACTTCGCCATTGCTGGTGAGCTCTCGTGACCGGAAGTCAGGGGGCGGGGACCGGAAGTGCCCGGCCGGAGCCCCCGCAGAGCTCCCGGCCGCCGCCAAGAGAGCCGGAGGCCGCCGACTGCTGCGAGGCGGCGAGGACGCGCCCTCCCCTACTTGGAGACGCTCCGGGGCGCGGGGTAAGCGGGCGGATCGCCTTCCCCCCGGCGCCGCCGGCAGCGACTCCTGATCAGCCAGGGAAAGGGGGGTGCCGCGCAACGCCCGGCGCTGCCAGGATTAGCCCCACCAGCCCGGGACGGAGCAGCTGGCCGCACACCGCAACCCCCCGTCTCTGCAGGGGCCCGCACAGACGCTGCCGCTGATGAGCTGCCACCCACCCTCCGACGGGTGCGACGCCCGGCCCCGCCCCGCCTCCTCCGTGCGGACCCCGGGCCCTCTGCGGCCGGGAGCCCCGAAGCCTGCAGCGGCGCCGAGATGGGCCACAGCATATGGGTCTGGGCCGCTCCAGCCTCTGGCCCCCCGTGTGCTAAGGATGGTAGCGCAGGTGAGCCAGACCCGAGGGGACCCGGGGGTGACGGGGGTATGGAGGCCGGGCCTAGTGGACCCAGAGGCGAAGGGGCGCGCGAGGCCGGACCAAGGGGACCCGTGGGCGGGGGGGTGAGTGCGGACGGATCAGGGGGTGAAGGGGTGAGGAAGGACAGGTCGGGAGAGGGCCCAGAGAGGTGAGCCCTGACATCGGTAAGAACGGCCTGAAGCCAGTGCTCACCTCTCTGTTCCACTCCTTTCAGCAGGGCCTCGACCAGGGGGTCCGACATAGCTCCACAATGCTTCCAGGTGTCCGCCGGGAGGAAAAGAGAAAGTTCCCGGCCGGACACCTGGATTTAACCCCTGTAGGAGTGGCCGTAGGACCCCTCCCCTCCAGTGCCCACTGGCCGGCCGGGGGTCTTCCAATTAGTGCATCCCTAAAGGGGAGTGATGCCAGGGGGGATCTGGCACTGACAACCTTTCTGTGCTGCTCTATCTAGGTGCTCCCCAGTCAGAGACGCGCACCTTATACAGTACCGCGTCTGCCATACTGTCACTTGGCAGCCCTAACAAAGGCTACCACGAATTGACTCCATTTTCCAGATCCCATGGGTTACCCTGGCCTTCACCCTTGAATACAGGGATCTGGATTTAACAAAGACCCATAGGCTGGAGTTACGGAACTAGCTGACATTTGTTTGTGCGAGTTTGTAGATAGAATAGTCCGGCAGCCGGGTCAGAACCAGGGACAAAATCAAGTTTTAGGAAAGTAGTCAAAAAACAAGCCATGGTCAAAAATCAGTATTGTCTGCAGGGAGACTAAGTGGGATGCTGAGAAGTTCACTAGGAGCAAGTCAAATTATAACTGGTAGTGGACTGAAGGCTTTCAGGAGCTTGAAGGCTTTCAGGAGCTTAAATAGCCTGCAACCCCGCCCAGGACACACAGAAGGATCAAACACAAAAAAGTAACTCCTGATCTCCAAGTACAGATAGAACTTCAAGTATCTGAGAACACGGAACCAGAGCAAGTAATCTTGCGTTGTCCGCAACAAGAGCGCGGTGCCGCCTGGTGACAGAAGCAGAGATAGGAAGCGCACAAACCGAGGCAGATGTCACAGATCTGGGCTGTAATATATAGACTTGTTCTAGTTGTAACTGGTAGAATTATGGTTAGGACAAAAAAAAAAAACAAGAAATATATACAGTACACATAAAACTCATTTCTCCATCCCTTCTTGACATCGGCAGGATGTTGGGTGCACGTGTACGGAGTGGGTTAAGGAGCTATATGTGTTTTATAAATGGTGTTTGCTGGCTGTGTTATACAGCTGGCACCTGCCTCTAACAGCAGTGATCAGAGCTCTCTCTTAAAATGCCACTGTCACTGAATGTGGCCTTTTAGTGTTGAGATATTGAGTAAGGTGAGGGTCTGTTTTGTACCCATGGCTCCTAGTCGCCACCATCTTGCGCTTCTTTGGAAGTGCAGCCTGTGAATGTTGTTTTCAGTATATACTGCCATAATAGACTATTGCTCTATATAATGTGAGCGATCAATCAATTATTGGTTCACTGCTCTTGGGGGAAGTTGTCTGAAAATATTTGTAATATTAAAAAATATAAAGAAAAAAAATCACATCACCCTCCTTTTCCCAAAACAATAATCATGTTAAACCATTAAAATATAAACAACTGTATAAGCTTTGTATGATCATAACTGAACGTCGCAAATACGTAATGCCATATAAATGTTGTCCGAAAAACTAGGGCGGAATTTCTTATTTTTCCACTTTTTCACCCCCATTTTTTTCCGTGTTTTTTTTTTTAGTCTGTTATATGGTAAACACATCCCACAAAAAACAAGCTCTCATAAACATTGATAAAAAATGAAAAGGTTATGGCTTATGGAAAAAAATTGAGGAAAAAATTGAATTGCCAATCTGAAAACTGTCCCTTTTAAGAAGGGGTTGTCGGAATGTATTTCTTTGACAGACTACAAAGGAAAAAATAAATCTCACTTTTTTTTGTATGTGACCCTAAACATATAACTAATAAAATATATTGCTAAGGTTTACAGATGTAGCAAACTGGTAACTTGGCATTTCCTGTGCTACACACCTTGATGTGGCAAACATTTAACACATTGTACGCCCCTAAGTATCAAGTTTATTTATTTATTTTGCTCACAACATCGGAAAATGACCTATTAATTATATCAAGTTTTTGCAATAAATGTATTTTCACAAAAAAAAATGTCACTGTTATTTCTTTTTTCCTTTTTATCTCATTTTTCCATCTATTTATGGCTTAATTTAATTTTTTTATTTTTTTTATTTTCAGCTGCTTCATTTTTTCATTTGTTTTACCCAAGGTTTTTTCCATTTCTCCGCTTTTTTATTAGGTTCGATCGCCCTTTTAATATGTTTTTCATCTTCGTTCTGCCACTAGTGAGATCCGCACCACCAGGCAACATAGGTTCAATATATACAGGGATATATACCGACGTCAGGCAAGCGCAGGCGCCAATGCGCGCTATTACAATTTAGTGTTAGTACGCTCCCTTCCTTATTCAGGGCCCGCGCATGCGCAGTCCATGTTATACTCAGAGCGGCGGGACTTCCGGTGCCGGGTGACGCACTTCCGGTACCGCGGGTCCCGCCGCACACATATACGGGGCCAGGACACTGCACACCAGGTACCTGATCTAGCAAGGCGCAGGAGCGCTGCTTACACAAGTAACCTCACCAGGTAATCCCCTGATCCACCAATGTATACGCTGCGACTGCATAATTTGTTGATCTAAACAGGGGGCCGACTTACTAATTGCCCTGCTATCACCATATAGGTGCCTGACCCAGCAAGGCGTTAACCCCACCAGGTAATACCCTGATCCACCAATGTACACATTGCGATTACATGATCTGTTGACCTATATAGGGGGGCGACTTACTAACTGCCCTGCTATTACCATATATTCCCCACAGGGATCCTTTATATTTCCCATATATGGAAACGTCGCTGGTTCTCCAGCACTGCCAGGTAATACCCTGTTCCACCACTGAGTACGCCTCTCCACTTATACCCCAGATTTTATACATTTTAATCCCATACCTCTAATACAGATTTCAATTGTGGTATATCAGGACCAGGCTATTCTTTAAACCATTGCCACAGTATACAAGGTAAACTCCCTCTCTGATACTAGACAGGGCTTTTTACTGGCAGTCCCACTAATATCCTTTATTCCCCACAGATATTCCATATATCTCAAAGATACTACTTGTGCTAAACACGTCTTTATTCACCTTGCTAAGGTAAACTATCTCCATTGCTATGTACCAGCCATTATTTCCTCACCTTGGGACCCTATATTTTCTTGTGACCCTAGTTCTATATTTTCTTGTGACTCTGGTTCTCTAGTTCTCTCACTGGAATATATATTTTATTCTGCACTGGACTTTTTCTTCTTTCAGGAAAATGATTACAATGTTTAGTGTATGCTATGTAATGTTCATTTATGTTTTTCTTCCCCTTCTCCGGGCCTTGTACATTTATGGAACACAGTATTTTCTATGCATATTCATTTTATTGTTGCTTATATATATTTTGTTTTTTCCAGCGACCATACGATAAAGACTCGGGAGGAGTCGAAACGTTGTCAGTTTGACTTCTGGTCGCCTACTGCATTGTTGAATACCATGTTTATAGCACTTTAATAAATTACAAATTTGTCACAATACATACCCTCAGAGTGTGCGGTGTATTAAACTTACTTCTAGTATACAAGGACGTCTCAGTCCTCTACACCAGCACCTCGCCATTCTAGAATTCCTAGTGCACACCATCTTTCTCCCTATTTACTGTTTTTCTTTGTACATAATAAAATTTGTATTAAAGATAACAAATATAAGTATACAGCTGTGTTCAAAAGTTTACATACAGATTTTTTGCTTTTTTGGCCTTTTTTCAGAGAATATGAATGATAACATCAAAACTTTTCCTCCACTCATGGTTAGTGGTTGGGTGAAGCCATTTATTGTCAAACTTCTGTGTTTTCTCTTTTTAAATCATAATGACAACCTAAAACATCCAAATGACCCTGCTCAAAAGTTCACATACCCCGTGTATTGCCCCCTCTAACATCAATGACAGCTTGAAGTCTTTTGTGGTAGTTGTGGATGAGGTTCTTTATTTTTTCAGATGGTAAAGCTGCCCACTCTTCTTAGCAAAAAGCATCCAGTTCCTGTAAATTCCCGGGCTGTCTAGCATGAACTGCACACTTGAGATCTCCCCAGAGTAGCTCAATGATATTGAGGTCAGGAGACTGAGATGGCCACTCCAGAACCTTCATTTTGTTCTGCTGTAGCCAATAACAGGTCGACTTGGCCTTGTGTTTTGGATCAATGTCATGTTGGAACGTCAAGTACATCCCAATCACAGCTTCCGGGCTGATGAGTGCAAATTTGCCTCAAGTAATTGCTGATAACGTGCTGCATTCATCTTTCCTTCAACTTTGACCAAGTTTCCTGTGCCTTTGTAGCTCACACATCCCCAAAACATTAGCGATCCACCTCCGTGATTTACAGTAGGAATGGTGTTCCTTTCATCATAGACCTTGTTGACCTCTCTCCAAATGTAACGTTTATGGTTTTTGCCAAAAGTTCAATTTTGGTCTCATCACTCCAAATCACCTTGTTCCGGAAGTTTTGAGGCTTGCCTCTGCTGTTTTGTGTATTGTAGGTGAGATAGTTTCTGGCATTTGCGCAGTAATGGCTTTCTTCTGGCCACTCGACCATGCAGCCCATTCTTCTTCAAGTGCCTCCTTATTGTGCATCTTGAAACTGCCACACCGCTAGTTTTTAAAGAGTCCTGTATTTCAGCTGTTGTTATTTGTGGGTTTTTCTTTGCATCTCGAACAATTTTGAAAAGAAAAAACACAGTAGTTTGACAATAAATGGCTTCACCCAACCACTAACCATGAGTGGAGAAAAAGTTCTGGTGTTATAATTCATATTCTCTGAAAATAGGCCAAGAAAGCTACAATTATGCTGGGGTATGTAAACTTTCGAGCATAACTGTAGCTATGTTCATACTGGCCACATGGATATTTTTTTAGACTCATACTTATTTTTGTTTCACACTGTACATTAGCCACAATTGTTGGATCTCCGCCTTATCTTTTGTATTGAGGCATGTAATGAGCGTGTGAAACATCATCACCTATTGTGATTGTTGGATCCTCTGTTATCTATCAGCTGTGTATAGTCCCAGTGGACAGTGCAAAAATTGCAAGAGGACTGTTTGTTTTTGTTTTTTAAAGTGCATATGTAAAACAAGAAAAAAACATTGCCATCATTTAAAAGAAAAATACAATTAGCACAAAAAGCTGATTGAATTTTCTGATGACAATTTCCCTTTAAGGGCTAATTAAAGTAAAGTATAACACATCCTATCCAAAATAAGTCCTCATTCAACTATTTCATGTCCAGTATGCAGTAGGGTGGTTATGGGCAGAATCCGCTGAATTGTTGAAAAATATGGGGTTGCTTGTAAAAGACAACTTCTAAAAATGAAAAATTAATTCATAATATTAATTATTTATTACGGTATATACTCTTGTGCTGTATTTGAAATATATTGTACACCCCCTGTCTAGCCCTTATGACATGCATGTAAATTAAATCTGTATTTAAGTATTACCTGTCCAAAAGAAGAACAAGAAAAATGATGCGAGATATTTTAATCTGAAGTGTGTGTGATAAACTTACCTGACTTTTTGGCTCATTAGCATTTTATCTAGACTAATCAGAGCACTTATTTTGACATCCTATTTAAAGAGCAGTTCTGGCGTCTCTATTTCTGGCAGATGGAGTGAATAGTATAGTACAGGGCTAAAAACAGGAATGCATAATAGGGATAACGTATAATTTAAATATTCCTGTTCACTTTATTCACATCTCTACACTATACATGAAAAAGAACAGGATTAAGGTGAACTTTCATCTTCATCTTGAAATTGTTCCAGAGAATTAAGTATTTCTCCAAGAAAATTATTTCAATTACATATGTTTTGTTATACACATGTTTATTTCCTTTGCGTGTATTGAAACAACACAAAAAAACAGAGAAAAAAGCCAAATTGGACATACCGTAATTTCACACAAAACCCCAAAACTTAATATTTGGTTGCACACCCTTTGGAATAAATAGCTGCAATTAATTTCTTCCTATAACAATCAAGCCTCTTACACCTCTGAACTGGAATTTTTGTCCACTCTACTCAATCTGTTCCAGGTCTCTCATATTTGAAGGCGCCTTTTCCCAACCGCAATTGTAAGATCTCTCCACAGGTGTTCAATGGGATTTAGATCCAGACCCATTGCTGGCCACTTCAAAACTTTGCAGTGCTTTGTTTCCATCCTTTTCTGGATGCTTATTGAAGTATGTTTGGGGTCATTGTCCTGCTGGAAGAGCATGTCCTATAAAGCAAAACTCAGCTTCCTGACACTAGGAGATACATTGCAACACAAAATCCTTTGGTAATCTTCAGATTTCATAATGCCTTGCACACAGTCAAGGCACCGAGTGCCAACGGCACCCCAAAACACCTTTGAACCTCCACCATATTTGATTGTAGGTACTGTGTTCTTTTCTTTGTAGGCCTCATTCTGTTTTCAATAAACTGTAGTATGATGTGATTTACAAAACAGCTCTATCTTGGCCTCATCTGTCCACAAGAAGCTTTCCCAGAAGGATTTTAGCTTAATCACGTACATTTTGGCAACTTGCAGTCTAGCTTTTTTATATCTCTGTGTCAACAGTAGTGTCCTCATGGGTCTCCTGCTATAGTGTTTCATTTAATTCAAACATTGATGGGTAGTTTGAGCTGACACTGATGCACCCTGAGCCTGCAAGACAGCTTGTATTTCTTTGGAACTTGAATGGGGCTGCTTATCCATCCAGACTCTCCTGTGTTGTAACCTTTAATCAATTTTTCTCTGCCGTCCACGTCCAGGGAGATTAACTACAGTGCCATGGGTTGTAAACTTTTTGATTAAGTTGCACTCTGTGGACAAAGGAATATCAAGATCTCTGGAGATGGACTTGTAACCTTGAGATTATTGATATTGTTCAACAATATTGGTTCTCAATTCCTCAGACAATTCTCATCTCTTCTTTCTGTTCTCCATGCTTAGTGTGGCACACACAGGCACGCAATGTGAAGATTGAGTCAGCTTTTCCATTTTTATCTGGTTTCAGGTGTGATTTTCATATTGCCCACATCTGTTATTTGCCACAGGTGAGTTTGAACGAGCATCAAATGCTTGAAGCAAAGCTGTTTACTTACACTTTTGGAAAGATGCCAACAATTTTTCCAGCTCATTTTGGGGCTTTTGTGTGAAATTATGTCCAGTTTGCCATTTCTTCTGTTTTTTTTTTGTCTCCTACGTCTGAGTGTCCACCTCCTGTAGACGTACACTCCCAAAAAAAGTGCACGTCATAGCGCATGTTCGCTCTGCCATCACATTTACAGTCTATGGCCCCACTAGCGCATACGTCTGGATTCAATTTTGTGGGGGATTTCGGACGTAGGCCCTGATAGGGACATAAAACGCAATGTGAAAGCACCCAAAATGTTTAATTGTTCATTCAATATTGTTGTCTGAGGGAGGATGGTTCAATCTGTAGTTTTTATTGGTTTTAGGGTTTTCATTTCCATATTAATGTCTGATTTATTTTTATTATTTTGGGCTGTGAGGGGGAGTGACTTAAAAACTGTGATTCTGCCATTTCAATTTTTACTTTTTTAATTCATTTCAATGTTTACCACATGGGAAAAATATTATTATATTTTTATTTCTTTGGGAAACTTACAGTTGTTTTTTTTTTTTTTACTTCATTTAGATTTAATTGATGTTCTGGGGAAGGGGGGTATATTTAAATTTAGCACATTTACAATAATATATTTTTTCTTCCTCATTTACCTTTCTTTTATTCCCCCCTCCTTGCAGCAGGGCTTCATATGTGTACACATATGACAAACAAGGGGCCCATCAGTAGGCTCCGGGTTACATGACAACGTATTCAGGTACCCTAGAATTGTGTAATGAGGGCTGGTCAGTATTAGGAGGGGACATCTCATTGCCATTTCCAACCTCTTAAGTGCTGCTGTCATGATTGAAAGTTTCTTACAAGGGGTTAAACTGCTGTGATTGGAGCTACGAGGGGCGTTCATTAAACATTTCCCCTGACCCACTTCTATTTATCACAGGACACTGAAACTGCACGTCTAATGAAATAAGACTCTATAGGTTATTGCAACTCAGAACTGATAATGGTCTTGATTTTACAGGTGCTGAAGTGGTGTGAGGTTTGATGATGGACCCAGTGGAATACAGAGTGGTAAACAAGTTCCTTTACTTGAAGGGCTGCACACCAAAGGAGACATTCGATGAGATGAAATAGGTTTATGATTCCCAATCATATAATGTAGTCAAGAACTGTCATCGTCAATTCAAATGTGGTTGGACTTCGTTGCAAACAGCTCCAATTCCAGGGTGACTCCACTCTGCTATTGATGAACACATCATCCAGCAAGTGGAGGTCGCCATTGTGGAAAATCACCTAGTAACCATTCGCCATCTAGCCCAAAATGTCAAGACTAGTGTGGGGGCCAAGGAAAAAATCATCCAAGACCATCTTCACATACAAAAGGTATCTGCTCGCTGGGTTCCCTGGCTGCTCACACCTTTCCAGAAACAGGAACGAGTCGGATGCTCTCAGGCTCTATTGACAATGTGCCATAGAAACTAGAAGGATGTTTTCAACAGACTGACAGGATGAAAGCTACGTCTATCACTATGATCCTGAGACAATGCAATGGAAGCATCATGACTCACCGCCTCCAAAGAAGGCACGTGCCCAATCTTCGGCAGGCAAGGTCATACTCACAATATTTTGGGACCAGCATGGAGTAGTTTTGATGGATTTCCTAGCAAAGGATACCATGATCACTGGGGCATACTATGCTTCACGGCTGCGGAAATTGAGGGAGGCCATCAAAGCCAAGAGACATGGCATGCTCACCAAAGGTGTCCGCCTTCTGCAAGATAATGCACCTGTTCAAAACTCACATGTTGCCCAAATGGTAGCATGCTCCTGTGGCTTTGAAATTCTACTGCATCCTCCTTATTCATCTGACCTTGCACCATCGGACATCCACCTCTTTCCAACAATGAAGTTATTTTTGAAGGGCAAGCATTTTCCAGATGATGAGACTCTAATTTCCGAAGTCACAACATGGCTCTTGGAGCAACCTGTCGACTTCTACAAGCGAGGTGTTTACAGTTCCTTAAAGAGATAGGAGAAGTGTGTGTCCATAGGTGGCACCAATGTAGAGAAGGACTAATAACTGTGCCAAGTTTCATTGCTCTCAGTCCACAGGAAGTGGTCATGGGAAATCTTTAATGAACGCCCCTCGTACGTCTGCTGGAATAGACAAGCTGAGATGAATACTGATGATGTGTACATAACACACTCTTAGGATTCAGAGACCTACATGGCTTGCTGTAAAAGTACTAGAGGATGGAAACCCCCTTTAATAAGTAAAAGTTAGCAAAGCTTATGCTCCCCAACACAGACACAATTGCCACAATAGGACATGAGCCAAGAAACGTGAGGGTACAAGATGGAGAGTTCAACCTGATAACCCCATAACAAAACATCACAGCAGGAAGGACTGCCCTTCTGGAGTGCCTGAAAAGTGCACTTGTTAGTTTATCTACCGCTGCAATAAATATCATGAGACTCATAGCTTTAAAATGCAGAAATTCAGCCGTGTGGATGTCTCCCATCTATTAAACTCCAATCCTCCATACTGAATTATGTGATACTTTAAAGCATGGTCCAGAGTCATACACTTAAATACTGTATATGCAGAAAAAAAATAACCTACTGTAAAATGAATTTTAGCAAATATCCCTTAATTAGATTAAAATCACTAATGAAGCATGAAATTGGAAGACGACTAATGGAGAAATTATTCTTATCACAGCCGTATTCCTGTTGATTATATGCGCTGTTTCTAAAAAAAAAAATCTATGCTTTTTTCATTAGATATAAGGTAAGTCATCACCGATGATCAATCAAGGTAATGAAGGTAGAGATTCTGAGATTTTATTAAGTCACTAGATGGCAGCCCGATTCTAAAGAATCGGGAGTCTAGAATCCATATATACTTTATTTATTCAAATGTAAGAATAATACAATTAATAAATAATAGTAAGAAAGAACAAAAAATGGCTGCACTCACCAGCTCTTGACAATTCTTGTTATTTAAGGTACAGTTACACAGGATCCATGAACATGCTTATGAGGGGAGGGATGAAAGACATCAGACAACAACTTTGCGTGTTGTGGCAAATGCCACAACAACGGTTCTTTGCTTAAGAACAATAATGTAAATAATAAATAATATGTATCAATAACTATGTATATTGGTATGTTCTATGACATTTTAAAATATTTCATTATTATGTGGAAAAGCTCTTAGTACCCATACTGGCGCATACTTGTGTGCCCATCAGGTATTTTCACAGTAATTTTACATCTGATGGGTTGGTATGAAATGTTTTTAATCATCTCTTGGGCTTAGCTAAGCCTTCATTTTAAATAATTCTAATAAGTACAACAGAAATAAAAGCCTTTTTGTGTACCCAAATTTTGTGTGTTTATTTTTACAGAAGTGTAAAATTTAAGAAATCAACGTTCATAGTACACCGATGGGCTAAAATAAGCATGCCCATCAACCACGTCACGGTAGCCTTTGAACTGATGGGTCCTAACTAACTGATTCCTATTTCTTAATACTCAAACCTCTTTCACATCTGCATGTTTCTGATATTTGCAGAAGTAATGTTAAAAACAATACAACTTCCACACTTTGCACCAAAGAACTGACCTACAACACACTTTCAGCAAGTGCCATGCAATGTAGATGAAGCTTGGAGTTAACTTGCAGTAAATGCGGCAAACGCGGCTTCGACAATTGCATTAAATGCAGCCACAACAAAAACACTGGTAAGTGGAGATTTTGTGGCGAAAACTGCAGAAACCACATGTGCCGCACCTGCCACAAGTGAAGTACAAATTCCGTATACATTGCATGCAACTTACAGCAAGAGTGGCGTGGGTCAGCCCTTAGGCAGGAAGTGCAGAAATAGCCTTTTTTCCACCATAAATTCTCCAAATAGCAGAAAAATGTTGATGTGAAAGCAAAATCTCTATTCTTTCCCTATCTATCTAAATATGTACCTATCTATATATCTATTTCTATGTACAGAACACACCTGGAGATAGAGATGTGTGTGAATAGCCATCCCACCCGTCTCTTACCTGTTCACAAAAACCTCATCCTTTTTAAAAACAAAATGAAATCTCTCAGCAGCTATACTGCTGGAGCTTCAAATACAGGTTCCTATCACCAAATACAGGCATTTGGATGATACACATCTTACATCTTGTACTTAATGTGTGTTCTACTTACCTATAAAAATATGTATTGATATATCATATTTCTAAATTTATGTAGATATGATATAGTTATTAACCCTATATGCTAATGAGTACGTATGTTATATACGTATTTCCTACATAAGTACTTAAAATCTATATGTCTATGGCTACACTAATTTTTTTGTTTTTGTTTTTTTTCCTTATCTCTATACATAGAATTTGCCTATTGCTGTCTATGTTATTAGAAAAACTGAATAATGAAAAAAAGAAAAGTAACTTTAAACTAAAATATTTTTGTAGATAATATTACGTGTGAAGACTTTAGTACTATCAGCCAATAATTGTCCTTGAAGTGGTGTATTAACCACTTTAACCCTCACATTGCAACATTGCTTCACCCTGGAAAAAGCAACATACAATTGACCATGGGCAAAAGCAGGTTCTGGTAGATAAATGCCAACTCGATGGAGGGTCTGGCCTTGAGATTTATTTATGGTCATTGCAAATGCGGGCTTGATGGGAAATTGTCTCCGTCTTAATTTAAAAGGTAATCCAGTCTCTGATGGACACAAATCAATTCGTGGAATGAATACCACATTTCCTGCTGCTGACCCACTAATTACTTTAGCCAGTATGATATTGGCATGTAAGGCAGTGACAATGAGCCGCGTACCATTGCAGAGACCTTTGTTCGTGTTCAGATTACGTAATAACATGACAATGGTGCCAATTTTAAGTTTCAGCCGATGTGAAGGCATTCCAGTTGGTGTTAGTGAATTCAAAAACTCAAGTGGGTATTGATCGAGGTCATCAGCTTCATCAGGATCGATGGAATCATCACTGATATATTCAGTATAGTCACCTATCAATAAATCCATGACTTGGGAATTGACTTTCTCAACGTCCTCATTTTGTGGACATAAAATTGCATGAGATGCAGCTGTATTTATGCTTTCGGTGTCATTCACATCAATACAAAGATTATCTCCAAAAATTTCAATTATTAAAGAGCCAGTGCATACCATGTCTGGAGGAATTTCAATTACATCATCTCCAAGGTTATGTTCATTAGATAGTTCACCATTTCCCAGTTGAAGCAACCAACTGCTGTAGTGAGGATCAATGGAGCGCATGTTGTTAATAAGAGGCAGGCGAGTAAAATGTTGCCAGTGTTGTGAATATTTTATACAGCTCTCTACAACATCAGTTCTTGTCCCATGAGGGATGACAGGAAGACATTGTCTAAAGTCGCCTCCAAAAACAATCACTTTACCTCCAAACGGTGTTTTTTCTTTGTGAGCTACATTTGTTGTCATGACATCACGTAAAACTCTATCAATGACATGCAATGCATATTTGGATAGCATTGTGCACTCATCAATAATAAAAAGTTTAGTGCTGTGCAAATCTTTTGCTGCATCGGTATCATTCTTAATCCTGGAAACAGATGTTTCATTCACAGGAATTGGAATCCCATAAAGAGAATGAATGGTTCGTCCACCTTGTAGCAAGTTGGCGGCAATTCCAGTAGTGGCAGCAGGTGACACAATGTCTCCTTGTCCTCTTAGCTGATGTAGGAGTAGATGATACAGGTACGTTTTTCCGCTGCCACCAGGACCATCAAGGAAAAAACACTTTGCTGTAGAATTAGTGTCTTCTAAAGCTTGAGTGATAGCATCAAAAGCAAAAAGTTGGTCCTCATTTAGAGTAGCTTTCATTTCAGCAGCTGCTGATAACTCATAATCTTTATCATACTGTGGGAGCAGGTGTTGTTTCTTGACTGGACGTGGCAAATTAAAATCAGTATAAGTTTTGCCATGAGCTTTAAGAACATGTTGGACATCTGTCATAGCATAGCCTTCACAATTGACACACTCCAGAGTGTCGGAGTGGTATGCATAGCAGTAGTCTTCTACAAAGTGTTCCTTAAATTCATCCCATAAGTCCCGAGGTTTAGCTGGAGGACCAAAAATACAAATGTAGGCAAACATGTCACGTAGCTGTGCTGGCATGTTGAGAATACTGGCATCAAGTAATGTATTTCTCCACAGACTATCATCAAATAGTAAGCCAAGAGCTAATGCCGCATCTTTGAAGGTTTCATATGTGACTCCGTGTACAGTTTTTATGCTGTCAAAACTGGTTGCACCTTTGACATGTAACAATAACAATCTTAAATAGTAGCGTTCTTGGTCTTTCACACTGACAGTATACATTCGTCCAATCACAGAACCACCTGCTCGCTTTCTAACTTCCCAAGAACCTTCTTTCCAAACATAGTTTTCGGGAATTTCACGGTATAAATAAATATGAGCATGATGGTCGTTCTGATTAAGCTTGAAGTAGGCCATAAGTGTAGAATTTTGATGGAGCTTTTGTTTGATGTTTCCAATAGAGTCATCCTCATGAAAATAGAGTGGCTGAGAATGCGGTAGATGTACAGCAAGGCGAATGATGCTATGAGATTGTTTATGCATTGGATATGAGAATATTCGCCAAGCTGCCTCTGGTGCACTGACATATCTTGAATCCATGAATTGGTGTGTTTCATCATGTTGGATGTTAGTCTGGCAGATTTCAAGATTGGCTTTATCATGTCCTTTGTAGAAGTATTTAAATAAATATTTCACAGCCTGAATGGAACCACAAACTTCGACATTTATATGGCACTTGTATTTTAATAGCAGGAACGGATTATATGGAACCACCCACGAATTGTCAATCATGTTAGAATGGTGTTGAAAAGATGGGCCAAAGTGTCTGCGATAAGTAGGATAGGCATCCTTAGCTATGATGGTTCTTGGTTGCAAATCTTTAGGGAAACCTTTTGTACACTTCCCCAGATCCATACAGGGAGAATTTGGGTTGTGTTCTCCACACGGACCATGAATCATATGTTGGAGAACAATTTTATGGAGCTGAGGGTAGTGGGTAGGATTGGGAATTTCAGCCCACACTGTATTGTCTATGTCCTCCTCAGTCCTTAACTTGGAGTTGCTGTCCAGAATAATCAAAATGTGAGCGTGTGGAAGGCCACGTTTTTGAAATTCAATTACATGAACCATAGCGCAAACTTTCCCAAATAATCCGTTGTTAATGTCTTTTAAGAGTGCTTCCAGTTTTATTTTGAAAACACGTGCCACCAAATCAGATCTATGTTCCACACGCTGCCAAGGTTCCAAATTCTCAGTAATCTCATTCCATTTCGGATTACAGGTCATGGTGATGAATAGATCAGGACTACCATATTTAGTCACAATAGCCATGGCATCCTGGTACCGCTGCTGCATATTCCTGGGACTGCCTTCAAACGAAGATGGTAAAATGACCGTTTTTCCAATGGGGATGCCCTTCTCAATGGATTTTTTCTGGAGATGTTCCTGGAGTACACAATAATCCTTTACTTTCAAATCCTTTTGGTGTTGACGGATATAATTTAGGCGATTTGCCTCGATTTTCACATAAGCATCCACTAAGTACTGCTGAGTGAGTTTGCCACCATTCAGGAGTGGATTAAACTGATTACGGACAGACAGCACATAGCAGTAATATTGCAGTTGTGTAACTCTGCGTGGACTTTGCCCTTGTTGCTTGAGGCCATCATGCCAGCCCTGGTCTCCGTAAGGGAAAAATAAAGGATAGAGTAAAGCATCTAAATTACTGTGTAGAATGCTGACCTGTTGTGTTCTTGGCGCCAAAGGATTTTTGGGGTCCGGTTGTAAATGTATTAAAATATCACGATTAAATGGTGGCTCTCCATTGTCATTTTCAAATACGACAGCAACTTCATTGACAGTTGGATTATTATATCGGCGAGGGTCTTGATTCCGATCTTGTTTAACCCCTTCACCCCCGGAGCTTTTTCCGTTTTTCCGTTTTCGTTTTTCGCTCCCCTCCTTCCCAGAGCCATAACTTTTTTATTTTTCCGTCAATTTGGCCATGTGAGGGCTTATTTTTTGCGGGACGAGTTGTACTTTTGAACGACATCATTGGTTTTAGCATGTCGTGTACTAGAAAACGGGAAAAAAATTCCAAGTGCAGTGAAATTGCAAAAAAAGTGCAATCCCACACTTGTTTTTTGCTTGCCTATTTTGCTAGGTTCACTAAATGCTAAAACTGACCTGCCATTATGATTCTCCAGGTCACTACGAGTTCATAGACACCTAACATGACTAGGTTATTTTTCACCTAAGTGGTGAAAAAAAATTCCAAACTTTGCAAAAGACAAAACAAAACAAAATTGCGCCATTTTCCGATACTCGTAGCGTCTCCATTTTTCGTGATCTGGGGTCAGGTGAGGGCTTATTTTTTGCGTGCCGAGCTGGCGTTTTTAATGATAGCATTTTGGTGTAGATACGTTCTTTTGATCGCCCGTTATTGCATTTTAATGCAATGTCGTGGCGACCAAAAAAACGTAAATCTGGCGTTTCTAATTTTTTTCTCATTACGCCATTTAGCGATCAGGTTAATGCTTTTTTTTAATTAATAGATCGGGCGATTCTGAACGCGGCGATACCAAATATGTGTAGGTTTTTGGGTTTTTTTATTGATTTATTTTGATTGGGGCGAAAGGGGGGTGATTTAAACTTTTATGTTTTTTTTATTTTTTTCACATTTTTAAAAACTTTTTTTTTTTACTTTTGCCATGCTTCTATAGCCTCCATGGGAGGCTAGAAGCAGGCACAGCACGATCGGCTCTGCTACATAACAGCGATCATCAGATCGCTGTTATGTAGCTAAAATGCAGGTGTGCTGTGAGCGCCGACCACAGGGGGGCGCTCACAGCCACCGGCAATCAGTAACCATAGAGGTCTCAAGGACCTCTATGGTTACAATGGAGGAGCATCGCCGACCCCCGATCATGTGACAGGGGTCGGCGATGCGCTCATATCCGGCCGCACGGCCGGATGCGGTAGTTAAATGCCGCTGTCTGCGTTTGACAGCGGCATTTAACTAGTTAATAGCGGCGGGTGATCGCGATTTCACCCGCCGCTATTGCGCGCACATGTCAGCTGTAAAAAACAGCTGACATGTCGCGACTTTGATGTGCGCTCACCGCCGGAGCGCACATCAAAGCGGGGGTCCCGACATGTGACGTACTATTCCGTCACATGTCGGGAAGGGGTTAAGGGCCATGATGATATTTGGCATGAGAGTGCCATTAGCTTCAGCTTTAAGATGTTCTTCATGTTCCACATCTCGTAACATTTTGTAGGCAGCAACAAAGGGATTCACATTGTCTAACTGAAGAGCAATTATACTCATCAAAGTGGGATGACATTTTTGATTTTGTTCACAGTTTAAACGTTGTTCATTCGCGGTAGCAGTATCCAAAATATACAGTTGGGCATAAGCTGGAACTTGATCATCACTGGGATGTAGGGTTCCAGTACGATGATATATTTGTCCATGTATACGGAAACAGTAAGGGCCATGTCCAGGTGGAGGGGATATATTGGCACCCATGGAGGCGAAAGCAAATGAGCTGTTAATACTAGGAATATTTTCCATGAGATTCTTACTGAACTCACTCTCCCGTCAGTAATCGTTTAAAGACCTCGGGATATTGGGGTATAGGTATATGCACTTTACTCTTGTGACAACACAGAGTAAAATTTTTATCTGCTGGTATCTCAGCATTAAAATGTAATGCTTGACAATGTTCACATAAATAGTTCATAGGACCACAGGAGTGTTCTACTATGGTACTGTCATCATTAGTAAAACCTGTAGGATGTTGAGGTACAGGTTGTGGTAACGGAGCATTGGAATGTTTCTTTAAGCCAACATATATAAAGCGTGGACCTGGTAGAGGATCTTCACTGTCCACAGATTCAATCACTGAGGAGTTGGAAGGTGTATCGTGGTCAGGGTTTATTAATATGGAGGTGCAAGAGGTTTTTTTGCGCCGTTCACGGCGTGCACCAGCTGCATTTGGTAATGGTTTGTTTGTTGCCTTAGAAGAGTCAGGTGTGAAGCATGTCTTATAAGCAGACTTAACGGTGTACAGGCGACGGCGTTTATCATTTGGAGTGTAAGTAGGACAGTGTTTGCGCTTACGTGCAGATTTACCAACGGTTAAAAGAGCTTCAGGCTGCACACATTCTATGAATGGAGACAAAGAAGCTGTATTGTGGGCAGAATCTATGACTGAGGACGTGGAAATATTATGTTTGCAACGTTGAGAGCGTGCAGCAGCAGCTTTATTACTTATGCGTTTATTGCAAGCAGCATTAACAGTGTCCAGGCGCTTCTGTCTGTCCTCTGTAGTCTCGTTAGCACGCTGTTTGCGCTTACGTGCGGCATCGGCGGCTTTTCGCTCTGCGTCATTGGTATACTTATTATCAGACCTGATGTTACGCAAAATAAACAAAATGGAGGGCACCACCGTCATATCACTTACTGGGATCCACCCGGAGTATGCCATATACAGAATATATCAAAAAGAGAAAAAGAGGACATACACAAAACCAGGGATCACAAAAAATAAATAAACTAAATTGCAAATTTTATTCAAGTCATATAGGACACATGAACCATTAAAAACATTTAAAAACCACACAAATGAGTACATACCCCAACAAGGGGATGCCCCCCAGAGACCACATAAAGGCTTATTACCACAAAATTTGTGCACGTAAAATACAACAATATACCCAAATGAAATATGTATAACCTATCTAAATGTGGACTGAAAAATAGCTGCTCCTTGATATTTCTCAATATTCTCCAGGCGTATAATCACTATAGCCTTTCTATTGTTACATGGGCATATAGTTACCACTTCAGAAGATGGTAGACCTGTGTGGCCCAGCACCTATACCAGGCCCAGATACAATGCATAACAAATTGTTGGCACCCTAGAAAATAATTCAGATGCCGGAAGTGTCTGGCATGGTACAAAAAGTAAAAAGATAATAGACCATAAATGTACCCATAAATGTTCCCATCAGCAAGTACTGCAGTCTAAAGATATAAAATAATACTTAACCACACTTAAGACATATAAAGGAATACAAGTGTGTAGAAAGTGCCATACCAGACCTGCCTGTAAAGACTGGATCAGCTAGACCATAGTGGAGAAACAAGGATCTAAAAGGTATGAATGAACCCTATTAGTCTGCCTGAAGCAGGAGACAGCACCCGTAGGGTGTAAAGCCGGTCAAAAAAGGGGGGCACAGAGGCCCAACGCGTGTCGCCACAATTGTGGCTTCATCAGGGGCAAGGACCTGATGTTACGTGCGCCATCAGCAGCTTTGGGCTCTGTGTCATTAGTATACTTAACAGTGTCCAGGCGCTTGCATCTATCCTCTGTACTCTTGTTAGCACGCTGTTTGCGCTTACGTGCAGCATCGGTGTCTTTTCGCTGTGCGTCATTGGTATACTTATTATCAGACCTGATGTTACGTTCGCCATCAGCAGCTTTGGGCTCTGTGTCATTAGTATACTTAACAGTATCCAGGCGCTTGCATCTATCCTCTGTACTCTTGTTAGCACGCTGTTTACGCTTACATGCAGCATCGGCGGCTTTTCGCTCTGCGTCATTGGTATACTTATTATCAGACCTGATGTTACGTGCGCCATCAGCAGCTTTGGGCTCTGTGTCATTAGTATACTTAACAGTGTCCAGGCGCTTGCATCTCTCCTCTGTACTCTTATTAGCACGCTGTTTGCGCTTACGTGCAGCATCGGCGGCTTTTTGCTCTGCATCATTACCATACTTTATATCAGACCTGATCTTACGTGCGCCATCAGCAGCTTTGGACTCTGTGTCATTAGTATACTTAACAGTATCCAGGTGCTTGCATCTATCCTCTGTACTCTTGTTAACACGCTGTTTGCGCTTACGTGTGGCATTGGCGGCTTTTCGCTCTGCATCATTACCATACTTTATATCAGACCTGATCTTACGTGCGCCATCAGCAGCTTTACACTCTGTGTCATTAGTATACTTAACAGTATCCAGGCGCTTGCATCTATCCTCTGTACTCTTGTTAACACGCTGTTTGCGCTTACGTGCGGCATCGGCGTCATTTCGCTCTGCATCATTACCATACTTTATATCAGACCTGATCTTACGTGCGCCATCAGCAGCTTTGGGCTCTGTGTCATTAGTATACTTAACAGTATCCAGGCACTTGCATCTATCCTCTGTACTCTTGTTAACATGCTGTTTGCGCTTACGTGCGGCATCGGCGGCTTTTCGCTTTGCATCATTACCATACTTTATATCAGACCTGATCTTACGTGCGCCATCAGCAGCTTTGGACTCTGTGTCATTAGTATACTTAACAGTATCCAGGCGCTTGCATCTATCCTCTGTACTCTTGTTAGCACGCTGTTTACGCTTACATGCAGCATCGGCGGCTTTTCGCTCTGCGTCATTGGTATACTTATTATCAGACCTGATGTTACGTGCGCCATCAGCAGCTTTGGGCTCTGTGTCATTAGTATACTTAACAGTATCCAGGCACTTGCATCTATCCTCTGTACTCTTGTTAACATGCTGTTTGCGCTTACGTGCGGCATCGGTGGCTTTTCGCTTTGCATCATTACCATACTTTATATCAGACCTGATCTTACGTGCGCCATCAGCAGCTTTGGACTCTGTGTCATTAGTATACTTACTATTAGAGCTCATGTTGGCTAAGCTAAACAGCTTTAAGCGTGGTGGTGGTGGCAAACAACAGGTTAATAAGAGGCAGTGTCAGGTAGTAGGAAAATAGCCAGTTAATAATAGGCAATAGTTCTTTGCAGGAATACAGATATTAATAAATAGGCAGTTTATATTGCAGAGAAATTGCTGGGCAATAATGGACAATGTCCTTATGTGGCAAATAATAGAGCAATATACCCAGTGTGGCAAAGAAGAGGTTAATAAACGGCAGTCTCTCAGTATAACAGTCAGTGAATAATAGGCAGTATATGGAGAAAACACCAAACAAAAGTTCAAAATTGGTGTGAAAATGTCACTGAACCACTTCACAACTAAATATATATAGTTTTGGTAAATGGTATTATCATTTTTTTGACGAAATTCGGCAGGAGCTTGAAGAGCGACGTCACTGGGACCGCCTCCACGCAGTAGAAACTTGCTGTGAGGTAAAAATTCAAAAATCACACCAAAATGGCGGGCGGAGTGTGTCACAGTACGGCACATTTCTGATTGGTCGCTCACGGCAGGCGGCAACCAATCAGAAAAGTGCCACGCACCACGAAGGCATATATCTTTGTCCACCCTGAGTGGGTGTAGGACGCTGGTGACGTCACTTATCTCCGGACATTATCTCCGGACAAAGCCACGGAAGTTGGCACAAATTGCCGGAAGTAGTATTCTAGGCAATTATACATTAGATTTTAATGTTATCAGTGTTTACCTTTGAACGTTTATATTGTATTGTCCTGTCACCAGCCATGTGTACGATTATCGGCCGAAAGCCTCTCTGGAACCAATAATCACCCCATGTAAAGGTATCTTTATAAGTTAAAGATTCAGAATACTATGACTTTTATCATATCCTGAACAGTCAAGTTTTTTATGAACCGTTAAGGTTTTCTAGTTGAAGTAAAAAAAACTCTTGAGTGTTTACAGTTTGAAACCATAAAATGTTGAAAAATTATGTCATTCTTGAGTATATCACTCAATGGTGCTCATAAACGTGTCAAATTTGATCTATAATATACTTTAATATACGTTACTTTAATCTTTAATATACTTAAGAACGGGGCCCCAGACATCACACAGGGGGTCTGAAACACCGCACAGTGGTCCAAAATATCGCTGTGCTCTGCCTGGGGCACCATATGCTGCCTGGGGCCCCTGTGCTCTGCCTGGGGCTCCATATGCTGCCTGGGGCCCCTGTGCTCTGCCTGGGGCCCCTGTGCTCTGCCTGGGGCCCCATGTTCTGCCTGGGGCCCCTGTGCTCTGCCTGGGGCCACTGTGCTCTGCCTGGGGCCCCATATGCTGCCTGGGGCCCCTGTGCTCTGCCTTGGGCCCCATATGCTGCCTGGGGCCCCTGTGCTCTGCCTGGGGCCCCTGTGCTCTGCCTGGGGCCCCATGTTCTGCCTGGGGCCACTGTGCTCTGCCTGGGGCCCCATAGGCTGCCTGGGGCCCCTGTGCTCTGCCTGGGGCCCCATGATCTGCCTGGGGCCACTGTGCTCTGCCTGGGGCCCCATAGGCTGCCTGGGACCCCTGTGCTCTGCCTGGGACCACTGTGCTCTGCCTGGGGCCCCATATGCTGCCTGGGGCCCCTGTGCTCTGCCTGGGGCCACTGTGCTCTGCCTGGGGCCCCATATGCTGCCTGGGGCCCCTGTGCTCTGCCTGGGGCCCCATATGCTGCCTGGGGCCCCTGTGCTCTGCTTGGGGCCCCTGTGCTCTGCCTGAGGCCCCATGTTCTGCCAGGGACCACTGTGCTCTGCCTGGGGCCCCATAGGCTGCCTGGGGCCCCTGTGCTCTGCCTGGGACCACTGTGCTCTGCCTGGGGCCCCATATGCTGCCTGGGGCCCCTGTGCTCTGCCTGGGGCCACTGTGCTCTGCCTTGGGCCCCATATGCTGCCTGGGGCCCCTGTGCTCTGCCTGGGGCCCCATATGCTGCCTGGGGCCCCTGTGCTCTGCCTGGGGCCCCTGTGCTCTGCCTGAGGCCCCATGTTCTGCCTGGGGCCACTGTGCTCTGCCTGGGGCCCCATAGGCTGCCTGGGGCCCCTGTGCTCTGCCTGGGACCACTGTACTCTGCCTGGGGCCCCATATGCTGCCTGGGGCCCCTGTGCTCTGCCTGGGGCCACTGTGCTCTGCCTGGGGCCCCATATGCTGCCTGGGGCCCCTGTGCTCTGCCTGGGGCCCCTGTGCTCTGCCTGAGGCCCCATGTTCTGCCTGGGGCCACTGTGCTCTGCCTGGGGCCCCATAGGCTGCCTGGGGCCCCTGTGCTCTGCCTGGGACCACTGTGCTCTGCCTGGGGCCCCATATGCTGCCTGGGGCCCCTGTGCTCTGCCTGGGGCCACTATGCTCTGCCTGGGGCCCCATATGCTGCCTGGGGCCCCTGTGCTCTGCCTGGGGCCCCATATGCTGCCTGGGGCCCCTGTGCTCTGCCTGGGGCCCCTGTGCTCTGCCTGGGGCCCCATGTTCTGCCTGGGGCCCCTGTGCTCTGCCTGGGGCCACTGTGCTCTGCCTGGGGCCCCATATGCTGCCTGGGGCCCCTGTGCTCTGCCTGGGGCCCCATATGCTGCCTGGGGCCCCTGTGCTCTGCCTGGGGCCCCTGTGCTCTGCCTGGGGCCCCATGTTCTGCCTGGGGCCACTGTGCTCTGCCTGGGGCCCCATAGGCTGCCTGGGGCCCCTGTGCTCTGCCTGGGGCCACTGTGCTCTGCCTGGGGCCCCATATGCTGCCTGGGGCCCCTGTGCTCTGCCTGGGGCCACTGTGCTCTGCCTGGGGCCCCATATGCTGCCTGGGGCCCCTGTGCTCTGCCTGGGGCCACTGTGCTCTGCCTGGGGCCCCATATGCTGCCTGGGGCCCCTGTGCTCTGCCTGGGGCCCCATATGCTGCCTGGGGCCCCTGTGCTCTGCCTGGGGCCCCTGTGCTCTGCCTGGGGCCCCATGTTCTGCCTGGGGCCACTGTGCTCTGCCTGGGGCCCCATAGGCTGCCTGGGGCCCCTGTGCTCTGCCTGGGACCACTGTGCTCTGCCTGGGGCCCCATATGCTGCCTGGGGCCACTGTGCTCTGCCTGGGGCCCCATATGCTGCCTGGGGCCCCTGTGCTCTGCCTAGGGCCCCATATGCTGCCTGGGGCCCCTGTGCTCTGCCTGGGGCCCCTGTGCTCTGCCTGGGGCCCCATGTTCTGCCTGGGGCCCCTGTGCTCTGCCTGGGGCCACTGTGCTCTGCCTGGGGCCCCATATGCTGCCTGGGGCCCCTGTGCTCTGCCTGGGGCCCCATATGCTGCCTGGGGCCCCTGTGCTCTGCCTGGGGCCCCTGTGCTCTGCCTGGGGCCCCATATGCTGCCTGGGGACACTGTGCTCTGCCTGGGGCCACTGTGCTCTGCCTGGGGCCCCATATGCTGCCTGGGGCCCCTGTGCTCTGCCTGGGGCCCCATATGCTGCCTGGGGCCCCTGTGATCTGCCTGGGGCCCCTGTGCTCTGCCTGGGGCCCCATGTTCTGCCTGGGGCCCCTGTGCTCTGCCTGGGGCCACTGTGCTCTGCCTGGGGCCCCATATGCTGCCTGGGGCCCCTGTGCTCTGCCTGGGGCCCCATATGCTGCCTGGGGCCCCTGTGCTCTGCCTGGGGCCCCTGTGCTTTGCCTGGGGCCCCATGTTCTGCCTGGGGCCACTGTGCTCTGCCTGGGGCCCCATAGGCTGCCTGGGGCCCCTGTGCTCTGCCTGGGACCACTGTGCTCTGCCTGGGGCCCCATATGCTGCCTGGGGCCCCTGTGCTCTGCCTGGGGCCACTGTGCTCTGCCTGGGGCCCCATATGCTGCCTGGGGCCCCTGTGTTCTGCCTGGGGCCCCATATGCTGCCTGGGGCCCCTGTGCTCTGCCTGGGGCCCCATAGGCTGCCTGGGGCCCCTGTGCTCTACCTGGGACCACTGTGCTCTGCCTGGGGCCCCATATGCTGCCTGGGGCCCCTGTGCTCTGCCTGGGGCCACTGTGCTCTGCCTGGGGCCCCATATGCTGCCTGGGGCCCCTGTGCTCTGCCTGGGTGTAGGACACTGGTGACGTCACTTATCTCCGGACATTAGCTCCGGACATTAGCTCCGGACATTAGCTCCGGACATTATCTTCGGACATTAGCTCCGGACAAAGCCACGGAAGTTGGCACAAATTGCTGGAAGTAGTATTCTAGGCAATTAATCTCCGGACATTAGCTCCGGACATTACCTCCGGACATTAGCTCCGGACATTAGCTCCGAACATTATCTCCGGACATTAGCTCCGGACAAAGCCACGGAAGTTGGCACAAATTGCAGAAAGTAGTATTCTAGGCAATTATATATTAGACTAGATGGCAGCCCGATTCTAAAGAATCAGGAGTCTAGAATCCATATATACTTTATTTATTCAAATGTAAGAATAATACAATTAATAAATAATAGTAAGAAATAACAAAAAATGGCTGCACTCACCAGCTCTTGACAATTCTTGTTATTTAAGGTACAGTTACACAGGATCCATGAACATGCTTATGAGGGGAGGGATGAAAGACATCAGACAACAACTTTGCGTGTTGTGGCAAATGCCACAACAACGGTTCTTTGCTTAGGAACAATAATGTAAATAATAAATAATATGTATCAATAACTATGTATATTGGTATGTTCTTTCTTGGCACAAATTGCAGGAAGTAGTATTCTAGGCAATTATATATTAGATGGGCATTTCCTGAAGGAAATACATGGTGCTTGAACAGCGCTACCAGCTTTATAGCAGCACTTTTCACACACGGGACTGGGGGGCGCGCTTACTTTTGCACCCGGGGCCGGGGGCGCGCTTACTTTTGCACCCGGGGGCGCACTTACTTTTGCACCCGGAGGCGCACTTACTTTTGCACCCGGGGGCGCACTTACTTTTGCACCCGGGGGCGCACTTACTTTTGCACCCGAAGGCGCACTTACTTTTGCACCCGGGGGCGCACTTACTTTTGCACCCGGGGGCGCACTTACTTTTGCACCCGGGTGCGCACTTACTTTTGCACCCGGGGGCGCACTTACTTTTGGGGCCGCACTTACTTTTGGTGGGCGGGGCTCCTCGGCCTCCGATTTGGTTGGTGGGGCCCCTCGTCCTCCGATTTGGTGGGTGGGGACCCTCGGCCTCCGATTTGGTGGGCGGGGACCGGCCTCCGATTTGGTGGGCGGGGACCCTCGGCCTCCGATTTGGTGGGCGGGGACCCTCGACCTCCGATTTGGTGGGCGGGGACCCTCGGCCTCCGCTTTGGTGGGCAGGGCCCCTCGGCCTCCGATTTGGTGGGCGGGGTCCCTCGGCCTCCGATTTGGTGGGCGGGGACCCTCGGCCTCCGCTTTGGTTGGCGGGGCCCCACGGTCTCCGATTTGGTGGGCGGGGTCCCTCTGCCTCCGCTTTGGTGGGCGGGGCCGCTCGGCCTTCGATTTGGTGGGCGGGGCTCCTCGGCCTCCGATTTGGTTGGTGGGGCCCCTCGGCCTCCGATTTGGTGGGCGGGGCCCCTTATCCTCCGATTTGGTGGGCGGGGACCCTCGGCCTCCGATTTGGTGGGCGGGGCCCCTCGGCCTCCGATTTGGTGGGCGGGGCCCCTCGGCCTCCGATTTGGTGGGCGGGGCCCCTCGGCCTCCGATTTGGTGGGCTGGGACCCTCGGCCTCCGATTTGGTTGGTGGGGCCCCTCGGCCTCCAATTTGGTGGGCGGGGTCCCTCTGACTCCGATTTGGTGTGCAGGGACCCTCGGCCTCCGCTTTGGTGGGCGGGGCCCCTCGGCCTTCGATTTGGTGGGCGGGGCCCCTCGGCCTCCGATTTGGTTGGTGTGGACCCTCGGCCTCCGATTTGGTGGGCGGGGACCCTCGGCCTCCGATTTGGCGGGCGGGGACCCTCGGCCTCCGATTTGGTGGGCGGGACCCTCGGCCTCCGATTTGGTGGGCGGGGCCCATCGGCCTCCGATGTGGTGGGCGGGGCCCCTCGGCCTCCGATTTGGTGGGCGGGGCCCCCCGGCCTCCGATTTGGTGGGCGGGGCCCCTCGGCCTCCGATTTGGTGGGCGGGGACCCTTGGCCTCCGATTTGGTGGGCGGGGACCCTCGGCCTCCGATTTGGTAGGCGGGGCCCCTCGGCCTCCGATTTGGTGGGCGGGGACCCTCGGCCTCCGATTTAGCGGGCGGGGACCCTCGGCCTCCGATTTGGTGGGCGGGGCCCCCCGGCCTCCGATTTGGTGGGCGGGGCCCCTCGGCCTCCGATTTGGTGGGCGGGGACCCTTGGCCTCCAATTTGGTGGGCGGGGACCCTCGGCCTCCGATTTGGTAGGCGGGGCCCCTCGGCCTCCGATTTGGTGGGCGGGGACCCTCGGCCTCCGATTTAGCGGGCGGGGACCCTCGGCCTCCGATTTGGTGGGCGGGACCCTCGGCCTCCGACTTGGCGGGCGGGGACCCTCGGCCTCCGATTTGGTGGGCGGGGACCCTCGGCCTCCGATTTGGCGGGCGGGGACCCTCGGCCTCCGATTTGGTGGGCGGGGCCCCTAGGCCTCCGATTTGGTTGTCGGGGCCCCTCGGCCTCCGATTTGGTGGGCAGGGCCCCTCGGCCTCCGATTTGGTGGGCGGGGTCCCTACTTTTGGGGCCGCACTTACTTTTGGTGGGCGGGGCTCCTCGGCCTCCGATTTGGTTGGTGGGGCCCCTCGTCCTCCGATTTGGTGGGTGGGGACCCTCGGCCTCCGATTTGGTGGGCGGGGACCGGCCTCCGATTTGGTGGGCGGGGACCGGCCTCCAATTTGGTGGGCGGGGACCCTCGGCCTCCGATTTGGTGGGCGGGGACCCTCGACCTCCGATTTGGTGGGCGGGGACCCTCGGCCTCCGCTTTGGTGGGCAGGGCCCCTCGGCCTCCGATTTGGTGGGCGGGGTCCCTCTGCCTCCGATTTGGTGGGCGGGGACCCGCGGCCTCCGATTTGGTGGGCGGGGACCCTCGGCCTCCGATTTGGCGGGCGGGGACCCTCGGCCTCCGATTTGGCGGGCGGGGACCCTCGGCCTCCGATTTGGTGGGCGGGGCCCCTCGGCCTCCGATTTGGTGGGCGGGGCCCCTCGGCCTCCGATTTGGTGGGCAGGGCCCCTCGGCCTCCGATTTGGTGGGCGGGGTCCCTACTTTTGGGGCCGCACTTACTTTTGGTGGGCGGGGCTCCTCGGCCTCCGATTTGGTTGGTGGGGGCCCTCGACCTCCGATTTGGTGGGCGGGGACCCTCGACCTCCGATTTGGTGGGCGGGGACTCTCGGCCTCCGCTTTGGTGGGCAGGGCCCCTCGGCCTCCGATTTGGTGGGCGGGGTCCCTCTGCCTCCGATTTGGTGGGCGGGGACCCTCGGCCTCCGCTTTGGTTGGCGGGGCCCCACGGCCTCCGATTTGGTGGGCGGGGTCCCTCTGCCTCCGCTTTGGTGGGCGGGGCCGCTCGGCCTTCGATTTGGTGGGCGGGGCTCCTCGGCCTCCGATTTGGTTGGTGGGGCCCCTCGGCCTCCGATTTGGTGGGTGGGGCCCCTTATCCTCCGATTTGGTGGGCGGGGACCCTCGGCCTCCGATTTGGTGGGCGGGACCCTCGGCATCCGATTTGGCGGGCGGGGACCCTCGGCCTCCGATTTGGTGGGCGGGGACCCTCGGCCACCGATTTGGCGGGCGGGGCCCCTCGGCCTCCGATTTGGTGGGCGGGGCCCCTCGGCCTCCGATTTGGTTGGCGGGGCCCCTCGGCCTCCGATTTGGTGGGCTGGGACCCTCGGCCTCCGATTTGGTTGGTGGGGCCCCTCGGCCTCCGATTTGGTGGGCGGGGTCCCTCTGCCTCCGATTTGGTGTGCAGGGACCCTCGGCCTCCGCTTTGGTGGGCGGGGCCCCTCGGCCTTCGATTTGGTGGGCGGGGCCCCTCGGCCTCCGATTTGGTTGGTGTGGACCCTCGGCCTCCGATTTGGTGGGCGGGGACCCTCGGCCTCCGATTTGGCGGGCGGGGACCCTCGGCCTCCGATTTGGTGGGCCGGACCCTCGGCCTCCGATTTGGTGGGCGGGGCCCTCGGCCTCCGATTTGGTGGGCGGGGCCCATCGGCCTCCGATGTGGTGGGCGGGGCCCCTCGGCCTCCGATTTGGTGGGCGGGGCCCCCCGGCCTCCGATTTGGTGGGCGGGGCCCCTCGGCCTCCGATTTGGTGGGCGGGGACCCTTGGCCTCCGATTTGGTGGGCGGGGACCCTCGGCCTCCGATTTGGTAGGCGGGGCCCCTCGGCCTCCGATTTGGTGGGCGGGGACCCTCGGCCTCCGATTTAGCGGGCGGGGACCCTCGGCCTCCGATTTGGTGGGCGGGACCCTCGGCCTCCGATTTGGCGGGCGGGGACCCTCGGCCTCCAATTTGGTGGGCGGGGACCCTCGGCCTCCGATTTGGCGGGCGGGGACCCTCGGCCTCCGATGTGGTGGGCGGGACCCTCGGCCTCCGATTTGGTGGGCAGGGCCCATCGGCCTCTGATGTGGTGGGCGGGGCCCCTCGGCCTCCGATTTGGTGGGTGGGGCCCCCCGGCCTCCGATTTGGTGGGCGGGGCCCCTCGGCCTCCGATTTGGTGGGCGGGGACCCTTGGCCTCCGATTTGGTGGGCGGGGACCCTCGGCCTCCGATTTGGTAGGCGGGGCCCCTCGGCCTCCGATTTGGTGGGCGGGGACCCTCGGCCTCCGATTTGGTGGGCGGGGACCCTCGGCCTCTGATTTGGTGGGTGGGGACCCTCGGCCTCCGATTTGTTGGGCGGGGCCCCTCGGCCTCCGATTTGGTGGGCGGGGCCCCTCGGCCTCCGATGTGGTGGTCGGGGCCCCTCGGCCTCTGCTTTGGTGGGCGGGGCCGGGCCCCTCGGCCTCCGCTTTGGTGGGCGGGGCCGCTCGGCCTTCGATTTGTTGGGCGGGGCTCCTCGGCCTCCGATTTGGTTGGCGGGGCCCCTCGGCCTCCGATTTGGTTGGCGGGGCCCCTTATCCTCCGATTTGGTGGGCGGGGACTCTCAGCCTCCGATTTGGTGGGCGGGGACCCTCGGCCTCCGATTTGGTGGGCGAGGCCCCTCGGCCTCCGATTTGGTGGGCGGGGACCCTCGGCCTCCGATTTGGTGGGCGGGGACCCTCGGCCTCCGATTTGGTGGGCAGGGACCCTCGGCCTCCGATTTGGTGGTCGGGGACCCTCGGCCTCCGCTTTGGTGGGCGGGGCCCCTCGGCCTCCGATTTGGTGGGCGGGGTCCCTCTGCCTCCGATTTGGTGTGCGGGGACCCTCGGCCTCCGCTTTCGTGGGCGGGGCCCCTCGACCCTCGATTTGGTGGGCGGGGCTCCTCGGCCTCCGATTTGGTTGGTGGGGCCCCTCGGCCTCCAATTTGGTGGGCGGGGACCCTCGGCCTCCGATTTGGTGGGCGAGGACCCTCGGCCTCCGATTTGGTGGGCGGGGCCCCTCGGCCTCCGATTTGGTGGGCGGGGCCCCTTATCCTCCGATTTGGTGGGCGGGGACCCTCAGCCTCCGATTTGGTGGGCGGGGCCCCTCGGCCTCCGATTTGGTGGGCGGGGCCCCTCGGCCTCCGATTTGGTGGGCGGGGCCCCTCGGCCTCCGATTTGGTGGGCAGGGACCCTCGGCCTCCGATTTGGTGGGCGGGGCCCCTCGGCCTCCGATTTGGTTGGTGGGGCCCCTCGGCCTCCGATTTGGTGGGCGGGGACCCTCGGCCTCTGATTTGGTGGGCGGGGACCCTCGGCCTCCGATTTGGTGGGCGGGGACCCTCGGCCTCTGATTTGGTGGGCGGGGACCCTCGGCCTCCGATTTGGTGGGCGGGGACCCTCGGCCTCCGATTTGGTGGGCGGGGCCCCTCGGCCTCCGATTTGGTGGGTGGGGACCCTCGGCCTCCGATTTGGTGGGCGGGGTCCCTCTGCCTCCGATTTGGTGTGCAGGGACCTTCGGCCTCCGCTTTGGTGGGCGGGGCCCCTCGGCCTTCGATTTGGTTGGTGTGGACCCTCGGCCTCCGATTTGGTGGGCGGGGACCCTCGGCCTCCGATTTGGTGGGCGGGGACCTTCGGCCTCCGATTTGGTGGGCGGGGCCCCTCGGCCTCCGATTTGGTGGGCGGGGCCCATCGACCTCCGATGTGGTGGGCGGGGCCCCTCGGCCTCCGATTTGGTGGGCGGGGCCCCTCGGCCTCCGATTTGGTGGGCGGGGACCCTCGGCCTCCGATTTGGTAGGCGGGGTGTTATGGTTCTCAATGGCAAGAGAACATAGCCCAGCAAACATGAGTACTAACTCTTGGAAGGATGGAAACTAAACTGACCATGAACTAAACCTGCCGCACAACTAACAGTAGCCGGGTAGCGTTGCCTACGTTTTTATCCCTAGACGCCCAGCGCCGGCCGGAGGACTAACTAATCCTGGCAGAGGAAAATATAGTCCTGGCTCACCTCTAGAGAAATTTCCCCGATAGGCAGACAGAGGCCCCCACATATATTGGCGGTGATTTTAGATGAAATGACAAACGTAGTATGAAAATAGGTTTAGCAAAATTGAGGTCCGCTTACTAGATAGCAGGAAGACAGAAAGGGCACTTTCATGGTCAGCTGAAAACCCTATCAAAATACCATCCTGAAATTACTTTAAGACTCTAGTATTAACTCATAACATCAGAGTGGCAATTTCAGATCACAAGAGCTTTCCAGACACAGAAACGAAACTACAGCTGTGAACTGGAACAAAATGCAAAAACAAATGAGGACTAAAGTCCAACTTAGCTGGGAGTTGTCTAGCAGCAGGAACATGCACAGAAAGGCTTCTGATTACAATGTTGACCGGCATGGAAGTGACAGAGGAGCAAGGTTAAATAGCGACTCCCACATCCTGATGGAAACAGGTGAACAGAGGGGATGATGCACACCAGTTCAATTCCACCAGTGGCCACCGGGGGAGCCCAAAATCCAATTTCACAACAGTACCCCCCCCTCAAGGAGGGGGCACCGAACCCTCACCAGAACCACCAGGGCGATCAGGATGAGCCCTATGAAAGGCACGGACCAGATCGGAGGCATGAACATCAGAGGCAGTCACCCAAGAATTATCCTCCTGACCGTATCCCTTCCATTTGACCAGATACTGGAGTTTCCGTCTGGAAACACGGGAGTCCAAGATTTTTTCCACAACGTACTCCCACTCGCCCTCAACCAACACCGGAGCAGGAGGCTCAACGGAAGGCACAACCGGTACCTCATACCTGCGCAACAATGACCGATGAAAAACATTATGAATAGAAAAAGATGCAGGGAGGTCCAAACGGAAGGACACAGGGTTAAGAATCTCCAATATCTTGTACGGGCCGATGAACCGAGGCTTAAACTTAGGAGAAGAAACCCTCATAGGGACAAAACGAGAAGACAACCACACCAAGTCCCCAACACAAAGCCGAGGACCAACCCGACGCCGGCGGTTGGCAAAAAGCTGAGTCTTCTCCTGGGACAACTTCAAATTGTCCACTACCTGCCCCCAAATCTGATGCAACCTCTCCACCACAGCATCCACTCCAGGACAATCCGAAGATTCCACCTGACCAGAAGAAAATCGAGGATGAAACCCCGAATTACAGAAAAAAGGAGACACCAAGGTGGCAGAGCTGGCCCGATTATTGAGGGCAAACTCCGCTAAAGGCAAAAAAGCAACCCAATCATCCTGATCTGCAGACACAAAACACCTCAAATATGTCTCCAAGGTCTGATTCGTCCGCTCGGTCTGGCCATTTGTCTGAGGATGGAAAGCAGACGAGAAAGACAAATCTATGCCCATCCTAGCACAGAATGCTCACCAAAATCTAGACACGAATTGGGTTCCTCTGTCAGAAACGATATTCTCCGGAATACCATGCAAACGGACCACATTTTGAAAAAACAGAGGAACCAACTCGGAAGAAGAAGGCAACTTAGGCAGGGGAACCAAATGGACCATCTTAGAGAAACGGTCACACACCACCCAGATGACAGACATCTTCTGAGAAACAGGAAGATCCGAAATAAAATCCATCGAGATGTGCGTCCAGGGCCTCTTCGGGATAGGCAAGGGCAACAACAATCCACTAGCCCGAGAACAACAAGGCTTGGCCCGAGCACAAACGTCACAAGACTGCACAAAGCCTCGCACATCTCGAGACAGGGAAGGCCACCAGAAGGACCTTGCCACCAAATCCCTGGTACCAAAGATTCCAGGATGACCTGTCAACGCAGAAGAATGAACCTCAGAAATGACTTTACTGGTCCAATCATCAGGAACAAACAGTCTACCAGGTGGGCAACGATCAGGTCTATCCGCCTGAAACTCCTGCAAGGCCCGCCGCAGGTCTGGAGAAACGGCAGACAATATCACTCCATCCTTAAGGATACCTGTAGGTTCAGAGTTACCAGGGGAGTCAGGCTCAAAACTCCTAGAAAGGGCATCCGCCTTAACATTCTTAGAACCCGGCAGGTAGGACACCACAAAATTAAACCGAGAGAAAAACAACGACCAGCGCGCCTGTCTAGGATTCAGGCGTCTGGCGGACTCAAGATAAATTAGATTTTTGTGGTCAGTCAATACCACCACCTGATGTCTAGCCCCCTCAAGCCAATGACGCCACTCCTCAAAAGCCCACTTCATGGCCAAAAGCTCCCGATTCCCAACATCATAATTCCGCTCGGCGGGCGAAAATTTACGCGAGAAAAAGGCACAAGGTCTCATCACGGAACAATCGGAACTTCTCTGCGACAAAACTGCCCCAGCTCCGATTTCAGAAGCGTCGACCTCAACCTGAAAAGGAAGAGCAACATCAGGCTGACGCAACACAGGGGCGGAAGAAAAGCGGCGCTTAAGCTCCCGAAAGGCCTCCACAGCAGCAGGGGACCAATCAGCAACATCAGCACCCTTCTTAGTCAAATCAGTCAATGGTTTAACAACATCAGAAAAACCAGCAATAAATCGACGATAAAAGTTAGCAAAGCCCAAAAATTTCTGAAGACTCTTAAGAGAAGAGGGTTGCGTCCAATCACAAATAGCCTGAACCTTGACAGGATCCATCTCGATGGAAGAGGGGGAAAAAATATATCCCAAAAAGGAAATCTTTTGAACCCCAAAAACGCACTTAGAACCCTTCACACACAAGGAATTAGACCGCAAAACCTGAAAAACCCTCCTGACCTGCTGGACATGAGAGTCCCAGTCATCCGAAAAAATCAAAATATCATCCAGATACACAATCATAAATTTATCCAAATAATCACGGAAAATGTCATGCAAAAAGGACTGAAAGACTGAAGGGGCATTTGAAAGACCAAAAGGCATCACCAAATACTCAAAGTGGCCCTCGGGCGTATTAAATGCGGTCTTCCACTCATCCCCCTGCTTAATTCGCACCAAATTATACGCCCCACGGAGATCTATCTTAGAGAACCACTTGGCCCCCTTTATGCGAGCAAACAAATCAGTCAGCAGTGGCAACGGATATTGATATTTAACCGTGATTTTATTCAAAAGCCGATAATCAATACACGGTCTCAAAGAGCCATCTTTCTTAGCCACAAAGAAAAAACCGGCTCCTAAGGGAGATGACGAAGGACGAATATGTCCCTTTTCCAAGGACTCCTTTATATATTCTCGCATAGCAGCATGTTCAGGCACAGACAGATTAAATAAACGACCCTTAGGGTATTTACTACCCGGAATCAAATCTATGGCACAATCGCACTCCCGGTGCGGAGGTAATGAACCAAGCTTAGGTTCTTCAAAAACGTCACGATATTCAGTCAAGAATTCAGGAATCTCAGAGGGAATAGATGATGAAATGGAAACCACAGGTACGTCCCCATGCGTCCCCTTACATCCCCAGCTTAACACAGACATAGCTTTCCAGTCAAGGACTGGGTTATGAGATTGCAGCCATGGCAATCCAAGCACCAACACATCATGTAGGTTATACAGCACAAGAAAGCGAATAATCTCCTGATGATCCGGATTAATCCGCATAGTTACTTGTGTCCAGTATTGTGGTTTATTACTAGCCAATGGGGTGGAGTCAATCCCCTTCAGGGGTATAGGAGTTTCAAGAGGCTCCAAATCATACCCACAGCGTTTGGCAAAGGACCAATCCATAAGACTCAAAGCGGCGCCAGAGTCGACATAGGCATCCGCGGTAATAGATGATAAAGAACAAATCAGGGTCACAGATAGAATAAACTTAGACTGTAAAGTGCCAATTGAAACAGACTTATCAAGCTTCTTAGTACGCTTAGAGCATGCTGATATAACATGAGTTGAATCACCGCAATAGAAGCACAACCCATTTTTTCGTCTTAAATTCTGCCGTTCACTTCTGGACAGAATACTATCACATTGCATATTCTCTGGCGTCTTCTCAGTAGACACCGCCAAATGGTGCACAGGTTTGCGCTCCCGCAGACGCCTATCGATCTGGATAGCCATTGTCATGGACTCATTCAGACCCGCAGGCACAGGGAACCCCACCATAACATCCTTAATGGCATCAGAGAGACCCTCTCTGAAATTCGCCGCCAGGGCGCACTCATTCCACTGAGTAAGTACAGCCCATTTACGGAATTTCTGGCAGTATATTTCAGCTTCGTCTTGCCCCTGAGATAGGGACATCAAGGCCTTTTCCGCCTGAAGCTCTAACTGAGGTTCCTCATAAAGCAACCCCAAGGCCAGAAAAAACGCATCCACATTGAGCAACGCAGGATCCCCTGGAGCCAATGCAAAAGCCCAATCCTGAGGGTCGCCCCGGAGCAAGGAAATCACAATCCTGACCTGCTGAGCAGGATCTCCAGCAGAGCGAGATTTCAGGGACAAAAACAACTTGCAATTATTTTTGAAATTTTGAAAGCAAGATCTATTCCCCGAGAAAAATTCAGGCAAAGGAATTCTAGGTTCAGATATAGGAACATGAACAACAAAATCTTGTAAATTTTGAACTTTCGTGGTGAGATTATTCAAACCTGCAGCTAAACTCTGAATATCCATTTTAAACAGGTGAACACAGAGCCATTCCAGGATTAGAAGGAGAGAGAGAGAAAGGCTGCAATATAGGCAGACTTGCAAGAGATTCAATTACAAGCACACTCAGAACTGAAGGGAAGGGGAAAAAAAAAAAATCTTCAGCAGACTTCTCTTTTCTCTCCTTTCTCTGTCAATTAATTTAACCCTTTTTGGTCCGGTCAAACTGTTATGGTTCTCAATGGCAAGAGAACATAGCCCAGCAAACATGAGTACTAACTCTTGGAAGGATGGAAACTAAACTGACCATGAACTAAACCTGCCGCACAACTAACAGTAGCCGGGTAGCGTTGCCTACGTTTTTATCCCTAGACGCCCAGCGCCGGCCGGAGGACTAACTAATCCTGGCAGAGGAAAATATAGTCCTGGCTCACCTCTAGAGAAATTTCCCCGATAGGCAGACAGAGGCCCCCACATATATTGGCGGTGATTTTAGATGAAATGACAAACGTAGTATGAAAATAGGTTTAGCAAAATTGAGGTCCGCTTACTAGATAGCAGGAAGACAGAAAGGGCACTTTCATGGTCAGCTGAAAACCCTATCAAAATACCATCCTGAAATTACTTTAAGACTCTAGTATTAACTCATAACATCAGAGTGGCAATTTCAGATCACAAGAGCTTTCCAGACACAGAAACGAAACTACAGCTGTGAACTGGAACAAAATGCAAAAACAAACGAGGACTAAAGTCCAACTTAGCTGGGAGTTGTCTAGCAGCAGGAACATGCACAGAAAGGCTTCTGATTACAATGTTGACCGGCATGGAAGTGACAGAGGAGCAAGGTTAAATAGCGACTCCCACATCCTGATGGAAACAGGTGAACAGAGGGGATGATGCACACCAGTTCAATTCCACCAGTGGCCACCGGGGGAGCCCAAAATCCAATTTCACAACAGCGGGGCCCCTCGGCCTCCGATTTGGTGGGCGGGGACCCTCGGCCTCCAATTTGGTGGGTGGGGACCCTCGGCCTCCGATTTGGTGGGCGGGGACCCTCGGCCTCCGATTTGGTGGGCGGGGCCCCTCGGCCTCCGATGTGGTGGTCGGGGCCCCTCGGCTTCCGCTTTGGTGGGCGGGGCCGGGCCCCTCGGCCTCCGCTTTGGTGGGCGGGGCCGCTCGGCCTTCGCTTTGTTGGGCGGGGCTCCTCGGCCTCCGATTTGGTTGGCGGGGCCCCTCGGCCTCCGATTTGGTTGGCGGGGCCCCTTATCCTCCGATTTGGTGAGCGGGGACTCTCGGCCTCCGATTTGGTGGGCGGGGACCCTCGTCCTCCGATTTGGTGGGCGGGGTCCCTCTGCCTCCGATTTGGTGTGCGGGGACCCTCGGCCTCCGCTTTCGTTGGCGGGGCCCCTCGACCTTCGATTTGGTGGGCGGGGCTCCTCGGCCTCCGATTTGGTTGGTGGGGCCCCTCGGCCTCCAATTTGGTGGGCGGGGACCCTCGGCCTCCGATTTGGTGGGCGGGGACCCTCGGCCTCCGATTTGGTGGGCGGGGACCCTCGGCCTCCGATTTGGTGGGTGGGGCCCATCGGCCTCCGATTTGGTGGGCGGGGCCCATCGGCCTCCGATTTGGATGGTGTGGACCATCGGCCTCTGATTTGGTGGGCGGGGACCCTCGGCCTCCGATTTGGTGGGCGGGGACCCTCGGCCTCCGATTTGGTGGGCGGGGCCCCTCGGCCTCCGATGTGGTGGTCGGGGCCCCTCGGCCTCCGATTTGGAGGGCGGGGACCCCCGGCCCCCGATTTGGTGGGCGGGGCCCCTCGGCCTCCGATTTGGTGGGCGGGGACCCTCGGCCTCCGATTTGGTAGGCGGGGCCCCTCGGCCTCCGATTTGGTGTGTGCTCTGCCTGGGGCCACTGTGCTCTGCCTGGGGCCCCATATGCTGCCTGGGGCCCCTGTGCTCTGCCTGGGGCCACATATGCTGCCTGGGGCCCCTGTGCTCTGCCTGGGGCCCCTGTGCTCTGCCTGGGGCCCCATGTTCTGCCTGGGGCCCCTGTGCTCTGCCTGGGGCCACTGTGCTCTGCCTGGGGCCCCATGTTCTGCCTGGGGCCACTGTGCTCTGCCTGGGGCCACATAAGCTGCCTGGGGCCCCTGTGCTCTGCCTGGGACCACTGTGCTCTGCCTGGGGCCCCATATGCTGCCTGGGGCCCCTGTGCTCTGCCTGGGGCCACTGTGCTCTGCCTGGGGCCCCATATGCTGCCTGGGGCCACTGTGCTCTGTCTGGGGCCCCATATGCTGCCTGGGGCCCCTGTGCTCTGCCTGGGGCCCCTGTGCTCTGCCTGGGGCCCCATGTTCTGCCTGGGGCCCCTGTGCTCTGCCTGGGGCCACTGTGCTCTGCCTGGGGCCCCATATGCTGCCTGGGGCCCCTGTGCTCTGCCTGGGGCCCCTGTGCTCTGCCTGGGGCCCCATGTTCTGCCTGGGGCCCCTGTGCTCTGCCTGGGGCCACTGTGCTCTGCCTGGGGCCCCATATGCTGCCTGGGGCCCCTGTGCTCTGCCTGGCGCCCCATATGCTGCCTGGGGCCCCTGTGCTCTGCCTGGGGCCACTGTGCTCTGCCTGGGGCCCCATAGGCTGCCTGGGGCCCCTGTGCTCTGCCTGGGACCACTGTGCTCTGCCTGGGGCCCCATATGCTGCCTGGGGCCCCTGTGCTCTGCCTGGGGCCCCATATGCTGCCTGGGGCCCCTGTGCTCTGCCTGGGGCCCCATATGCTGCCTGGGGCCCCTGTGCTCTGCCTGGGGCCCCTGTGCTCTGCCTGGGGCCCCATGTTCTGCCTGGGGCCCCTGTGCTCTGCCTGGGGCCACTGTGCTCTGCCTGGGGCCCCATGTTCTGCCTGGGGCCACTGTGCTCTGCCTGGGGCCACATAAGCTGCCTGGGGCCCCTGTGCTCTGCCTGTGACCACTGTGCTCTGCCTGGGGCCCCATATGCTGCCTGGGGCCCCTGTGCTCTGCCTGGGGCCACTGTGCTCTGCCTGGGGCCCCATATGCTGCCTGGGGCCACTGTGCTCTGCCTGGGGCCCCATATGCTGCCTGGGGCCCCTGTGCTCTGCCTGGGGCCCCTGTGCTCTGCCTGGGGCCCCATGTTCTGCCTGGGGCCCCTGTGCTCTGCCTGGGGCCACTGTGCTCTGCCTGGGGCCCCATAGGCTGCTTGGGGCCCCTGTGCTCTGCCTGGGACCACTGTGCTCTGCCTGGGGCCCCATATGCTGCCTGGGGCCCCTGTGCTCTGCCTGGGGCCACTGTGCTCTGCCTGGGGCCCCATATGCTGCCTGGGGCCCCTGTGCTCTGCCTGGGTGTAGGACACTGGTGACGTCACTTATCTCCGGACATTAGCTCCGGACATTATCTCCGGACATTATCTCCGGACATTAGCTCCGGACAAAGCCACGGAAGTTGGCACAAATTGCAGGAAGTAGTATTCTAGGCAATTATATATTAGACTAGATGGCAGCCCGATTCTAAAGAATCAGGAGTCTAGAATCCATATATACTTTATTTATTCAAATGTAAGAATAATACAATCTAATATATGATTGCCTAGAATACTACTTCCTGCAATTTGTGCCAACTTCCGTGGCTTTGTCCGGAGCTAATGTCCGGAGATAATGTCCGGAGCTAATGTCCGGAGCTAATGTCCGGAGCTAATGTCCGGAGCTAATGTCCGGAGATAAGTGACGTCACCAGTGTCCTACACCCAGGCAGAGCACAGATGCCGCAGGCAGCATATGGGGCCCCAGGCAGAGCACAGTGGCCCCAGGCAGAGCACAGGGGCCCCAGGCAGCATATGGGGCCCCAGGCAGAGCACAGTGGTCCCAGGCAGAGCACAGGGGCCCCAGGCAGCCTATGGGGCCCCAGGCAGAGCACAGTGGCCCTAGGCAGAGCACAGGGGCCCCAGGCAGCATATGGGGCCCCAGGCAGAGCACAGTGGCCCCAGGCAGAGCACAGGGGCCCCAGGCAGAACATGGGGCCCCAGGCAGAGCACAGGGGCCCCAGGCAGCATATGGGGCCCCAGGCAGAGCACAGGGGCCCCAGGCAGAGCACAGGGGCCCCAGGCAGCATATGGGGCCCCAGGCAGAGCACAGGGGCCCCAGGCAGCATATGGGGCCCCAGGCAGAGCACAGTGGCCCCAGGCAGAGCACAGGGGCCCCAGGCAGAACATGGGGCCCCAGGCAGAGCACAGGGGCCCCAGGCAGAGCACAGGGGCCCCAGGCAGCATATGGGGCCCCAGGCAGAGCACAGGGGCCCCAGGCAGCATATGGGGCCCCAGGCAGAGCACAGTGGCCCCAGGCAGCATATGGGGCCCCAGGCAGAGCACAGTGGCCCCAGGCAGCATATGGGGCCCCAGGCAGAGCACAGTGGTCCCAGGCAGAGCACAGGGGCCCCAGGCAGCTTATGGGGCCCCAGGCAGAGCACAGTGGCCCCAGGCAGAACATGGGGCCCCAGGCAGAGCACAGTGGCCCCAGGCAGAGCACAGGGGCCCCAGGCAGAACATGGGGCCCCAGGCAGAGCACAGGGGCCCCAGGCAGAGCACAGTGGCCCCAGGCAGAGCACACACCAAATCGGAGGCCGAGGGGCCCCGCCAACCAAATCGGAGGCCGAGGGGCCCCGCCAACCAAATCGGAGGCCGAGGAGCCCTGCCCACCAAATCAAAGGCCGAGCGGCCCCGCCCACCAAAGCGGAGGCCGAGGGGCCCGGCCCCGCCCACCAAAGCGGAGGCCGAGGGGCCCCGACCACCACATCGGAGGCCGAGGGGCCCCGCCCACCAAATCGGAGGCCGAGGGTCCCCGCCCACCAAATCGGAGGCCGAGGGTCCCCGCCCACCAAATCGGAGGCCGAGGGTCCCCGCCCACCAATTCGGAGGCCGAGGGTCCCCGCCCACCAAATCGGAGGCCGAGGGGCCCCACCAACCAAATCGGAGGCCGAGGGGCCCCGCCCACCAAATCGGAGGCCGAGGGGCCCCGCCCACCAAATCGGAGGCCGAGGGGCCCCACCCCCCAAATCGGAGGCCAAGGGTCCCCGCCCACCAAATCGGAGGCCGAGAGTCCCCGCCCACCAAATCGGAGGATAAGGGGCCCCGCCAACCAAATCGGAGGCCGGGGGGCCCCGCCAACCAAATCGGAGGCCGAGGAGCCCCGCCCAACAAATCGAAGGCCGAGCGGCCCCGCCCACCAAAGCGGAGGCCGAGGGGCCCGGCCCCGCCCACCAGAGCGGAGGCCGAGGGGCCCCGACCACCACATCGGAGGCCGAGGGGCCCCGCCCACCAAATCGGAGGCCGAGGGTCCCCGCCCACCAAATCGGAGGCCGAGGGTCCCCGCCCACCAAATCGGAGGCCGAGGGTCCCCGCCCACCAAATTGGAGGCCGAGGGTCCCCGCCCACCAAATTGGAGGCCGAGGGTCCCCGCCCACCAAATCGGAGGCCGAGGGTCCCCGCCTACCAAATCGGAGACCGAGGGTCCCCGCCCACCAAATTGGAGGCCGAGGGTCCCCGCCCACCAAATCGGAGGCCGAGGGGCCCCGCCCACCAAATCGGAGGCCGATGGGCCCCGCCCACCACATCGGAGGCCGAGGGTCCCCGCCCACCAAATCGGAGGCCGAGAGTCCCTGCCCACCAAATCGGAGGCCGAGGGTCCCCGCCCACCAAATTGGAGGCCGAGGGTCCACACCACCCTAATCGGAGGCCGAGGGGCCCCGCCCACCAAATCGAAGGCCGAGGGGCCCCGCCCACCAAAGCGGAGGCCGAGGGTCCCCGCACACCAAATCGGAGGCAGAGGGTCCCCGCCCACCAAATCGGAGGCCGAGGGGCCCCACCCACCAAAGCGGAGGCCGAGGGTCCCCAACCACCAAATCGGAGGCCGAGGGTACCCGCCCACCAAATCGGAGGCCGAGGGTCCCCGCCCACCAAATCGGAGGCCGAGGGTCCCCGCCCACCAAATCGGAGGCCGAGGGGCCCCGCCAACCAAATCGGAGGCCGAGGGGCCCCGCCAACCAAATCGGAGGCCGAGGAGCCCCGCCCACCAAATCGAAGGCCGAGCGGCCCCGCCCACCAAAGCGGAGGCCGAGGGGCCCGGCCCCGCCCACCAAAGCGGAGGCCGAGGGGCCCCGCCCACCACATCGGAGGCCGAGGGGCCCCGCCCACCAAATCGGAGGCCGAGGGTCCCCGCCCACCAAATCGGAGGCCGAGAGTCCCCGCCCACCAAATCGGAGGCCGAGGGTCCCCGCCCACCAAATCGGAGGCCGAGGGTCCCCGCCCACCAAATTGGAGGCCGAGGGTCCCCGCCCATCAAATTGGAGGCCGAGGGGCCCCGCCAACCAAATCGGAGGCCGAGGGGCTTCGCCAACCAAATCGGAGGCCGAGGAGCCCCGCCCACCAAATCGAAGGCCGAGCGGCCCCGCCCACCAAAGCGGAGGCCGAGGGGCCTGGCCCCGCCCACCAAAGCGGAGGCCGAGGGGCCCCGCTAACCAAATCGGAGGCCGAGCGGCCCCGCCCACCAAAGCGGAGGCCGAAGGGCCCGGCCCCGCCCACCAAAGCGGAGGCCGAGGGGCCCCGACCACCACATCGGAGGCCGAGGGGCCCCGCCCACCAAATCGGAGGCCGAGGGGCCCCGCCCACCAAATCGGAGGCCGAGGGTCCCCGCCCACCAAATCGGAGGCCGAGGGGCCCCACCAACCAATTCGGAGGCCGAGGGGCCCCGCCCACCAAATCGGAGGCCGAGGGTCCCTGCCCACCAAATCGGAGGCCGAGGGGCCCCGCCAACCAAATCGGAGGCCGAGGAGCCCCGCCCACCAAATCGGAGGCCGAGGGGCCCCGCCCACCAAATCGGAGGCCGAGGGTCCCCGCCCACCAAATCGGAGGATAAGGGGCCCCGCCCACCAAATCGGAGGCCGAGGGGCCCCACCAACCAAATCGGAGGCCGAGGAGCCCCGCCCACCAAATCGAAGGCAGAGCGGCCCCGCCCACCAAAGCGGAGGCAGAGGGACCCCGCCCACCAAATCGGAGGCCGTGGGGCCCCGCCAACCAAAGCGGAGGCCGAGGGACCCCGCCCACCAAATCGGAGGCTGAGGGGCCCCGCCCACCAAAGCGGAGGCCGAGGGGCCCCGCCCACCAAAGCGGAGGCCGAGGGTCCCCGCCCACCAAATCGGAGGTCGAGGGTCCCCGCCCACCAAATCGGAGGCCGAGGGTCTCCGCCCACCAAATTGGAGGCCGAGGGGCTTCGCCAACCAAATCGGAGGCCGAGGAGCCCCGCCCACCAAATCGAAGGCCGAGCAACCCCGCCCACCAAAGCGGAGGCCGAGGGGCCTGGCCCCGCCCACCAAAGCGGAGACCGAGGGGCCCCGCCCACCACATCGGAGGCCAAGGGGCCCCGCCCATCAAATCGGAGGCCGAGGGTCCCCGCCCACCAAATCGGAGGCCAAGGGTCCCCGCCCACCAAATCGGAGGCCGAGGGTCCCCGCCCACCAAATCAAAGGCCGAGAGTCCCCGCCCACCAAATTGGAAGCCGAGGGTCCCCGCCCACCAAATTGGAGGCCGAGGGGCCCCACCAACCAAATCGGAGGCCGAGGGTCCCCGCCCACCAAATCGGAGGCCGAGGGTCCCCGCCCACCAAATCGGAGGCCGAGGGTCCCCGCCCACCAAATTGGAGGCCGAGGGTCCCCGCCCACCAAATTGGAGGCCGAGGGTCCCCGCCCACCAAATCGGAGGCCGAGGGTCCCCGCCTACCAAATCGGAGACCGAGGGTCCCCGCCCACCAAATTGGAGGCCGAGGGTCCCCGCCCACCAAATCGGAGGCCGAGGGGCCCCGCCCACCAAATCGGAGGCCGATGGGCCCCGCCCACCACATCGGAGGCCGAGGGTCCCCGCCCACCAAATCGGAGGCCGAGAGTCCCTGCCCACCAAATCGGAGGCCGAGGGTCCCCGCCCACCAAATTGGAGGCCGAGGGTCCACACCACCCTAATCGGAGGCCGAGGGGCCCCGCCCACCAAATCGAAGGCCGAGGGGCCCCGCCCACCAAAGCGGAGGCCGAGGGTCCCCGCACACCAAATCGGAGGCAGAGGGTCCCCGCCCACCAAATCGGAGGCCGAGGGTACCCGCCCACCAAATCGGAGGCCGAGGGTCCCCGCCCACCAAATCGGAGGCCGAGGGTCCCCGCCCACCAAATCGGAGGCCGAGGGTCCCCGCCCACCAAATCGGAGGCCGAGGGGCCCCGCCAACCAAATCGGAGGCCGAGGGGCCCCGCCAACCAAATCGGAGGCCGAGGAGCCCCGCCCACCAAATCGAAGGCCGAGCGGCCCCGCCCACCAAAGCGGAGGCCGAGGGGCCCGGCCCCGCCCACCAAAGCGGAGGCCGAGGGGCCCCGCCCACCACATCGGAGGCCGAGGGGCCCCGCCCACCAAATCGGAGGCCGAGGGTCCCCGCCCACCAAATCGGAGGCCGAGAGTCCCCGCCCACCAAATCGGAGGCCGAGGGTCCCCGCCCACCAAATCGGAGGCCGAGGGTCCCCGCCCACCAAATTGGAGGCCGAGGGTCCCCGCCCATCAAATTGGAGGCCGAGGGGCCCCGCCAACCAAATCGGAGGCCGAGGGGCTTCGCCAACCAAATCGGAGGCCGAGGAGCCCCGCCCACCAAATCGAAGGCCGAGCGGCCCCGCCCACCAAAGCGGAGGCCGAGGGGCCTGGCCCCGCCCACCAAAGCGGAGGCCGAGGGGCCCCGCTAACCAAATCGGAGGCCGAGGGGCCCCGCCAACCAAATCGGAGAACGAGGAGCCCCGCCCAACAAATCGAAGGCCGAGCGGCCCCGCCCACCAAAGCGGAGGCCGAAGGGCCCGGCCCCGCCCACCAAAGCGGAGGCCGAGGGGCCCCGACCACCACATCGGAGGCCGAGGGGCCCCGCCCACCAAATCGGAGGCCGAGGGTCCCCGCCCACCAAATCGGAGGCCGGGGGGCCCCACCAACCAATTCGGAGGCCGAGGGTCCCCGCCCACCAAATCGGAGGATAAGGGGCCCCGCCCACCAAATCGGAGGCCGAGGGGCCCCACCAACCAAATCGGAGGCCGAGGAGCCCCGCCCACCAAATCGAAGGCAGAGCGGCCCCGCCCACCAAAGCGGAGGCAGAGGGACCCCGCCCACCAAATCGGAGGCCGTGGGGCCCCGCCAACCAAAGCGGAGGCCGAGGGTCCCCGCCCACCAAATCGGAGGCCGAGGGACCCCGCCCACCAAATCGGAGGCCGAGGGGCCCCGCCCACCAAAGCGGAGGCCGAGGGTCCTCGCCCACCAAATCGGAGGCCGAGGGGCCCCGCCAACCAAATCGGAGGCCGAGGGGCCCCGCCAACCAAATCGGAGGCCGAGGAGCCCCGCCCACCAAATCGAAGGCCGAGCGGCCCCGCCCACCAAAGCGGAGGCCGAGGGGCCCCGCCCACCACATCGGAGGCCGAGGGGCCCCGCCCACCAAATCAGAGGCCGAGGGTCCCCGCCCACCAAATCGGAGGCCGAGGGTCCCCGCCCACCAAATCGGAGGCCAAGGGTCCCCGCCCACCAAATCGGAGGCCGAGGGTCTCCGCCCACCAAATTGAAGGCCGAGGGTCCCCGCCCACCAAATTGGAGGCCGAGGAACCCCGCCAACCAAATCGGAGGCCGAGGGGCTTCGCCAACCAAATCGGAGGCCGAGGAGCCCCGCCCACCAAATCGAAGGCCGAGCGGCCCCGCCCACCAAAGCGGAGGCCGAGGGGCCTGGCCCCGCCCACCAAAGCGGAGGCCGAGGGGCCCCACCAACCAAATCGGAGGCCGAGCGGCCCCGCCCACCAAAGCGGAGGCCGAAGGGCCCGGCCCCGCCCACCAAAGCGGAGGCCGAGGGGCCCCGACCACCACATCGGAGGCCGAGGGGCCCCGCCCACCAAATCGGAGGCCGAGGGGCCCCGCCCACCAAATCGGAGGCCGAGGGTCCCCGCCCACCAAATCGGAGGCCGAGGGGCCCCACCAACCAATTCGGAGGCCGAGGGGCCCCGCCCACCAAATCGGAGGCCGAGGGTCCCTGCCCACCAAATCGGAGGCCGAGGGGCCCCGCCAACCAAATCGGAGGCCGAGGAGCCCCGCCCACCAAATCGGAGGCCGAGGGGCCCCGCCCACCAAATCGGAGGCCGAGGGTCCCCGCCCACCAAATCGGAGGATAAGGGGCCCCGCCCACCAAATCGGAGGCCGAGGGGCCCCACCAACCAAATCGGAGGCCGAGGAGCCCCGCCCACCAAATCGAAGGCAGAGCGGCCCCGCCCACCAAAGCGGAGGCAGAGGGACCCCGCCCACCAAATCGGAGGCCGTGGGGCCCCGCCAACCAAAGCGGAGGCCGAGGGACCCCGCCCACCAAATCGGAGGCTGAGGGGCCCCGCCCACCAAAGCGGAGGCCGAGGGGCCCCGCCCACCAAAGCGGAGGCCGAGGGTCCCCGCCCACCAAATCGGAGGTCGAGGGTCCCCGCCCACCAAATCGGAGGCCGAGGGTCTCCGCCCACCAAATTGGAGGCCGAGGGGCTTCGCCAACCAAATCGGAGGCCGAGGAGCCCCGCCCACCAAATCGAAGGCCGAGCAACCCCGCCCACCAAAGCGGAGGCCGAGGGGCCTGGCCCCGCCCACCAAAGCGGAGACCGAGGGGCCCCGCCCACCACATCGGAGGCCAAGGGGCCCCGCCCATCAAATCGGAGGCCGAGGGTCCCCGCCCACCAAATCGGAGGCCAAGGGTCCCCGCCCACCAAATCGGAGGCCGAGGGTCCCCGCCCACCAAATCAAAGGCCGAGAGTCCCCGCCCACCAAATTGGAAGCCGAGGGTCCCCGCCCACCAAATTGGAGGCCGAGGGGCCCCACCAACCAAATCGGAGGCCGAGGGGCTTCGCCAACCAAATCGGAGGCCGAGGAGCCCCGCCCACCAAATCGAAGGACAAGCGGCCCCGCCCACCAAAGCGGAGGCCGAGGGGCCTGGCCCCGCCCACCAAAGCGGAGGCTGAGGGGCCCCGCCAACCAAATCGGAGGCCGAGGGGCCCCGCCAACCAAATCGGTGGCCGAGGGTCCCCGCCCACCAAATCGGAGGCCGAGGGTCCACACCAACCAAATCGGAGGCCGAGGGGCCCTGCCCACCAAATCGAAGGCCGAGGGGCCCCGCCCACCAAAGCGGAGGCCGAGGGTCCCCGCCCACCAAATCGGAGGCCGAGGGTCCCCGCCCACCAAATCGAAGGCCGAGAGTCCCCGCCCACCAAATCGGAGGCCGAGCGGCCCCGCCAACCAAATCGGAGGCCGAGGGGCCCCGCCAACCAAATCGGAGGCCGAGGAGCCCCGACCACCAAATCGGAGGCCGAGGGGCCCCGCCCACCAAATCGGAGGCCGAGGGTCCCCGCCCACCAAATCGGAGGATAAGGGGCCCCGCCCACCAAATCGGAGGCCGAGGGGCCCCACCAACCAAATCGGAGGCCGAGGAGCCCCGCCCACCAAATCGAAGGCCGAGCGGCCCCGCCCACCAATGCGGAGGCAGAGGGACCCCGCCCACCAAATCGGAGGCCGTGGGGCCCCGCCAACCAAAGCGGAGGCCGAGGGTCCCCGCCCACCAAATCGGAGGCAGAGGGACCCCGCCCACCAAATCGGAGGCCGAGGGGCCCCGCCCACCAAAGCGGAGGCCGAGGGTTCCCGCCCACCAAATCGGAGGTCGAGGGTCCCCGCCAACCAAATCGGAGGCCGAGGGTCTCCGCCCACCAAATCGGAGGCCGAGGGGCTTCGCCAACCAAATCGGAGGCCGAGGAGCCCCGCCCACCAAATCGAAGGCCGAGCGGCCCCGCCCACCAAAGCGGAGGCCGAGGGGCCTGGCCCCGCCCACCAAAGCGGAGGCCGAGGGGCCCCGCCCACCACATCGGAGGCCGAGGGGCCCCGCCCACCAAATCGGAGGCCGAGGGTCCCCGCCCACCAAATCGGAGGCCGAGGGTCCCCGCCCACCAAATCGGAGGCCGAGGGTCCCCGCCCACCAAATTGGAGGCCGAGGGTCCCCGCCCACCAAATTGGAGGCCGAGGGGCCCCGCCAACCAAATCGGAGGCCGAGGGGCTTCGCCAACCAAATCGGAGGCCGAGGAGCCCCGCCCACCAAATCGAAGGCCGAGCAGCCCCGCCCACCAAAGCGGAGGCCGAGGGGCCTGGCCCCGCCCACCAAAGCGGAGGCTGAGGGGCCCCGCCAACCAAATCGGAGGCCGAGGGGCCCCGCCAACCAAATCGGAGAACGAGGAGCCCCGCCCAACAAATCGAAGGCCGAGCGGCCCCGCCCACCAAAGCGGAGGCCGAAGGGCCCGGCCCCGCCTACCAAAGCGGAGGCCGAGGGGCCCCGCCCGCCACATCGGAGGCCGAGGGGCCCCGCCCACCAAATCGGAGGCCGAGGGGCCCCGCCCACCAAATCGGAGGCCGAGGGTCCCCGCCCACCAAATCGGAGGCGGAGGGGCCCCACCAACCAATTCGGAGGCCGAGGGGCCCCGCCCACCAAATCGGAGGCCGAGGGTCCCTGCCCACCAAATCGGAGGCCGAGGGGCCCCGCCAACCAAATCGGAGGCCGAGGAGCCCCGCCCACCAAATCGGAGGCCGAGGGTCCCCGCCCACCAAATCGGAGGCCGAGGGTCCCCGCCCACCAAATCGGAGGCCGAGGGTCCACACCAACCAAATCGGAGGCGGAGGGGCCCCGCCCACCAAATCGGAGGCCGAGGGGCCCCGCCCACCAAATCGGAGGCCGAGGGTCCCCGCCCACCAAATCGGAGGCCGAGGGGCCCCACCAACCAAATCGGAGGCCGAGCGGTCCCGCCCACCAAAGCGGAGGCAGAGGGACCCCACCCACCAAATCAGAGGCCGTGGGGCCCCGCCAACCAAATCGGAGGCCGAGGGTCCCCGCCCACCAAATTATTCTTACATTTGAATAAATAAAGTATATATGGATTCTAGACTCCCGATTCTTTAGAATCGGGCTGCCATCTAGTTAATAAATAATAGTAAGAAAGAACAAAAAATGGCTGCACTCACCAGCTCTTGACAATTCTTGTTATTTAAGGTACAGTTACACAGGATCCATGAACATGCTTATGAGGGGAGGGATGAAAGACATCAGACAACAACTTTGTGTGTTGTGGCAAATGCCACAACAACGGTTCTTTGCTTAAGAACAATAATGTAAATAATAAATAATATGTATCAATAACTATGTATATTGGTATGTTCTATGACATTTTAAAATATTTCATTATTCATATTCATGCTCTGCCTGGGGCCCCTGTGCTCTGCCTGGGGCCACTGTGCTCTGCCTGGGGCCCCATATGCTGCCTGGGGCCCCTGTGCTCTGCCTGGGGCCCCATATGCTGCCTGGGGCCCCTGTGCTCTGCCTGGGGCCCCTGTGCTCTGCCTGGGGCCCCATGTTCTGCCTGGGGCCACTGTGCTCTGCCTGGGGCCCCATAGGCTGCCTGGGGCCCCTGTGCTCTACCTGGGACCACTGTGCTCTGCCTGGGGCCCCATATGCTGCCTGGGGCCCCTGTGCTCTGCCTGGGGCCACTGTGCTCTGCCTGGGGCCCCATATGCTGCCTGGGGCCCCTGTGCTCTGCCTGGGGCCCCATATGCTGCCTGGGGCCCCTGTGCTCTGCCTGTAAATAATAAATAATATGTATCAATAACTATGTATATTGGTATGTTCTATGACATTTTAAAATATTTCATTATTCATATTCATGCTCTGCCTGGGGCCCCTGTGCTCTGCCTGGGGCCACTGTGCTCTGCCTGGGGCCCCATATGCTGCCTGGGGCCCCTGTGCTCTGCCTGGGGCCCCATATGCTGCCTGGGGCCCCTGTGCTCTGCCTGGGGCCCCTGTGCTCTGCCTGGGGCCCCATGTTCTGCCTGGGGCCACTGTGCTCTGCCTGGGGCCCCATAGGCTGCCTGGGGCCCCTGTGCTCTACCTGGGACCACTGTGCTCTGCCTGGGGCCCCATATGCTGCCTGTGGCCCCTGTGCTCTGCCTGGGGTCACTGTGCTCTGCCTGGGGCCCCATATGCTGCCTGGGGCCCCTGTGCTCTGCCTGGGGCCCCATATGCTGCCTGGGGCCCCTGTGCTCTGCCTGGGGCCCCTGTGCTCTGCCTGGGGCCCCATGTTCTGCCTGGGGCCCCTGTGCTCTGCCTGGGGCCACTGTGCTCTGCCTGGGGCCCCATATGCTGCCTGGGGCCCCTGTGCTCTGCCTGGGGCCCCATATGCTGCCTGGGGCCCCTGTGCTCTGCCTGGGGCCCCTGTGCTCTGCCTGGGGCCCCATGTTCTGCCTGGGGCCCCTGTGCTCTGCCTGGGGCCCCTGTGCTCTGCCTGGGGCCCCATGTTCTGCCTGGGGCCCCTGTGCTCTGCCTGGGGCCACTGTGCTCTGCCTGGGGCCCCATATGCTGCCTGGGGCCCCTGTGCTCTGCCTGGGGCCCCATGTTCTGCCTGGGGCCACTGTGCTCTGCCTGGGGCCCCATAGGCTGCCTGGGGCCCCTGTGCTCTGCCTGGGACCACTGTGCTCTGCCTGGGGCCCCATATGCTGCCTGGGGCCCCTGTGCTCTGCCTGGGGCCACTGTGCTCTGCCTGGGGCCCCATATGCTGCCTGGGGCCCCTGTGCTCTGCCTGGGGCCCCATATGCTGCCTGGGGCCCCTGTGCTCTGCCTGGGGCCCCATAGGCTGCCTGGGGCCCCTGTGCTTTACCTGGGACCACTGTGCTCTGCCTGGGGCCCCATATGCTGCCTGGGGCCCCTGTGCTCTGCCTGGGGCCACTGTGCTCTGCCTGGGGCCCCATATGCTGCCTGGGGCCACTGTGCTCTGCCTGGGTGTAGGACACTGGTGACGTCACTTATCTCCGGACATTACCTCCGGACATTAGCTCCGGACATTAGCTCCGAACATTATCTCCGGACATTAGCTCCGGACAAAGCCACGGAAGTTGGCACAAATTGCAGGAAGTAGTATTCTAGGCAATTATATATTAGATGTGCCTGCCTTTTCTATGCCTGCCTTTTCTATTCTAGGTGGTATCTTCATACATACCGCAGTCACAATGATATAAAGAAGGGATATAATAATGACATTTGTGCTTTTGCCACTTATCTGTGGATCCGCTTTACCTCTTACATCTCCTAACGTGCAATATAGGAGCCATATATTAAGGCTGAATGCAGAGGGCGCTCAATGATCCCATCCTTCACACTGAAGCCACCTATTTCCCCGCGGGCTCGGGGCTGCGGCCAGTGCACAGGGCATTCATTGGCACGGACTCTTATTATTACTGACAGATCCCATCTCGCACTTTGCTCCCCGCTTTCTGTCACACAGCATGTGACTCCCGATTAACGCCATGGGATTGATTTCCCCATCTGCCGGGGATGCCTGCGTGTGAGACACAGCGAGGGCGCACAAGTGGAAGTGGGTGACAGAATGTGACACAGAGTGGAAGTAAATATGCAAAGCCAACCTGTCATTAAAGGGGAGGTTTAAAGGTGCCAATGTCCTACCTTTGCTGGCGGTCAGCAGTATGGACAGGTTGGAGAAGCTGGTACTTGTAATGTCAGTTGCTGCAGAAGTAGTAGTTGTGTTTGTTGATGTCCTTCACCCAGATCTTACTCCTCACTCAGCCCAGTCTGTTTCCTTCTGGTCCTCCAGACAGCACAACATGGGTTAACTCCTGATTTCCACCCACAGAATATTGACATGAAACATTTCAGTGTAGTTAGAGAGTCCCATCAGTGACTAATAAAACCTTGTGCAGACTATATGGCTTTAGAAAAAAAAAAATATATATATATATAAAAAAAATTAAAGAAATGGAATAAAAATCGTCCACGATGCTAAATAATCCAACGTCTCCCAAGAAGTTTTACCACACGCACTGATGTAACAGCTCCATCTGGGCTCTGAGGGATGCTGTCAGCTCCTGCTCCTTCCTCTCTGCCATCACATGGGGCAAGGCTTATCACAGGAGGCTGGGGAAGAGGGAAAGTTCAAATGTTTGCCAGGCAGCACAGCAAGGGTTAATCCCCGAGTCCAACCCACAAGACAGGTAGCCACTGCATGGAAGCACACAGTCAACACTCCTCTCCCATCTCCCCCAGCCTCCTGGCTCTCATCTAGTGCCATAGACACACAGAGAGACTAGAGGCAGCAAGTCAGGGCACAGGAGGCACTGCAGGCAGGGGACAAGTCTGGAGGTGGAAGCTTCCCCTCACAGGAAGAGATTTACCTTTATAAAGCAGCAGGGCTGACAGGAAGGAGGCTGTGTGCTCCTGGGTGCAGGGTCCTGGGCGCAGGGTCCTGGGCTGCCCAGCATCGTACTGTGCCTGGCAGGTTAGCAGCAACAATGCTCCTGCTCGATAGCCATGGATTTTTTTTCTGAGGCTAGCTACCCCTAGTGGCCATCTACAGCAATAACCAGTAACTTACTATGTTACATCTCAGTCTCTACATGTTACAATTACAAGAGACACTTTTTCCAAGGGTCAAATACTAAAGAAACAAGTACAACTCCAAGAAAATGTGGAGTATTACTATAGTAGGTTAGGGCTACATGGAAGCAATCTGTAGTGTGACTTTACAATTAGATAGAGAGAAAGAGACAGATAGATAGATAGATAGATAGATAGATAGATAGATAGATAGATAATAGATAGATGATAGATAGATAGATAGATAGATAGATAGATAGATAGATAGATAGATAGATCGATCGATAGAAGATAGATAGATCAATAGAGATGGGACAGATAGATAATAGATAGATAATAGATATGGGATAGAGATAGATGATAGCTAGAAAGATAAATAGATACTGTATATAGATAGATAGATTAATAGACAAACAAACAGATAGATATTAGAGATAGATATTAGATAGATGATAGATAGATGGATAGAAAGATAAGGGATAGATATTGGGCGGCGCTCATAGCTATCCAGCAATGACAACCACAGGTGTCGGCTGCAGACCCCGGGTTGTTGTGACAACCCATCGGCGACCAGCGGTCATGTGACACGAGCGCTGATGGGCAGGACTAGTGACGCACTTCTGGAACTAACGTGTTAAATGCTGCTGTCAGAGATTGTATGGCATTTAACATGCTAACAGCCAAGGGTGGATCACAGCTGTTAGGAGTACATGTCGGCTGATGTGCCTGAAACTTTGTGGGCGCCGGAGCCCACAGCAAACAGGGGTAGGCCAGCTTAGACGTAACTATATGTTTAAGGTGGTAAAGGGGCTAAAGGACTTTATTCTGGTGGTGTTTGTTTTTTTATTTAATATGACTATGGGGTTAGCAATGGGGGGGCGTCTTATAGATGCCTTCCCAGTACTAAGTTGTGGGCTTGATGTCATCTGACAATATAAAGGTGACATCAACCCCCCAACTATTACTCAACATGCCACTGTACCAGGACAAGTGGGAAGAGTCAGGCAAAGTGCCAGAATTGGCGCATCTAATACATGCACCTTTTCTGGGGCAGCTGTGGGCTGCTATTTTTAGGATGGGTGGCCAATGTAGTTCAGACATTTTCATCTGCCCCCAGCCGTCGGCTTTCCCTCTGCTGGTTACAAAAATGCTCAGTAGGATCTACACGCTTACAGTTCTATCTTTCCTTTAAATGTGCAGTGACAGTGCTCTCCCATAAGTAGGTGGTGTGCATCCACTTGAGCCAGCTTTAAAAGATCTTGGATTATAACATCAGAGGTGTAGGCCAGGTTACCATAATAACTTGGCGCCGACTAGCGCAGAGAAAGCTGACCATAAAGGAAGCCAAGTCCAGTGCTGGACAGGTGAGTTATGACGTTGTATGAGGTTTAAAAAAATATTAAGTTTTCCTATGAAAAACAACAGCACTCATCCTCCGGTACGGACTTTACGATCAGTCCCCATATGCAGTAGTACATTTTTTTCAGCTTTTTCATATTCCACAAATTATAGAGGTTATCTTGGACTTTAATATTGTTGGCTTATCTTTAGACTGGGCCTTCAATATCTGATCGTTGGGTGTGTGACTCCTGGCACCCTTGATACTCAACTGTTCCCGGAGGTGGTGGCAGATGGAACTGCTCAGTTATGGAGTTGCACAGCTCCATTGACTGTATAGTTGGCGCGGCCGGGTACTGCACATCCACTCCTTATTCAAATCAGTAGGGGGCGGATATGCAGTACCCGGCAGTGGCCACTAGTCCATCATCGGAGCTGTGCGGCTCCATAATTGAGCAGTTCTGGCCGCCGTCACCAGGAACCGCTGATTGGCAGAGGTGTTGGGTGTGGCACCCCCACCGATCAGACATTGATGACCTATCCTAAGAATGGACCATAAATGTTAAAGTCCAGGACAACCCCTTTAAGTTAGTACATGCCACAGTATAAAGACCAAATCATACTCATGGTTAAGACTTCTGTATACAATAGAATCAGTGAACAGTAGGTCATATAACGGAAACGTGCAGTAATTGTGAAGACAGCATTTTCGGCACATGGGTTTATTTTATTGACAGGGACATATCATCCCCCACGGCATCACTACAGAGAGAGCTGTGTCCACTCTTTGGGCTACATGTGTAGAATCCATATAAAGGCTGATCATCAGAAGGTTAATTCAGGATCTGCACATTTGCAAACTATGATGAGGGGAGAGATCACATTCATAATACATTCTAGTACGGTAATTCTAGTAATCCTGAAAATTAAAAATGTACCAAGATTTAAAATATGACATTGAAATATATAAATATAATAATAATAACAACAGTATAAAAATACTGTGTTTTACATGACCTGGGGATTACAATTTATTGATGATAAACTATACAGGGCAATGGAAATAGGAAATTATTTTCCAATTATACTTGAACCTACTGTAGCCATAAATGCAATGATTCCACCAATCACCCTTGCTAAACGTCCCAAAGAATACTAAAATGGTGACAAATATGGTCCAAAAATATAATTGGACTCATAATTTTTAGGCTTGGCCTCACGTAAACTTTTTTATTTATTTTTACGCATGTGATAAACTGATTGACCAAAAACAGAGATTTATCTCTATTTTGTTATTTTTTTTTGCACATGTTGGGCAACAAAAACATATAACATGGTTCCTAAATGTTTAGAATATCCACAGCACACACACGTGCAAGCAGATAATTACTGGTATTCAAACACAAGTGAGCAAGTATGAGTAATTATCAGCTTGCATTAATTGGCTTTTACTTACGGTAGTTGTAGAAACACTTATAATTGAATCATATTAGGTCATAAAGTATACATAATATAGAAACACCAAAGAAAACATACTTTATATCCAGACCAAAGAAAGTATAAAACTAGGTTTTATTTATTTAAACAAGTCATAAAACCAAGCCATAAAATGACATAACATGCAAACATGAAGGAGGGTAAAAAAACACAGATGATGCAAATTGGTGAAAAACCCGGAAAAGATGTATAAAGGTAAAGTACATAATAATTATCATGTGATCCAAATAGAATAATTTATCATTAACATAAAAAGGCAATCGAAATATCAGTTTTTTGTACCACAGGTGTATCCTTTAGACAGCAATTCATGACATAGTAAACAGGGGGCTATATATAGAATACACATAGTAAATTTGTATATCAACTATATAATCATCTGATTCTGTCTGTTTGTCTGTAAATCCCGCATTGCTGATTGGTCGCCACATAGTTCACTCACGTTTACTGAACAAGTTCTGTCAGTCACAGTGCCACGCAGTTCAGTCACATTTAGTGAACAAGTTCTGTCAGTCACAGTGCCACAGTCATGTTTAGTGAACAAGTTCTGTCAGTCACAGTGTGATGTAGTTCAGTCACCTTTACTGAACAAGTTCTGTCACTCACAGTGCCACGTAGTTCAGTCATGTTTACTGAACAAGTTCTGTCAGTCACAGTGCCACGTAGTTCAGTTATGTTTACTGAACAAGTTCTGTCAGTCACAGTGCCACGTAGTTCAGTCACGTTTACTGAACAAGTTCTGTCAGTCACAGTGCGACATAGTTCACTCACGTTTACTGAATAAGTTCTGTCAGTCACAGTGTGACGTAGTTCACTCACGTTTACTGAACAAGTTCTGTCAGTCACAGTGCCACTGTCATGTCGGACGCTGTTCAGACCAGGTCGTCCGACAGACAGCGGTAATTCCGCTTTTGACCACTATTTGCTCTTTGGCATCTGCTAAGATTTTATCTAGCTGTTCCGGGGTTAATTTACCTAATCCTTGGATTGGAAGCTGGGCCATGCTCACTGCCTTTAAATAGTTCTCCTGATCTTTGGGCGTCGCCGATTATAGCTTCTGTCTTGTGCGTTGTTATCTTGGTCTGGTGAGGAGAGCTGGTGGTTGGAGATTCGTTGCTGGTGGTGTATTTTCCTTTGTCTTATTTACTCGTTCCTATATTTGTATTTATTTTGCCCTGCACATTTATAGTGTATTCCTGAGTGACTGCGGCGTAGTGTATATTTTCCTTTATCCTTGTCTGTGCTAACTGTGGGTATTGGGGAATAACATCTTCACTGGGTGGTGGGCGGAGCTTTCAGCCTAGGGCTGAGCTCAGGAGACAGGGTGAGGTTCGAGGCCTGGATATGCACACCTTCAGTGTAAACTCCAGGTAGAGGGTCAGTCAGGATTTCCCTAGTCTGAGGGAAACTGCAGGGGGCCGGGTTATTAGCTCTCGCTCACCTAGTCTCTCCCTGACATTATAATCGGCCCAACAACACAAAAAAAGGAAAAAAAAAAGGGGGGTTTCTTTTTTTTGTGTTTTGTCATGGATCCCATGACGTCCATAACCCGCCAGTTGGAGGCGCTGTCCCTACAAGTCACTGAGCTGAGGGGGGCAGTGCAGCAACAGGGACTAGCAGTATCTAATGTGCCGGCTGGAGCGACAGGAAGAGTTGCTGAGCCAAAATTTCCTTTGCCTGAAAAATTTGCTGGGGAACGCAGTAAATTTGTTTCTTTTCGTGAAGCTTGCAAACTATATTTCCGTATGCGTCCAATATCTTCAGGTAATGAGGATCAGCGTGTGGGCCTGGTGTTGTCATTGTTGAGTGGGGATCCCCAAGCATGGGCATTTTCTTTGCCATCTGATTCTGCTGCATTTGACTGAGTTTTTTTTCCTGTCTTGGGAAAATCTACGATGAACCTGACAAAATGTCTCTAGCAGAATCTAAGATATGCTCTATTCACCAGGGGGAGCGAGTTGCAGAGGATTACTGTTCTGAATTTCGTCGCTGGGCGATCGATACACAATGGAATGATCCAGCATTGCGGAGTCAGTTTATACATGGGATTTCTGGAAGGGTTAAAAAAGCCCTTCTGATGTACGAGACTCCTGCTTCTCTAGATTCCGCCATGAGTCTGGTTGTCCGCATTGATCGCCGTTTGCGTCAGGGGGAGCATGTGACACCGCCTATGGGAGAGGGTTTAGGTTCACGTGAGGTTGCTGCAGGTGAGCCCACGGAGCCTATGCAAATCGCAGGGGTGTCACATGTGAAGCGTCCAGTCCCTGAGCTCAGGAAGCAGGGAGCCTGTTTTTACTGTGGTAAAACGGGTCATTTTATTAACATCTGTCTTCTGCTGCCTAAGAAAAACACACCGGTGGAAAACTTCTAAGCTCAGAGGGTGTGGAAGAGACCAGTCTGAGCTTATGTATATCCTCCATGGTGGTTTCTCAGTGCATGCTCCCTGCTAAGGTTTTTGTTGCTGGCAGTGAGCTGCCAATTACTGTTTTTGTGGATAGTTGTTCAGCCACAAATCTCATTGATGAGGAGTTTGCGCGCACAGCAGGTTTTAGGATTGAAAAACTGTCTCATCCTATCCGCGTGGTCACCATCAATGCTGCTCCTCTCTCTCAGGGGGAGATTACTGAATTTGTGGCTGAGGTGAAACTCCACATTGGAGTTCTACATTCCGAGCGGGTTACATGTAAGGTGCTCAGGAATCTTCCTGCTCAGGTGGTTTTGGGTTTTCCTTGGTTGTCTATGCACAACCCGGTAATTGACTGGAAAACTCAGGACATAATTCGGTGGAGCGGGTTCTGCCAGGAGAATTGCCTGGCCACATGTGTGGCTGCAGTGACTTCAAGCGTTCCGGAGTCACTTCAGGATTTTGTGGATGTGTTCTCTGAGAAGGGTTGTTCAGAGTTGCCGCCACATTGTCCTTATGACTGTTCTATCAGGTTTAAACCAGGGGCCAAATTGCCTAAAGCAAGGATGTTTAACATCTCCGGTCCGGAGAGACAAGCGTTAAAAGATTACATTGCTGAAAGCTTGAGCAAAGGGCACATCAGGCCGTCATCCTCGCCGGTGGCAGCAGGGTTCTTCTTCGTGAAGAAGAAAGATGGCGGATTACGCCCGTGTTTGGATTTCAGGGAGTTGAACCACATTATGGTTCGTGATCCATACCCTATGCCTCTGATATCAGATTTGTTCAACCAGGTGGCAGGTGCTAAGTGGTTTACCAAGCTTGACCTCAGGGGGGGCGTACAACCTCATAAGAGTCCGTCAAGGTGATGAGTGGAAGATGGCTTTTAATACCCCTGAGGGTCATTTTGAAAATTTGGTGATGCCGTTTGTGTTGACTAACGCACCTGCAGTGTTCCAACATTTCATCAATGATGTGTTCTCGCATGTTTTGGGGAAATTCGTTATCGTGTATCTAGATGACATTCTCATATAATCTCGCGACCGTGATACTCATTTAGATGATGTCAGGCAGGTGTTACAGCTTCTCAGAGAGAATAAGCTGTATGCTAAACTTGAGAAATGTGTATTTTCTGTTCAAGAGTTGCCTTTCTTGGGTTATATTGTGTCTGCTTCTGGTTTTAAAATGGACGCCGCTAAGGTGCAGGCGGTGCTGCGTTGGGAACGTCCTGATAACCTGAAAGCACTTCAGCGGTTCCTTGGGTTTTCTAACTACTATAGGAAATTTATCAAGGATTTTTCCATCATTGCTAAACTGCTAACTGACATGACTAAAAAGGGTACCAATTTCTCCGTTTGGCCTGTGGCTGCTGTGCGCGCATTTGAATTTCTTAAGAACAGTTTTGTTTCAGCCCCCATTCTTGTGCAGCCAGACGTATCAAAACCTTTTGTTGTGGAAGTCGATGCGTCTGAGGTAGGTGTGGGGGCGGTACTATCTCAAGGCTCATCTTTGAGTGATTTGCGTCCATGCGCCTATTTCTCCAAGAAACTGTCGTCCGCCGAACGTAACTACGATATCGGCAACAGGGAGTTTTTGGCAATTAAGTTGGCCTTTGAGGAATGGCGACACTTCTTGGAGGGGTCGGTACATCAGGTAACTGTTATTACCGATCATAAGAATCTGCTGTATTTGGAGTCTGTCAAACGTCTGTCCCCCAGGCAGGCTCGCTGGGCATTGTTTTTCCCGCGGTTCAATTTTGTGGTCACTTACAGACCGGGGTCTAAAAACACTAAGACGGATGCTCTGTCCAGGTGTTTTCCGGGGGGAGAACCTCGGGAAGATCCAGTACCCATCCTCCAAAAGGGTGTTGTGGTTTCGGCTCTCACTACCGAGGTTGAGGCTGAGATTGCCGAGGCTCAGGAGGAGGTACCATCTGAGCTTCCCGTCAACAAATCTTTTGTACCGCTTCATCTCCACCTAAAGGTTTTGGCGGAGCATCATGATGCTGTCCTGGCTGGCCACCCAGGGGTTAGAGGTACCTTGGAGTTGGTGTCACGTCGGTTTTGGTGGCCCAAGATCCGACAGGACATGGTCTCATACGTGTCAGCTTGTACCACGTGCGCTACGGCTAAGACGCCTCGCTCCCGTCCTGTTGGCACACTACTTCCTCTTGAGGTACCTAGTAAGCCATGGACGGAAATCTCCATGGATTTCATCACTGATTTGCCCTCATCAGCTGGAAACACGGTCATCTTGGTGATTGTTGATCGGTTTTCTAAAATGTCGCACTTTGTGTCTTTGCCTGCGTTGCCTAACGCTAAGACTCTGGCCCAAGTATTTGTGCAGGAGGTGGTCAGACTTCATGGGGTTCCGTCTGACATCGTGTCCGATAGGAAGTCTCAGTTTGTGGCAAAATTTTGGAGAGCGTTTTGCTCACGGCTGGGAATCAATTTATCTGATTCTTTGGCGTTTCATCCTCAATCAAATGGTCAGACTGAGCGTATGAACCAAAATTTGGAACAGTACTTACGCTGCTTTGTCTCTGATAACCAGGAGGAGTGGTCTACCTTTCTTCCTTTGGCTGAGTTTGCCATCAATAATCACTGCCAGGAGTCGTCTGGGGAGTCTCCGTTTTTTTGTGTTTACAGGCTACATCCTCAATTTTGTACCTTGAGTCAGTCTCCAAGGTGGTTGACTCTCGTGTAGTGTGTCGCACTTTACAGTACTTGGTACATTGGCGTGGTTATGGGCCTGAGGAGGGGTCCTGGGTACCAGCCTCGGACGTTCATGCTGACCGGCTGGTCAGGTTGTTTCACCGCCGTCATCCGGACAAGCCGGGTCCTATTAGCCGTGAGGGCCCTGGGGTCCCTCGTAGAAGGCGGGGTACTGTCATGTCGGACACTGTTCAGACCAGGTCATCCAACAGACAGTGGTAATTCCGCTTTTGACCACTATTTGCTCTTTGGCGTCTGCTGGATTTTATCTAGCTGTTCCGGGGTTAATTTACCTAATCCTTGTATTGGAAGCTGGGCCATGCTCACTGCCTTTAAATAGTTCTCCTGATCTTTGGGCGTCGCCGATTATAGCTTCTGTCTTGTGCGTTGTTATCTCGGTCTGGTGAGGAGAGCTGGTGGTTGGAGATTCGTTGCTGGTGGTGTATTTTCCTTTGTCTTATTTACTCCTTCCTATATTTGTATTTATTTTGCCCTGCACATATATAGTGTATTCCTGAGTGACTGCGGCGTGATGTATATTTTCCTTTATCCTTGTCTGTGCTAACTGTGGGTATTGGGGAATAACATCTTCACTGGGTGGAGGGCAGAGGTTTCAGCCTAGGGCTGAGCTCAGGAGACAGGGTGAGGTTCGAGGCCTGGACATGCACACCTTCAGTGTAAACTCCAGGTAGAGGATCAGTCAGGATTTCCCTAGTCTGAGGGAAACTGCAGGGACCCGGGTTATTAGCTCTCGCTCACCTAGTCTCTCCCTGACAGCCACGTAGTTCAGTCATGTTTACTGAACAAGTTCTGTCAGTCACAGTGCGACATAGTTCACTCACGTTTACTGAATAAGTTCTGTCAGTCACAGTGTGACGTAGTTCACTCACGTTTACTGAACAAGTTCTATCAGTCACAGTGCCACATAATTCAGTTACGTTTACTAAACAAGTTCTGTCAGTCACAGTGCCACGTAGTTCAGTCACGTTTACTGAACAAGTTCTGTCAGTCACAGTGCGACATAGTTCACTCACGTTTACTGAATAAGTTCTGTCATTCACAGTGTGACGTAGTTCACTCACGTTTACTGAACAAATTCAGTCACAGTGCCACGTAGTTCAGTCACGTTTACTGAACAAGTTCTGTCAGTCACAGTGCGACATAGTTCACTCACGTTTACTGAACACATTCAGTCAGTCAATGTGGTGTACAAAAATATTTTGGGTTGATATTGTTACCAAATATATTATAGTGTCGATGTACTTCTTTCGTCCGATGATTTAATTAAATAGTTAGATATTCATGTAATGGTTTATATATTTTGATGATCTGTTTAATAATTTCGTTCAGTTGTATTAAGTTCTATGACCAATAAAATTTAATGATAATGTATATATTTTACCTGAAAAATCCTGTGTATTCATTGCATTATTCTTAAATCTTCATAAATAAACTACATACATATTCTAGAATACCCGATGCGTTAGAATCGGGCCACCATATAGTTTATATATATATACAGTACAGACCATAAGTTTGGACACACCTTCTCATTTAAAGATTTATCTGTATTTTCATGACTATGAAAATTGTAAATTCACACTGAAGGCAACAAAACTATGAATTAACACATGTGGAATTATATACTTAACAAAAAAGTGTGAAACAACTGAAATGATGTCTTATATTCTAGGTTCTTCAAAGTAGCCACCTTTTGCTTTGATGACTGCTTTACACACTATTGACATTCTCTTGATGAGCTTCAAGAGGTAGTCACCGGAAATGGTTTTCACTTCTCAGGTGTGCCCTGTCAGGTTTAATAAGTGGGATTTCTTGCCTTATAAATGGGGTTGGGACCATCAGTTGTGTTGAGCAGAAGTCTGGTAGATACCCAGCTGATAGTCCTACTGAATAGACTGTTAGAATTTGTATTATGGCAAGAAAAATGCAGCAATGTAAAGAAAAACGAGTGGCCATCATTACTTTAAGAAAAGAAGGTCAGTCAGTCTGAAAAATTGGGAAAACTTTGAAAGTATCCCCAAGTGCAGTGGCAAAAACCATCAAGCGCTATAAAGAAACTGGCTCACATGAGGACCGCCCCAGGAAAGGAAGACCAAGAGTCACCTCTGCTTCTGAGGATAAGTTTATCCGAGTCACCAGCCTCAGAAATCGCAGGTTAACAGCAGCTCAGATTAGAGACCAGGTCAATGCCACACAAAGCAGTCATCAAAGCAAAGGGTGGCTACTTTGAAGAACCTAGAATATAAGACATATTTTCAGTTGCTTCACACTTTTTTGTTAAGTACATAATTCCACATGTGTTAATTCATAGTTTTGTTGCCTTCAGTGTGAATTTACAATTTTCATAGTCATTAAAATACAGAAAAATCTTTAAGTGATAAGGTGTGTCCACACTTTTGGCCTGTATATATGTAATATATACCTGCATCAATCCTAATGAATAAAGTAGTTAAATATTCAGTACCTTGACAGTATAGAAATTCCAGGTGTCCACCACACCTGACCCATGTTTCACATTGAAATTCTTCATCCAGGGGTGATAATACACTGCTCAGGTACCTATTTATAGTGTCACCCACCAATAGAAGAAGAGAGGTGTTAATTCCCATGAAGACCCATTCAGGTTCAGAATACTACTGCATAGCAGTATTAATGCCATTGACTTGACAATGATCACTTGACCAGAAAGAGAGGAGCATATCAGTGTTAAAATACAGTCAAGTTACTCCAGAGTCAAGCTGAAGATTTGGTTGAGATTCTTCCATCCTACCTAAAGAATATCACTGATGTTCTTAGGAAATAGGACGGTATCCAATTAGAGGCAAATATTTGCCTAGTAACATGTGATGTGAAGTCATTATATACTTCGATCTGACATCATGATGGTATTAAGGCAATTCATTTTTCTAAAATGAAGTGGTTTGAAAGGAGATTTGTGTGATTTCCTTATCAAAAACCCTTTGTTTTGTGTTGACACACAATTTTTTAATGTTCAGGCATGTCCTCTACTTGCAGCTCCAGGGGACAACAATGGGGCCATCCTGTGTGCCCTCATATGCAAATCTTTTCCTGGGGCTGTGGTTGAGGAACATTTTTCAATTAGACCCTGTAGAAAGCAGCAATGGGGTGGTTGCTTGGTGGCGATATATAGATGATGTGCTTTTGAACTGGCAGGGGACACAAGAAGAGTTACATCCCTTCTTTAATTAACTAAATGTCAATGATCTTAATATTGAATTGACTTAGAAAAGCTTCAAGCATCTTATTGAGTTTATGGATGTCTCCATTCAGGTGGACTGCTGCGGTTATATCCAGACTGATTTATTCCATTAAAGAACATCTGCCAACACCCTGTAACATACAACCTCCCAGCATCCGAAAAACCTGGTGAACAAAATCCCGGTCGAGCAATTTTTGAAGGCTTTAGGGTTTAGAGATTGCGGTTATGTCAAGAACTTAATCTGTCGAACCTATACCAGAGCACTCTCCAGTGAAACGACTGACCTTCTGAAAAACAAATCGATCAAAGAAAATCTGACTAACTCTAAGGTACGATGCATACTGGACTTTAACTCTAGGAGCAATGATATGTACAAAATATTGCAAAAACTTTGTCATTAGACAAAACACTGTTTAAATTCATTGATAAGACTCTGGCTGTCACTTATAGAAGGGTAAAAAGTTACGTGGCCAGGTATTGCATAGTTTTTAGAAAGGAGAAACTTTTCTTTTCAGCTCCAAAGGTCTAGCGTGGGGATGTTCCCCTTGTTGGATGCGTGTAGCATGCAAAAACGTGGATAAAGCAAAAGATTTTACTAATTCAGACTCCAGTGAGACCTACACCATTATTTATAACATAACTTGCACTACTAAAGCAGCTATTTATCATGCTACATGCCTATGTGGTCTTATATACATCGGTATGATGACAAGGGAATTTAGAAGATATGTCTGGGAACATGTTTTGGATATAGAAGGAGCAAGACAAGAGGAGGACCTTACTATACTTAAACCTATTCCCCGTCACTTCAAATTAGCCCTAACTGTGATCCAACAGGACTACACTTTAAAGGAAATTACAGAGTCTTACTAAGACCTTGGGGAGGCAATTAGAAATGCCTTCTAGCACCGAAGGAAACAAAATAGATCTATAAACTGAAAACCATATATCCATCCGGCTTGAATGACCACAACAGTTTCATGCTGTTTCTGATATAATAATTTCTGGTATGTCTTTTTTCTTATGTAGGTTCCCTTCAAGTATGTATATATGGACATATATATGTGTCATTATTTTGGCACTATAACTTTATTTTTGAGTCCCATTTTTTATTCCTAGTTTTTTGGTGGTCAACATTATTTATACAGTTCGTCATTTGAACTGATTTGTTTTTAATCACTGGTTTTATTATTTTTTAATTATCTATTCCCCTGATCATAAAATTAGCTATTTCTGGCGTAAGACATAATTCATGTCATGGTTTGTTTGGAAGTTTTTTGCTGGGACCTCAGGGGTTAAGACTTTTCAGCCTCTCTCTGGCTGTGTTAGGGCTTTAAATGGCCTCTGGTCTTTGTCAGTTATACTTCTGCCCTCGGCTGAGTAGTTTGACCCTTGAGTGCTTGTGCCTTGTGCCTTCTCTTGTATGTTATCCTGTTCCTGACCCGGTTCTGTCCCCCGTTTTTGCTGTTGTCTATTGATTCGGTACTGTTCATTTGTTTTGCCTGGTTTCTGACATCTGCTCCATTCTGACTACCCATTCTGCCTGTTCCCCTGGTACTTTTGCTGCCCTCTCCTACTTCTGACACTTGGCCTGTATTTGATTCCTCTTTTGTACCTCGCTCCTGTACATCGCTGACCTCTCGGTATTGACCTTGGCTCTCCTGACCTTCTCCAGTTCTGTCGGTGCCCGCCATCCTCCACTGTCTTCTCCAGGAGTGTTGCGGCTTGCTCTGCCCCCGGTTCCTCCCCCTGCAGTCACATGCCACAGGTCCTGCATGTGAGCGGTCGTGCCCCATCCCGGTAAGCTTTCCGTGTGCTGCACTGCCACGCTGGTCCAGGACATAGCGGAACACGTGTATGAGTGAGCTTTTTCAATCATGGTGTTCCTTACACTTCAAGGATGCTATTTTGCACTTTATGCTTTGATATATTGTATTAGCGTATTCACATATTTTTTGTATGTATGTCATCTTGAATATGTGTACATCTATATGTATGCATGTATAAATATACATACAGTCATATGAAAAAGTTTGGGCACCCCTATTAATCTTAAGCTTAATGTTTTATAAAAATTGTTGTTGTTTTTTTGCAACAGCTATTTCAGTTTCATATATCTAATAACTGTTGGACACAGTAATGTTTCTGCCTTGAAATGAGGTTTATTGTACTAACAGAAAATGTGCAATCTGCATTCAAACAAAATTTGACAGGTGCATAAGTATGGGCACCCTTATCATTTTCTTGTTTTAAATACTCCTACCTACTTTTTACTGACTTACTAAAGCACTTTTTTTGGTTTTGTAACCTCATTGAGCTTTGAACTTCATAGCCAGGTGTATGCAATCATGAGAAAAGCTACTTAAAGTGGCCACTTGCAAGTTGTTCTCCTGTTTGAATCTCCTCTGAAGAGTGGCATCATGGGCTCCTCAAAACAACTGTCAAATGATCTGAAAACAAAGATTATTCAACATAGCTGTTCAGGGGTAGGATACAAAAAGCTGTCTCAGAGATTTAACCTGTCAATTTCCACTGTGAGGAACATAGTAAGGAAAAGGAAGGACACAGGTACAGTTCTTGTTAAGGCCAGAAGTGGCAGGACAAGAAAAACATCAGCAAGGCAGAGAAGAAGAATGGTGAGATCAGTCAAGGACAATCCTCAGACCACCTCCAGAGAGCTGCAGCATCAACTTGCTGCAGATGGTGTCACTGTGCATCTGTCAACTATACAACGCACTTTGCACAAGGAGAAACTGTATGCCTGTCGAGCCGCCCTGCCTGCAGCAGGTACTACCAGGGTTCGTGACAATTTCCCGGGGCTTGTGACATTATAACTAACCATACTGTCTCTTCCCCTTTACACACTTGCAGCAGCCCTACCCTCCCCCATAGGCTCTACTTGATTATGCATCCGTGTCTGTGCCTGTTTCACCCTTCATCCATGGTTGCTGGTTTGGCACTGTGGAGGTCAGATCTGAAATGTCCAGATGTCTTGACCAGACCTGGTCAGCCTTTATCTGCGCTTGCCCTTTTGGCGCCATGGGATTGTTTCAGAAATGCTTCAGGTACATTTGCATTTAATATAGTCTTGCTTTTAATACATGTAGGAGGCCGTAATGGCTCAGCATATTTAAAAAACATAGAATAGGACTGCCCCATCTGAGAATGCTGTGACTTGGCAGGGTAGCTCAAAGAATTGATGAATTGTTTGCTAAATGTCTCAGTTTAAAGTACAGTTAGAAATGAATATGTGCATATGCACTTTATGTATTGCATGCTAACCGTATGCAGTGCTGGCTTCTTGGCATTTTTATTGTCTCTTCCCCTAGTTGGGTGGCAGGATGCTAGTTGATTATGGATCCGGTATGGACTCTCACGGATCAAGTAAATGAGCTCTCCCAGCTTATGCAAAAGATGTCCATGGAGCATCAGGCCTTGGCTCACTAGCACCAACAGGTGCAGAGAGATGTTGCGGGCGCTCTACAGGGTCCTGTTCCATCAGGGACACGGGATGGGGGTCCCACTGATGTATCTCTAGTGGACATCGAGCCACTGGTGAAGCTACCCGATAATTTTTCCGGGGATAAAAAGTTGTTTAGGGTTTTTAAAGAGGGATGCAAGTTGTTTTTTGAGTTACGTCCCCATGCTTCTGAAAATGAAAAGCAGAGGGTGGGGATCATTATGTCTTTGTTAAGGGGGGCTCTACAGGCATGGGCTTTCTCTCTCTCTCCATCCGTACCGGAACATATGACGGTGAACCTGTTCTTTGAGGCTCTGGGGCACATTTATGATGAGCCTGATAGAGTGCATCTGGCTGAGGATATGGTGATGAGTGTGACACAGGGGAAGCACTCAGTGGAATGGTTCTATTCAGAGTTTAGATGCTGGGCCATTGAAGTATCCTGAAACGACGCTGCTCTGAGGGGGTTGTTCCGCAGGGGCCTGTCTAACCATTTACAGGCAGCTCAGGCATTACATTCTCCCCCAGATACTCTGGAGGATGCCATGACACAGGCGGCTCCGTTCTAGTGAAGTGATGCAGCCGGAGACCCCATTATACTCCAATCTGAGTGATTCTGCATCTGACCCTGAGCCCATGGAGGTAGCGGCTAACTTGTTGAAGGAAAGAGAGAGAAGACGCTGGAGAGACAACCAACTGTGCTTTTACTGTGGAGCCTCTGGACATTGGAAAAAGGCTTGTTCCTCTTGTCTTTCTTCAGCTAAGCTGTCGGGAAATGCCTAAGTCTGGGTGATGATCGAGGAGGTTGCCCAGACTATCAGGTACATTTTTCCCTTTCTTGCTAAAATTCTTCTCCAGGTGGAGTTGGAACTTGCTGGCGGTCCCGTTGTTACCACCACCTTTGTTGACTGTGGTCCTACTATTAACCTGATTGATGCCCGGGTGGTGACTCTCAATAAGATAGGGACAGTCAGGCTTAAAGATCCTGTTAAAATCGTGGCGATTGACTCCTCTCCTCTCACCCATGATGGAATTTGTTTTATGTCTGAAGTTTTTTCGCTGAAAGTGGGTCCCACTCATGTGGAAAAATTAAGTTGTTTTGTTCTGAAAAATGTTCCTGCAGGACTGGTACTAGGGATGCCTTGGCTTCAATGTCACAATCCTATCATTAATTGGGTTACGGAGGAGATCATTCAATGGGGATGTAAGGCTAATGGTATGTGTTGTAACTTGGCGCCTCTTATCACTCCTGTAAAATCTGTGTCTGTGTCGTCTGTCAGTCTGGATGGTATTCCGGAGTACCTGAAGGACTTTAAAGACGTATTTTCCGAAAGTGAGGCTGAGGCGTTACCACCACATAGATCTTTTGATTGCGCCATTTATTTAGTCCCAGGATCCAAGTTACACAAGGCTCGTCTGTTTAATTTATCAGGGCCCGAATGTCAAGCCATGAAAGAGTACATCGCTGAGAGTCTCCGCAAGGGGCATAGTCGGCTTTCTGTCTCACCTGTGGCAGCTGGGTTCTTTTTGGTTAAAAAAAATAGATGATGGTTTGCAGCCATGCCTCAACTTTCAGGAACTGAACAAAATTACGGTGAAAAACACGTACCATCTTCCCCTGATTCCAGATCTATATAACCAACTCACAGGGGCCAAATGGTTCTCTAAGCTCGATCTACGAGGGGCGTATAACCTTACACCATGTTCCAAATTATTATGCAAATTACATTTTTTCCGGATTTTCCTAAATGGTCGGTGCAAATGACAGTCAGTCTAATAAAAGTCATCACCCGTTAGAGTATACATCGAATTTTATTGAAGAAACCTCCCAATGATAACAGTATAATCTCCAAAATGAATAAAAACTCAAAATGCACTGTTCCAAATTATTAGGCACAGTAGAATTTCTAAACATTTGATATGTTTAAAAGAACTGAAAATGCTCATTTGTGGAATTTGCAGCATTAGGAGGTCACATTCACTGAACAAAAAAGCTATTTAACTCCAAAACATCCTAACAGGCCAAGTTACATGTTAACATAGGACCCCTTCTTTGATATCACCTTCACAATTCTTGCATCCATTAAACTTGTGAGTTTTTGGAGAGTTTTGGCTTGTATTTCTTTGCATGAAGTCAGAATAGCCTCCCACAGCTGGTGTTTTGATGTGAACTGCCTCTCACCCTCATAGATCTTTTGCTTAATGATACTCCAAAGGTTTTCTATAGGGTTGAGGCCAGGGGAAGATGGTGGCCACACCGTGAGTTTATCTCCTTTTATGCCCATAGCAGTCAATGTCTCAGAGGTATTCTTTGCAGCATGAGATGGTGCATTGTCATGCATGAAGATGATTTTGCTCCTGAAGGCACGTTTCTGCTTTTTACACCATTGAAGAAAGTTGTCAGTGAGACACTCTATATACTGTACTTTGCAGAGGTCATTTTCACACCTTTGGGAATCTTAAAGGGCCCTACCAGCTGTTTCCCCATGATTCCAGCCCAAAAACATGACTCCTACAACTCCTTGCTGACGTCGCAGCCTTGTTGGGACATGGTGGTCATCCACCAACCATCCACTACTCCATCCATCTGGACCATCCAGGGTTGCTCGATACTCATCAGTAAACAAGACTGTTTGAAAATTAGTCTTCATGTATGTCTGGGCCCACTGCAACCGTTTCTGCTTGTGAACACTGTTTAGGGGTAGCTGAATAGTAAGTTTATGCACCAGAGCAAGCCTTTGAAAGATCCTACACCTTGAGGTTCGAGGTACTCCAGAGGCACAGCAGCTTCAAATAACTGTTTGCTGTTTTGTAATGATATTTTGGCAGCTTCTCTCTTAATCCAATGAATTTGTCTGGCAGAAACCTTCCTCATTATGCCTTTATTTGCATGAACTCTGTCTGTGCTCTGTTTCAGTCACAAATCTCTTCACAATTTGATGATCACTCTTAAGTTTTCATTAAATATATAATGTTTACATTCATTGTCCAAGGCATTGCACTATTTAACGCTTTTCAGCAGCAGAGAGATCCAGAGATCCAGAGAGATCCAGAGAGATATTGCTTTAAAATTGTGGCCAGCTTAATAATGTGGAACATCATTTTTAAGTAGTTTTCCTTTAGTTAGAATCACCTGGAAAACTAATTATCACATGTGTTTAATATTGATTTCCATGAACCATTGAGCCATGAAACACAATACCATCCACAAGTTTATTTGAAAAACAAAACAATTAAATCTTTCTGACACTTAAATCCAATTTGCATAATAATTTGGAACATGGTGTATAAAGGTTCGGGAAGGGAACAAATGGAAAACAGCATTTCTGATGACTGAAGGGGTGTTTTAAAACTTTGTTATGCCCTTTGGTCTCACTAATACCCCTGCTGTTTTTCAGAATTTCATTAATGTAATTTTCTCTGACGTAATTGGGCGTTATGCGTTTATCTACTTGGATGACATTTTGGTGTACTCAGCGGACAGTCAATCTCACATACACCATCTGCAAATGGTTCTAATGAGACTCAGGGAAAATCATTTGTAGGCCAAATTGGAGAAATGTGCATTTTTTGCACAGGAACTGTTCTTTCTGGGTTTAATTGTGTCAGGGGAGGGGTTACTCATGGATCCTAAGAAGGTCCAGATCATTACGGATTGGGTGCAGCCTCATAACTTAAAGGGGTTGCAGTGATTTTTGGGTTTTGCTAAATTCTATAGGAAGCTCATTAAGGGCTTTTCGCACTTAGTAAAACCTTTGACGGACCTCACTCTCAAGGGGGCTGATGTGAAAAATTGGTCTGTGGCTGCGAAAAATTCTTTCCTGATGTTGAAAAAATGTTTTACTTCAGCTCCTGTGTTGGTACACCCTGTTCCGTCAAGACCTTTTATTGTAGAGGTTGATCTTTGGAGGTGGGAGTGGGGGCAGTTTTGTCTCAGGGCCCTTCTACCCTTACTAATCTTAAGCCGTGCTCCTTCTTTTCTAAAAAAAATTATTTTCTTCTGCTAAGAGGAATTATGATGTTGGCAATAGGGAGATGTTAGCAATTGAGTTGGCCTTTGAAGAGTGGAGGCATTTCCTGGAGGGGGCCAGGCAACCCGTTACAGTTATCACTGATCATTAAAGTTTGGCCTATATCGAGACTGCCAAGAGATTGACCCCCAGACAGGCTCAGTGGGAGCTTTTTTTTTCTCGATTTCATTTTACTATCACATTCTGCCCGAGATGTAAGAATATTAAGGCTTTATCCCGAAGCTTTGATTCTGTGTCCCCTCCAGAACCTCCCTCCTTCATTCTTCAGTCAGGAGTAGTGGTAGAGATTTTGGAGGCCCAAGCATGGGCTGCTGGTAATAAACCCTCAGGTAAATTGTACCAGAACGTTTGCAGGAGTTTCACGATTCTGTATTGAGTGCTCATGCTGGGATTCCAGCTACCCAGGGGGCAGTTGCAAGGTGTTTTTGGTGATCCTCTATGGTAACAGATGTTAAAATGTTTGTGACTGCATGTGGGGTGTGCGCCCATTCTAAAAGTTCTCAATGCTGTCTTGCTGGGCAATTGATGCCTTTGCCAATTCTGGATAGACCATGAACACATTTGTCCATGGACTTTATCATGAATCTTCCTCCTTCCAGGGGCAACTCAGTGGTATGGGTGGTGGCGGATAGGTTCTCAAATCAAGCCCACTTTGTACCTCTGCCCGCGTTACCATCTGCTGAAACCTTGGTCTGCTTACTTATTCAACATACATATGTTGTCCTTTTCCTCTGCCTACCACCCGGAGTCCAATGGACAGACTGAACGCACAAACCAATCCTTGGAGCAAATTCTAAGATGTCTGGCCTATTCTAGACAGGAGGACTGGTGTGAGGTATTGTGTTATGACCCCAGTGGACAGGGTCTCAGAGGAACGTGTAAGTCTGCAAGATACAAAAATCCAGCTCATTGGGCTGTGGTAACTGGGTTGACCAAATAGCTACACCTAACGCCAACACTAGAAGTAGCCGGGGATCATGCCTACGGTGATCGCTAGATGACACGCGCCAGCCGGAGAATCTAACTACCCCTAGGAGAAGAAAACAAAGACCTCTCTTGCCTCCAGAGAAAGGGACCCCAAAGCAAGATACAAGCCCCCCACAAATAATAACGGTGAGGTAAGAGGAAATGACAAACACAGAAATGAACTAGGTTCAGCAAAGAGAGGCCAGCTTACTAATAGCAGAATATAGCAAGATAACTTATCTGGTCAACAAAAACCCTATAAAAATCCACGCTGGAGATTCAAGAACCCCTGAACCGTCTAACGGTCCGGGGGGAGAACACCAGCCCCCTAGAGCTTCCAGCAAAGGTCAGGATACGGATAGGAACAAGCTGGACAAAAATACCAAACAAAACAAAAGCAAAAAGCAAAGAAGCAGACTTAGCTTGGAAAACAGGAACGAGGATCAGAGGACAAGAGCACAACAGATTAGCTCTGATTTCAACGATGCCAGGCATTGAACTGAAGGTCCAGGGAGCTTATATAGCAACGCCCCTGAACTAACGGCCCAGGTGAGGATATAGAAAAAGACAGACGCTCCAGAGTCAAATCACTAATGACCACTAGAGGGAGCAAAAAGCAAAATCACAACAGTACCCCCCCCTTAGTGAGGGGTCACCGAACCCTCACCACGACCACCAGGGCGATCAGGATGAGCGGCGTGAAAGGCACGAACTAAATCGGCCGCATGAACATCAGAGGCGACCACCCAGGAATTATCTTCCTGACCATAGCCCTTCCACTTGACCAGGTACTGAAGCCTCCGCCTGGAGAGACGAGAATCCAAGATCTTCTCCACCACGTACTCCAACTCGCCCTCAACCAACACCGGAGCAGGAGGCTCAGCAGAAGGAACCACAGGCACAACGTACCGCCGCAACAAGGACCTATGAAACACGTTGTGGATAGCAAACGACACAGGAAGATCCAGGCGAAAGGATACAGGATTAAGAATTTCCAATATCTTGTAAGGACCAATAAAACGAGGTTTAAATTTGGGAGAGGAAACCTTCATAGGAACAAAGCGGGAAGAAAGCCACACCAAATCCCCAACACGTAGTCGGGGACCCACACCGCGGCGGCGGTTGGCAAAGCGCTGAGCCCTCTCCTGTGACAACTTCAAGTTCTCCACCACAAGATTCCAGATCCGCTGCAACCTATCCACCACAGAATCCACCCCAGGGCAGTCAGAAGGTTCCACATGACCCGAAGAAAAACGAGGGTGGAAACCAGAGTTGCAGAAAAACGGCGAAACCAAGGTGGCGGAACTAGCCCGATTATTAAGGGCAAACTCAGCTAACGGCAAGAAGGTCACCCAATCGTCCTGATCAGCAGAGACAAAACACCTCAAATAAGCCTCCAAAGTCTGATTAGTTCGCTCCGTCTGTCCATTAGTCTGAGGATGGAAAGCAGACGAAAACGACAAGTCAATGCCCATCCTACTACAAAAGGATCGCCAGAATCTGGAAACGAACTGGGATCCTCTGTCTGACACAATATTCTCAGGGATGCCGTGCAAACGAACCACATTCTGGAAAAACACAGGAACCAGATCGGAAGAGGAAGGCAGCTTAGGCAAAGGAACCAAATGGACCATCTTGGAGAAGCGATCACATATCACCCAGATAACAGACATGCCCTGAGACACCGGAAGATCAGAAATGAAATCCATAGAGATATGTGTCCAAGGTCTCTTAGGGACAGGCAAGGGCAAGAGCAACCCGCTGGCACGAGAACAGCAAGGCTTAGCTCGAGCACAAGTCCCACAGGACTGTACAAATGACCGCACATCCCTAGACAAGGAAGGCCACCAAAAGGATCTGGCCACCAGATCTCTGGTGCCAAAAATTCCTGGGTGACCTGCCAACACCGAGGAATGAACCTCGGAAATGACTCTGCTGGTCCACTTATCAGGCACAAACAGTCTGTCAGGTGGACAAGAATCAGGCCTATCAGCCTGAAATCTCTGCAACACACGTCGCAGATCTGGAGAAATAGCTGACAAGATAATACCATCCTTAAGAATACCAACAGGTTCAGCGACTCCAGGAGCATCAGGCACAAAGCTCCTGGAAAGAGCATCGGCCTTCACATTCTTCGAACCCGGTAAATACGAGACAACAAAGTCAAAACGGGAGAAAAACAATGACCAGCGGGCCTGTCTAGGATTCAGGCGTTTAGCAGACTCAAGATACATCAGATTTTTGTGATCAGTCAAGACCACCACACGATGCTTAGCACCCTCGAGCCAATGACGCCACTCCTCAAATGCCCATTTCATGGCCAACAACTCCCGATTGCCCACATCATAATTTTGCTCCGCAGGCGAAAACTTCCTAGAGAAAAAGGCGCAAGGTCTCATAACAGAGCAACCAGGCCCTCTCTGCGACAAAACGGCCCCTGCTCCAATCTCTGAAGCATCCACCTCAACTTGAAAGGGAAGCGAGACATCAGGCTGGCACAAAACAGGCGCCGAAGTAAACCGACGTTTCAACTCCTGGAAAGCCTCCACGGCAGCAGGAGCCCAATTAACCACATCGGAGCCCTTCTTGGTCATATCAGTCAAAGGTTTCACAATGCTAGAAAAGTTAGCGATAAAACGACGGTAGAAGTTAGCGAAACCCAAGAACTTCTGAAGACTCTTAACTGACGAGGGCTGAGTCCAATCAAGAATAGCTCGGACCTTGACTGGGTCCATCTCCACAGCAGAAGGGGAAAAAATGAACCCCAAAAAGGGAACCTTCTGTACACCAAAAAGACACTTTGAGCCCTTGACAAACAAAGAATTTTCACGCAAAATTTTAAAGACCATCCTGACCTGCTCCACATGCGAGTCCCAATTATCAGAAAAAACCAGAATATCATCCAGATAAACGATCAAAAATTTATCCAGATAGTTCTGGAAAATGTCATGCATAAAGGACTGAAAAACTGAAGGGGCATTAGAGAGCCCAAAAGGCATCACCAAGTACTCAAAATGACCTTCGGGCGTATTGAATGCGGTTTTCCATTCATCCCCTTGCTTAATGCGCACAAGGTTGTACGCACCACGAAGGTCTATCTTGGTAAACCACTTGGCACCTTTAATCCGGGCAAACAAGTCAGACAACAGCGGCAAAGGATACTGAAATTTGACAGTGATCTTATTTAAAAGCCGATAGTCAATACAAGGCCTCAAAGATCCGTCCTTTTTAGCCACAAAAAAGAATCCCGCACCAAGAGGGGAAGAAGACGGACGGATGTGTCCTTTCTCCAGAGACTCCTTGATATATGAACGCATAGCGGTATGTTCAGGTATCGACAGATTAAACAGTCTTCCCTTAGGAAAATTACTGCCTGGAATCAAATCTATTGCACAGTCACAGTCCCTATGAGGAGGCAATGCACTGGACCTGGACTCGCTAAAGACATCCTGATAATCAGACAAGTACTCCGGAACTTCCGAAGGCGTAGAAGAAGCAATAGACACAGGCAGGGAATCCTCATGAATACCACGACAGCCCCAACTAGACACTGACATAGCCTTCCAGTCAAGGACTGGATTATGGGTCTGTAACCATGGCAGCCCCAAAACAACCAAATCATGCATTTTATGTAGAACGAGAAAACGTATCACCTCGCGGTGTTCAGGAGTCATGCACATGGTAACCTGTGTCCAATACTGCGGCTTATTTTCTGCCAATGGCGTAGCATCAATACCCCTAAGAGGGATAGGATTTTCTAATGGTTCAAGAATAAAACCACAGCGCTTAGCAAATGAGAGATCCATAAGACTCAGGGCAGCACCTGAATCTACAAACGCCATGACAGGATAAGATGACAGTGAGCAAATCAAAGTTACAGACAGAATAAACTTAGGATGCAAATTACCAACGGTGACAGGACTAACAACCTTAGATATACGTTTAGAGCATGCTGAGATAACATGTGTAGAATCACCACAGTAGTAGCACAAGCCATTCCGGCGTCTATGAATTTTCCTCTCATTTCTAGTCAGGATTCTATCACATTGCATCAAATCAGGTGTCCGTTCAGACAACACCATGAGGGAATTTGCGGTTTTTCTATCACATTGCATCACATCAGGTGTCTGTTCAGACAACAACATGAGGGAATTTGCGGTTTTGCGCTCCCGCAACCGCCGGTCAATTTGAATAGCCAGGGACATGGTATCATTCAGACCTGTGGGAATGGGAAAACCCACCATAACATTCTTAATGGCCTCAGAAAGGCCATTTCTAAAATTAGCGGCCAGTGCACACTCGTTCCAATGTGTCAGCACGGACCATTTCCGAAATTTTTGGCAATACACCTCAGCCTCGTCCTGGCCCTGAGACATAGCCAGCAAGGCTTTCTCTGCCTGAATCTCAAGATTGGGTTCCTCATAAAGTAAACCGAGCGCCAGAAAAAACGCATCAATATCAGCCAATGCCGGATCTCCTGGCTCCAACGAAAAAGCCCAATCCTGAGGGTCACCCCGTAAGAATGAAATAACAATTTTTACTTGTTGAGCAGAGTCTCCAGACGAACAAGGTTTCAGGGACAAAAATAATTTACAATTATTCCTGAAATTCCTAAACTTAAATCGGTCTCCTGAAAACAGTTCAGGAATCGGAATCTTGGGTTCAGACCTAGGATTTCTGGTAACATAATCTTGTATACCCTGCACACGAGCGGCAAGCTGGTCCACACTTGTAATCAAGGTCTGGACATTCATGTCTGCAGCAAGCTTAAGCCACTCTGAGGTAAAGGGGAAAAGAAAAAAAAAAATGAGAGAGGGAAAAAAAAAAACTCAAAATTTTCCTTCTTATAATCCCACTTCTGCAATGCATTAAACATTTAATACTGGCCTGGCATACTGTTATGACCCCAGTGGACAGGGTCTCAGAGGAACGTGTAAGTCTGCAAGATACAAAAATCCAGCTCATTGGGCTGTGGTAACTGGGTTGACCAAATAGCTACACCTAACGCCAACACTAGAAGTAGCCGGGGATCATGCCTACGGTGATCGCTAGATGACACGTGCCAGCCGGAGAATCTAACTACCCCTAGGAGAAGAAAACAAAGACCTCTCTTGCCTCCAGAGAAAGGGACCCCAAAGCAAGATACAAGCCCCCCACAAATAATAACGGTGAGGTAAGAGGAAATGACAAACACAGAAATGAACTAGGTTCAGCAAAGAGAGGCCAGCTTACTAATAGCAGAATATAGCAAGATAACTTATCTGGTCAACAAAAACCCTATAAAAATCCACGCTGGAGATTCAAGAACCCCCGAACCGTCTAACGGTCCGGGGGGAGAACACCAGCCCCCTAGAGCTTCCAGCAAAGGTCAGGATACGGATAGGAACAAGCTGGACAAAAATACCAAACAAAACAAAAGCAAAAAGCAAAGAAGCAGACTTAGCTTGGAAAACAGGAACCAGGATCAGAGGACAAGAGCACAACAGATTAGCTCTGATTTCAACGATGCCAGGCATTGAACTGAAGGTCCAGGGAGCTTATATAGCAACGCCCCTGAACTAACGGCCCAGGTAAGGATATAGAAAAAGACAGACGCTCCAGAGTCAAATCACTAATGACCACTAGAGGGAGCAAAAAGCAAAATCACAACAGTATTGCCCGTGGCTGAATTTGCGTTCAATGGTCGTGTGAGCCAGTCTACTGGGAAATCTCCCTTTCAGGTCAACTATGGGTTTATCCCACATTTTGGGGAATTTTCCCGCATGGATTCAGGTTGCCCTGGAACCGAATGCGTGGTACAATGTTTGAAAACTCTTTGGAGGGAGGTTCAGAAGAACATCTCTAAGGCCCAGAAGAGTTACAAATGGCTTGCAGACAGGAAGAGGAGGTCAGGTCTGGCGTTTGAAGTGGGGGAGGAGGTGTGGCTATCCACCCACAATATTAAGCTTAAGATAACCTCTATGGGTCCCAAGTTTATTGGCCCATACAAAATTGTGGAGGTTGTTAATCTGGTGGCCTACAGGCTACGTCTGCCCTCCTCTTTTAAAATTTCTGATGTCTTCCACAGGTCCCTGTAAAAGCCAGTGGAGACAATGAGAGAGGATTCCTTGTCAAATGCTCTGCCAGTATTGGTAGAGGGGCAGTTGAAGTACGAGGTAGGGTGCATCATTGACTCCCGATGGGTGCGCCGGAAGCTCCAGTATCTTATACACTGGAAAGGGTTTTCTCTTGAGGATCGGTCATGGGTCCCAGCCAGTTCGGTGGGAAGGTGCGGGCCTTCCATGCCAGATAAAACGCCAGAAAAACAGGCAAAGGTGCTTACCTGTCTAGTAGTGTTGAGCATTCCGATACCGCAAGTATCGGGTATCGGCCGATATTTGCTGTATCGGAATTCCGATACCGAGATTCGATACTTTTGTGGTATCGGGTATCGGTATCGAAACAACATTAATGTGTAAAATAAAGAATTAAAATAAAAAATATTGCTATACTCACCTCTCCGACGCAGCCTGGACCTCACCGAGGGAACCGGCAGCGTTCTTTGCTTAAAATGCGCGCGTTTACTTCCTTCCGTGACGTCACGGCTTGTGATTGGTCGCGTGCTGCCCATGTGGCCGCGACGCGACCAATCACAGCAAGCCGTGACGTAATTTTCAGGTCCTTCTAGGCATTCAGTATTTTAAAATTACGTTCCGGCTTTGTGATTGGTCGCGTCGCGGTCACATGGGCGACGCGACCAATCACAAGCCGTTACGTCACGGGAGGCAGGACACGTGCGCATTTTAAAATGCGCGCGTGTCCTGCCTCCCGTGACGTCACGGCTTGTGATTGGTCGCGTCGCCCATGTGACCGCGACGCGACCAATCACAAAGCCGGAACGTAATTTTAAAATACTGAATGCCTAGAAGGACCTAAAATTACGTCACGGCTTGCTGTGATTGGTCGCGTCACGGCCACATGGGCGGCACGCGACCAATCACAAGCCGTGACGTCACGGAAGGAAGGAAAAGCGCGCATTTTAAGCAAAGAACGCTGCCGGTTCCCTCGGTTGAGGTCCAGGCTGCGTCGGAGAGGTGAGTATAGCAATATTTTTTATTTTGATTCTTTACTTTACACATTAATATGGTTCCCAGGGCCTGAAGGAGAGTTTCCTCTCCTTCAGACCCTGGGAACCATCAGGGATACCGTCCGATACTTGAGTCCCATTGACTTGTATTGGTATCGGGTATCGGTATCGGATTAGATCCGATACTTTGCCGGTATCGGCCGATACTTTCCGATACCGATACTTTCAAGTATCGGACGGTATCGCTCAACACTACTGTCTAGGCCTTGAATCAAATGCTCTATCATGGTGCTGCGGGCCCAAGTAAAGATGGCAACTATACACGTGCAGTAATACCAATGAGATAGCCAGCCTACAATCAGGGATTGGACGTTTGGCACACAGGGTGCAAACAAATAATCTGCAGCAGTGTTCACACAGAGAATGCAAAGCATCTGGATCATAGCCTATTAGTAATTCCCTGTGGCGGGCTGCCCAGTGCTAACTGTAATGCATCCTGAAGCCACAGTCCACAAAGCCATCTGGGCCCAACTGCACCCTGAAAAATAAATAAAGTGCACAAAAACATATCAAAATATGTAAGGTATTAGTTAATATTATGGCCACAATACGTAACCTGGCAACCCACGTCAAAGGTCCTCACACTTGCCAGTCCTACTCTAACAGCAAAAACCACAAAAAGAGGAAAAAACCCTCTAATATTCTAGAAAAAACACTAGAAAAACAGGCGAAGGTGCTTACCTGTCTAGGCCTTGAATCAAATGCACTATCATGGTGCAAAGGACCCAAGTAAAGATGGCAACTATACAGATGCGGTAATACCAATGAGACAGCCAGCCTACAGTCAGGGATTGGCCATTTGGCACATCAGTGCAATCAAATAATCTGCAGCAGTGCTCACACAGAGAATGCAAAGCATCTGGATCATAGCGGCCCCTGCCACTGTGGGCTATTCCCAAACATTAACTGTATCATAACTTTCCCTGTCTCTTCCAGCTACCTGTGGCTGGGCAGACTAAAGTTTCATACAAACAATGTAAAACATGTCTATACACTAAGCCAATTGCATTCTGTTTTATGTCCTAAATCTTAATGTATAACTTACCCTATGCTTATCCTACACTACCACATCCTATACTGTACATTACTTACATTACTATTCACATTACTTAGGTAAACATCTTACACTTCACATGGAAATACATACAGAAGACGCAGGACATTATTAAGATTACACATCACATTACACACAGCATTGACGTCTTTAAGGTGAAGCAGGGCAATATGTCAATCTCCTTACAGCATCATGAACTCACAGATGTACTGCTCTGTACTATAAAAGAAGATGTCACCATTATCCATGCCCTTGGTACTTGTGCATTTTTCCAACATGACAATGATCCAAAATACACATCTGTTGTATTCCTGACGACGTACAGGGTGAAAGTGATTCAGTGGCCGAGAGTCTTCTGCTTTGAACCCCATCCAACATCTATGGGGAATTCTGAGGAGATAAGTTGTCATCACTCTCCATCCAGCATCCAGGCTCTAAAACAGGTCGTTCTTGAAGGACAGAAAAAAAAGATGTTGCAGTATGTTGCCATCTTGCGCATTCCATGCCTAGAAGACTTGGTGTTGTCCTTAAAAATCACAGAGGTCATACAAAATACTAGATGTAGTAGTTTTTGATCTGGGGTGAATATCTTTGCATCAACTAATTTGAGTAAAACTGAAGATTTTGTCATTAAAGTTATATTATTAACCTATCATGGGTTAAAAAAATGTTTTATAAAAGTTTTGTCAACATTTTTGAAATTCTTCTTGTGTTTAGTGAGCTATTGATTAAAATCGTACTTTTCAAAGGGGGTCTACTCATTTATGCTGAACACTGTATATACACAAACATTATTGATATGGAGCCAGATCCATTATTCCTTCACTTGCCTGCTACCGAGTGCATGGTTTAGTGATTTTTCTTCTGCCTCATGAAGTGGCAGTATTCATTACAGACAAGTCATAATAAACAGAATTTAGGCTTAGGTCTAATTGTAGGTGAAGAGTAGTGTTGAGCATTCCGATACTGCAAATATCGGGTATCGGCCAATATTTGCTGTATCGGAATTCCGATACCGAGTTCCGATATTTTTGCGATATCGGAATCGGAAGTGTGCGGTGCGTATGGTTCCCAGGGTCTGGAGGAGAGGAGACTCTCCTTCAGGCCCTGGGATCCATATTCATGTAAAAAATAAATAATAAAAATAAAAAATATGAATATACTCACCCGTCCGGCGGACCCTGGACCTTAGCGGTGTAACCGGCAGCCTCCGTTCCTAAGAATGCAGGGAGTGAAGGACCTTCCATGACGTCGCGGCTTGTGATTGGTCGCATGAGCGGTCACGCGACCAATCACAAGCCGCAACATCATCGAAGGTCCTAAACCCCCTCATTCTTAGGAACGGAGGTAGACGCTTGGACCGGTGAGAGCCGGGGCCGCCGGAGGGGTGAGTATATCAATATTTTTTTTTTTTATTCTTTATTTTATACATGAATATGGATCCCAGGGCCTGTAGGAGAGTTTCCTCTCCTTCAGACCCTGGGAATCATTCCGATATTTTGTGTCCCATTGATATGCATTGGTATCGGGTATCGGTATCGGCGATATCCGATATTTTTTGGATATCGGCCGATCCAATCCGATACCGATACCTTTGCATATCGGAAGGTATCGCTCAACACTAGTGAAGAGATGTAGACTTTTTTTCTGATCTAGTGAATGCGTCTTATTTCTTTTTGTCATGAATAATTCAACATTTTATTACAAAGAACTGACATTCTACAAAGACAAATAACTTAATATTTCTAAATAAATATTAATATTTCTAAAATAAAAGCACAAATAGAGTGAGTAGGAGATGCATGGAGTTGCAAGCTATGAATGAGAACATTGAAGTGGTAGACGTCTAATAATTATAATATTTATTTATAAAATGTAGATTAGTTTGGGAAAGCAATATTATCAATTATTTTGTTATTTACTATTTATTTCAATATTTTAATTTATTAATTTACTAGAAGTTCCTTTCTACTCTATGTAATAACTAAATTCTCCTTTCATCGACGGTAGGAGATGAAGAAACAGTGTATAGTGTATACCCATCTAGGCACATTAGCTGAAGAAGAAGACGACGATCTGCAGAAATCTTGCTGAATGTAAGGGGAATGAGAAATAAGTAGCCACCTTGACCTTCCAAAACATGAATGCCATTAGTTGGGTAGCAGCAATTTCAGTTAAGTGTTCAGTGGCAATTCCGGTTCTTATGGAATCAAAGAGAACACGTAGACTTTGCAATCAGTTCGAAAGGAATTGTGAAGTGAGGGGTCATCTTTGAAGCTCCCAAGGTTGTCTTGGTATTCGTACTTGGTACTTGTGATAACTTCACGTTTCAACATCTAGGACGGTTATCATAGAATTAAACAGCGTTGATGGTAAGTCAGTAGATTCGGGTTACTGAGAACTTGCCAACGAGAAGTGAACATTCTGCTATTGTTAGAGGTTTCTACGAGAGGAAGCTTCTGATGTGATATATGGGGATGTTGGCAGAAGATTGGTAGATAATTTCCTTTTTTTTTCATTATTGTGGTCATATTTTTGGATGAAATGACCCCTTGACCATTTCTGTAACTTTACTCTTTAAGTTGGTGTTTGTGAATACTATTAAAGAAAAGTCCAATAAAATGTAAGATATTTGTACAATAGTCACAATCCCGGTGTATCTAAATAACTATGTTAGATTTTTATACTATGTACCCAATACACATATAAGCAGAGAACATGCCAGATTGAAAATGTATGATGCTGTTATGAAAGATTGATGTTCTGACACTTTCGGCTCATACGATCTTTCATATTCGTGCATAATGCATATCCCTAAAGTATCCTGATATATATTGCGGCTGTTTTTCAAAGTCATCCATCTACAGCATCTAAACACCTATAAAATAAATGTAAGATAGGTATCATCTAACGCATGTAACACAGTATCAATATTAAAATATAAACATAGTATCAATATTAAAATATAGACTAATTGACTTTTTATCAGTGCTGGAGAAAAGGACATGGACCGCATATCCAAGAACCATAAGCTGATCTTTGCGTCTAGACAAAAGTTTACAAAACTGAAGATGAGGTTCTTAGTCCAACATTCTGATCACACTGTATGAAGGCCAGTGCCACGTCAGGAGGAACCTCTCAGTGGGTCCCTAACTTTTTTAGCCTTAATGTTGTGGCGCAATGCGTCAGCGCTGCAGCAACAATGCACCAGCAGGCCTCAGTCCCGATGACTGCAGACCACACCGACCCATATTGACATCTGAACGAGGCCTTAACTACTGAGCCCCCTTACTTCTTGTGCTGCCCTGAATTGGCATCATAAGCACCAAACAAAAGCATTAGGTGAGGGTGAGGTGTGGTAACTTAGGGGTGCTATCAAAGAAGTCCAATATGTTGAAATGGCCTAAGAACTGGAAGATAATTTTTTTCAAAGACTTATCATGGAGCACAAATGCACATAAAGAAATATTGCTATAATGCACAGTTATGTGTCACAATAAAACACTGAAAAGTTTATCTGCCCATCTTGCAAGCTATTCCAATTGTCTGAAAAATGTTTTTTTATATATCCCAACTACCCTGGTCCAATGCTGAGTCTGTTTTGCTGCCCCAGGTTTCTGTTAGTGTCAGCGGCACCAATGTCATATTGGTGGAAAACCCATTTATACTCATAGCTAGTGTTGAGCGATACCGTCCGATACTTGAAAGTATCGGTATCGGAAAGTATCGGCCGATACCGGCAAAGTATCGGATCCAATCCGATACCGATACCCGATACCAATACAAGTCAATGGGACTCAAGTATCGGACGGTATCCCTGATGGTTCCCAGGGTTTGAAGGAGAGGAAACTCTCCTTCAGGCCCTGGGAACCATATTAATGTGTAAAATAAAGAATTAAAATAAAAAATATTGCTATACTCACCTCTCCGACGCAGCCTGGACCTCACCGAGGGAACCGGCAGCGTTGTTTGCTTAAAATGCGCGCTTTTCCTTCCTTCCGTGACGTCACGGCTTCTGATTGGTCGCGTGCCGCCCATGTGGCCGCGACGCGACCAATCACAGCAAGCCGTGACGTAATTTTCAGGTCCTTCTAGGCATTCAGTATTTTAAAATTACGTTCCGGCTTTGTGATTGGTCGCGTCGCGGTCACATGGGCGACGCGACCAATCACAAGCCGTGACGTCACGGGAGGCAGGAGACGCGCGCATTTTAAAATGCGCGCGTGTCCAGCCTCCCGTGACGTCACGGCTTGTGATTGGTCGCGTCGCCCATGTGGCCGCGACGCAATCAATCACAGCAAGCCGTGACGTAATTTCAGGTCCTTCAGGATTTTAAAATTACGTTCCGGCGTTGTGATTGGTCGCGTCGCGGTCACATGGGCGACGCGACCAATCACAAGCCGTGATGTCACGGGAGGCTGGACACGCGCGCATTTTAAAATGCGCGCGTGTCCTGCCTCCCGTGACGTAACGGCTTGTGATTGGTCGCGTCGCCCATGTGACCGCGACGCGACCAATCACAAAGCCGGAACGTAATTTTAAAATACTGAATGCCTAGAAGGACCTGAAAATTACGTCACGGCTTGCTGTGATTGGTCGCGTCGCGGCCACATGGGTGGCACGCGACCAATCAGAAGCCGTGACGTCACGGAAGGAAGGAAAAGCGCGCATTTTAAGCAAACAACGCTGCCGGTTCCCTCGGTGAGGTCCAGGCTGCGTCGGAGAGGTGAGTATAGCAATATTTTTTATTTTAATTTTTTATTTTACACATTAATGTTGTTTCGATACTGATACCCGATACCACAAAAGTATCGGATCTCGGTATCGGAATTCCGATACAGCAAATATCGGCCGATACCCGATACTTGCGGTATCGGAATGCTCAACACTACTCATAGCATAAGCTTCATATTTTACATAAGTACAGCAGTCCTCAATACTCTATACCAATGGTGGACAATTAAGGTTCCTGTGGGCCACATGAGAGACTGTGACTGTTGTGGAGGCCGAACCCATAGGCTGAAATTACTACTGCTCTATATTAATATATTAATTAGAATTATTTAAATTAATACTAAAAGTATCACTTATTATTGAGCAGAATTAATTATGCTGAAATCCCCCTATATACTGTAGGGGCCCACATACAGCCCACTATATACCGTATGAGCCTATGCACAGCCCTCTAATGTAGTATGAGCCCTCACATAGCCCCTATATACTGTATAAGCCCCCACATAGCCTCCTATATAAAATATGAGCCCCAACAAAGCTCCCTATATACAGTTTGAACCCCCACATAGCCTCACTATACACAATATGAGCCCTCACATAGCATCCTATATACAGTATAAGCCCCACATAGCTACCTATATACAGTATCAGCCTCCACATAGCCTTCTACATTCAGTATGAGCCCCTACATAGCCTCACATATACAAAGTGAGCCCCAAATAACCTCCATATAAACAGTGTGAGCCTCATATAGCCTCCTATTTACAATATGAGCCCCGCATAGCCTCCTATATACAGTATGAGACCCGACATAGACTCCTATATGCAGCGTGAGCCCCACATAACATCCATATATACAGTGAGAGTCCCACATAGCCTCCTATATACAGTTTGAGCCCCACATAGCCTCATTTATACAGTATGAGTCCTGACATAGCCTCCTTTATACAGTATGAGCCCCCACATAGGCACTTACATACAGTGTGAGCCATTCTTTCTATTCATTTTTATGTATATGCGAAATAAATTAATTGAATTATATTCAGAGACTATATAAAAGACAGTCAGAATAAAATGTCTGCATTTAATGTGACCTGTATAGAATCACATCAATGTCACAGTTAATGTCTTTGATAAGTCAGAGGTGCTGATTCACTGTTTTTCCATGCAGGGTTACCAGGCCGGTTATAACTAGTATCTTTGTATGTCATTTCTAGACCTGTGTGTCTTCTGATGTCTACAGGCAATCACTCCGTAGAGCTTTGATTGAAACTGGAAGTGGCATGTCCGCGTGAATGTGTGCTTGTAGCTGTGCAAGAAAATGACACAGGTTCACCTGGCAGTGCTGCTTTTGGGAAACAAAAAAATATCTATATAAATATATATTTTTTCATTTGAAATACTTTGAGTATAGAAAGTTTAATATATATTCTGTGTAAAAATAAAGTTTATTCAGTGTATATAAAAAAAAATCAACATGATATTATTAATATAACTAAATTACATTTCTTACGAAACAAGATAATCTTAGTGGACACATCTTCCAAGAGTGATATACAGGTCCTTCTCAAAAAATTAGCATATAGTGTTAAATTTCATTATTTACCATAATGTAATGATTACAATTAAACTTTCATATATTATAGATTCATTATCCACCAACTGAAATTTGTCAGGTCTTTTATTGTTTTAATACTGATGATTTTGGCATACAACTCCTGATAACCCAAAAAACCTGTCTCAATAAATTAGCATATTTCACCCGTCCAATCAAATAAAAGTGTTTTTTAATAACAAACAAAAAAACCATCAAATAATAATGTTCAGTTATGCACTCAATACTTGGTCGGGAATCCTTTGGCAGAAATGACTGCTTCAATGCGGCGTGGCATGGAGGCAATCAGCCTGTGACACTGCTGAGATGTTATGGAGGCCCAGGATGCTTCAATAGCGGCCTTAAGCTCATCCAGAGTGTTGGGTCTTGCGTCTCTCAACTTTCTCTTCACAATATCCCACAGATTCTCTATGGGGTTCAGGTCAGGAGAGTTGGCAGGCCAATTGAGCACAGTAATACCATGGTCAGTAAACCATTTACCAGTGGTTTTGGCACTGTGAGCAGGTGCCAGGTCGTGCTGAAAAATGAAATCTTCATCTCCATAAAGCATTTCAGCCGATGGAAGCATGAAGTGCTCCAAAATCTCCTGATAGCTAGCTGCATTGACCCTGCCCTTGATGAAACACAGTGGACCAACACCAGCAGCTGACATGGCACCCCACACCATCACTGACTGTGGGTACTTGACACTGGACTTCAGGCATTTTGGCATTTCCTTCTCCCCAGTCTTCCTCCAGACTCTGGCACCTTGATTTCCGAATGACATGCAAAATTTGCTTTCATCAGAAAAAAGTACTTGGGACCACTTAGCAACAGTCCAGTGCTGGTTCAAAAGTGGCTTTACCTGGGGAATGCGGCACCTGTAGCCCATTTCCTGCCCACGCCTGTGCACGGTGGCTCTGGATGTTTCCACACCAGACTCAGTCCACTGCTTCCTCAGGTTCCCCAAGGTCTGGAATCGGTCCTTCTCCACAATCTTCCTCAGGGTCCGGTCACCTCTTCTCGTTGTACAGCGTTTTCTGCCACATTGTTTCCTTCCAACAGACTTACCATTGAGGTGCCTTGATACAGCACTCTGGGAACAGCCTATTTGTTGAGAAATTTATTTCTGGGTCTTACCCTCTTGCTTGAGGGTGTCAATGATGGCCTTCTTGACATCTGTCAGGTCGCTAGTCTTACCCATGATGGGGGTTTTGAGTAATGAACCAGGCAGGGAGTTTTTAAAAGCCTCAGGTATCTTTTGCATGTGTTTAGAGTTAATTAGTTGATTCAGAAGATTAGGGTAATAGGTCGTTTAGAGAACCTTTTCTTGATATGCTAATTTATTGAGACAGGTTTTTTGGGTTATCAGGAGTTGTATGCCAAAATCATCAGTATTAAAACAATAAAAGACCTGACAAATTTCAGTTGGTGGATAATGAATCTATAATATATGAAAGTTTAATTGTAATCATTACATTATGGTAAATAATGAAATTTAACACTATATGCTAATTTTTTGAGAAGGACCTGTAGCTCAGGGCTTCATCTCTTATAAAGTGAAGGCACATCCTTAGAGCATGTCATCACTTACTGATCGATGGGATTGCTAATAGACAAAATAAAGGCACCATGGCACCAGGACCAAAGCAAGTGCTTTAAAAGTGTTGTCCTACGAAAAAAAGTATATTTTAATCAATAGATCTTGGAATAATAACAAGGTCCAGAACTGGATTGTCACGGGGAGACAAGGTGGGCAAGAGCTAATAACTCGGGGCCCTGCAATTTCCCTCAGACTAGGGAAATCCTGACTGACTCTCTACCTAGAGTTTACACTGATGGTGTGCATGTCTAGGCCTCGACCCTCGCCCTGTCTCCTGTTTCAACCCTAGGCTGAAACCACCGCCCACCACCCAGTGAAAAGATCATACACCAATACCCACAGTTAGAACAGACAAGGATAACGGAAAATATACACCACGCCACAGTCACTCAGGAATACACTATAAATGCGCAGGGCAAAATAAATACAAATATAGGAAGGAGTAAATAATACAAAGGGAAATACACCACCAGTAGTGTTGAGCGATACCGTCCGATACTTGAAAGTATCGGTATCGGAAAGTATCGGCCGATACCGGCAAAGTATCGGATCTAATCCGATACCGATACCCGATACCAATACAAGTCAATGGGACTCAAGTATCGGACGGTATCCCTGATGGTTCCCAGGGTCTGAAGGAGAGGAAACTCTCCTTCAGGCCCTGGGAACCATATTAATGTGTAAAATAAAGAATTAAAATAAAAAATCTTGCTATACTCACCTCTCCGACGCAGCCTGGACCTCACCGAGGGAACCGTCAGCGTTCTTTGCTTAAAATGCGCGCTTTTCCTTCCTTCCGTGATGTCACGGCTTGTGATTGGTCGCGTGCCGCCCATGTGGCCGCGACGCGACCAATCACAGCAAGCCGTGACGTAATTTTCAGGTCCTTCTAGGCATTCAGTATTTTAAAATTACGTTCCGGCTTTGTGATTGGTCGCGTCGCGGTCACATGGGCGACGCGACCAATCACAAGCCGTGACGTCACGGGAGGCAGGAAACGCGCGCATTTTTAAAATTACGTCACGGCTTGTGATTGGTTGCGTGCCGCCCATGTGACCGCGACGCGACCAATCACAGCAAGCCGTGACGTAATTTCAGGTCCTGAATGCCTATTTCTGCATTCAGGACCTGAAATTACGTCACGGCTTGCTGTGATTGGTCGCGTCGCGGTCACATGGGCGGCACGCAACCAATCACAAGCCGCGACGTAATTTAAAAAATGCGCGCGTTTCCTGCCTCCCGTGACGTCACGGCTTGTGATTGGTCGCGTCGCCCATGTGACCGCGACGCGACCAATCACAAAGCCGGAACGTAATTTTAAAATACTGAATGCCTAGAAGGACCTGAAAATTACGTCACGGCTTGCTGTGATTGGTCGCGTCGCGGCCACATGGGCGGCACGCGACCAATCACAAGCCGTGATGTCACGGAAGGAAGGAAAAGCGCGCATTTTAAGCAAAGAACGCTGCCGGTTCCCTCGGTGAGGTCCAGGCTGCGTCGGAGAGGTGAGTATAGCAATATTTTTTATTTTAATTCTTTATTTTACACATTAATGTTGTTTCGATACAGATACCCGATACCACAAAAGTATCGGATCTCGGTATCGGAATTCCGATACCCGCAAGTATCGGCCGATACCCGATACTTGCGGTATCGGAATGCTCAACACTAACCACCAGTAATGATACTCCAACTTCTAGCTCACCACTCCAGACCGAGATAACAACGCACAAGACAGAAGCTATACTCAGCGACGCCCAATGTTCAGGAGAACTATTTAAAGGCAATGGGCATGGCCCAGCTTCCAATCCGAGCATCAGGTAAATTAACCCCGGACCAGCTAGATAAAATCTAGCCGACGCCAATGAGCACATAGTGGTCAAAAGCGGAATTACCGCTGTCTGTCGAACGACCTGGTCTGAACAGCGTCCGACATGACAGTACCCCGCCTTCTATGAGGGACCCCAGGGCCCTCACGGCTTATAGGACCCGGCTTGTCCGGATGGCAACGGTGAAAAAACCTGACCAGCCGATCCGCATGAATGTCCGAGGCTGGTACCCAGGACCTCTCCTCAGGCCCATAACCATGCCAGTGTACCAAGTACTGTAAAGTGCGGCACACTACACGAGAGTCAACCACCTTGGAGACTTCAAACTCCAAATTACCATCCACCAAGACTGGAGGTGGCATAGGCGCCGCGTCCACAGAACCCACCACCTTCTTTAAAAGAGACCTGTGGAACACGTTGTGTAACTTATACACCGTAGGAAGCTCCAATCGGTATGCTACTGGGTTAATGACGGCGGTGACCCTAAATGGACCAATAAACCGTGGACCCAATTTAAGGGATGGTATTTTGAGTCTTATGTTTTTTGTGGATAACCACACCCAGTCATCCACACTCAGGTCCGGACCTGGCACATGCCTACTGTCAGCCACACGTTTGTACCTAGCACCCACACTCAACAGGCGCTGTTTAACTCTCCTCCAGACTGATGACAATTGTGCTCCTAACTGGTCCTCCTCCGGAACGCCGGAAGAGCCCCCCTGACTCAAAGTACAAAATTGAGGATGTAGCCCGTACACACAAAAAAATGGAGACTCCCCAGACGACTCCTGGCGGTGATTATTGATGGCAAACTCAGCCAAAGGAAGGAACGTAGACCACTCCTCCTGGTTATCAGAGATAAAGCAGCGTAAGTATAGTTCCAAATTTTTGTTCATACGCTCAGTCTGACCATTTGACTGAGGATGAAACGCCGAAGAATGAGACAACTTGATCCCCAGCCGTGAGCAAAATGCTTTCCAAAATTTTGCCACAAACTGTGTACCCCTATCAGACACGATGTCAGATGGAACCCCATGAAGTCTGTCCACCTCCTGCACGAATACCTGAGCCAGAGTCTTAGCGTTAGGCAACGAAGGCAAAGACACAAAGTGTGACATTTTTGAAAACCGATCAACAATCACCAAGATGACCATGTTCCCAGCTGAGGAGGGCAAATCAGTGATGAAATCCATGGAGATTTCCGCCCATGGCTTACTAGGTACCTCAAGAGGAAGTAGTGTGCCAACAGGACGGGAGCGGGGCGTCTTAGCCCTAGCGCACGTGGTGCAAGCTGACACGTATGAGACCACGTCCTGTCAGATCTTGGGGCACCAAAACCGACGTGACACCAACTCCAAGGTACCTCTAACCCCTGGGTGGCCAGCCAGGACAGCATCATGATGCTCCGCCAAAACCTTTAGGCGGAGATGAAGCGGTACAAAAGATTTGTTGATGGGAAGCTCAGATGGTACCTCCTCCTGAGCCTCGGCAATCTCAGCCTCAACCTCGATAGTGAGAGCCGAAACCACAACACCCTTTTGGAGGATGGGTACTAGATCCTCCCGAGGTTCTTCCCCCAGAAAACACCTGGATAGAGCATCCGCCTTAGTGTTTTTACACCCCGGTCTGTAAGTGACAACAAAATTGAACCGCGTGAAAAACAATGCCCAGCGAGCCTGCCTGGGGGACAGACGCTTGGCTGACTCCAAATACAGCAGATTCTTATGATCAGTAATAACAGTAACCTGATGTACCGACCCCTCCAAGAAGTGTCGCCATTCCTCAAAGGCCAACTTAATTGCCAAAAACTCCCTGTTGCCGATATCGTAGTTACGTTCGGCGGACGACAGTTTCTTGGAGAAATAGGCGCATGGACGCAAATCACTCAAAGATGAGCCTTGTGACAGCACCGCCCCCACACCAACCTCAGACGCATCGACCTCCACAACAAAAGGCTTCGACACGTCTGGCTGCACAAGAATGGGGGCTGAAACAAAACTGTTCTTAAGAAATTCAAATGCGCGCACAGCAGCCTCAGGCCAAACGGAGAAATTGGTACCCTTTTTCGTCATGTCAGTTAGCGGTTTAGCAATGATGGAAAAATCCTTGATAAATTTCCTATAGTAGTTAGAAAACCCAAGGAACCGCTGAAGTGCTTTCAGGTTATCAGGCCGTTCCCAATGTAGCACCGCTTGCACCTTAGCGGCGTCCATTTTAAAACCAGAAGCAGACACAATATAACCCAAGAAAGGCAACTCTTCAACAGAAAATACACATTTCTCAAGTTTAGCATACAGCTTATTCTCTCTGAGAAGCTGTAACACCTGCCTGGCATGATCTAAATGAGTATCACGGTCGCAAGAATATATGAGAATGTCATCTAGGTACACGATAACGAATTTCCCCAAAACATGCGAAAACACATCATTAATGAAATGTTGGAACACTGCAGGTGCGTTAGTCAACCCAACAAAGGAGGCAATGTGGACAATTACAAAATACTAGTAAGTGCCATAGATTTACTTTCTGTACACAGTCAATATCATTTATTAATGTGAAACAGCCCGTTTAAGAAGCAAAAAAGGGACAAAGGAAGTTTGAGAAAAAAAGGGGAAAATAACAAAAGTTTATATTTTTGGTTTATCGCTTTCCACTCCCGCCATTCTCGCAGCCATAGCTTTATATATTCATATAGTTTTATGACCAGCTTATCTTTTTGCAGGACAATTTGTAAGTTCTAATGGCTGCACTTAATATTAGGTTCAAGTGGAAAGCAGAAAAAAAGCAAAATGGGGTGCAATTTGAAAAGAAAATTCAATTTTGTCACAGTTTTATGGCTTTTATTTTAATGCCGTTCCCCACGTGCTCTGAGGAACCTGTCAGCAGGATTGTGCTCCGTAAACTACACACAGTGTCAGGTCGGCGCCGTTATACTGATTACAATGAGACCTGGTGCTGAAATCCGTCTTTTGGTTGTTGTTTAATCTTTATTTTCAGTATTGAGTTAATGATATGCTTGTGCTTCGGGGCGGCCTGTGGGGTCTTCATGTGATGCTCTGATTAGCTATTCATAATGCAAAATGCTGACAGGTCACCGATCCCTCACTGACCCGCCCCCTAGTTTCCATAATGAATACAATCACATAGTGAATAAAAAAAATAAACGCTTTTGCAGGCAGATGCCAGCCTTGACCCCTGCACTGCAGCATAATCGCATGGTTACTGTGCACTTAATCCCTTTTGCAGATTTACTTGAGCAAAAATAAAATATCAATTTTGTCAGTGGCACTTGGGGCACCTGTGCAATAGCAGCTATCGGTTTGTATAGAGATCCGATAGCTGCAACTGCGCATGCGCCAGCGTCGCCATCTTACTAGAGAAGATTTTAAAAATCCTCATCAAATATGGCGCCACTCGCGCTTGCGCAGTAGCAGCTGTCGGGGATCGCCAAGGGATCAGTGACCTGTCAGCAGTCTGCATTATGAATACCTAATCAGAGCACCACATACATGAACCCTGTCTTAGGACTCGAGCATATCAGCACCACAAAACTGAGAATAAAGATTAAGAAACAACAAGATAGATTTCATCACCAGGTATCATTGTAATCAGTATGACGCCGTCGACCTGACACTGTGTGTCGGTTACTGTGCACAATCCTGCTGACAGGTTCCCTTTGACGTCCTTCTCCAGGTCAGTATGACTACAGCAGCACAACAATAAGTAGAGCTTTACTTGTGTTTACTAGAAAAAAACTAAACGTGGGAACATTTTTATTCTGCTTGTTTCATTGCCATATTCTAATATATTTTTTTTATATTTCCGGATCTGTGTGAGAGCTCATTTTTTGGTGTCACAGCCTTTACTTTTTAATTATATGATTATATAGTGTGTATCACTTTTTGAATAATTTGATTCGATATTTTCACAGATGTGACGTCACTAACCAAAAGGAGAATCAGCCATTTAGAGTTCTTTTCAATTATGCTGTTTGCCGTATGGAATAAAAAAATATATTGTAATACTGCAGGCAACTTCAGATGGTAGAACACTTGGTCCTTGAGCATAAGATCAAAAAGAAAATCTTTTCTGGCAGCTGTGGGGTGACCCTTCGCATTCGTCTATTGGGCTCTAAACCCCCCGGTCTGACACTGGGGAGACATGCTGCTGCATCATTGGTAGAGAATGAAAAACTCCTTGTAGCATTCGTGAGATAGAAGTCATGGGACAAGCCAAGTTAGAACAGAAATCAATGGAAGCACTAAACTGTTCTTGAAAAGAAGTAAAATGATTGTTTTCATCAGTACTTCAGAGAAGATGCCGATCATCGCAACTGCTTATGAAATAACAGAAAGGTAGATAGTGAATTCACTTAGCTTGACTACACAATTTTGGAAAAGTGCTTGAGAAATCATGGTTGGAGATATAATGGTACTGCAAAAACACTTGGACAAGTTGAATCAAGGTATAACTTACAGAGAGAAATGATGCTCCGCAGATCTGTGAGATGGCACTGAAGACATGCACATCCCCGGCGAAAAAAACCGGATCCGGCGGAAAAAAACGGATCTGGCGTAAAAAAAACGGATCCGGCACAAAAAAAAAACGGATCGGCGGGAAAAAAACGAATTTGGCAAAAAAAACGGATTGGCGAAAAAAAACGGATCCGGCGGAAAAAAACGGATTTGGCTTGTAAAAAAATGGATCCGGCGCAAAAAAACCCCGATCGGTGGGAACAAAACGGATTCGGCTAAAAAAAACCGGATCGGCGGAAAAAAACGGATCTGGCGGAAAAAAAACGGATCGGCGGAAAAACACGGATCCGGCGAATAAAAACGGATCTGGCGTGAAAAAAACGGATCCGGCGCAAAAACAAACCGATTGGTGGAAAAAAACAGATTTGGCAAAAAAACACGGATCGGCAGAAAAAAACGGATCCGGCGGAAAAACAAACCAATTGGCGGAAAAAAAACGGATCCGGCGGAAAAAAAAACGGATCTGGCAGAAAGATAAAACCAATCCGGCGGAAAAAAAAAGGATCCGGCAGACAAAAAACGGATCCTGCGCTCCATCCAGGTGTGGAAATCTTCAAAGTATTTATTTAAGCCATAGAAAACATAGCAGCGACGTTTCGACCATACACTGGTCTTTATCAAGCATACAATACAGCAAAATGGGCTGCCTTAAGTAGTGTGGATGCCACACAGTGCACCAATCACCACCCAGTACAGCCCACACCACATAAACAACAAATATATCATATAAAAATAGACATCAAATCTAGATAAATACATAATACAGTGAATCCATACAATCTCCCACAATAAAAACATCAAAATGCATAATAACATCAAAAATCCTTTACGAAATCCGTTTCCAGCTGATGTATCCACTTCCTGTGTCTTCGTCTCCATAGAGACCATCGACCAACCGGTGACCACATAGCAGCCTTGCAGTGTCCAATCCAGGATCATGGCGCCGAATATAGAAATAGCCTATCACCTCACCCAGTATAAAACCACCCCACCGTTGTATCCAATCCACAATGGCCTTCTACCACCAAACCGTAACCCCATCAGTTATGCCCATACATAGTTCCACCGGGTCACCATGATCATACCTCTGGAGCGCAGGCACCCGGAGCATCGGACGAGCACCCGTCACATGACCGCAGCAGCGGCACGCCCCCATAGCTCCGAGCGCAAGCGCCAACCCCAGGCCGCCCAAGCAGGCAACCAGGGAGACGCGCCAGCGCACGGAACATAGGGAACGCCCCACCGCACGCCCACGGCAAGGGCCCGCCCAATCTCACAGGACGCACGCGCCGCTATTAGATCGCTCCAGGGCACCTAGCTCATACAATCAGAGCTAGGAAAGTTATCGTGAAGCCACATGAGTGCGCCGTATCTCAGTGAGGGGACCAAGGACCCACCAAAGAGAGAACATTGCGCATAAATAGTCACCATGCAGTTCAATCATATCTTGCGCCCATAGCACATAGTTCATGTTGATACTTCCACACCAACAGACCCCATGTATAGAACATGTTCAAATATAGCATATCATCCTATAATACAGACAAAAGGGTGGGGGGGAGGGGGGGGAGGATGTCAAACTAACACATCAGGATCAGGAAAACATCCTAACAAACAGAATAAAAGAAAAAAAGGGGAGAAAACAACCAAAACCACAAAATAAAGGCACACTGTGACAGTCAAAAGGCAGGAAGGAGCCAAAGATAAATATCCATCTATCCATATAAATTCATTTATTATCAATGCATATAGCATGAGCTATATATTCAGCATTAGCAGAATCCATCCAGCCATTGGCTGCCCAAGAGTGCCCTATAATGAGATAAAAACAATGATCAACATTATGTACAATATCAATACCCATAAAAACAACAAACACTGATGATAGACCTGCACAGAGAGGTATATGACATATCAAGTACAGAACTGTAGATTAAAGTCCAGATTAAGACCCTTGGGTTGCAAAGACCCCAGCGTATAGATCCACCTCATCTCTTTGGTCCTGAGTATCTGTACTCTATCATTCATTTATACATTGGATGGTCTTGGAATGTCCAGGAAGGTTCCCTGGATGAGGAACGGGCGCCCCAGATAAGTGAGTGCTGTCAGCCCCCTTTTTGTATTTTCAAAAAACGGATCCTGCGTCTAGAGACTACAGCCGTCGGCCTTACCATTGCACCACAAGCTCAAGTGATCCCAGGTACTAATTTTAGCTAATTTTACTAATTTCCTGTATCAGAGTCAAGTATCAGACTCCGATATCAGACAGAGTATTTCTGATGTTATTTCTGATGTTTGACTTTGATTTGTGACCATGTCCTAAAATGAACACTGTAATCTGGACGTGTGGGAGAGGCCTTTTTTTTTACTGAAACATTGTTCATTAACCCCTTTCTGCCAGCTGACGGAATAGTACGTCAGCTGGCAGTGTCCCCCGCCTTGAGGTGGGCTCCGGCGGTGAGCCCACTTCAAAGCCGCAACGTCAGCTGTTTTCAATACAGTGAGAAAAAAAAATCAAAAGCCAAAATTATGTTTTTTTGGTCGCCGCGACATTGCATTTAAATGCCATAACGGGCGATCAAAAGAACGTATATGCACAAAAGTGGTATCATTAAAAACGTCAGCTCGGCACGCAAAAAATTAGCCCTCACCCGACCCGATATCTCAGAAAATATAGACGCTACGGGTATCGGAAAATGCCGCAGTTATTTAATTTCTTTTTAGCAAAGTTTGGAAATTTTTTTCACCACGTAGATAAAAAATAAACCTGTGTTTGGTGTCTATGAACTCTTAATCACCTGGAGAATCATAATGGTTGGTCAGTTTTATGCTGTGTGCACACGTTGCAGATTTGGGTGCAGAATTTTCTGCACAAAATCTGCATCTCCTTGCAGAAAACACAGTTGCGTGTTTGATGCATTTTTTTCACTGTTTTTGCGCGGTTTTGATGCTTTTTTTGTGCGGTTTTGATGCAGTTCTTGGTGCGGTTTTTGGTGCGTTTTTTGCGCTGTTTTGATTTAGTTTTTGCTACAGTATTTGGTGCGTTTTTTTGCGTGGTTTTGATTCAAATTTTGATGTTTTTTTATGCAGGTTTTGGTGAAGTTTTGATGCAGTTCTTGATGCAGTTTTTGCTGCGGTTTTGATGCAGTTTTTGGTGCAGTTTTGATGCAGTTTATGCTGCGGTTTCCATGCAGTTTTGATGCAGTTTTTGGTGCGGTTTTGAAGCGTTTTTAATGCAGTTTTTGGTGCGGTTTTGATGCAGTTTTTGGTGCGGCTTTGATGCAGTTTTTGGTGCGGTTTTGATGCATTTTTGATGCAGTTTTTGCTGCGGTTTTGGTGAAGTTTTGATGCAGTTTTGATTTTTTTTGGTGCATTTTTTTGCGTGTTTTTTGTGCGTTTTTGTATGCTTTTTTGAAAGCTAAATAAATATGTATTATTGAACAGAAAAAAAAGATTTGTGATGTCATTATGTCCAACCTCCTCTTTTACATTTGTCCAACCCACACTCAATTACACACAGACAGATGATAGATGAAATGGATAGGCAGATATACATAGATATATGAATAGATAGATGTATGCATCTATAGATTTATCTATATCTATAGATATATCTATTGATAGATGTATGGCTAGTGTAGGGTGCGTGTCCACTGTCTGGATTACATCCGAATTGGCTGCAGATTGGATGCTGCGTACTTGTAGTCTCATCGGACGATGCCTGCACACATACGGTGTTTCGGTGCGGCTTTTTCCGCAGCATGTGCACAAGAAGTCTGCGGCTCCCATAGACTTACATTGGTTGTGCACTACACTGCAGATTTGATGCAATTCTGTGCAGCAAAAAACCCTGCGGAACTGCAATCAAATCCGCAACGTGTGCACACAGCCTTAGCATTTAGTGAACCTAGCAAAAAAGCCAAGCAAAAAACAAGTGTGGGATTGCACTTTTTTTGCAATTTCATCGCACTTTGAATTTTTTTCACATTTTCTGTTACACGACATGGTAAAACCAATGGTGTCGTTCAAAAGTAGAACTTGTCCCGCAAAAGATAAGCCCTCACATGGCCATACTGACGGAAAAATTATGGCTCTGGAAAGAAGGGGAGCGAAAAACGAAAAAAGCTCCAGGGGTGAAGGGGTTTAGAAACATAGATATGGACATATCTATGGAAATAGACATAGATATATAGATACATATCTGTCTATCTATCCATCCATCCATCCATCCATCTATCTGTGTGTAATGGAGTGTGGGTTGGACAAATGTAAAAGAGGAGGTTGGACAGAAATGACATCACAAATCTTTTTGAAGAAAGAGGAGGGAGGGTTTGGGTGTGTTTTGGAGTGGGTGTGGTAGGTGCGGGCTTAGTGGCCAGTGCAATGCATCATGGAACTTGTAGTATTAGAGCACAATAACTCAGGAGAAAGGAAGTTGTCGATTAACCCCATGAGAGCTGGATCCAGCACTGAAGATGTGCTGCTACAGCATGATAAAAGGTAATATTGCTAAAATAAACACAGTGGATGTTTACAGTGGCACATAATAGCAAGATTTATGAAAAAAAAAATGTATTGTAGTGGACAACTTCTTTAATGACAATTTTTACAATTCTGAAATTCTGACCACTGTCACTTTTGAGGTTATAGCTCTGGAACGCTTCAATGTATCCTAGTGATTCTGTGAATGTTTTTTCGTGATGAATTGTACTTCATGTTAGTGGTAAAATTTATTTGATATGACTTGCATTTATTTATGAAAAAATTGGAAATTTGGCAAAACATTTTTAAATTTCAAGCTTTGATTTAACTCCTTCACCCCGGAGCTTTTTTCGTTTTCGTTTTTTCGCTCCCCTCCTTCCCAGAGCCATAACTTTTTTATTTTTCTGTCAATATGGCCATGTGAGGGCTTATTTTTTGCGGGACGAGATGTACTTTTGAACGATACCATTGGTTTTACCATGCCGTGTAACAGAAAACGGGAAAAAAATTCCAAGCGTGATGAAATTGCAAAAAAAGTGCACTCTCACCCTTGTTTTTTGTTTGGCTTTTTTGCTAGGTTCACTAAATAGTAAAACTAACCTGCCATTATGATTCAACAGGTCATTACGAGTTCATAGACACCTAACATGTCTAGGTTATTTTTTATCTAAGTGGTGAAAAAAAATTCAAAAATTTTGCTAAAAAAAAAAAATTGCGCGATTTTCCGATACCCGTAGCATCTCCAATTTTCGTGATCTGGGGTCAGTTGAGGGCTTATTTTTTGCGTGCCAAGCTGGCGTTTTTATTGATACCATTTTGGTGCAGATACGTTCTTTTGATCGCCCGTTATTGCATTTTAATGCAATGTCACGGCGAGCAAAAAAACGTAATTTTGGCATTTTGATTTTTTTTCTCGCTACGCCATTTAGCGTTCAGGTTAATCCTTTGTTTTTATTGATAGATTGGGCGATTCTGAACGCGGCGATACCAAATATGTATAGGTTTGATTTTTTTTTAATTGTTTTATTTTGATTGGGGCGAAAGGGGGGTGATTTGAACTTTTATATATTTTTTATTTTTTTTATATTTTTAAACACTTTTTTTTTTTAATTTTGGCATGCTTCAATAGCCTCCATAGGAGGCTAGAAGCATGCACAACTCGATCACCTCTGCTACATAGAGGTGAAGCACAGATCACCTCTATGTAGCAGAAATGCAGGTGTACTTTGAAGGCCGACCACAGGGTGGAGCTCAAAGCAATCGGCCATCAACAACCATAGAGGTCTCAAGGAGACCTCTGGTTGTTATGGCAATGCACCGTTGACCCCCGATCATGTGACGGGGGTCAGCGGTGCGAGCAGTTCCGGCCGCGCGGCCGGGAGCTCTAGTTAAATGCCGCCGTCAGCGCTTGACGGTGGCATTTAACTAGTTGATGGGCGCGGGCGGATCGTGATTCCGCTCGCACTCATTGCGCGCACATGTCAGCTATACAAAACAGCTGACATGTTGCGGCTTTGAGGTGGGCTTACCTCCGGAGTCCACCTCAAAGTGGGGGTTCTGCCAGCTGACGTACTATTCCGTCAGCTGGCAGAAAGGGGTTAAGGGCACAAAAAGCAATGTGGAAGGAAAAAATGAAATTTAACTTTTTTCCCAAAAAATTTACTTTAGATCCAAACTTTTTTTTTATTTTCACAAGGGTATCAGGAGAAAATTTCTCCAGAGTACACCAATACCCCGTATGTGGGGGAAAGCCATTGTTTGGGCTCATGGCAGGGCTCAGAAGGGACTAAGCACAGTTTGACTTCTTGAACACAAAATTGGCTGGAATCAATGGCGGGCGCCATGTCGCGTTTGGAGACCCCCCTGAAATACCTAAACAGTGGAAACCCCCTAATTCTAATTCCAACCCTAACAGCCTTACTCCTAACCCTAAACCCAACTCTAATCTCAACCCCAAAGAATGGAAAATATATATTTTTATTTTATTACTTTTACCTAACTAAGGGGATGACAAAGGGGAGTTTGATTTACTATTTTTATTTTTTATTTTGATCACTGTGATAGGGTCCATCAGTGATCAAAATCAACCAAAAGGAAAAATCTACTGTCGCCGGATACCAGCCGGCAGATGTCGGCATGCGCCCGCCATTTTCTTCCAGGAGGAAAACGCCGGGGGGCAGAGCCGGAGGGTCCAGGGGTGGCAGAGGTCCCGGGGAGGCTCGGAGAACCCATTTCTCTCTCCTCTTGTATGCTAATATCAGAGAGAGAAATTAATGGAAAATCTGACTTTTTTTTGCTGTTCGGTGAATAACGGTGATCACAAGACTGAGGACGATAAAAACCGACCCGAATGTTTTTTGACGTTGGGGGGCGCTATACCCTTATTTCTCAGCACCGTTAAAAACGGCTCTGAGGAATAAGGCCCCTTAACTGCTGCCTTTAAAAGGCGTATTGGCGGTCGTTAAGGGGTTTAATGTTGTTCAGGTTCTGGTGGAAGTTCAGATACTGTTCTGGTGTCTGAAAAGACTTAATTTCTAAAAAGCTTGGGTCAGGTACCAGAACCCAAACTGACCCCCCATCCCTATTCTTAGGCAATTAGCAGAACAGAGGTCACAGGTAGGGTGGTAGAGATGAGGGGGAGATGTAGGGTGGTACTGAACTGTGAAGAAGTTTGGAGGTGAGAGTGGTAAGTTTATATTGTACTTTGTAGTGGAAGGGCAAACAGTACAATGACTGGCACAGGGTAGAGGCATCGCTGTAGCTGTGATCCTAGCTACTGCATTCAGGATGGATTGTAGAGGGAAGAGTTTGGTAAAAGGGAGACAGATAGGCCGGCGTCACACCTAACGTATAAAAATACGGTCCTTTTTTAAGGCCGAGATACGCAGAAATGTTCCTGAACAGTGATCCGTATGTCATCCGTATGTAATGTGAGGATGTGATCTTTTTTTCTCAAAAAAGTATCCATGTGACATCCGTATGGCATGGACATATAATGAATTCATGGGCTCAAATATTCGTGAATATATATATATATATATATATATATATATATATATATATATATATATATATATATATATATATATAAATATATATATGTCAGTGAGATATATATATATATTTCATACAAAGCTAGATAGCAGAAAAGCCGGTAATTCATTTGTCGGTTTTTGCTAAATCATTGTCATTACCGAACCCAACAGGATATGAGACATGGTTTAAACCATTGCATAGCCATTATATATTTACAGTGGGGCAAAAAAGTATTTAGTCAGTCAGCAATAGTGCAAGTTCCACCACTTAAAAAGATGAGAGGCGTCTGTAATTTACATCATAGGTAGACCTCAACTATGGGAGACAAACTGAGAAAAAAAAATCCAGAAAATCACATTGTCTGTTTTTTTAACATTTTATTTGCATGTTATGGTGGAAAATAAGTATTTGGTCAGAAACAAAATTTCATCTCAATACTTTGTAATATATCCTTTGTTGGCAATGACAGAGGTCAAACGTTTTATGTAAGTCTTCACAAGGTTGCCACACACTGTTGTTGGTATGTTGGCCCATTCCTCCATGCAGATCTCCTCTAGAGCAGTGATGTTTTTGGCTTTTCGCTTGGCAACACGGACTTTCAACTCCCTCCAAAGGTTTTCTATAGGGTTGAGATCTGGAGACTGGCTAGGCCACTCCAGGACCTTGAAATGCTTCTTACGAAGCCACTCCTTCGTTGCCCTGGCGGTGTGCTTTGGATCATTGTCATGTTGAAAGACCCAGCCACGTTTCATCTTCAATGCCCTTGCTGATGGAAGGAGGTTTGCACTCAAAATCTCATGATACATGGCCCCATTCATTCTTTCATGTACCCGGATCAGCCGTCCTGGCCCCTTTGCAGAGAAACAGCCCCAAAGCATGATGTTTCCACCACCATGCTTTACAGTAGGTATGGTGTTTGATGGATGCAACTCAGTATTCTTTTTCCTCCAAACACAACAAGTTGTGTTTCTACCAAACAGTTACAGTTTGGTTTCATCAGACCATAGGACATTCTCCCAAAACTCCTCTGGATCATCCAAATGCTCTCTAGCAAACTTCAGACGGGTCCGGACATGTACTGGCTTAAGCAGTGGGACACGTCTGGCACTGCAGGATCTGAGTCCATGGTGGCGTAGTGTGTTACTTATGGTAGGCCTTGTTACATTGGTCCCAGCTCTCCACAGTTCATTCACTAGGTCCCCCCGCGTGGTTCTGGGATTTTTGCTCACCGTTCTTGTGATCATTCTGACCCCACGGGGTGGGATTTTGCGTGGAGCCCCAGATCGAGGGAGATTATCAGTGGTCTTGAATGTCTTCCATTTTCTAATTATTGCTCCCACTGTTGATTTCTTCACTCCAAGCTGGTTGGCTATTGCAGATTCAGTCTTCCCAGCCTGGTGCAGGGCTACAATTTTGTTTCTGGTGTCCTTTGACAGCTCTTTGGTCTTCACCATAGTGGAGTTTGGAGTCAGACTGTTTGAGGGTGTGCACAGGTGTCTTTTTATACTGATAACAAGTTTAAACAGGTGCCATTACTACAGGTAATGAGGGGAGGAAAGAGGAGACTCTTAGGCTACTTTCACACTAGCGTCGGGAACAACCCGTCGCTGTGCGTCGGGCCGACGTTCCCGACGCTAGCGTGGTCTCCGCCGCACAACGGGGGCAGAGGATGCATTTTTCCCACGCATCCGCTGCCCCATTGTGAGGTGCGGGGAAGTGCGGGGAGGTGGGGGCGGAGTTCCGGCCGCGCATGCGCGGTCGGAAAAAGCGGACCGTCGGGAGCAAAAAACGTTACATGTAACGTTTTTTTTTCCCGACGGTCCGCTATCACACGCCCAAGCGTTGCAAAACGGACGCGACGGTTTGCAATGCGTCGCAAATGCGTCGCTAATGTTAGTCTATGACGAAAAAACGTATCCAGCAAGAACTTTTGCTGGATGCGTTTTTTCGGCAAAACGACGCATTTGCGACGTATTGCAGTTAACGCTAGTGTGAAAGTAGCCTTAAAGAAGAAGTTACAGGTCTGTGAGAGCCAGAAATCTTGATTGTTTGTTTCTGACCAAATACTTATTTTCCACCATAATATGCAAATAAAATGTTAAAAAAACAGACAATGTGATTTTCTGGATTTTTTTTTCTCAGTTTGTCTCCCATAGTTGAGGTCTACCTACGATGTAAATTACAGACGCCTCTCATCTTTTTAAGTGGTGGAACTTGCACTATTGCTGACTGACTAAATACTTTTTTGCCCCACTGTTTATCTCCCTCCCTAATAATGTTAGTAGTGTGTGTGTGTGTAAAATTTTGGAGCTGTAGGTGCTAAATTAAAGGATTAATTCACAGAAAAAACTGGCGTGGGCTCCCGCGCAATTTTCTTTGCCAGAGAGGGAAAGCCAGTGAGGGCAGATATTAATAGCCTAGAGAGGGACCATGGTTATTGCCCCCCCCCCCCCCCGGCTAAAAACATCTGCCCCCAGCCGCTCCAGAAAAGGCACATCTGTAACATGCGCCTATTTCGGCACTTAAGGTACCTTCACACTAAATGACTTTGCAACGAGAACGACAGCGATCCGTGACGTTGCAGCGTCCTGGATAGCGATATCGTTGTGTTTGACACGTAGCAGCGATCTGGATCCTGCTGTGATATCGCTGGTCGTTGCTGAAAGTCCAGAACTTTATTTGGTCGTCAGATCGGCGTGTATCGTCGTGTTTGACAGCAAAAGCAACGATGCCAGCAATGTTTTACAATGGTAACGAGGGTAAATATCGGGTTACTAAGCGCAGGGCTGCGCTTAGTAACCCGATATTTACCATGGTTACCATTGTAAAAGTAAAAAAAAAAACACTACATACTCACCCTCTGATGTCTGTCACGTCCCCCGGCGTCCGCGCTGCTGCTCAGAGCTTCCTGCACTGAATGTGTCAGTGCCAGCAGTAAAGCAAAGCACAGCGTTGTCGTCACCGCTGTGCTTAGGGCCGGCGTTACACAGTGCAGGGAAGCTGAAGGCGAGGGACGTGACAGACACGGCAATGTATGTATGTAGTGTTTGGTTTTTTTACATTTACACTGGTAACCAGGGTAAACATCGGGTTACTAAGCGCGGCCCTGCACTTAGTAACCCGATGTTTACCCTGGTTACCCGGGGACTTCTGCATCGTTGGTCGCTGGAGAGCGGTCTGTGTGACAGCTCTCCAGCGACCACACAGCGACGCTGCAGCGATCGGCATCGTTGTCGATATCGCTGCAGCGTCGCTTAATGTGACGGTACCTTTAGCCTCTCCTTTTCCACTGCCCTACACTGCCCTATAGCATTGGGAAAATGGCAGCTGATTTTCCTACGCTGAAGAGTTCATTTGAGTTCATGCCGCCAGGGGGCACAGCTTCGGTGATGTCACCGAAGCTCTGTTCCCTGCATTTCATTGATTCCCCAGTCATTAACAGCCGGGTGCGGCCGCATTAGCAGCGCTCTCGGTTGTAAAATGTAAATGCCCCCAGATAAGGATTACTGCGTGGGACTTGACTGTACGGCGGACAGGTATGGGATATTGTTGTTTTTTTATTTTGGATTTTTTTTTACAGAACGAGGGCTTCGCTTGGATTGAGCATGCAATAAAGATGTTAAAACCTGTTTGTTTCATTCTTTCATTAAAATACTTTATTCTTAATGTTTGTGTGTATTTTTAACCCTTTACTGCTATTGGATTAATAATGGATAGGTGTCTTATTGACACCTCTCCATTATTAACCAGGCTTAATGTCACCTTACAATAGCAAGGTGATATTAAGCCCTTATTACCCCATATGCCAATGCTACAGGGCAGTGGGAAGAGAGAGGATAAGTGCCGGAATAGGCTCATCTTACAGATGCCACTTATCTGGGGTGGCTGGGGGCAGATGTTTTTAGCCAGGGAGGCCCAATAACCATGGTCCTTCTCTACGCTATTAATATCTGCCCTCAGTCACTGGCTTTCCCTCTCTGGCGGAGAAAATTGCGCGGGAGCATATGCCAGTTTTTTCTGTGAATTAATCCTTTAATTTAACACCTACAGCTCCAAAATTTTACACACACACACTTCTAACATTATTATTAAGAGACATATAAAAATCTAACAGATATTCAATGGTTCACTATATGTAAACCATGTCTCCTATCCTGTCGGGTTCTGAAATGATTTTATAGAACCCGACAATTGAATTATCGACTATTATTCTGCTATCTAACTCTCTATGAAATATATATGTGTCAATGACCTATATACATATATATATACTAATGTGTAGACATTTATTTCAACTATTCTATTCTAACCTGTCAGTGTGATTTTACTGTACACTGCACTGAATTGATGGTTTTCTATAGGACACCGGTGCGTATTTATCACAAGTCACAATGATCGTCCGTGTGGTGTGCGAGTTTTTCTCGCACCCATAGACTTTCATTGGTGATTCTCGACCGATATACGGTGCAAATAGCAGCATGCTGCAATTTCTCTCGCACGTATAATACGGTCGAGAAAACAACGGATGATAGGAGCTGCCCCATAGATTAACATTGGTCCGAGTGCTATGCGATTTTTTTTATCGCATAGCACTTGTCCGTATTTCCATCTAGTGAGACTCCGGCCATAAATAGAAAGTTGCAGTAGTCAGACGAGAATGAATAAGCGCATCAGGAAGAGTTTTTGCAGAGTTATGGGTAAGAAAAGGTCAAATTCTAGAGATGTTTTTGAGGTAAAGGAGAGTGATCGGATGTGGGAGTGAAGGAAAGATCTGACTCGGATTCGTAGCTATGGGATTGATTTAGGTGAGGGTGAATCTTCTGAGTGGGCCCCTAATCAGGTAATCCTGATTACTATGGCGGTGCACTGTAATAGTGGGTATAGGGAAACCTCAGCAGATGACCACACTATTTAAAAAAAAAAAAAATCTATACAAAGACCAACACTAATATCACTGTACTGATTACCGACATGACAACTTCTCCAGCCAGGACTAATCTTAAGAAATTACAACAAAGACATTTGACTTCTCACATTTCCAGCACCGTCCTCATATATCCCCAACCTACACAAACTCCTTATTCTACTGATACCCGATTCTGTTCTGCTGCTGCCATATGTGTGCCCTCTAGATGGTAAAATAACCCTCTAGAATAGAATAATGCCCTGTGAAAGTGCCATAGAAAACTGCCCACCTTTTGCCCCCTGGAAAGTAATAGTGCCCTCTGTGTGCCCCTTTAACAGTCACAACAACCTTAGTGTCCTTATAACAAGTGGCCACTTAACATTTAATAATGTCTCAAGTCTCCCCCCTGTACAGCTCTCCAATACACAGTAAAATGCCCTCACGCTGTATAGTACCCCCCCACAGTGTGAGCCCTTAGTAGCCCTTAAACTGATGGCCCCACACTATGATGGCCCTTCACAGTAGCCCCCCACACTGTATTATGCACTCCCATAGTCCTCCATCTAGGATGCTAATACAGTTGAACTTGTGATAATGGCACTGCACACGTTTATAGTTAAAAGTAGCGTAGTTCCAGGTGGGGCCCTGGGAGACCGCACCCTTTGCCTCCCGCTAACTGCGCTACTGATCTGAGTCAAATATAACAGCAAGCCCCTATGGGGACCGTGATGATGTCTGTAAAGCGCTGCGGAATATGAAAGCTTTAGAAGAGATGCATAGTAAAACGCCAAGACAGCGGGCGTGCTGCAGGGAAGTAATGGTAGAGCCACGCGTTATAATGGCAATATTGAGTTTGCGAAGGATAGAGGGAGGAAACAAGGAGTTTAGCTTTTGACATATTCAGTTTTAGATAGAGGTAGGATATAATGTTACGAGACAGCGGAGAAACAATCACTGGTATTTTGTAGTAATGCAGGTGCAGGGGTCATGTCAGATGTGCATAATTGGGTGCAATCAGCATATAGATGGTACTGAAAACCTACTCTACTGATGGTAGGTCCAATACGGGCAGTATAGAGAGGAGAGGACCTAGAACGGAACCCTGAGGAACCCCGACAGTAAGAGGAAGAGGAGCCAGCAAGATTCAGTGAAAGATCGGTCAAAGAGGTAGTAGGAGAACCAAGAGAGAGCAGTGTCCCTGAGCCCGATAGAGCATAGTGAGGAGGAGCTGGTGATCCACAGTGCTGAATGCTGTAGAGATCCAAGAGAATCAGCAGGGAGTAGTGACCATTAGTAGACTCAGAGACTTTAGTGAGGGCAGTTTCAGTAGAGTGTGAAGAGCAGAAACCGAGTTGTAAAGGGTCAAGATGAGTGTTACCTGAGAGATAGCAGATTAGACTGGAGTGGACCAAATGTTTTAGAAATGGAGAGATTAACAGAGGTCTGTAGAGAACAGCACAGTTCTGGTCGAGGAATGTTTTTTTAAGTAATGGGTGTATGCTAGTGTTTGAAAGTGGAAGGAAAGATACCAGATGAGAGAGGGAGGTTAAACATTTTACTTAGGTGAGTGGTGACAGCTGGGGAAAGGGACTAAAGATGTTAGGCAATAAGGTCACTGGTGCTGATAGTAGGGCGAGAAGATGTGAAGAGCAACACAAACGGCACCATTCAGAGGTGTTGGCACTCTGGTTCGGTGGTGCGCTATTGCAGGACGAGGCGACCATCAAAGGTATATACCAAGATTTTTCTGAGTCCCTTTCCGCACATGCACTTTTGGAACATACAAACATATGGTTTGTTTGTTCATCTCATTGCACTGGATATAATTTGATTTTTGCTGTGGATATATTTAATTGTTTTTTAGCACACTGCACCGTATATATCTAATTGTTTGGTGTGATTTTAGGTATTTTTGTGCACAGCACTTTGCACTTTATAGATTTACTGTTGAGAAGAGATGTATTTTTGGTGCACAGCACATTGATTTATTTGGATTTTTTGGTATACAAGTCATCACTTTGTTTTATAAGGGACTTTTGTTATCAGGTCTGCCATTAGGATGTTATGTCCTGTTATGCGCACATATATATTTTTTTATATGATGTTTTAATTATTGCCACAAGGATTATAGAATAAAGGCATTTTCTAATACAAATTCCTGGCTTTGGTTTCTTCCTGGCTGTCCATAGTTTGGTTGTTTGGGTTTCTTTCTAACAGAGGGGGATGAGCTGCTCTGTTTTCCAGACCCTAAAACACAGCACAGTTGTGCCAGTGGTTAGTCAGTAGTCAGCATTAAAAAGGTACAGGTGCTAATGGTCTTTTCCCCATTTCTCCTGCCAGCCTCGCGCCCCTCCCCTCTATCCCACTGCAGAGGCTGGTATGTGCATGAAGCAAAGGCTGCGACAAAGATCATTTCTTCCAGATCCAGACAAGTGGATCTTCTCCCTGCTGCAATATATAAGCCCCTAGCCCATCTCCACGGCACTTGTCGCCTTCTTCAGTCTTCTTTCTAGGGGCTCCTCTTGGCACAACGCATCCTGATGCCTTGGCTGGGATCAGGGCTTAAGTTTAGGCCCCGGGTTCAGTTGTAAGTTCAGTAAGCGGGCCATGCCCTTTCTATCCGTGCCCAATCCTATGTTCAAGCAGGTGACTCCCACTTCACCCCTCCACCTCCTTCCAAGGTACTGCCATTTCTCTACCCTGCAGTGTCCCATTGTCAAGCCAGCAGTCTCTCACAGGGTGCCATAAGGATTCCATGGCTCCTCTCCTCTTTACCGCTCCTCAGACCAGGACTGGTGAGCTGTTTGCTGAGGGGGCTGTTGTGTTGGTTCCTAGAAGCAAGGCTCCCACGCTCCCGGCACCTTTTGACCACTTCTTGCCTGTCCCTATTTTACCCCTTTTTACCCTCTATACCTAGCACCATACAACATCACGCACACCAATCTACTCAGCCCAAACTGGTTGTCCGTTTAATCTGCATGTCCAGTAAATTTAAATTTCCATTTGACCAGCCTAATGAAACTTGTGCTGTCCGCATCCCGTTGCCTTCAGCCCAGGAGTATCCAGTAACCCATTTCAGGCTAACACTGCCTCCCTAGATGTTCACAAAACTCATGCCTGTAGTCATGGCTTTGCTGTATCAGGATGATAGTAGTCATCCCCTACTTGGACGAGCACCATGTCAATACTCCCTCTTATTCCAAGAGCCTGCAGATGATGCTGGACATGCTGTCTCACTTTAGGATGGATCCATTAATAATCGGATTCCTGCTCAGTGCATAATCTTCCTGCAAATGCTGTTCATCACAGTTCAAGCAAGTTTTCCATCCAGAGGACAAGATGTCAACTTTGAAAATTGGCATCCAATCCCCTGAACCACCCATCTCCCATTCCACTCTGCTTCTGCTTGAATGTTCAAGGCAAGATGCTAGCAGTCGATGGGGTGCACTCATTTGTTCAGTTCCACAGATTTCCCCTGCTTTCCAGTTGGGACAAGTCTGTCCTCTCCCTTGACAGCCCAAATCTGTCTTCCCTCACTCCCAAGTCAGGCAGTTTCTAATATGGAGGGAGGCAGGACTCACCCTCATTCTTCTCGGTTGTTCCGTCTTTTTATTCATGTGTAGATTGTGACGACACATGCCAACCTTCTCGGTTGGGGAGCAGTCTTCCGGAGTTTTGACAGTGCAGGGCAGGTGAAAGAATCACAAAGTCCTTCCCATCAACATCCTGGAACTCAGAGCAATTTGTCTTGCACTTTTACATTGGCAAGACCAGATGTTGGATCTCCCAATCTAAATCCAGTCCAACAACGTCACAGCCGTGGTTTATATCAACCATCATGGAGGGACACAGTTGTCAAGCAATGACAGAGGTCTCACAGGTTCTCGACTAGGCAGAAGAAAGAATCCCGGTAATATCTGCGATCCATATCCTGGGCCTAGACAACTGTGACCCAGACTTTACAGTTGCAAAGGATTATTAATTGTGGGAGAGTACTCTCTACACCTTACCATCTTTGATCAAATCGACCTGCAGTAAGGAACGCCAAATGTCAACCTGATGGCATCCAGAGCGAATCACAAGGTTTCCCAGTTCATGTCCAGGACTCCTGACCCTCTAGTGACTAACCAAGCCTCTGGCGACTCCGTGATCTCATTTTTTCCCCACTTATGTATTCTCCCCTTTACTCAAGAAGATCAAGTCAGAAGGAATACCTGTAAAACTCATGGCCTCGGACTGGCCCAGAAGTGGTCAAACCTCCTCATTGATGTGCCATGGATGCTTCCCGATTCACCTCTCCCAAGTTCTTCTCTCCCACTCAAATTCTTGGTCTCTCAAATTTAACGGCATGGCTGTTGAAGTTGCATATCTAAAATCCTCTGGTTTTTAGACCATGATCAAGGCACGGAAGCAATCTTAGTCTTCTATCATAAGGTCACCCTGTATTTTTTTCCTCTAACTTCTCTTGCATTCCTGCAGTCAGGCGTAACCCTAAGCTCCTTCAAGAGCCATATCTCAATAATATTTTTATCCAGAAAGATCTGGGTGTGGCCCACTCTATTCCTCCTTAATGGCTCCCTTGGATTTCTCAGATCTTAATATCTTAAAAATCTGGTACTAGGCGCATTACAGTATCCTCCTTTTGAACCAATCCACAGTATTTCCCTGCTCTCGCTTTCCTGGAAGGTGAATTGCCATCACTTCCATCAGGCAAGTATCAACAAGCTGTCTTGCTGCTCCCCTTTTTCTAGTCCTTCTCCTGGACAATGTGGTTGTGTGTCATGGTTCTTCCTTCCACCTTAACAAAGATTGTTCTTCCTTCCTGGTCCTTCTAATCCTGCAGCGAAATCCTTACATTGTTTGGATCTGGTCAGAGCTGGAAGACATTACCTGTCAGTGACAGCCTCCTTCAGATTTCCTGTTAGTCATTCCAGAAGGACCTCGTTATGGTCTCTCTGCTTCTAAGGCAACCATTGCCCAATGGATTCGTTCTCCAATTCTGGGAGCATATAACGCTAAGAGCAATGCTCTCCAGGCAGAGGTCAAGGTTTATTCCAGTAAGGGCTTCCTGTGTAGTCCACCATCAGGCCACAACCTTGCAGCTTTGTAAGGCTGGTTTCACATTCGCGGATGGAGGTGCTGCGGAGGCCTGTGTATATCCTCCATGAAGCTCCACCCTCCGCAGAATCTCCTCCAGTCAGCATGCGTGCCCTATCTTTACAATTAGGTACGCAGGCCATGCCGATGTATGCGGATGCCTCTGCATGTGTCGTTTTGAAGGTGCGGCGACCTGCGCCAAACGCAACGAGTTTCATTTTGGTGCGGTCGCTGCATTGTCAAAACGACGCATGCGGAGACATCCGCATACATCAGCATGGCCTGCGAACCTAATGGTAAAGATAGGGTACGCACACCGACGTAGGCGGAGCTGACCGGAGGAGGTGCGGCTGTGGGCGGAGCTTCACAGAGGACGTACGCAGCCCCTCCATCTGTAAATGTGAAACCAGCCTAAGGTAGCTACTTGTTAATCCATTCACAATTTTACTTGATGGATGAAATGTCTAGGCAGAAAGGTGCTACAAGTTGCAGTGGCTTAGGTTATTGCTCTAGGATTTTACACTTTTATATATATCCCGCTCTAGGGACTCCCACCCATGGTTTCCAGTGTCCTCAAATGAAGCGCCCGGAAAAGATTTTTGTATGTACTGGGAAATTCCTTTCTCTTAGGCTACTTTCACAGATCAGGTTTATGCCGTTGGGCTAAATCCGGCTAATTTTCAAAAAACCGGATCAGGTGAATGTTGCCGCCGGATCAGGTTTTTTTTCCCATAGACTTGTATTAGTGCCGGATTGCACCAGATGACATTGCGTTTCGTCCGGTTTTCGCCGGATCCGGCAAATCTGCCGCTTCCGGTTTCTTGAAAAAACATCCATTGCAACGTTTTTTTGTCTCCGGCGAAAAAGCCTGAAGCGCTGGATCCGGAAAAAGGCGGATCCGGCGGCCTGATCCGGTTTTTTAAACTGAGCATGTTCCAAATTTTTTTTTTATCCAATAATCTAGATAGGCTAGCCGGATCCGTCACATCAGTTTTTCAAAATCTGCGCCGGATCCAGTTTTTCCAACATTCGCCGGATTTAGCCTGACACTGAAAACCTGATGTGTGAAAGTAGCCTAAGCCTTCATTAAAGAAAACAACACTCTTCATTAGGTTCCTGTTGCCCTCTTGGGCTTGTGTGTATTCGTAATTTTTTTTTGGCTTCTTCTACTGCTTTTCTCACTAACTGTAGGCGATTGTAACCTGTGAAGGAGGAGCCGTCTCACTCTTGAGGTTGTAATTCTTCGTTTTAGAAGTTTACACCATGGTTTCCTGTACCTCTCAATGAAAGCTGCAAAACACACACACACGCACACGCATGATGTCAGTGAAGGTGCAGGAGGAATGATTACTGCATTCATTCCCCTGCAGCCACCCACCCCAGTTACTGGAAGTGAACCCAGAAGAATATAACTTAATGTTAAGCATTATGGAAGGATACAATGCAGACGGGACAAACCCTTTCAAAACAATCTTTGCATTATATATTTTTTTCTTTATTTACACTTAACGTGTTTTTAAACTTCCTGAAAAAGACTAACAATGCAACAGAAATGACATACAGTATGGTGAGCGTGTGACAATTTTTTTTAATGATAAATCAAAAAAACAGATGTATGAGCTCATGTAATGGCAATGCTTTGTGGAGAGCACATCTCTATACACAAGTACCAATGCCTCAATCTTTTGCTTACAGACTTCACTCAACTTTAGCTTTCTGGAGGGAAAAACACCTTTCATCCAACAGAAAACTATTCTCTCTGGCATATGCGAGAAACCATGATGTGTATGAAAGAGAAGAAATAGTTATTCTTCACTGGAAAAGAGATTGCTTCAGGGGGCAGTTCGGCACCACCCTCGTCTGTGTCCCAGGCCTGCTCTGTATCAGGAAAGGCTTCGTAGTGGTGTGGTTGTGTTTCCAGCCTTTACTGGATTCATCGGTCCAATGAGCGCTTCTGCGCGGCTTCACAGCAGGCGTTGCGGAGGAGATTGATCACGGATCGCGGGTCCTCACTTTTCATAATGGCACTTCCGGACACAATCATATTCGCACCAGCCTGTCAAATGACCATATTATATAGGAGTCAGACTCGTGAAATAAATGATAGTTGATCACAATTACAACTCTATATTTACACTAGATAAGCGTTTTTAAAGGGATTTTGCAGGTCTAAAATATTCTTTAGCTGAAAAATAAGGAGTCTTACACTGAGAGTCTCAGCCCTGGCCGTGGAGGTTATAGACATGTCTGCACCGTGATGTCACCACTAGTGATGAGCGAGTATACTCGTTACTCGAGATTTCTCGAGCATGCTCGGGGGTCCTCCGAGTATTTTTTTTAGTGCTCGGAGATTTAGTTTTTCTTGCCACAGCTGAATGATTTACATCTGTTATCCAGCATAAGTACATATGGGGGTTGCCTGGTTGCTAGGGAACCCCCACATGTACTTATGATGGCTAACAGATGTAAATCATTCAGCTGCAGCGATGAAAACTAAATCTCCGAGCACTAAAAAATACTCGGAGGACACCTGAGCGTGCTCGAGAAATCTCGAGTAACGAGTATATTCGCTCATCACTAGCCACCACTGCACGATGTGAACATGGTTGCAAACCATTGGGCTTAGCAGTCATGCCTATGTAGACTGTACAAGACTGCTGAACCTAGTGATTGGCAGCAGCGGTGCCTTTGCTGTCTGCAAACTTGGTCAAGAACTACACAAAACGTCTGACCTCTATAATTGCAAACAAAGGTTTCTGTACCAAATATTAAGTTCTGTTTTTCGATCAAATACTTATTTCATGCAGTAAGATGCAAATTATGTAAAAATCGTACAAGGTGATGTGGCGCCCCTAGGGGTATTTGCCACAAAAATAGTTATTGACACCAAATACAAATACTAGAATAGCAAGACTGCAATACCATCTCCGGCCAGAAGGGGGAGCTCCAGAGACTTCCCTTGATCTATTCTGGTCTGAGAAAAGGACTGGCAGTTGGGTTGAGGAGCTGAAAGTGAGAGGTCGTATAACTGAACTCCTAAGCCCTATGACGGATTATAGGCCCGTAGTACCCATAGTAGGAAAAGAGAAATAGAGAAAAAGGACATTGTGAGAACCGGGTAGCAATGACCTCTACTCAGGATAGGCGCAGAGACGGATACCGGATCCGTGGCTATATTCATTATATATAATACAGCAACCGGAAGGAAGTGAGGTGATATCGGCTTCACCAGGGTAAGACGCAGCAACAGACACAGAGTTCAGCGGTACTCCCAGAGGGGGTAAGCCGACAAAAAAAGGACTCGGGTTGTCCGTCAAACCAGAGCACAGAAGAGACAGATTGGGTCGGCAGCCAGTTCACATACAGCAGCAGGACCATACAGAAACTGCGCATAATAAGAGGTGGAAATCCTGACAGGGTTAAAGTAGTTCAGAATTCTTAAACAGACTCCGGTGACTGTATTGGTTGCAAATCCCTGTTTGTTGAAGTAAACTGGTTAAACGTTTCAGCGCCTCAGTCTTTCATTTGGACAATGGCCATCGGTCCAGGATCGGGGTCATCACAGCTGAGAGGACCTGCTGCTGATCAAGTAAGTGTCTGTTCCTTCATGATATCCCTTACATTGTGCATCGCCTGAGGCCACACCACCGGGTCAAGCCACTAGTGACATCCCCCTCAAGAGACGGACCTCATTGATCTGGTGCTGGGTACCTCGGTCTCCCGGGCGTCACAGTGGTTTTTATTTTAAGATTCTGTCTCACAGATGAAGTGTATGTACGATAAAAATTACAGACCTCTCCATTCTTTATAGGTGGGAAAACTTGCAAAATCGGCAGCGTATCAAATACTTATTTTCCCCACTGTACATATGGGAGGTGTAGAAGGCAGTTTAAGGAGCAGGTCCCCTTCTGGTAGGCTTGGCGAGACCATGTATTAAAATGATTACTTATTTAATGTGCAACCCGGGCATCTAAGGGGCTTACAGAGTGTGGAGGGAGGGGGTCTCACTCAATCAGCCCATCACCACTCCATATACACATTCAGGCTGATAGGTCCTCTGTTGCCATAGGAAAGTGACGGAACCATCTATTACACCATAATAATCATTACACAATCATAATAATCTGTAGTATTAAACTAGGAAAAAAAAAAAGTGTTTCCAAGACGACATAATAATGTACACTTCCCCTATGACTCTAGAAACAGCTAATCCTAAATAATGATTTTCCATAAAAAAAAAAATATATACAAAACTACTAAGACGTGATTCCTACTACTATCTCATAGAATAAAAGTTAACTTGCATAACAGCAGCGGGAGGTGGGGGCACAAAATTGCAATTTTTTCTATTTCGCCCCCAAAATGTGCAATTGAAAAATCCATTTTGTGCAGCAAAAACAAAGTTCTTACCAACAAAAGAATAAATTCATAGTGGTGGGTTTTTTGGACATTGATTTTTCTAGCAAGTTTTTGTGCATATTTTAGTGCTTTGATTTCATTCGGAGATCAAATTTGAAATGTTCCCCCCCAAGAAATCACATCTTCATGTGCACTGCAGAATGTTTTTATTCCCATTGCTATGGATAGTTAGCTTACATAGCTACATAGTTATTAAGGTTGAAGGAAGACTTTAAGTCCATCTAGCTCAACCCATAACCTAACCTAACATGCCCTAACATGTTGATCCAGGGGAAGGCAAAAAAAAAACCATGTGGCAAAGAGTAAGCTCCACATTGGGGAAAAAAATTCCTTCCCGACTCCACATACGGCAATCAGACTAGTTCCCTGGATCAACACCCTAACAAGGAATCTAGTATATATAACCTGTAACATTATACTTTTCCAGAAAGGCATCCAGTCCCCTCCTAAATTTAAGTAATGAATCACTCATTACAACATCATACGGCAGAGAGTCCCATAGTCTCACTGCTCTTACAGTAAAGAATCCGCGTTTGTTATTAAGCTTAAACCTTCTTTCCTCCAGACGTAGAGGATGCCCCCTTGTCTGTTATGATCCTTAGTGGCTGAAGATCACAAATAGACCAGCAAGTGAATAAACTAAGGACAAGCTCTAGGGAGATGGTAACTGGACTGATCGCAAATCTGAACCTATCCAACACAAATAGAGGTAGCCGGTGAACGTGCCTAAAAAATTCCTAGACGTCTCGAGCCAGCCTGAGGAACTAGCTACCCCTAACGAGAAACAAAGACCTCGCTTGCCTCCAGAGAAATAATCCCCAAAGATATAGAAGCCCCCAACAAATATTAACGGTGAAGTAAGAAGAAGGCACATACGTAGGGATGAAATCAGATTCAGCAAAAGAGGCCCACTAGTACTAGAAAGCAGAAAATAGAGCAGGGGTCTATGCGATCAATAAAAAACCCTTACAAAATATCCATCCTGAGATTTCAAGAACCCACGCACCAACTAATGGTGTGTGGGGAGAAACTCAGTCCACTAGAGCATCCAGCAAGCGAGGGAATCACATTTTAGCAAGCTGGACAAGAAAACATGATAAACACTGCTGATCAAAAAAATGAGCAAACAAAACTTAGCTTGTCCTGGATGGACTGGGAGCAAGGTAGTCAGAAGGAATCTGAGTAGCACGGATTACATCGACAGCCGGCAACAAGTGAAAGCAAAACAGAGCTATATAGGAACCTCCCAGAGGATAATGAACCAGCTGATAGCCAGAGACAAGCAGGATAACAAACAAAGCCACCAGGGGGAGCCCAAAGCAAAAGTCACACCATACCACCAGTGACCACAAGAGGGAGCCTGAAAACAGAGTTCACAACAGTACCCCCCCCTTAAAGAGGGGTCACCGAACCCTCATGAAAACCCCCAGGGCGATCAGGATGAGCCACATGGAAGGCACGAACCAAATCGGCCGCATGAACATCAGAGGCGACAACCCAAGAATTATCCTCCTGACCATAGCCCTTCCACTTGACCAAATACTGGAGCCTCCGTCTAGAAACACGAGAATCCAAGATCTTCTCCACCACGTATTCCAATTCTCCCTCAACCAGCACCGGGGCAGGAGGCTCAACCGGAGGAACCACAGGTACCACATACCTCCGCAACAACGAGCGATGGAACACATTATGAATAGCAAATGATGCCGGGAGGTCCAGACGGAATGACACAGGGCCAAGGACTTCCAGAATCTTATAAGGACCGATAAACCGAGGCTTGAACTTAGGAGAGGAGACCTTCATAGGAACAAAGCGAGAAGACAACCACACCAAGTCCCCAACACGAAGTCGGGGACCCACACAGCGACGGCGGTTGGCAAAGAGCTGAGCCTTCTCTTGTGACAACTTCAAATTGTCCACCACATGATTCCAAATCTGATGCAACCTATCCACCACAACATCCACTCCAGGACAGTCAGAAGGCTCCACCTGACCCGAGGAAAAACGAGGATGAAACCCCGAATTGCAAAAAAAAGGAGAAACCAAAGTAGCAGAACTAGCCCGATTATTAAGGGCAAACTCGGCCAACGGCAAAAAAGTAACCCAGTCGTCCTGGTCAGCAGAAACAAAACATCTTAAATAAGTCTCCAAGGTCTGATTAGTTCGCTCGGTTTGGCCATTCGTCTGAGGATGGAAGGCCAACGAAAAAGACAATTCAATGCCCAACTTAGCACAAAAGGTCCGCCAAAATCTAGACACAAACTGGGATCCTCTGTCAGAAACAATGTTCTCAGGAATCCCGTGCAAACGAACCACATTTTGAAAAAACAGTGGAACCAACTCGGAGGAGGAAGGCAACTTAGGCAAGGGCACCAAATGGACCATCTTAGAAAAACGATCACACACCACCCAGATGACAGACATTCTCTGTGAGACAGGGAGATCTGAAATAAAATCCATGGAAATGTGCGTCCAAGGCCTCTTCGGGACAGGCAAAGGTAACAGCAAACCACTGGCACGAGAACAGCAAGGCTTCGCCCGAGCACAAATTCCACAAGACTGCACAAAGGAACGCACATCCCGCGACAAGGAAGGCCACCAAAAAGACCTGGCCACCAAGTCTCTGGTACCAAATATTCCGGGATGGCCCGCCAACACCGAAGAATGAACCTCGGAGATGACTCTGTTGGTCCATCTATCCGGGACAAACAGTCTCTCCGGTGGACAGCGGTCAGGTCTATCCGATTGAAACTCTTGCAGCACACGTCGCAAATCTGGGGAGATGGCAGACAAAATCACCCCTTCTCTAAGGATACCAGCCGGCTCTGAATCTCCAGGAGAGTCAGGCACAAAACTCCTAGAAAGAGCATCAGCCTTCACATTCTTCGAACCCGGCAGGTACGAGACCATGAAATCAAAACGAGAGAAAAACAACGACCAACGAGCCTGTCTGGGATTCAGCCGCTTGGCCGACTCGAGATAAATTAAATTCTTGTGATCAGTCAAGACCACCACACGATGTTTAGCTCCCTCGAGCCAATGTCGCCACTCCTCAAATGCCCACTTCATAGCCAACAGCTCCCGATTACCGACATCATAATTCCGCTCGGCAGGCGAAAACTTTCTTGAAAAGAAAGCACATGGCTTCATCACAGAGCCATCGGGGCTTCTCTGCGACAAAACAGCCCCCGCTCCAATCTCGGAAGCATCAACCTCCACCTGGAAGGGAAGTGAGACATCTGGCTGACATAAGACCGGAGCCGAAGAAAACGAACGCTTCAGCTCCCGAAAGGCCTCCACAGCCGCAGAAGACCAATTAGTCACATCAGAACCCTTCTTGGTCAAATCCGTCAAAGGCTTAACAACGCCAGAAAAATTAGCTATGAAGCGACGGTAAAAATTAGCAAAACCCAAGAACTTCTGAAGACTCTTAACCGATGTAGGCTGCGTCCAGTCATGAATAGCCTGAACCTTGACTGGGTCCATCTCAATAGTAGAAGGAGAAAAAATGAGACCCAAAAAAGAAATCTTCTGGACTCCAAAAAGACATTTTGAGCCCTTCACAAATAAAGCATTGTCACGCAGGACCTGAAAGACCATCCTGACCTGCTTAACATGAGACTCCCAATCATCCGAAAAAAACAGAATATCATCCAGATACACAATCATAAACTTATCCAGATATTCACGGAAGATGTCATGCATAAAGGACTGAAAGACTGAAGGAGCATTAGAAAGTCCAAAAGGCATCACCAAGTACTCAAAATGGCCTTCAGGCGTATTAAATGCAGTTTTCCATTCATCACCCTGTTTTATACGCACAAGGTTATACACACCATGAAGATCTATCTTGGTGAACCAACTAGACCCCCTAATGCGAGCAAACAAATCAGTTAACAATGGCAAAGGATACTGAAATTTGACCGTGATTTTATTCAAAAGGCGATAATCAATACAGGGTCTCAGGGAACCATCCTTTTTAGCCACAAAAAAGAATCCTGCACCAAGAGGGGATGAGGACGGGCGAATATGTCCCTTCTCTAAAGACTCCTTTATATAACTCCGCATGGCAGCATGCTCCGGCACAGATAAATTGAAAAGTCGTCCCTTAGGAAACTTACTACCAGGAATCAAATTTATAGCACAATCACAGTCCCTATGAGGAGGTAGAGAATTGAGTTTGGGCTCCTCAAATACATCCTGGTAGTCTGACAAAAACGTAGGGACTTCAGAAGGAGTGGACGAAGCAATTGACACCACAGGAGCGTCACCATGAATTCCCTGACAACCCCAACTTGACACCGACATAGCTTTCCAATCCAGGACTGGATTATGAGTCTGCAACCATGGTAGACCCAACACGACGACATCATGCAAATTATGCAGTACAAGAAAGCGAATCACCTCCTGATGAACAGGAGTCATGCACATGGTCACTTGTGTCCAGTACTGAGGTCTATTCGTAGCCAATGGTGTAGAATCAATTCCCCTTAGTGGAATAGGGAATTTTAAAGGCTCCAAATCAAAACCACAGCGCCTGGCAAATGACCAATCCATCAGACTCAGGGCGGCACCTGAATCTACAAAAGCATTAACCGGGTAAGATGACAGGGCACAAATCAGGGTAACAGACAAAATGAACTTAGGCTGTAAAGTACCAATGGTGACAGATTTATAAACCTTTTTTTTGCGCTTAGAGCATGCTGAGATAACATGAGCTGAGTCACCACAGTAAAAGCACAACCCATTTTGCCGTCTATAATTTTGCCGTTCACTTCTGGTCAGAATTCTGTCACATTGCATAGATTCAGGTGTCTGTTCAGAAGACACCGCCAAATGGTGCACAGGTTTGCGCTCCCGCAAACGCCGATCAATCTGAATGGCCAGAGTCATTGACTCATTCAGACCTGCAGGCGTAGGGAACCCTACCATGACATTCTTAATGGCTTCAGAAAGACCTTCTCTGAAATTTGCAGCCAGGGCACACTAATTCCACTGAGTAAGCACCGACCATTTCCGAAATTTCTGGCAGTACACCTCTGCTTCATCTTGCCCCTGCGAGAGGGCTAATAACGTTTTTTCAGCCAGGTTCTCAAGATTAGGTTCCTCATAGAGCAATCCAAGGGCTAAAAAAAACGCATCTAGACTAAGCATTGCAGGATCCCCTGGCGCCAATGCGAAGGCCCAATCTTGAGGGTCACCACTCAAAAAGGAAATGATAATCTTAACTTGCTGAACGGCATCACCAGAGGAACGAGGTTTCAAAGAAAGAAACAACTTACAATTGTTCCTAAAATTCAGGAACCTAGATCTATCTCCAGAAAACAACTCCGGAATAGGTATTCTAGGCTCTGACATAGGACTGTGAACAACAAAATCCTGAATACTTTGAACCCTAGCAGCAAGATGATCCAGACTGGAAGCCAAGCTCTGGACATCCATGTCAGCAGCTGAACTCAGAGCCACACCAAGATTAAGAGGAGGAGAGAAGCTAGCCACAGCAGCTAGACACACAGCAACAACAACAACAACAACAACAACAAAAAAAAAAAAAATTCTCAAGGCTTCTTTTCTCTGGCTTCTGCCATGCATTTAACACTTTAATGGCCGGCTGTACTGTTATGATCCTTAGTGGCTGAAGATCACAAATAGACCAGCAAGTGAATAAACTAAGGACAAGCTCTAGGGAGATGGTAACTGGACTGATCGCAAATCTGAACCTATCCAACACAACTAGAGGTAGCCGGTGAACGTGCCTAAAAAATTCCTAGACGTCTCGAGCCAGCCTGAGGAACTAGCTACCCCTAAAGAGAAACAAAGACCTTGCTTGCCTCCAGAGAAATAATCCCCAAAGATATAGAAGCCCCCAACAAATATTAACGGTGAAGTAAGAAGAAGGCACATACGTAGGGATGAAATCAGATTCAGCAAAAGAGGCCCACTAGTACTAGAAAGCAGAAAATAGAGCAGGGGTCTATGCGATCAATAAAAAACCCTTACAAAATATCCATCCTGAGATTTCAAGAACCCACGCACCAACTAATGGTGTGTGGGGAGAAACTCAGTCCACTAGAGCATCCAGCAAGCGAGGGAATCACATTTTAGCAAGCTGGACAAGAAAACATGATAAACACTGCTGATCAAAAAAATGAGCAAACAAAACTTAGCTTGTCCTGGATGGAAGCAAGGTAGTCAGAAGGAATCTGAGTAGCACGGATTACATCGACAGCCGGCAACAAGTGAAAGCAAAACAGAGCTATATAGGAACCTCCCAGAGGATAATGAACCAGCTGATAGCCAGAGACAAGCAGGATAACAAACAAAGCCACCAGGGGGAGCCCAAAGCAAAAGTCACACCATACCACCAGTGACCACAAGAGGGAGCCTGAAAACAGAGTTCACAACACTTGTCCCTGTCTCAGGTCTATGATTAAAAAGATCATCCGAAAGGTCTTTGTACTGTCCCCTCATATTTATACATTAAAATAAGATCACCCCTTAGCCTTCGTTTTTCCAAACTAAATAGCCCCAAGTGTAATAACCTATCTTGGTATGGCAGACCCCCAGTCCTCTAATAACCTTGGTCGCTTTTCTCTGCACCCGCTCCAGTTCAGCTATGTCTTTCTTATACACCAGAGACCAGAACTGTGCACAGTATTCTAAGTGTGGTCGAACTAGTGACTTGTATAGAGGTAAAATTATGTTCTCCTCATGAGCATCTATGCCTCTTTTAATGCATCCCATTATTTTATTTGCCTTTGTAGCAGCTGCCTGACACTGGCCACTGAATATGAGTTTGTCATCCACCCATACTCCCAGGTCTTTTTCATTGACGGTTTTGCCCAGAGTTTTAGAATTAAGCACATAGTTATACATCTTATTCCTTCTACCCAAGTGTATGACCTTACATTTATCCCCATTAAAGCTCATTAGCCATTTATCAACCCAAGCTTCTAGTTTACATAAATCATCCTGTAATATAAAATTGTCCTCCTCTGTATTGATTACCCTGCAGAGTTTAGTGTCATCTGCAAATATTGAAATTCTACCCTGAATGCCCCCTACAAGATCATTAACCCCTTCCCGACATGTGACGTAATAGTACGTCACATGTCGGGACCCCCGCTTTGATGTGCGCTCCGGCGGTGAGCGCACATCAAAGTCGCGACATGTCAGCTGTTTTTTACAGCTGACATGTGCGCGCAATAGCGGCGGGTGAAATCGCGATCACCCGCCGCTATTAACTAGTTAAATGCCGCTGTCAAACTCAGACAGCGGCATTTAACTACCGCATCCGGCCGTGCGGCCGGATATGAGCGCATCGCCGACCCCTGTCACATGATCGGGGGTCGGCGATGCTTGTGCATTGTAACCATAGAGGTCCTGGAGACCTCTATGGTTACTGATTGCCGGTGGCTGTGAGCGCCCCCCTGTGGTCGGCGCTCACAGCACACCTGCATTTTAGCTACATAACAGCGATCTGATGATCGCTGTTATGTAGCAGAGCCGATCGGGCTGTGCCTGCTTCTAGCCTCCCATGGAGGCTATAGAAGCATGGTAAAAGTAAAAAAAAAAAGTAAAAAAAAATGTGAAAAAAATAAAAAAAATATAAAAGTTTAAATCACCCCCCTTTCGCCCCAATCAAAATAAATCAATAAAAAAAAAGCCCAACCTACACATATTTGGTATCGCCGTGTTCAGAATCGCCCGATCTATCAATAAAAAAAAAGCATTAACCTGATCGCTAAACGGCGTAATGAAAAAAAAAAATCGAAACGCCAGATTTACGTTTTTTTGGTCGCCACGACATTGCATTAAAATGCAATAACGGGCGATCAAAAGAACGTATCTGCACCGAAATGCTATCATTAAAAATGCCAGCTCGGCACGCAAAAAATAAGCCCTCACCCGACCCCAGATCACGAAAAATGGAGACGCTACGGGTATCGGAAAATGGCGCAATTTTATTTATTTATTTTTTTGCAAAGTTTGGAATTTTTTTTCACCACTTAGGTAAAAAAGAACCTAGTCATGTTTGGTGTCTATGAACTCGTACTGACCTGGAGAATCATAATGGCAGGTCAGTTTTAGCATTTAGTGAACCTAGCAAAATAGGCAAGCAAAAAACAAGTGTGGGATTGCACTTTTTTTGCAATTTCACTGCACTTGGAATTTTTTTCCCGTTTTCTAGTACACGACATGGTAAAACCAATGATGTCGTTCAAAAGTACAACTCGTCCCGCAAAAAATGAGCCCTCACATGGCCAAATTGACAGAAAAATAAAAAAGTTATGGCTCTGGGAAGGAGGGGAGCGAAAAACGAAAACGGAAAAACGGAAAAAGCTCCGGGGGTGAAGGGGTTAATAAATATGTTAAAAAGAAGAGGGCCCAATACTGACCCCTGTGGTACCCCACTGCTAACCGCGACGCAGTCCGAGTGTGCTCCATTAATAACCACCCTTTGTTTCCTATCCCTGAGCCAGCTCTCAATCCACTTACACATATTTTACCCTATCCCCATTTTATGTAACAACCTTTTGTGTGGCCCAGTCAAAAGCTTTTGAAAAGTCCATATACACTACATCTACTGGGTTCCCTTGGTCCAGTCCGGAACTTACCTCTTCATAGAAGCTGATCAAATTAGTCTGACATGAACGGTCCCTAGTAAACCCGTGCTGATACTGGGTCATGAGGTTATTCCTCTTCAGATACTCCAGTATAGCATCCCTTAGAATGCCCTCCAGGATTTTACCCACAGTAGAGGTTAAGATTACTGGCCTATAATTACCGAGTTCAGTTTTTGTCCCCTTTTTGAATATTGGCACCACATTTGCTATACGCCAGTCCTGTGGTACAGACCCTGTTATTATGGACTCTTTAAAGATTAAAAATAATGGTCTATCAATGACTGTACTTAATTCCGGCAGTACTCGGGGGTGTATCCCATCCGGGCCCGGAGATTTGTCAATTTTAGGGATTTTTAGACGCCGCCGTACTTCCTGCTGGGTTAAGCAGGTGACACTTAATGGGGAATTTTTTTTTATCACTAGTCATATTGGCTGCCATGGGATTTTCTTTTGTAAATACTGATGAAAAAAAAGTCATTTAGCATATTGGCTTTTTCCTCACCAACCATTTCACCCAGACTATTTTTAAGGGGGCCAACACTGTCATTTTTTTAGTTTCTTACTATTTACGTAGTTAAAGAATATTTTGGGATTATTTTTCTCTCTCTGGCAATGAGTCTCTCTGTCTCAATCTTTGCTGCATTGATTTGCTTTTTACAGAATTTATTTAATTTTTTGTATTTATTTAATGCCTCATCACTACCTACTTCCTTTAATTCTCTAAATGCTTTCTTTTTGTCCCTTATTGCGCCCCTTACAGCTCTATTTAGCCATATTGGTTTCCTCCTATTTCTAGTATGTTTATTCCCATACGGTATATACTGTGCACAGGTCCTATCCAGGATGCTAATAAACGTCTCCCATTTTCTTTGTGTATTTTTATGTCTCAGGATATCGTCCCAGTTAATTGCACCAAGATCATCTCTCATCCGTTGGAAATTTGCCTTCCTGAAGTTTAGTGTCCTTGTCACCCCTCTACTACTCATCTTATTAAAGGAGACATGAAAACTTATTATTTTGTGATCACTATTCCCCAAGTGACCCCCAACCCTTATATTTGATATGCGGTCTGGCCTGTTGGTTAATATTAGGTCTAGCAGTGCCCCCCTCCTTGTTGGGTCCTGAACCAGTTGTGAAAGGTAATTGTCTCTCATAGTTGTCAAAAACCGATTACCTTTGCTGGAACTGCAGGTTTCTGCTCCCCAATCCATTTCAGGGTAGTTGAAGTCCCCCATAATAATGACTTCTCCTTGAGTCGCAGCTTCATCTATTTGCTTTATGAGGATATTCTCCGTTGCTTCCATTATTTTTGGAGATTTATAACAAACCCCTATCAGTAATTTATTATTTTTTTCCCCCTCCCCTTATCTCCACCCACAGGGACTCTACATTTTCATTAGATTCACCTATATTATCACGCCGGATGGGTTTTAAGGATGATTTTACATACAGACACACCCCTCCCCCTCGCTTATCTGTACGGTCATTTCGGAACAGGATATAACCCTGCAATTAACAGCCCAGTCATTACTCTCATCCAGCCATGTCTCAGATATCCCCACCACGTCATAATTATGCTCCAACAACATTAATTCTAATTCGTCCATTTTGTTGGCGAGGCTTCTGGCATTAGTATACATGCACTTGACGTTCCTCTCTGCACCTCTATTCTTTCTTAAATTATTAACTGGAATGAAGCTTAGGCATGTTTCACCCAGCCTTTGGGTGTCCCAACCTCAGCCAACTGCCTCATACCAGGCGGTTAGCTCAGGTCATGATTCTGGGTGGTCAGGCCCCGACTTCTGATCCGAGCACAGTCCATGTATCATGGAAGCCGGATTTATTCAAAGAACATTTCAAGTTGTATTTCATGTGGATTTTGGAACAGAATCTGCGGATATACATTGTAGTTTTGCTTTATTTTTTTAAATTGTGCAAAGCCACCCTAAAGCATTTTTGTGGTCTTATTTTACTTGGCTCAAAAAAAAAAAATATGATATGAGAATATGCCACACCTAGAATGGCAAGGAGACAAAATAATACATCAACAGAAATAATACAAATACATAAACACTGAGGTCCTTGATATTTTCGTACCGATTTACAGACAACTTCTAGCTGCAACGTTTTTCTGGCAGAAAACGAGTGCAGCAAAAGTGTTTTGTCTTTTTTTTATTTACAGTGGTCAGTGTTCATGAACTGACCATTGAGCAATTGGAATAATGGGCACAACAGTGTGTATGAGGATTATCTTGAGACATTGTGAATTACAAGATGGAAGCACCCTTTAAAATACATCCTCTCTAATTCTTCTATTACAGAATATTCCTATACACAAAGCAATAATGAAGAAAAATATATGTGCATGTATATTATATAGCCCTTACCTCTGCACATCGGTGAATATTTTCTGTTCCAACACCTCCATCCACCTCAATGTCCAGTGATGGAAACTGCGATCTTAACCACTGCACCTACAAGTATGGAATCAAATACCGGTATTAGTAAAATAGACGCATCTATTAGGCCGGTTTTACAGTTCTGAGATTCACGGTCACAGTGACCGAAATAGTCAGCCTCATATTATGCCCATGGGGTCAGAAGACCAGCTCAGACATCACAGTCGGTACTCAGACCATGAATGTTGGGTGTATGAAACTGGTCTTGTCTTCAGGCAAGACACAAGAGCAGCTAGAACATAGTGCAAGCCTCAATTCTGGATGTACCCAACTGTGCACCTAAAGTCTGTAAAGCATGTAATGGAGACAGCAACATCCACAGTCTAATGAGCCAAGTGGTGCATGGAATGAAGCAGGCAGTCGGTCCCAAAGAATGTATTAAAGATGTATCCAGCACTCATCCCAAGCTTCAATAAAGAAATAGCCATTTAAGTTTTTCTTTTATTGTAGATATTTAAATAAAGAGCGTAGACTAGCACGTCTCCAATCCTGGTCCATGGGGTTCTTAATCAGGAGCTATGATCAAGAACCCATGGACTAGGGTTTGATGCACGTAACCTTCTACAAATCTGGTGTCTTCAGGGGCTTACTAAGAGTTGCCATCTCCACATATAACCAAAGTAGTCCTCTGCAGCGCTATATGCATTAAATATATGAAATTTGAATTGAATTACTGCTCTAAAAAGTTAGAGGAAAAAAACATTGCCTGATCATGGATGCCAGGTACACATGAATTGGGCAGTTATTGTAAATTTTTCCTATTTTCTAGAGCAGTAATGCAATTCAAAATTTCATATATTTCATGTGTGCATGCTATAGCACTACAGAGTAATCCCTTAGATGTTGATTCTTCATACATGTATATTATTTAACTGTGAATGTATAACCCCTTTCCGACATCGGGCGTAATAGTACGCCGATGTTGGACTCCCTGCCTGTGATGTGGGCTCCGGCGGTGAGCCAACATCAAGGGTCGGTCATCAATATACGACAACCCCTTATCATCTGCTCTTTCTAACACGGCACATGCAGGCACCAGCATCTATTGTTTTACAATATTAATAGATTACTATTAATGTATGTCACCCGGTTAATAAGATGCTTGTACACAGACCTACTCGTCATCCTGGATATCGATTTTTGGCATAAGCTGTGCGATCAAGCCATTCCCCCAAATATATGACCATTTCACTCCCCTTCTACAAATTGTACTACAGAATAACACTGGAAACTGGGCAACTTACTACCTAGCTGAGATATCATATGAGCAGGTACGATACCAGTCTTCTACATGTAGGCTAGGATTTCACATACTGGTGCTACACCTAAGGTTACTGCATGCAATTTTCCTACTTAGAACTACCGTATATACTCGAGTATAAGCCAACCTGAGTATAAGCCCGAGTATAAGCCGAGACCCCTAATTTTGCCACAAAAAACTGGGAAAACTTAATGACTCGAGTATAAGCCTAGGGTGGGAAATGCAGCAGCTACCGGTAAATGTCAAAAGTAAAAATAGATACCAATAAAAGTAAAATTAATTGAGACATCAGTAGGTTAAGTGTTTTTGAATATCCATATTGAATCAGGAGCCCCATATAATGCTCCATAAAGTTTATGATGGCCCCATAAGATGCTCCATAGACACATTTGCCCAATATAATGCTGCACAAATGTTGATTATGGCCCCATAAGATGCTCCATAAAGATATTTGCCCCATATAGTGCTGTACAAACGTTGATTATGGCCCCATAAGATGCTCCATACAGACACTTGCCCCATTTGCTGTTGCTGCGATAAAAAAAAAAAAAAAAAGTCACATACTCGCCTCTCAGGCCCCCGACTCTTTCAATATTCACCTGACTTCGTTCCGGCGCCCCCGCTCCATCTTCAGCGTCTTCTGCACTGACGTTCAGGCAGAGGGCGCGCACTAACCACGTCACTGCGCCCTCTGACCTGAGCGTCACTGCAGAAGACGCTGAAGACGGAGCGGCGCCGGAACGAGGAGCAGGTGAATATCGCGCAGCACTCCCCTCCACGTTATACTCACCTGCTCCTGGCGCGGTGCAGTCCCTGCTTCCCCGGCGCCGCAGCTTCTTCCTGTACTGAATGGTCACCGTTACCGCACATTACAGTAATGAATATGCGGCTCCACCCCTATGGGAGGTGGAGCCACATATTCATTACAGTAATGAGCGGTACCATGTGACCGCTCAGTACAGGAAGAAGCTGTGGCGCTGGGGAAGCAGGGACCGCGCCAGGAGTAGGTGAGTATAATTAGACAGCCCCCGCTCCCCCTCCCCTGCCAACCCCTGGGTATGACTCGAGTATAAGCCAAGAGGGGGACTTTCAACCCAATAAAATGGGCTGAAAATCTCGGCTTATACTCGAGTATATACGGTACTTATAATTCGATTATAAGATGGCAAATCATAGGGCAGTGCTGCACTTTGGAAAAATGCCCCCAAAATTACTACGGAGAAACTTATTAAATTACAGGTAGAAATATGACACCAAGGAGAACTTCCAATTACAAGAGGCAAAAGTGGATCCAGCAAATTGAAAGCAAGAAAGAAAGCAGAGCAGCCCTTACCATGGAATCACTGGGACAGGCACAGAAAATCACTAGTTTCCTAGTGAGAGAAACCTCAAGTGCTCAGGTTTTGACATAAAGCATAAATGAACAAAAGACTTTCCTCTAGTTAAACATTTCTGCCTATACAGTACTGGTCAAAAGTTTGGAAACACTTGTTCGTGTAATGGATTTCCTTGTTCTTATCCGAAAGGGCACATTCTAGATTCAGAAGATTCTCAAAAGAACATTTATGGAAACTAGGAGTAGTGAAACACTTGTGAAATAAACCAGAATACAAGTTTAACCTACAATTCCGCAAAAATAACCGATTTATACTCTGATGACAGCTTTACTCAACCTAGCAGAGAGCGAGATGTCAAGCCTGACATACCAAGGTAAGAAGACTGAGGGCGTGTGCACACGCTGCGGATTTTGCTGCGCATCCACAGCCGATTGGCCGCTGCAAATTCGCAGCAGCATTTCATAACTCCATAGAGCCATAACACTTTTATTTTTCCATAAATATGGCCATGTGAGGGCTTGTTTTTTGCGGGACAACTTGTACTTTAGAACGACACCATTGGTTTTAGCATGTCGTGTACTAGAAAAGGGGAAAAAAATTCCAAGTGCGGTGAAATTGCAAAAAAAGTGCAATCTCACACTTGTTTTTTGTCTGGCTTTTTTTTAATTTTTTTTATTCACACTAGGTTCACTAAATGCTAAAACTGACCTGCCATTATGATTCTCCAGGTCTTTACGAGTTCATAGACACCAAACATTTCTAGGTACTTTTTTTTTAGCTAAGTGGTGAATTAAAAAAAAAGAAAAAAGAAAAAAAACAAAACATTGTGCAATTTTCCGATACCCGTAGCGTCTCCATTTTTCGTGGTCTCGTCTCGGGTTATTTTTTTGTGTGCCAAGCTGACGTTTTTAATGATACCTTTTTGATGCAGATACAATCTTATGATCCCCCAGAATTGCATTTTAATGCAATGTTGCAGCGACCAAAAAAAACCTTAAATTCTGCGTTTTGACTTTTTTTTCTCACTACGCTGTTTAGTGATCAGGTTGATCCCTCTTTTTTTTTTTTTTTTTTAAATTGATAGATCGTGCAATACTGTACACAGGGATACCAAATATGTGTAGTTTTGATTTTATTTTTATTGTCTTATTTTGGATGGGGCGAAAGGGGGGTGATTTGAACTTTTAATTATTATTTTTTATTTTTTTTTTTATATTTGAATACTCTTACTTTTAGCATGCTTCAATAGCCTCCATAGGAGACTAGAAGCTGGCACAACTCAATCGACTGCTACATAGAGGCGATGGTCAGATCGCCTCTGTATAGCAGATTTACTCACTTGCTATGAGCGCCGACCACTGGGTGGCACTCACAGCAAGCTGGACCTGACAACTATAGAGGTCTCCAGGGGACCTCAGGTTGTCATGCCAACACACCGGTGACCTGCAATCACCGGTGTGATTATTTCCGGCACGATTGCCGGAAACGCTTGTTAAATGCCGCTGACAGCGTTTGACAGCGGCATTTAACTGGTTAATAGCCGCAAGTGGATTGCGATTCCACCCGTAGCTATTGCGGGCACATGTCAGCTGTTCAAAACAGCTGACATGTCCCCGGAAAAATGTGGGCTCAGCGCCGGAGCCCACATCAAAGGAGAGGGGAGTCTGACATCGGCATACTATTACACCCGATGTCGGAAAGGGGTTAAATATGCAAATTGTGACCAAGGAGGAGAGGGATGGACGGCAGCAACAGATGACATGGCCTCTATAGTCACCTAACCTCAACCCAACAGATGGTTTGGGATGAATTGGACCCAGAGTGAAGGCTGGGCAGCCACCAAGTGCTCAGCTCCTCTGGGAACTCCTTGTAGACTGTTGGAAAGTCATTCAAGGTAACAACTCGATGATCCTACTCAAGAAAATTGCAATAGTTAGCAAAGGTGACAGGGTAAAGGCGCGCGCGCGCGTGCGCGTGCGTGTGTGTGTAGTTTGAGGAATCTAAGATTTAACACCTAGTTTCTGTACGTTCTCCTTCCTAGTTTTGCAGCATTTAGTCTGAATCAACAATGTACCCATTCCAATAACAAGGAAAACCATGGCATGAACGGGTGTGTCCTAAATTTTGGTTGCTGCAATACCTACATACATGACAAACTTCTGGTAATGTGGTATTATCAATACAAAGTAATTAGTTACCTTTGGCATCATGTCTTCCATGAACTTCTGCCCTCCAAATCCGGGTTCTACAGTCATAACCAGAGCCATATCAATTTGATTTGCCCATGGTGCAAGATATTCCACTGTAGTATTTGGTTTAATACCGAGGCCTACCTACAGGAGAAAAAAAAAAAAATTATTAAGGTTAGGACCAGAGCTGCCCCTCTGCTTTTTATAAATTACTGTCCTCAAAAATCACTGGACCCAACCTCTAAGCCAAAAATCTCCTATAGACGGGTTAGCCTCCAAGTTTAGTTATACGGCATTCCCATACAATAAACACTGGAAGGAGGTTCGTCACAGCACTCTCTCTGGTATATCAACGACTTTGCAATATGTCTGTGCAGGGTAAAAAGTGGACGAGGACCAACTTCCACTACAACAGGAAGACAAGTACAGGGAGTATATACAATCCCGCCAGATCCAGCACCTCGTGCTCCCCTCACCTTCATGCCACTTTCTCTGATCTCTTTGATCAGGGCTCCAGGGTTTTCAGTAGCTTCTAGATGAAATGTGTATTGGTTGGCACCAGCAGCTGCCATGGGTTTTACCCACTGTTCTGGTTTAGCAACCATCATATGCATATCTATAATGGGGTGAAAGGGAAAAAAAAAGGTAACAATTTGTGGAAGAGGGGGAAAAAAGAAAAAAAAAGAAAAAAAAAAGATGTGCATAATAAATTATGGAGGGTGGTGAGGGGTTGGGGAGTTTATCCATACTGACATTTTGTGATCCACTAATTATTCAGGGTCCACAAGTATAAAAATAAATACTAAATTCATTCAGAGTCACACGTGCACCAGAGTCAGACGTTCTTCATTCATGGACTCGAGACATTTCTGCTAGAAATTAGTCCACTCTTTTGGTGTAAATTGTAAAAAACTGGTGGCTGAACTAGGTCAAGCCCCTTCCGCTAAGCTTCACCCACTTTTCAGAAAGTAGTCCAAGTGTGGCCAAATTTATCTACTTTTCTACACCAGAATTCTGGTGAAAAGGGATTGATGAATTAGCGAATCTAATGTGTTTTCCTGAAAAGAAGACCTACCCACAAAATAAGCCCTAGCATGACTTTAAAGGATTTGTAGGAGTATGCTTGAAATATAAGCCCTACTCTAAAAACAGTCAGGGCCGGCGCTAGGGCGAGTCAAACTGGGCAATCGCCCAGTGCCTCCATTCTCTTAGGGGCTCCGAGCATTTCTATTCCGAGGTAAAGACTGCTTTAGGACCTTTGGGGACTGCACAGTCATGTGACCATGAAGTCACCAAAGATCTCACAGGGGGTTGTCTACTACTAGGACAACTCCTTGATAGCAAAAAGGTGCTACTGACATGAAATTCTAACCAGATGTCGCTAACAAGCCAGCAAACCCACACAGGCAGCAAAGAAATAAAAGCACAGATGTCCATAAATTATTTGTAATAATTAGAAATTACACAGAGATAAAGTATTGAACACTCCTGTATGGAGAAACTAGTTGTATGCATTGCCCAGGTGTAATTTTCACACAAACACTCTTCAACTACTGAAGGTCCTGTGAGCTCCTATGAACTCTGAGCTTTAGTTCCTTCCATACATTTTCTATTGGATTCAGGTCAGGTGATTGGTGGATCCATTTTAGCAACTTTATTTTTCTTTCTCTGAAACCAATTGAGAGTTTCCTTGACTGTGTGTTTGGGATCATTGTCTTGCCTAAATGTCCACCTTCATCTACATCATCCTGGTAGATGCCAGCAGATTTTTATGAAGAATGTCTCGGTTATCATTTGTCCATTAATGCTTCCTTCAGTTCTATGAAGTTTGCCAGTGCAGTATGCTGAAGAACAGTCCGAAACCATAATGTTGCCCCTCTAAACTTCACTGTTGGTATGGTGTTTTTGGGGTGATATGCAGTGCCTTTTAGCCTCCAAAATGGTGTGTATTAGGACATCCAAAGAGTTCAATTTTGGTCTCATCTGACCAGACTCCCAGTATTTCACAGGCTTGGACAACTCTTCTGAATTCTTTTTATTCCTTTGTTTGAAATGTCGAAGGGAGCACCAGACTGTGGCCGATTTATGGAGAAATTATGTTCTTTCCACTTCTGGATTTTGGCTTCAACAGCACTCTGTGGAACCTTCAATAGTTTAGAAATTACTTGGTTAAATGCCGTCAGTATGTTTTGCAACAATAATGTTGCGAAGGTCTTGAGACAGCTCACTGGCTATATGCTAATCTTGCCACAGACAGCCTGTTGTTTGTATTAGAATGGTTCCTTTCTGTCACACCATACATTGCAACTTTTTTGCTATAATGTAACAGAATATATGTCTGGCGATGAGTGACTAATCTCCTCTTTTTTTTGGCTCCCATGCTAACAATTGTTTTCTCTTTTCATAGAGCCGGCTTTACTAGTGATATTGCACTCATCGGCACGATTTCCTCCACCGGGATCCACTCCACTGGATTTCTTCATAGTCACCTATTCACCACCTGACCGCTGTTTTATAGATCCACTACTGGACCTCCGCCTATGTTTCTACTTACTACGGTGCCTGTGACCACTTCGGCACCTCCCTCTCCAGGTCCCCTCCCCATACGTCACCACCTTACAGCATCACCCGGCAGGAACGCAAACACCACCTTTAGTGACATGCACGGCCATATTACTTCTGCCGACGTCACTTTCGCCTCCGCGCCCGGACTTCCATTAGCCCATTTTTTCCCCGGCACCGCCCCGTCTATAAGAACGCGCAGCCCACACCGATATACCAGACTAGCGGGGGATTCCGCGTCTGGACACTGGCACGCGCTACTGCGGCCATTACTTACAGGTACAAACGTTTATAGTGTCTCTATCAGTAGCCACTCACTGCTAGCCGCACGCCGGCATACCTAAGAGGTGTACTTACCCCTCCCCCTTGTTTCTATGTTTCTCTATTTTAGCCATTCATTCATGCTCTCACTGCGCATTTGACAGGTATGCCTTTACATCCCTTTCTATACAACAGCACACACTTATGTGATTAGTCACTTCCCTTCATTTACGTTTCATAGGCGCAGACCACCGTGTGTTTTTTGACACGTTCTGTCACCAGTAACCTCTCTAATCTTTCAGTACGGTACGTTACATGTTTCCCCTCCCCCGTCTCTCTCACATGGTCACGTGCTCATATGCCAAATATTTTCTGGTCTCGTTTTGCTGGACATTATTGTATCCACACTATGTTATTTCGTATGACCTGTGACATTCTTATGGTTCATCAAGTTTGTATATACTTTTTTTGTATGTTCTTTTATTTTTGCATTTATTTTGTATATAATTTTTCTTTCACATTTGTAGTAACTGATGAAGGTCCGGACATAGGACCGAAACGTTTTGTGTACTACATTAAAATTGACACGAGCATTAAGTTGAGTGCCAGGTTTCTTCTTTTAGCTCACTGGCTTTATCCATCAGGAGATATTTCTTGTGTGGCACCTTGGTAACGAGACAGCTTTTTATAGGTCATTGGATGAAATAGCTGATATTCTTCACTGAATTGATTTCTGATAGATTTCAGCTGGTGTCAGGACTTTCCATGGCTTTTGGCACCTCTCTTTCTTCATGTGTTCAATACTTTTTCCGGGTGTCATTTCTCATTATTAGATTCAGTTAGATGAACACGTAGGTGGGATGCGCTGTTGGAGAAAATCAATTCTTCAGAAATTATGAGAAAAAGTTTTTGTTTTTTTTATTCACAACACGTTTCAACGTCTTTATCAAGTGAAAAAAAAAAAAAAACTTTTTGAAGAATTGATTTACTCAAGCAATATCTCCTGGAGGAGATATCCATCAGCCAAGAGGCAGCAGCAGCTGTTTTTCTTCATGCCTACATATGATTTGTGCCTGTCGCAATTCCGTCAGGTGAGCGTAATCAGGACTCTCCCTCCATAGGGTATCACCCTATTGTGCGCTCTGCTTCCCACATTTTTAATTATTACACATAAATTAAGTTATGGACATTAGTGAACGTGCTGGGATAAGGTGTTATCTGAGCATGCTCGGGTGCTAACCGAGTGTCTTCGACGTGCTCGAATAAGGCTACTTTCACACTAGTGTCGGAAGACGCACGACGAATTGCGTCGTTGCGACGTACCGACACTAGCAGTGAATGCGCCGCACAACGGGGGCAGTGGATGCTGTTTTTCAACGCATCCGCTGCCCCATTGTGAGGCGCGGGCGGAGTTCCGGCCGCGCATGCGCGGTCGGAAAAGACGGGAACGACGCACCAAAAAACGTTACAAGCAACGTTTTTTGGTGGCGATGGTCCGACGCAACCGTCGCACGACGGTTGCGACGTGTGGCAATGCGTCGTTAATGCAAGTCAATGGAGAAAAAAAACGTATCCTGCAAGCACTTTTGCAGGATGCGTTTTTTCTACAAAACGACGCATAGCGACGTGCAGTGCACGACGCTAGTGTGAAAGTAGCCTAATATGTTCAAGTCCCCGCATCTGTTCGATAGCTGCAACACATGCATGGATTGACTGTGTGGACTGGATGGGTTGTTACAGATATCTGGTGAGAATTTCATGTCAATAGCACCTTTAGAAATATATTTCTATGTTTCAATTTGTGTAACTGATGAGATGGATCACTTGTCTGAACAAAGCCTAAGCCAACCACGAGGATGTGTGACAAACTAAGGGCTCACACAGATGTCTGTGGATCTCAGTCAGATCACAGACAGCAAAGCCCGACTGGTCGTGGGTCTCCAGAACTAAGTGTGACAGCTTCATAGAAATACATGAGGCCATCATGCCCCGGTCAGGAGACCCGTGGTCAGTCTGTGTGCTGCCCGCGACCAGATCTGCCCTGATGTCTGCATGAGCCCTATAGTACCTAGGGATCCGCCAAAGTTATCCCTCAGCATGAGGCACTGAGGTAAATGTGCCGCGTTTTGGGACGATCTAGTCTACGTTCACACTCACATATAATGTTATATCATCAGTAACAGTTATGATTCCAAGCATTACCAAAAAACGGGTCATTTCCCAGTTGTTTTCGGAGGCATTCCACCACAGGGTGTCCAAATGTGATGTTAGGAACAAAATGTCTGAAACGAGAGGAACAACAAATCAGATGATGAAGACACATGATGGCAATAGGGAAACCAGGGACGAAAGCAAAGAGCAGACGAGGGACAAACCACAGAAAATATATTTATCTCACTGATATAGCGCCATTAATTCCACAGCACTTTACAGATATTGTTATCACTGTCCCCGATGGGGCTCACAATCTAGATTCCCTATCAGTATGTCTTTGGAATGTTGGAGAAAGTCAGAGAACACTGAGGAAATCCACACAGAGAGCATATAAACTCCTTGCAGATGTTGTCCTTGATGGGATTTGAACCCAGGACCCCAGCGCTGTGAGACTGCAGTGCTAACCACTGAGCCACCGTGCTGCCAAAATGATCTGGTTTCTTGTGTGTGACCAGAATTCTAGGGATAACCTCAGTGTTAACCATCTGCAATACAGAGTAACCAGCAGCTCCACAGCCCGATGCCTGCAGGATATAAGCCGCTGTACATGCAGGATCTGCTCACAGCATTAGTACGGGACCACGGGGCACAGGGCATTGTGTTCACTGATGACAATGTCTCCATTCCTCTAGGATAGATAAATGCACAGCTCTGTATAACCTGCATCATTACAGGACCCAAGTAACGCATCACATGACAGCAGCACAAAGTACTGACCCAAGGACAGATAATAAGTACAGCGCCAACTAGTGTACGCCTACAGAGCTGCGGCACTCATTGCCCACAGTCATCGAATCACATAAGCAGGGGATAACTTTATCTATAGAAGATTTGGGGGAAACCATTGAATTGAGCCCACTCATATCTTCTAATGTCACAGATACCAGCAGACCTCAGGACATGAGAAACTATAGAATTAGGTCTAAGCGCAGAGACTGAGGGGATGACGGTGCTGCACTAGTAGGGTTTAGTAGATGTGAAGAAGTCCGCACTCTGTAGGTGAATTGTGGTGATATTTATTAGCGATCCAGAATGTGTGGTAACTGCTCAATAACTTGGACTTTCTTCAGATACACGGAATATATTTAGCAAAGACGTAAGAAGAGAAGTGCTAGTGATAAGGCGGCGTGACCACAGTGCTGAGGGGCTGAGGCAGGGTCCTGAGAGTCACAAAGATGGAAAATGTGCACACAAATGGGGCTGAAAGTGCCCAACAGCTGCACAATATGCAGAAACTGCTCAGTGACCCCTTATCACCTGTGTGTAGGACGGGGGAAGGCCGAACATGGGCAGGGGTATAGTGCGAGGGGGGCCACACAAGGGCGGTAATGTAGTGCCAGGGGCACAGCACAGGGGTAGGGGTGTAGTGCGAAGGGGCGCACAAGGGCGGTAATATATCTAAAGGGGGGTGCACAGAGGCAGAGATGCAGCATGAAGAGAAGCTGAATATGGGCAGGGGTGTAGTGCGTGGGAAGGCCGAACATTGGCAGGGGTGTAACGCGAGGGGGGGCTGCATTGGGGCAAGGGAGTAGAACGAAGAGGGTCCAAACATGGGCAGGGGTGTAGCATAAGGGGGGGGGGGCTGCACAGGGGCACTAATGTAGCGCGGGAGTGGAGGCGCACAGGGGCGGTAATATGGAACGAGAGGTGGCAAAACACAGGGGAGGTAATGTAGCATGACGGATGGGGGAGTGGGGCACATAGTGGCATCACCCTGGGTGCAAAATTCACAGGGGTGTAAAGTGACAAAAGAAAAAACTAACACTTTTGTACCCCTTAGGGTATGTGCAGATGTTCAGTAATCGGCAGCACATTTCCGCTCCGTCCAAAGCGCTGACGGCTATTGAACGCAGGTGACTCCTCTGTGTTAATTGAAAAGTGCGGAATCACGGCGCCCAATACATTGTACAGGTGATATTTATCTTGTGGAGGCTCCACAAGATAAGTAGACATTCTGCGGTCTGGAAAGACGCGCCGCATGTCTGTCTCTGGACGCATAGTGGACATGGGGTTTGTTGAAATCCTATCCACTACACTGTAAGATGTGGACGCAGCGGGTTGGACGGTGCACAAGTACTGACTGTGTGCACCTAGCATTAGCGGGTAAGGGGGCCACAGACAACCCACGCTCCCCCACTGCGCAATGGCTGGTGTCCCATCTCCAAAAAGAAAGAAGCCACAGACATATGTAACAAGTGTAATCGTGCCCCTCAGAGGGTGGAGGGGGCACACACTGCTCCTGGAGGTAAGGTTTCTCCTGGTGGAGACCACCAGATGGAGGCTGCCACTCTAGAAGGCAATACGTGCCGTGGCGAGCCTGGCACCAGGGCGCAGTGACCAGGGGGCTCCTCCCTGCAGGGGGCACTAGAGAGCAGGCACTAGGTTATTTTAGGTCAACCACATGCTGAACAAGAAACCGCAGCCATCAGACCTGGAGGGGCCATCAGACCTGGAGGGGCCATCAGACCTGGAGGGGCCATCAGACCTGGAGGGGCCATCAGACCTGGAGGGGCCATCAGACCTGGAGGGGCCATCAGACCTGGAGGGGCCATCAGACCTGGAGGGGCCATCAGACCTGGAGGGGTCACACCCGGGAGCTGTGCCCGGGGCTCCGCTCACCCCATTGTATCATGTACGGGCTCCTTATGTCGCACATGCAGTCCCCGGCCGCAGATCTTGTCGGATGTGCTTCTTACGATCTACTCTTATGACAGTGGGTAACTGACAGCTCCAGCATGTCCGCCACAGTCCGAGCGCTGGCCCTAAGCCGCTTACCCGTCCATGACGTCCAGATGCAGGTAGTCGGCCCCGCACTGCAGCATGCGCTCACACTCCGCCGCCAGCCGGGACAGGTCGCTGTTCAGAATGGACGGACCGATCTTACACCCAGACGACATGATGACAATGTGGCTACTACCGCAAGAACGACCCCACGTGCTCCCTGCGCCGCAAGAGATTGTGGGAGCTGAAGTTCTCCATCCCTCGTCTTGTGTATGGTTCGTGAGGCTGAGAACTACATTTCCCATGATGCAACATTCTGCTGTACGTCACTAATAGGGATTGTAGCGAACATGAAAAGTACATTCATAAAGAGAAATGAATGGGGTCTGTCAGCTCCGGGGCCGGGGGTCCCACGTGACGGGGTGGAGGACATTATTCTCGTGGGTTAGCTGCACCCTAGTCCCCCAATCAAGGTCGCACTGGGGGTCCTAGGGCCACAGGTGGGATAAGTTCCAGAGGGCCCACCCTACTGCTACTTTACATGGAAAATAACATGCCATGTCTCATATATGTCAGAATATCAGCACACAATACAGCATGCAGAGCATTGCTGCATATAGAAAAACTCATGGTCTCCTATGAGCGCCAGGCACGGGCTAATTCACAGGGGTCTTCAGCACACCCCTGGCTGTCACAGATTGATAGTGGTATTTAGCAGGTTAACAGCAGCGGGTGAAGCTCCACCTGCGACTATAAGAGGCAGATGATGGCTGATTATCAAAGCAATCCTCCACCCCAAAGTCTGCAAGGTCATAAGAGAAAGGCTGGGAGCAGGGCCGTTTCTTCAACAGGGCGGGCAGGGCGGCCACACGGGGCGCCGTGGGGCCGGGGGGCGCAGGAGAGGCCTCGGGCCCCGGTGGTCCCCTGCCCGCTGCTGCTGCTGTTTAAGGGCTGTCAGGGGCGCGGATGCCGCGCTCAGTGCTGAGCGCGGGCGCGCCCTGCCCGAACTCAGCTGCAAATCTGACAGCTGAGCGGTCAGATCATCGCCTCGCGTCGCCGCGCCCCCCCCCCCGCACCGCACATAATGGTTGCGGCCACCTCGGCGCCGCCACTCACCCATACCTCCCAACCGTCCCGATTTCAGCGGGACAGTCCCGCTTTGGCACCGGGGTCCCGCTGTCCCGCTTCGGGCATTTAAAATCCCGAATTTGCGGCCGCCGGTGAAGCCCCGCCCACTTCCGGGACGTAGAGAGAGCCTGTTTTTTTTTTTTTTTATATAAAAGCTGCCTCCTGACCGCCCGCGCAACACCCCCCCCCCCCTCCCGCCCCCTGTGCGGCGCTGCCACGCTGAAGGAGAGAGCCTGCAGCAATCAAGAAGAAAGGTCAGCGATTCACTACCTCTGGCTGTGTGTGCACGGAGCTCCGGCTTCTGCTCTTAGCTGCTATCCCGGCAGAGAAGGAGAGACGGGGGAGGTGCCGGGATAGTGCAGAGCTGTGAGCAGGAGACTGAAGACTTCAGCAGAGAGCTGCACATGGACATCAGCCGCCCCTGCATCACAGAGGAGATTGTGTGTGTGTGATGTGTGTGATGGCTGCGTGTGTGTGTGTGTGATGGCTGGGTGTGTGTGTGTGATGGCTGTGTGTGTGTGATGGCTGCGTGTGTGTGTGTGTGATGGCTGCGTGTGTGTGATGGCTGCGTGTGTGTGTGTGATGGCTGTGTGTGTGTGATGGCTGCGTGTGTGTGTGTGTGATGGCTGCGTGTGTGTGATGGCTGCGTGTGTGTGTGTGATGGCTGTGTGTGTGTGATGGCTGCGTGTGTGTGTGTGTGATGGCTGCGTGTGTGTGTGTGTGATGGCTGCGTGTGTGTGTGTGATGGCTGCGTGTGTGTGTGATGGCTGCGTGTGTGTGTGTGATGGCTGCGTGTGTGTGTGTGATGGCTGCGTGTGTGTGTGATGGCTGCATGTGTGATGGCTGCGCGTGTGTGTGTGTGTGTGATGGCTGCGTGTGTGTGTGTGATGGCTGTGTGTGTGATGGCTGCGTGTGTGTGTGATGGCTGCGTGTGTGTGTGTGATGGCTGCGTGTGTGTGATGGCTGCGTGTGTGTGATGGCTGCGTGTGTGTGATGGCTGCGTGTGTGTGATGGCTGCGTGTGTGTGTGATGGCTGTGTGTGTGTGATGGCTGCGTGTGTGTGATGGCTGTGTGTGTGTGATGGCTGTGTGTGTGTGATGGCTGTGTGTGTGTGATGGCTGTGTGTGTGTGATGGCTGCGTGTGTGTGATGGCTGCGTGTGTGTGTGATGGCTGCGTGTGTGTGTGTGTGTGTGATGGCTGCGTGTGTGATGTCTGCGTGTGTGTGTGATGGCTGCATGTGTGTGTGATGGCTGCGTGTGTGTGTGTGTGTGATGGCTGCGTGTGTGTGTGTGATGGCTGTGTGTGTGTGATGGCTGCGTGTGTGTGTGTGTGATGGCTGCGTGTGTGTGATGGCTGCGTGTGTGTGTGTGATGGCTGTGTGTGTGTGATGGCTGCGTGTGTGTGTGTGTGATGGCTGCGTGTGTGTGTGTGTGATGGCTGCGTGTGTGTGTGTGATGGCTGCGTGTGTGTGTGATGGCTGCGTGTGTGTGTGTGATGGCTGCGTGTGTGTGTGTGATGGCTGCGTGTGTGTGTGATGGCTGCATGTGTGATGGCTGCGCGTGTGTGTGTGTGTGTGATGGCTGCGTGTGTGTGTGTGATGGCTGTGTGTGTGATGGCTGCGTGTGTGTGTGATGGCTGCGTGTGTGTGTGTGATGGCTGCGTGTGTGTGATGGCTGCGTGTGTGTGATGGCTGCGTGTGTGTGATGGCTGCGTGTGTGTGATGGCTGCGTGTGTGTGTGATGGCTGTGTGTGTGTGATGGCTGCGTGTGTGTGATGGCTGTGTGTGTGTGATGGCTGTGTGTGTGTGATGGCTGTGTGTGTGTGATGGCTGTGTGTGTGTGATGGCTGTGTGTGTGTGATGGCTGCGTGTGTGTGATGGCTGCGTGTGTGTGATGGCTGCGTGTGTGTGTGATGGCTGCGTGTGTGTGTGTGTGTGATGGCTGCGTGTGTGATGTCTGCGTGTGTGTGTGATGGCTGCATGTGTGTGTGATGGCTGCGTGTGTGTGTGTGTGTGATGGCTGCGTGTGTGTGTGTGATGGCTGTGTGTGTGTGATGGCTGCGTGTGTGTGTGTGTGATGGCTGCGTGTGTGTGATGGCTGCGTGTGTGTGTGTGATGGCTGTGTGTGTGTGATGGCTGCGTGTGTGTGTGTGTGATGGCTGCGTGTGTGTGTGTGTGATGGCTGCGTGTGTGTGTGTGATGGCTGCGTGTGTGTGTGATGGCTGCGTGTGTGTGTGTGATGGCTGCGTGTGTGTGTGTGATGGCTGCGTGTGTGTGTGATGGCTGCATGTGTGATGGCTGCGCGTGTGTGTGTGTGTGTGATGGCTGCGTGTGTGTGTGTGATGGCTGTGTGTGTGATGGCTGCGTGTGTGTGTGATGGCTGCGTGTGTGTGTGTGATGGCTGCGTGTGTGTGATGGCTGCGTGTGTGTGATGGCTGCGTGTGTGTGATGGCTGCGTGTGTGTGATGGCTGCGTGTGTGTGTGATGGCTGTGTGTGTGTGATGGCTGCGTGTGTGTGATGGCTGTGTGTGTGTGATGGCTGTGTGTGTGTGATGGCTGTGTGTGTGTGATGGCTGTGTGTGTGTGATGGCTGTGTGTGTGTGATGGCTGCGTGTGTGTGATGGCTGCGTGTGTGTGTGATGGCTGCGTGTGTGTGTGTGTGTGATGGCTGCGTGTGTGATGTCTGCGTGTGTGTGTGATGGCTGCATGTGTGTGTGATGGCTGCGTGTGTGTGTGTGTGTGATGGCTGCGTGTGTGTGTGTGATGGCTGCGTGTGTGTGTGTGTGATGGCTGCGTGTGTGTGTGTGTGATGGCTGCGTGTGTGTGTGATGGCTGCGTGTGTGATGCATTTGTGTCAAAGCTGCATGTGTTTGTGAGCTGCGTGCGTGTGAGCTGCGTGCCTGTGTGTGAGCTGCGTGCCTGTATGTCATTATACAGTATGGAGCATCATGTGTGGTCATTATACAATATGGAGCATCATGTGCGGTCATTATACAGTATGGAGCATCATGTGCGGTCATTATACAGTATGGAGCATTATGTGTGGCCATTATACAGTATGGAGCATCATGTGCGGTCATTATACAGTATGGAGCATCATGTGCGGTCATTATACAATATGGAGCATCATGTGCGGTCATTGTACAGTATGGAGCATCATGTGCGGTCATTATACAGTATGGAGCATCATGTGCGGTCATTATACAGTATGGAGCATCATGTGTGGCCATTATACAGTATGGAGCATCATGTGCGGCCATTATACAGTATGGAGCATCATGTGTGGCCATTATACAGTATGGAGCATCATGTGCGGCCATTATACAGTATGGAGCATCATGTGCGGTCATTATACAGTCTGGAGCATCATGTGCGGTCATTATACAGTCTGGAGCATCATGTGCGGTCATTATACAGTCTGGAGCATCATGTGCGGTCATTATACAGTCTGGAGCATCATGTGCGGTCATTATACAGTCTGGAGCATCATGTGCGGTCATTATACAGTCTGGAGCATCATGTGCGGTCATTATACAGTATGGAGCATCATTTGCGGTCATACAGTATGGAGCATCATGTGCGGTCATTATACAGTATGGAGCATCATGTGCGGTCATTATACAGTATGGAGCATCATGTGGGGTCATTATACAGTATGGAGCATCATGTGCGGTCATTATACAGTCTGGAGCATCATGTGCGGTCATTATACAGTATGGAGCATCATTTGCGGTCATACAGTATGGAGCATCATGTGTGTTCATTATACAGTATGGAGCATCATGTGTGGCCATTATACAGTATGGAGCGTCATGTGTGTTCATTATACAGTATGGAGCATCATGTGTGGCCATTATACAGTATGGGGCACTGTGTGGCCATATTTTTTTGTTTATAATTATTGTATATGAAACAGTGTGATCGGCAGTGCTAAATGGGTGTGGTTGGGATGTGGATATGGGTGTGACTAATTATGAATGGGTGTGGTCAGAGGCGTGGCCTAAAATTTGCCGCGGCGCGCAAAGCGCGCCGCAAACTTTGTCCCTCTTTCCCATCTTCAAAAGTTGGGAGGTATGACTCACCTCCGCTCCGCGCTGGATGAACAGCGAGAATGAACAGCCAGGATGAGGCAGCTCGGCCACTCCCACACTGATAGCAGGGGCGCCGCGCTCTCGGCTGAGCACGGGCGCTCCCTGAGACAGTGATCAAAGAGCTAAGCACACACACTATCACTGTCAGACTAGGCTGCCTGGCTGTTGCCAATTTCAATGCTGGACAGGACAGGCTGCAGTCTAGTCTGACAGTGGTAGCAGTATAGCAAAAATGCCCACCCCCTGCCTATGGATTAGTCCTTCCCTTCCCAGCAGCCCCATTTAGCAGTCTGAGCGCGCTCAGACTCAGAGGGCAGAGGGCACTGACACACTGAACAGGTGAGGGGGTCTGAGGGATGGGATGGGTTGGGCTAGCCTTTTTTTTTGGATGGGGACCCCCACACCTGCCCCCCCCCCAACCACCCTTGGGGCATGCTGATTTGGCATGCCCCACAGCATGAAACCCGGGAGGGGGCCCAGCTGACTTACCTCATCTTTGGCAGTCTGGTGGCATCCTCACCCAGGCGAGAAGTGTTGGAAAGAGTTATGGCAGTAACTGTATACCTGGCAACCAATAATTTAGCTTTTCGAGGATCGTCAAATACATTGTTTACACCAAATAATGGACATTTCCTTGGGCTTATAGAGCTTCTTGGAAAATTTGAACCAGTAATGAGAGATCATTTAAAACGAATTACTTCCCAGGAAATCCATACACATTACTGTGGAAATTTAATTCAAAATGAAATTATCTGCTTGATGGCCTCTCAGGTGAAGAAATGTATTCTAGAAAAAGCCAAAAGATCTAAGTATTTTTCAATAATGTTGGACTGCACACAAGATGCAGGTCACACTGAACAGTTGTCATACACCTTAAGATTTGTTGATATAGATGATGATCACGTAGCAATAAAGGAACATTTTATTGGCTATCGTCCTGCTACTGATACATCTGGGGAAAGTCTCGCCAATCTCCTTTTAGAAGAGATTAGTAAATGTGACCTGGAATTAGAAAATGAACTGGCAGAAAAGCTGAATTATTCGGAAGCTATTAATGCTTTTGCAGCGGCTAAATCTAGAAGAGTCAGTTTCTCATAAATCTGCAACCTACAATTTTTAGGATCTGTTTCCAAAATAATTAATAGATATTATTTACCTACAACTTTGTTCTCACCGTTAATAATTAGCATACTTGTCCCTTTTCCCCAAGTTCTATATAAGTTAAAGGCAAATTATAATTTATTAAAAAAAGGGAAGATACAAGCCTGCTCTCTATTTATTACTCAAGCCCACAAAAATAATGTTTATTATTTTCGGTGCCGGGGGGGGGGGGGGGGGGGGGGAGAAATTTCCTACTCTCGCCCTGTGTCATTTTTGGGCTAGAAACTGCCCTGGCTGGGAGCACCCTCAGGTCAGGAGGTAGGGCTCATGAATGGGGAAAAACGGCCCCAGCTCTTACACAGCTCACAAGTAACAAGATGTCCTCACAACATCTTACTACTTGTTAAAAGGGAACCTGTCAGCAGGATTGTGCACAGTAACCTGCAGACGCTGTCAGGTCGGTGCCGTAATACTGATCACAATGATACCTGGTGATGAAATCTGTCTTGTGGTTGTTTAATGTGTATTTTCAGTTTTGAGTTAATGATATGCTTGTGTGACACCCCAGGAAGCCGGTTGTCACAGTGGCATTGCCTTCCTCACGGGGAGGGTGATGCCATACCTGGAAGCAACAAGGATCCTTTTAACAGGTAACATGTACACACAACACTGTTCTGACTCCAGGCCAGAAGGGGGAGCTCTCGACCCGGATTCAGGGTAACTTCCCTAAATATTCTGGCTGGAGGAGGAGTTAGGGAGTCAGTCAAGAGGAGAGCTGGAGCCGTGCAGACATGAGGTTCTGCAGCTCCTGATAGGAGTCAGTCAAATTGTAAGAGACTGTGAGGGGAGAAGAGGCAAGAGAGGAAAGATACTGGGAGTGGAGCTGCGAGTGGGCTCACTCCAGAATCAGCACAAGAAACCAGAGGCCGGAATTCCGAGGTTGTGGGGGTAACTATATGCCCCACAGCAGAAACCAGCGGTCAGGAGATTCCAAAATCCTGGCCACAGCTACACCCAAAGGCATAGCAGCATATAGAGGCTGGAGTCTCCACGAGGAGGGACACCTGTAAAAAGGCTCGAGTTGCCTGCCATGTGGGTAGTGTTCACCTAAAAGGACAGAGAGAGAGAGGACCTTGCACCAAGCCTCAGGCAGCAAAGAACACAGCGCAGAAAAGAAGGCTTCCAACCCCACCTGGCTAGGGGGATTCCGAATCGCTTCCAGGCTGCCCGGATTCCAAAGACCGCATGTAACCTGTACCTGAACTACATCAGTAAAAGAAAATAATAATAAACATGGTCTGTTGTGGAAATGGAATACCACAAAAGACAAGAAGTGAAGTGGAGCAAAATAATTCAATATAAAAGGTAATTTTTTATTTATACAAGGTAAAAAAGTTTACTTTCAACAATAAAACAGACAGGGGTATGGGACCTCCAAAAAATGGGGGAGGATGACCAGCAACATATGTAACAATCAATAATGACAGATCAGTCTATTATTATTATTATTATTATTATTATTATTATTAATAAGATAATCAGTAAAGTGCACGTATTATACTCCAATCTGATATAATTTTGATGTCCTAATTTTCTTAACCACCAAAGTTAAATTGATAAATGCTAAAATGCAGTGCAGAATCAGCCGGGGCAATTTATTTGCTTGCTGTGCTGAACAGTGAGAATGTCACTATTTGCACAGAATATAACCATCAGGAAGGGAGAAGAAGAAAGGATGAGAATTCAAGAGAATAGAAAGGAGATCAAATATGAATACCTGTTTAGTTGAATAATAATAATAATTGAATAAAATAATAATAATGCTGAATTAGGAGCAAGTGCTGTGAGGCTGTGCACAAGACAATGGATGCTGGTGATGCTTCCCCTCACCCAACGACCGCCGTTTCACATTTAGCTTCTTCCGCGCGGAAGGTGAATGTCCCATTACATCTGGTGTAGAAGTAACACAGTATTTCAGAAAAGGAACATACCAACAGTAAAATATGGTGGTGATAGTGTGATGGTCTGGGGCTGTTTTTCTGCTTCATGACCTGGAAGGCTTGCTGTGGTAAATGGAACCATGAATTCTGCTGTCTATCAAAAAATCCTGAAGGAGGATGTCTGGCCATCTGTTTGTGACATCAAGTTGAAGCGCACTTGTGTTATGCAGCAGGATAATGATCCAAAACACACTCGCAAATCCCCCTCTGAAAGGCTTATGAAAAACTAAATTAAGACTTTGGAGTGGCCTAGTCAAAGTCCTGATCTTAAAGGGAATCTGTCACCCCATTTTTGGCCTATAAGCTGCGGCCACCGCCATCAGGAGCTTGTCTACAGCATTCTGTAATGCTGTAGATAAGCCCCCGATGTAACCTGAAAGATAAGAAAAACAAGTTAGATTATACTCACCCAGGGGTGGTCCCGATGCCGTCCGGCGCCTCCCATCTTAATACGATGTCGTCCTCTTTGCTTCCTGTTGCGGCTCCTGCACAGGCGTACTTTGTCTGCTCTGTTGAGGGCACAGCAAAGTACTGCAATGCGCAGGTGCCGGGCCTCTCTGACCTTTCCCAGACCGCGATGCCCATCGGACTGCACCGCATCGGGACCACCCCTGGGTGAGTATAATCTAACTTGTTTTTCTTATCTTTCAGGTTACATCGGGGGGTTTATCTACAGCATTATGGAATGCTGTAGATACAGTGGCTTGTGAAAGTATTCGACTCCCTGGAACATTTCAACCTTTTCCCACATATCATACTTCAAACATAAAGATAAAGATACCAAATGTAAATTTTTGGTGAAGAATCAACAAGTGGAACACAATTGTGAAGTTGAATGAAATTTATTGGTTATTTTACGTTTGTGGAAATTCAAAAACTGAAAAGTGGGGCGTGCAATACTATTCAGCCCCTTTAACTTAATAATTTGTTGCACCACCTTTTGCTGCGATTACAGCTGCAAGTCACTTGGGGTATGTCTCTATCAGTTTCGTACATCGAGAGACTGAAATTCTTGCCCATTCTTCCCTGGCAAACAGCTCGAGCTCAGTGAGGTTTGATGGAGATCGTTTGTGAACAGCAGTTTTCAGCTCTTTCCACAGATTCTCTATTGGATTGAGGTCTGGACTTTGATTTGGCCATTCTAACACCTGGATACGTTTATAGGGACAGTGTCTCATCCCAATAGACTGCCAGCATAACAGCACATGTGTATAGTGATGATCCACTTATCTTTGCGGAGACAGATGTCTCGTCCCGACGCGTTTCGCCCCATAAGAAAATTCAGAGGGGCTCATCAGGGGGGGTGCCCTTGATTGGCACAGGCAGCGGAAAATGCTATCGCTGCGCGTGGTTCTGGAGTCATGGATATATGGTATTGGTTCCTTTGAGGAGGAATGTACTGTGGGATATTATTCAATATACTATTTAGATCTTATTCTTCAGCATTAATAGAGCGCATAATTTTCACTTTGAATCTACCCAATACGATTCTATTAGGTGTTAGGTTTACACCGTTTGCCAGCATTAGCATTGTTTATTGTATATTATCACTTTTTTTCTTTTTTGTTTTTTGGTGTGATTGTAGGTGATGGCTTTTGGTAGGGATACCTGCTAGGGCCTTTAGGGTCAGTCCACGTTGAGCGGGGGCGCCATATCGCTTCCCAGGGTGCCAACCTCCGCAGCCAGGAAGGGAACACTCTAGGGAGAGGCACCTCTTTCTTCCCTAGTCCTTTTCCTATTTATTTATTTATTACATTTTTTGTATCATGTAAAGACCCATAATTGCAGGTTCGCTACTATTGGAATATTAGTTGTACTTATATGTCTCTAGTTTTAAACATTTTGTATTAAAGCTATATTTTTTAGGTCTCTTTTTGATTTATGGTGGTTTCAGTTAATTACAGACCTTAGTTTCATCATTATTTTTGGTGGTCTTTTCGCCTCTTGGCTGCATCTCTGATCAGTCTTCTCCTTGTTTGAGATGAAAGTTTAGAGGGACGGCCGGGTCTTGGTGGATTTGCAGTGGTATGATACTCCTTCCATTTCAATATGATCGCTTGCACAGTGCTCCTTGGGATGTTTAAAGTTTTGGAAATCATTTTGTATCCAAATCCGGGTTTAAACTTCTCCACAACAGTATCACGGACCTGCCTGTTGTGTCCCTTGGTCTTCATGATGCTCTCTGTGCTTCAAACAGAACCCTGAGACTATCACAGAGCAGGTGCATTTATACGGAGACTTGATTACACACAGGTGGATTATATTTATCATCATTAGGCATTTAGGACAACATTGGATCATTCAGAGATCCACAATGAACTTCTGGAGTGAGTTTGCTGCACTGAAAGTAAAGGGGCCGAATAATATTGCACGCCCCACTTTTCAGCTTTTGAATTTCCACAAAAATTTAAAATAACCAATAAGTTTCATTCAACTTCACAGTTGTGTTCCACTTGTTATTGATTCTTCACCAAAAATTTACATTTGGTATCTTTATGTTTGAAGCATGATATGTGGGAAAAGGTTGAAAAGTTCCTAGATAACAGAATACTTTTGCAAGGCACTGTAAAGGTACCGTCACATTAAGCGACGCTGCAGCGATAGCGACAGCGATGCAGATCGCTGCAGCGTCGCTGTTTGGTCGCTGGAGAGCTGTCACACAGACCGCTCTCCAGCGACCAACGATGCCGAGGTCCCCGGGTAACCAGGGTAAGCATCGGGTTGCTAAGCGCAGGGCCGCGCTTAGTAACCCGATGTTTACTCTGGTTACCAGCGTAAAAGTTAAAAAAACAAACAGTACATACTCACCAGCGCGTCCCCCAGCCTCTGCTTCCTGACACTGACTGAGCTCCGGCCCTAACAGCACAGCGGTGACGTCACCGCTGTGCTTTCACTTTCAGTTTAGGGCCGGCGCTCAGTCAGTGTCAGGAAGCAGAGGCTGGGGGACGCGCTGGTGAGTATGTGCTGTTTGTTTTTTTAACTTTTACGCTGGTAACCAGGGTAAACATCGGGTTACTAAGCGCGGCCCTGCGCTTAGTAACCCGATGTTTACCCTGGTTACCAGTGTAAAATATCGCTGGTATGGTTGCTTTTGCTGTCAAACACGGCGATACACGGCGACCTAGCGACCAAATAATGTGCAGACCTTCTAGCAGCGACCAGCAATTTCACAGCGGGATTCTGATCGCTGCTGCGTGTCAAATACAGCGATATCGCTCCCTAGGACGCTGCAACGTCACAGATCGCTGGCGACGTTGCTTAGTGTGACGGTACCTTAAGCCTCTGATGGTGGTGGCCTTAGCTTATAGGACAAAAATGGGGTGACAGATTCCCTTTAATCGATTGAGATGCTGTGGCATAACCTTAAAAAGGCAACCCTCCAATGTGGCTGAATTACAACAATTCTGCAAAGATGAGTGGGCCAAAGTCCCTCCAGAGGGTTGTAAAAGACTCATTGCCAGTTATCACAAACGCTTGATTGCAGTTGTTGCTGCTAAGGGTGGCCTAGCCAGTTATTAGGTTTAGGGGGCAATCACTTTTTCACACAGGGCTCTGTATGTTTGGATTTATTTTTCACTCAATAATAAAGACCTTCATTTAAAAACTCCATTTTGCATTTACTTGTGTTATCTTTGTCTAATATTTACATTTGTTTGGTGATATGAAACATATAAGTGTGAAAAACATGCAAAAGAATAGGAAATCAGGAAGGGGCAAACACTTTTTCACACAACTGTACTTAAACGATTTGCCCTACTGTGAGGCACCGAACACCTGTGCTTGGTTTGGACAGTCATTCTGTGCTGACAGAGTCCCTTTAATGGCATTTGGGGACATGATAGGTTTCCTTTAATGGGCATAACACCTAATTGGTTCTCATGTATGACCTGAGCTGTATGCTAAATATCTATCCTGGATTTTATCATCTGTCATTAATAGGGAAATAATTCTGCATGAGTCCAGAGCTCCACAGTTGTGCCCAAGGAGTGGCCCATGGAGCCGATGCCAGGTAGTAACACTCCTGCAGCGTGACACAACAGTTTCTTTTGTGCTACTTATTTGTAAAGACTTGAATGCAAATATTGAGAGAGGTCAATTAGGGTGGCCTCCCATTGGTATTACCTTGGCTTGAGTAAATGGGCTGGGGAACTGTAAAAAGTGAAAATGGCATTTTAATAGGAGCGCTACAGAAGGTGCTGGTTCTCTTGTGTCTTCCAATAAAGCAATGTTCAGTTCTTCCACACTCATGGATTTATGATGACTTTTCATGTAATTTCAAAATAGCTAGACTTTAGTAGAGGTTCAGAAATCATATTGTCAGAAGGTTACAGCCTAAGCCTAAGAAAAGGACCACTAGCAATATCAGTAGTGGCCCTCCACACGCACGCTATAGTGCCATAGACAGTATATCGCCATATGGTGCACCCCCTTTAACACTGAGTCCTATGGTAAATGACATGACTTTTTCAGCAAATAAATGCAATAAGAAAATGTTCATGTACAATTGAAGGCATACAGTGGTGCAGTGAAAACCCACAGAAGTTCTTGGGTACCATATCATGGAGCTGCACTATGTTCTCATTAGCTTTAACCTTCAGTAAGTTCAGTAACACATACAGTGGATATATAAAAGTCTACACACCGCTATTAAAATGACAGATTTTTGTCTTGTAAAAAAAAATCATACCAAGAACAATAATTTAAGAACTTTTTCCACCTTTAGGCTGTGTGCACACGTAGCAGATTTTTTGCGGTTTTTTTGCGGTTTTTCGCTATAAAAACGCTATAAAACCGTGAAAAAAACGCTAACATTAAGCATCCTATGTAACAGAATGCAATCCGCATTTTTTGTGCATATGCTGCATTTTTTTCCTGAGCGGAATCGCAATCCAGAAAAAAACGCAGCATGTTCATTAAAATTGCGGAATCGCGGCGATTCTGCACACATAGGAGTGCATTGATCTGCTTACTTCCCGCACGGGGCTGTGCACACCATGCGGGAAGTAAGCAGATCAAGTGCGGTTGGTACCCAGGGTGGAGGAGAGGAGACTCTCCTCCACGCACTGGGCACCATATAAGTGGTAAAAAAAGAAGAATTAAAATAAATAGCGATATACTCACCCTCTGGTGGCCCGACCTTCTCAGCGTCTTCCGAGGTGTGTGTGAAGGACCTGTGATGACGTCGCGGTCACATGACCCGCGGTCACGTGACCGCTACATCAATGGAAGGTCCTGAACACACAGCATTAGGAACGGACGCCGCTGAGGTGAGTATAACCTTTTTTTTTAATTTTTTTTTATTATTTTTAACATTCTATCTTTTACTATAGATGCGGCATAGGCTGCATCTATAGTAAAAAGTTGGTCACACTTGTCAAACACTATGTTTGACAAGTGTGACCAACCTGTCAAACAGTTTTCCAAGCGATGCTACAGATCGCTTGGGAAACGCTAGCATTCTGCAAGCTAATTATGCTTGCAAAATGCTAGTTTTCTGCAGGTATATGCATGCAAATTCTGCATGCGATATACCCGCGGCAGGAGGCGCAGAATTGCCGCGGACATTTCCGCGGCAATTCTGCAACGTGTGAACTTAGCCTTAATGTCATTGTTAGGTGTTGCGATTCTCCTACTGCACGGGATAGATCCCAAGCATTATCTGATACTGTGGTCTCCCATTCAGGGCCGGCCGTTCTGATTGCTGCACAGACATTGGTCCCGGCGTCTTGCTCAGGCTCATGATTTACGTTTGGTTTTTGCTGGCTCTCCAGTCAAGTGTATGGTAACCGGAATTATCTATGGTTAAATCGCGTCTCTCTTGGTACATGATAAACGAAAAACTATCGGCCATACTCACAGACAAAGTGGGCAAATTTGAACTTATTTGGCTTCCATGGGCAGAATATGCAAACCATACCCCTTTCGCTACACCAGTATTTCAACTGACTAACTCTGATCCTCAGGACTCCGATTGAACTACCCAACTAGGACTAGATGCATTGCAATTCGTTTTCAGGTCTCCCCTTCCCCCACTATGTTATATGTCTGTTTGTTTGTATGCTAATTGGGTATATTCCCTTTCCTTTTTTTTACATATTGTAATACATGTTTATACTACAGTTTTTCTTCTGTACCTTATATGCAAATTTCAATAAAAATTTATTGTTTAAAAAAAGTGTATGGTAACCAGTGATATACGGGTGCAACCTTGTGCGCTGGAGTCTAAGTCCAGAAATCACCTTACTAAGCATGTCCGTGATGTGACGGCTTCTCATTGGTGGTCGAATGTTTGCTGCTCTGATGATGTGGCAGCTCTGGATTGGCCGACTGGGTGTGAGTGTTTGGGTGTGGAGCCTAGCGTATAAGTGTCTCTCAGCGGTGCACGCGAGTGCGCTAGAGTTATTTAGGGTGTGTGTGCGTGTGTGTGAAAAACGCATGCGGAATTGACATGCGTTTTACAAGCGTAATTAGCTTGCAGACTGCTAACGTTTTCCAAGCGCTCTGTAGCATCGATGGAAAACTGATTGACAGGTTGGTCACACTTGTCAAACATAGTGTTTGACAAGTGTGACCAACTTTTTACTATTGATGCTGCCTATGCATGATCTAATGTTAAAAATAATAATAATAAAAAAAAAATCATGATATTCTCACCTTCCGGCATCCCTGGCAGTCTCCCCGCTCCTCGCGATGCTCCCGTTCCCAGTAATGCCTAGCGGCAATTACCCCAGGTGATGCAGCGGTCTCGCTACATGCCACATGCGGAAAGTCAGCGGATCAATGCATTCCTATGTGTGTGGAATCCCCGCAATTCCGCACAAAGAATGAACATGCTGCGTTTTTTTCCGGAATGCGATTCCACCGCGGAAAAAAACGCAACATGTGCACAAAAAATGCGGAATGCGTTCTAATAATAGGATGCTTAATATATGCGGTTTTTTCGCGGCTTTAAAAAAACGCAAAAATTCCTGAATGTGTGCACACAGCCTAATTCTGAACACAGACACATCCTCAATTCTAAAAGGGTGTTCACACTTAGGCTGGGGTCACACATGGCGTAAGACAATACGCCACGTATTATACGTCCGTACTACGGCCGTAATATGGAGAAATGTTCCCAAAATATTGATCCGTAGTCAGGGTGTGTCAGCGTATTTTGCGCATGGCATCCTCCGTATGTAATCCGTATGGCATCCGTACTGCGAGATTTTCGCGCAGGCTTGCAAAACCGACATCTAATGGATTTATGTGCTCAAATGTTCATTAAAACATATATACAGTATATATATATATATATATATATGTCATTGAGACACATATATATATATATTCTGTATTTAGATTTCATTCAGCGCGATATCTGTGAAAAGCCGGTAATTCAATTGCCGGCTTTGCATTTCTCCTTCACAAACCCGACAGGATATGAGACATGGTTTACATACAGTAAACCATCTCATATCCCCATTTTTTTGGCATATTCCACACTACTAATGTTAGTAGTGTGTATGTGCAAAATTTCAGCGCTGTAGCTGCTGAAATAAAGGGTTAAATGGCGGAAAAAATTGGCGTGGGCTCCCGCGCAATTTTCTCCGCCAGAGTGGTAAAGCCAGTGACTGAGGGCAGATATTAATAGCCAGGAGAGGGTCCATGGTTATTGGCCCCCCCTGGCTACAAACATCTGCCCCCAGCCACCCCAGAAAAGGCACATCTGGAAGATGCGCCTATTCTGGCACTTGGCCACTCTCTTCCCACTCCCTGTAGCGGTGGGATATGGGGTAATGAAGGGTTAATGCCACCTTGCTATTGTAAGGTGACATTAAGCCAGATTAATAATGGAGAGGCGTCAATTATGACACCTATCCATTATTAATCCAATTGTAGGAAAGGGTTAAAAAACACACACACACATGATTAAAAAGGATTTTAATGAAATAAACACAGCGGTTGTTGTAATAATTTATTGTTCTCGCAATCCATTTGCAAACCCTCGCTTGGCAAAATAATAAACGCACAAAATACATACCTTCTGATGTCAGATCATGTCCCACGAAGTAATCCATCTGAAGGGGTTAACTAATATTACAGGCAGAGCTGCGATAAACCACTCGCTCGTGCCTGTAATCCCCGGGTGCTGAAAGGAAAGCAGTGATCTATACTTACATTCAGTCGCGGTGAGGCGCCCTCTGGTGGATGTTCTCATGAACTGCAGCCTGGGAACTTTTTCCCACGCTCCAGGTCATATGAGGACATCCACCAGGGGGCGCATCACCGCGACTGAAGGAAATGTAGGTCAATGACCTACATTTCATTCATTCGCCGGGGGATTACAGACACGGAGCACCGCTGTATTTAGCAGGGCTCCTGCCTGTAATATTAGTTAACCCCTTCAGATGGATTACATCGTTGGACGTGATCTGACATCAGAAGGTATGTATTTTGTGCGTTTATTATTTTGCCAAGCGAGGGTTTGCAAATGGATTGCGAGAACAATAAATTATTACAACAACCGCTGTGTTTATTTCATTAAAATCCTTTTTAATCATGTGTGTGTGTGTTTTTTAACCCTTTCCTACAATTGGATTAATAATGGATAGGTGTCATAATTGACGCCTCTCCATTATTAATCTGGCTTAATGTCACCTTACAATAGCAAGGTGGCATTAACCCTTCATTACCCCATATCCCACCGCTACAGGGAGTGGGAAGAGAGTGGCCAAGTGCCAGAATAGGCGCATCTTCCAGATGTGCCTTTTCTGGGGTGGCTGGGGGCAGATGTTTTTAGCCACGGGGGGGCCAATAACCATGGACCCTCTCCTGGCTATTAATATCTGCCCTCAGTCACTGGCTTTACCATTCTGGCGGAGAAAATTGCGCGGGAGCCCACGCCAATTTTTTCCGCCATTTAACCCTTTATTTTAGCAGCTACAGCGCTGAAATTTTGCACATACACACTACTAACATTAGTAGTGTGGAATATGCAAAAAAAAGGGGGATATGAGATGGTTTACTGTATGTAAACCATGTCTCATATCCTGTCGGGTTTGTGCAGGAGAAGGAAAAAGCCGGCAATTGAATTACCGACTTTTCACTAACAGCGCTGCGTATTTCTCGCAAGTCACACTGCTGGTCCGTGTGGAATCCGTATTTTTCTCGCCCCCATAGACTTTCATTGGCGTATTATTTGCGCAGTACGCTGACAAACGCAGCATGCTGCGATTTTGTACGGCCGTAGAAAGCCGTATAATACTGAACCGTAATATACGGCTAATAGGAGCAGCCCCATTGAGAAGCATTGTGCCGTATGTAATGCGAGTTTTACGGACGTAGTTTATGCGCTCTTACGTACGTAAAACACGCATGTGTGACCCCAGCCTTATACAACCACTATATTTTAGTTTTGTAATTTTTATTTTCTCCCTAAAATGATATCAGTTTGTTTCTCAATGGATTTGTACAGATTATAGATGGAAAAACATCTAAAATGATTCTTCTTGGTAAGATTTTTTTTACATGACAAAAACCTGGCATGTTAACCGGGGGATGTGAAGACTTTTTATATCCACTGTACCATATTCTTTAATTTATATCAAACACTCTCTTAAGAATAGTAACGTTTTAAAATAAATATTTATTTATTCATCACACAATACATCTTTTATCTCTTCACAACATATATATTATCTCCGAAATAGAATTTCCCACACTATTTTCCATTTATACCTCACTTCTTTTGCAGAATCAGCAGACAGTCTAATGCATCATATATTGTATATTTGTAACATATATTAAATATCTGGTTCTCTGAATGGGTTAACAATCAAAATTATTCAAGGGGTTCATATGTGCTAGTGTTCATTCATATGAAGTGTTTCTTCTGAGAAATAAAACTGAGAACAATAGATCTGTTAACAGCAGCTTGTTAAAGGTTTCCATACCACAAAGCTAAAAATCTGTCTAAAAAATTAATAATAATTGCAAAACAAGTGATATCTTAGAAAAATGTTACATTTTAGGACTTTAGAGAGGATGGACTTTAATGGAATATTCATGGGAATCTGTCAGCAGGATTTTATCCCTTAAACTATTTATATGTGAATATAGCTCTTTGAAACCTAAGTTTCGCAATATCTTTACATGGCCAGTTCATCCCTTTATTACTGAAATCAACATTTGATATGTAAATGAGACTAAAGAGTTATTTCTAGATATGAAGCCTCCGTCACTCCGACTCTATTCCCTGCCCGTGCTACCTCCTCTTACTTGATTGACAGCTCCTTTGCCTGAAGTCACACAGTATAGAGCAGTGTTTCCCAAACTCCAGTCCTCACGGACCCCACGGGTCGTGTTTTCAGGATTTCCTTAGTATTGCTCAAGTAGCGGAAGTATCATCAAGGCATCAGGAATTGTCTCACCTGTGCAACACTATGGAAATCCTGAAAACATGACCCGTGGGGTCCGTGAGGATTGGAGTTTGGGAAACACTGGTATAGAGGCTGTCTATGAAGCAGGAGGAGGCAGCTCAGGCAGGGAATAGAGCTGGAGTGACAGAGGCTTCAGATCTACCATAGCTCTTCAGCCTCATTTAAATATCAATTCAAACGCTGATTTCTCAGTAACGGATGAACAGACCGGCCACGTAAAGGTATTTATTGCTAGACTTGTGTTTGAAAGAGCTACATTACACATATAAATAGTTTAGGGGTTAAATGCTGATGACAGAGTCCCATTAAGACAGTATTTTTTTCATATTCTATTTCAAAATCCACCTCCTATTGATTTTCAGGTTAAATCTGCTCTTTTATTTGCCAATCAGAAATATGTTCATTGTCTAGCCTAGGCTGAGTGGACTACAAATGACTTCCAAACCCTTGATTCCCACCTGTCATTGTTTTCTCGGCAACCATTATAGTGTATCCGCTGTTCATTAATACGGCTAAATATTTATCCTATGGATTGGCCAACTAGTCCTCAAAAAGCATCACAGTGTAAAATATGGCAGGAAACACTTTTTGTTTACAACCCTATCCAATGTGGAACATCAACTCCTATCCCTCACTCACTTCTGTAACAACTCAATGTCTATGAAGTCAATAGAACTGGAAGAAACATTGCAATATGAGATCTGTGCCTTGTAGTCAGTCTCATGTAAGGCCTCTCGATGACTGTGTAAAGCAGCACTAACATGTATACTGGTGCCCGCACATCTGACGTGTGCGCTGGCATTGCTGGGATGTGTCACAGGTTGATCATATACGGGTAGGTTTGGCATTAGCTTGCTGTATGCTTCCCATACGGTTAGAGCACATGGATGCCGAGTGACAAGAGTAGGGATTTCATTGCATTCTTTGGTCCCATCTGAAGCAGATCCTTCCATTCCATATTTAACTAGAGTATGTTCACCCAAAAGCGAAGCAGCGAGGTCAGATAAGCAGCATAACCACATACACCCTCCAAAGCAAACACAACAGGATCACAAGGGAGGGACAGCAAGTGCTTGGCACTTTGTCTATAGGCATGAGTGAGAAAAGACGGGGAAAAAAGTCTCAAGACTAAACGTGAGATTCATCCAAATCAATGTCTGTCTCCCCAAGTTCAATATGAGTGAAATTAAAATGTCCGGAGACGAGGGGGTTCTCCATCCCATTGTCCTCGGTGATGTGGAGGACAGTGTCTGTGTACTGAAGCAAGCTGCTAGTTTCCAGACCACCAAAGTCTTCAGGATCAGAGAGATGGGAGGACGGGGAGCTGTGGAGAAGTGGGACTGCTGCTCCCCGACTGGATGCTGAGTCTTCCCTCCCCAGGAAGGGCGTCCTTCTCTGTGATAGGAGAGAAATATTTTAGCAATAGAGATACATTATTGTAAATATTTTAGAAATATGTCACAAAGCTATCCTGTCTACTACACATGCTCCGTAAGGCTGCTGCATGAAACGTAGAATGACCTATGAGTTTGGAGATATCTCATGGCTCTTTCAGGAGTATAACGTAAATGTAGAAATGTTCTGTTATTGCTATAATAGAGGAAAAGAAAAAGATCCAATGTGACAGTCTTGTAAATACAAATCTGGCTTCTATAACGAATAATATAGGTGTTGGGCAAACTACTTTATAAGGGTATGGTCACACATTGCTTTTTTTCTCCATGAAAAATGCAGATTGTTGCTATCAAACTGCAGGTGTTGGATGCGGTTTCTGTGCCATTTGTTTGAGGCTTAAGCATTTTTTATCTCAACGGGGAAAAGCTGCAGTAAAACCGCTGAAAGTATTGACATGCAATTAAAAAAAAAAAAAAAAGCAACACAGGTCAAAAACAATAGGAAAAAAATGCACTAAGATGTTAGAAATGTAAATAAATTTGCCATTACTGTAATAAAACACTAAATTTTTCCCCCTAAAAAAAAAAGTGTAAAAAACAATAAAAAATGCTACATGTGAACAAACCCTTAGGAAATAAAAAATCTGGGATTTTTCAATTGCCTTTTATCTTGACTTTGATCCAAGGTTTGTTAATGTGCACAGAACCATGTCTAAGGTCGGGATCACACATGCCATAAATACGGCCGAGTCTCACATGTTAATACCAGGCATTGCCGCCGTCACTCAGGAGCGGAGCATGCAGCCACATAGCAATACATGAAGCCGCACGCTTCGCTCCTGAGTGACGGCGGCAATGCCGGGTATTAACATGTGAGACTGGCATGTGTGATCCCGACCTAAGAGTCACCGACATACCAAAAAGTACTAGGAATATACAGTAGAAAATACGGTTTCTATGGTTGGATTCTGCAAAGTGTTTCTCTAAAAACAAACATTATTTGGTACCAATGTAATGTCGTTTTTGCATTGCCCAATTTTAAATTAAGGTCTATATTTTTTATTTTACTCGCTTATATAGCGCAATTAATTCCACAGCGCTTTACAGACATTAAATTGAAATATTAAAGGAAATTACATACAATGACTTTTAATGTCTGACATTTGGGGAACGGTTGGGCAGTGACTTTTTTTCTAAACACAACATGCTCTATGTATGGGATTTTCCTGCTATCTTTCCCCTATAGATTTCTTTAAAGAGCATGAAAGACTCCACAGACTGTAGAAAAAAAAGTTTTAAAAACACTACATAATTTGCTTGAAATTGATGTTTTCTTAGTCTGCCATGAATGGGCCATCACATCTGGATAACAAGTGATTGACATATTGGGTCTTCTACTCATCATCACTACTCTCGTAATAAAAAAAAGACCTAATTAAGACCAAAGGAGGTTTTTTTTACCCTTTTTGGCCCAGAGAATTGTATTGACCAAAGCTCTTAATTTTGAGTTCTGTCTACATAGCTGTTTGCCCTCTTTTTTTGCAAAATTAGTTGCTTATTCTTTAGAAAAAATTTTGGGGTACATATCATTAATGCAGGAAGTATGCAGGAATAGGAGCTTATAATGGACAGCTTTGGGAATCCCTGCTAAGCCCACGTGACGACATAAATAATTGGCCCCAGTAGACACAATGACAGGGCTGACAATGAGATGACAAGGGGAGCTCATTCCCTTTGTCAGCAGTCAATGTGCATCGATGTACACAACTCTTATCCCTTCCGAAAGTGCTGGACGGCAGGTGCCAACCATTTTTCCAGCGTTGATAACACTGTCACTGCTTCTGTGCCTAATCTCATTAATGCGCAGAATGTAAAATTTGGAAAAATTTTCCGTTTCCAGTTATTCCTCCCAAATCCACCATAATCTTACAATCTTAGCCCTACCTCAGCAGAAATGCTTAATTGGTGGATGAAAAGCCAACTTCTTTTGGGAGGTTACTGTGTAGCTCACAGGGTAGACCCCGAATGTGTCCAGCCATTACAACTGTTAACACACCTTGCCACTGCTTTGTAGAGAATCTGCAGCTATGACGTGTATGATCCCCTAATAGAGCCATATTAGAGGCTATAACTACAATCACTAATGACTGTCCTGTTCTGTCAGACCAATGATGTATTATACGACTCCAGTCAGTCAGCAGCTCCGAAAAGGATAACGTGACACACACTACACAACAGGAGTCACACACTACATCATGAAATGCTTTCCACAGTCAATACCTGGCCAAGAAGAATCATTATGCAAAAAAAAAACATGGAAAAGTTTGAGACACAGCATTCAGGGTTGCCAACTCGACTTTTAATTTTTTTTCTGAAAGTTTATAAAAAAAATCAAAGCCAGAAACCAACTAGTGGGCACGGCCACGCTCTATGCAAGTGTATGAAACGATGCCCACTAGTTGGTTTCTGCCCGGGAGTATGAATAACATGCAGCGCCCCAGAGTCCTGGTCGTTGCAGTACTGTTGCTCCGCCACTAAGGGGGGCTATGGTACGTCTGATGGCACTGAAGGAGTTCACCTGACCAGGTATCACAGACACCAATTCACTTCACACTCTGGCCTCCAGGGGGAGCTAAGGGCGCTATGTATTAGGCCACTCCTCACAGTCTGGTAAAACTGGGGGTTAGATAGGAAGTTAGAAAGAAGGGGACCGAACTGGGGATCGAACAGGCAACATCCTGTGGCAGAGGGTGTTGCAGGGAGAGACTCAGGGGGGTCCTTGTCAGGAGTGGGATCCTGGCAGAGACCTAGCGAACTAGAGAGAAAGTTACGGAGCTGCGCCTGCCCCACGTGCGGCAGCATCCTAAGAAAGGATAAGAAGCGAGGTGTATTGAGGAGAGTGAGAAACGAGATCAACGCAACAAGGAGAAACACCAGTAGGAGTCGTGCTGTAAGACGAGGCAACATCCTACTGAGGCGCGCAGCCGGTGGCCGGAAACACCGAGGAAGTTTAGAGCTCCAGGCCTAGCTTCAAACCAACGGCAGGACAGTCAGTTATAGGCGGGCTGTCTCACCCAAATCACCTAAGAAGACATAGGGGGCAACATTTGGAGATGGGCGACTCTAGGGTCCCGGAAGAACTCCGAGCCTACCCGTCATACGGGTGCGTCCTATCCATAGCATCTGGGGGACGAAGAAGAACATCATAATCGAGTTGTGAGGGAACTTAAGAAACAGACACAACAGTTGTGGGGACTATCCCGTAAGCACAGCAGGGGAGGACCACAACACACAAGCGCTAGAAGGTAGGCACAGATTTCCACCTGCAAAGGGAACTCTGGAGGTGCCATCGGACCGGCCGGACTTGCGCCGTCCGGTTAACCGTATTCCGGACTGAGGATCCTGAAACCTTCAGTAAAGAGGTAAAGAGACTGCATCCCTGTGTCCTCATTATTTACTGCACCCCAACATCACCACCATCCACACCCTTTTCATTGGACGCCCCTCAGCAGGGTCACGGACCGGGTCTAGCCACCGTGACAACCCCATCGACAGAGACTCAGAGGCCCGGTACCGGGTACCCCTCGTCCCTGCGGCAGTGGGGGCGCTCCAAACACATATGTACCCTTCAGAAACCGTCAAATCCTTGCAGAGCACAGTGTCTGCGCTGGGGGATTCATATGTCTGCATTCACACAGAGTGACTGCAGACTCATCAATTTAGACCAGACAACCCCTTTAAATTAGGAGAAAACCCCTCTAACACGTCCTATAGAATACAATGAGTCTTCAGCTTCTTGGACAGGTGTAAATGCACTGTATGTAGCAGCGTAAATCTATCAGAGGATCACACAGATGTCCATTAGAATTGCTATATATTTATTTGCACGTCTCATTCCATTGGCCACCACAGTGATTTGTGGTAGCGGAACAGCAGCAGGAGAACCGTTATTACTGCCGTTGTATCCAACTATTGTTTTGATTAGCTGGCCTGCTGTGATGTCATCATGCGACGTTACGCCAGGCTGGCTAATCAAAAGAAGAGCCGGAGATGACGACAGGTAAGAGGCGGTTCTCCCCCTCCCGTGACGCTGCCACAGACCGCTGTCTGTTCACACCAACTTAACGCTAGTAAAGTTCTGCTTGAAAATAAAAAGAAATGTTTAAATGTAAAAACAAACAAACAAGCAAATTAATATTTTCTTATGTATAAATGAATAAAAATACTAAATTAAGTGACAAAACGTGTATAATTGTCATGTACAAGATAAATGATGCCTAGTGCCAAAGGGACCTGCCTTGAATTGCAACAGGAAAAAAGTTTAATGTGACTGATCTTTTTTGTAAAAGGGAGGAATGGACTCAGTTGTGTCTGAGCAATATTATGAAAAGACTGAAAAATTTAACCACTCCCAGAATATAACATTTTAGTGTTTACCTACTGCCAGCCGGCTCTAGCATTGTTTTCTGTCCACTGTACAAGTTGTACTATACTTTTACAAACAAGTTAAACTGCAGACATTCCTGCCTAATTCCTGAAGGTCACTTTTGGGAAAATACTTTGCATATACTATAGTTATCTACAAATAAAACTCTTCTAAGGTTATTCATTCAGAACTGCTGCACAAATTCATTGTATTGTCATATCTATTGGGCGCTTCATCATTATAAACAGTGATTACGGTCTATCTATGTGGATTTTTATTATGGGTATAACTGAACTGATCTTCATTCTTAAAAAACAATCCGTTAACAGCTTTTTGGTATGTAATCTAAGAGCAGCATGATGAAGGGCTGAAACTCTGACTTCAGCGATGTGTCACTTACTGGGCTGTGTGTTGTTTAATTAAAATCAGTATTTTATCAGCAGGAGATTATCACTAGAGTTGTCTTATGCCATGTAGTTCCCCTGCTCTGCGTAACCCCACCATCGCCACTAATTATCAGCTTTCTGTCAAAATCAGCAGTGTACACTGGCAGCTGCCAATCAGGAACTGCTAGATCTGCAGCAGAGAAAACAGGGATTTTATCAAAATGACACCAAACAGAATCAGTAAGTGATAAATCACCTAAATCAGGATCTCTACCCCTACATCATGCTGTTCTCCGATTTCATACCAAAAAGAGAGTGACAGATTCCCTTGAAAGAGTGTCACGGGATTAGCGCGACAGAGAGGAGCCAGAAGTCCGCAGCGTCTGATTTCTTCTACTCCTGCACTAATTAGAAGAACGTAACCTTCTTATTAAATGGTGTAAATTTCTTTGGGCAGTGCAGGGGTTAATCTGCTTTGTTGAGAGCTCCTGGAGCTTAGGCTCTCAGCTGTGGACTGTTAGCCACTCCCATCTCCTATATAAACTGGGCCCTGGCTAGCACTCATTGTCAGAGTAGCTTTTGCTGCATGAATGGAGGTTGTTGCTGGTGGTCATTGGAGAAAGGCATTTCTTGGATTTATCTGTGACTGTTGCTAGGTTTTTGAGTGTGTGATAATTCCCTTCCTTCTCCTACTTTGGTTTAACCCCATCTTCCACTCCCCGATGCATCCCTCTGTTGTCTATGTGTGTGTATTTGTATGTTTTGTATTTTTTGTTGCCCTTGTTCATATTACCTTGTTAGTGTACTACTGTACACTACTGCACCCCTCTTCCTTGGGTGGGGGAAGGATAGAGACTGAGGGCAGATTCAGGAGCTAAGGCAAGGTACATGGCCTCAGCATCTTCACCATCAGAAGTAACCCAGGGAACAGGGCGAACTAGGGCACCCCTAGCATTAGTGACAGGGAAAGAGCCCTTAGACACCCAACATCAAAGTCGTGACAAATAAGATATCTCACAATTATCTTATCACCTATTCAAAAGATTACTGGTTGACCACAATTCCTGAAAACATGGGCCCTGTCAGAATACCGCAAATTGGTGTGTCTGGAAGCAGTAAGTGATAGTTCAGATGTCCCATCTAGGACAGGAGCGTGCTGAGTTGTCAGTATGGTGATGGACAGCTCAGCCATCCAATCGGAGGCTGAGTCTTGCTGAGCTGTTGGTGTGTTGAGTGACAGTTCAGCTGTCCAATCAGGGCTGGGGCATACCTGAGCTTCCTCAATGTGTCTGCTATTCAAGTGATTACCTGGCTATTTAGCTGGCTCTCTGCCTCCAATTAGTGCCAGTGGTAGCTTTGCTCAAATGGCATGCACTTGCTCTGTTCTGTGTTTCTGTGTTTGATCTTTGTTGCCTAAGCTTGCCTTTGACCATCCATGTGCCTTACCCTTTTGTCTTGATCCGCTAACTTTCCGGAATTCTGACCTCGGACTATGACCTGACTACTCCTTTATCTTACTCCTTAGATTATTATGACGAGCCCTCCTGGTGTCTGACACCGCACCTCTTGACTACTCAGCCTCACGGCTTGTACGTGAGTAGTGATTAGCGTCACACAGGCCATGAATGTCTTGTCTGATTAGACTGGTGGTTTTGCATTCCCCTCACTATTAGGCTGATGTAGATAGCCGAGTAGAGCACTTGGCAATCATCCTCAGCCCCTTAAGCAATAAATGGTGCAGCAGCGCACATGATGTACGACCGTGCCATTCAAACTGAGGATCCAGGACTCTCTTCTTGTTGCAATCATTGTGGATAGTTGATAAACTGTAATTGTGAAATTGAAAAAAGTCCTAAATTCCGTCACTTGCTTTTACCACAGAGCTGTAATTTTATATGTATTGTCACAAGACCTAAACCACATATCATATCCTATTTTTGGTGGTTTAAAGGGGCAACAGACATAGTGGAATAATTTGGTCTGCCCCATATATATTATATGAGATGCTGTTGATTTTGGTGCCATGTGCTGACGTGTATGGTCAACTAAATTTAGCCCGACCATGGGTATAACTATCAGGGGTGCAGGGGGTGGGGTTGCAGTTGCACCTGAGCCCTGAAGCCTAAAAAGGGGAAGACCCAAGAGGTCACTTTAGCCTATAAAGAAGACCAATACTAGTAATGACCAATTATAATTGATGGCCCTGTTGGTGATTTTGCATTGGAGCTTCAGATTACACCACTGAGCCCCACCTTATAGTGAGTGGGCCCATGGGCCTCCTTTCTCTGTAGGTTGAGATACAAGAAAAGCAATAGTTTATTTACTGATTTCACAACAGCGATCACATCTAAATTCAACAGATTTAATAGTGAAGCTTCTATATTTCACTTCACTTCTAGATTAGCACTAACAGGTTGTTGTTGTTTTTTTTAACATTCTACTGAGTTCTATTGTGATTAATGTTGAGCATTCCGATACCGCAAGTATCGGGTATCGGCTGATACTTGCGGGTATCGGAATTCCGATACCGAGATCCGATACTTTTGTGATATCGGGAATCGGTATCAGGATTAATATCAATGTGTAAAAGAAAGAATTAAAATAAAAAATAGGGATATACTCACCTCTCCGACGCAGCCTGCACCTTACCGAGGGACCCGGCAGCCTTCTTTGCTTAACCCCTTAAGCCCCGAGGGTGGTTTGCACGTTAATGACCGGGCCAATTTTTACAATTCTGACCACTGTCCATTTATGAGGCTATAACTCTGGAACGCTTTGACGGATCTTGGCAATTCTGACATTGTTTTCTCGTGACATATTGTACTTCATGATAGTGGTAAAATTTATTCGATATAACTTGCGTTTATTTGTGAAAAAAACGGAAATTTGGCGAAAATTTTGAAAATTTCGCAATTTTCCAACTTTGAATTTTTATGCCCTAAAATTACAGACATATGTCACGCAAAATACTTAATAAGTAACATTTCCTACATGTCTACTTTACATCAGCACAATTTTGGAACCAAAATTTTTTTTTATTAGGGAGTTATAAGGGTTAAAAGTTGACCAGAAATTTCTGATTTTTACAACACCATTTTTTTTTAGGGACCACATCTCATTTGAAGTCATTTTGAGGGGTCTATATGATAGAAAATACCCAAGTGTGACACCATTCTAAAAACTGCACCCCTCAAGGTGCTCAAAACCACATTCAAGAAGTTTATTAACCCTTCAGGTGTTTCACAGGATTTTTGGAATGTTTAAATAAAAATGAACATTTAACTTTTTTTCACAAAAAATTTATTTCAGCTCCAATTTGTTTTATTTTCCCAAGGGTAAGAGAAGAAATTGGACCCCACGAAAATGTTGTGCAATTTGTCCTGAGTACGCTGATACCCCATATGTGGGTGTAAACCATTGTTTAGGCGCATGGCAGAGCTTGGAAGGGAAGGAGCGCCATTTGACTTTTCAATGCAAAATTGACTGGAATTAAGATGGGACGCCATGTTGCGTTTGGAGAGCCCCTGATGTGCCTAAACATTGAAACCCCCCACAAGTGACACCATTTTGGAAAGTAGACCCCCTAAGGAACTTATCTAGATGTGCTCTGAGAGCTTTGAACCCCCAAGTGTTTCACTACAGATTATAACGCAGAGCCGTGAAAATATATATATTTTTTTTTTCACAAAAATGATTTTTTTAGCCCCCAGCTTTGTATTTTTACAAGGGTAACAGAATAAATTGGACCCCAAAATTTGTTGTCCAATTTGTCCTGAGTACGCTCATACCCCATATGTGGGGGGGAACCACTGTTTGGACGCATGACAGAGCTCGGAAGGGAAGGAGCGCCATTTGGAATGCAGACTTAAATGGATTGGTCTGCAGCCGTCACGTTGCATTTGCAGAGCCCCTGATGTACCCAAACAGTACAAACCCCCCATAAGTGACCCCATATTGGAAACTAGACCTCCCAAGGAACTCATCTAGATGTGTTGTGAGAACTTTGAACCCCCAAGTGTTTCACTACAGTTTATAACGCAAAGCCGTGAAAATAAAAATTCTTTTTTTTTTTTCACAAAAATGATTTTTTAGCCCCCAGTTTTGTATTTTCACAAGGGTAACAGGATAAATTAGACCCCAAAAATTGTTGTCCAATTTGTCCTGAGTACGCTGATACCCCATATGTGGGGGGGAACCACGGTTTGGGCACATGACAGAGCTCGGAAGGGAAGGAGCGCCATTTGGAATGCAGACTTAAATGGATTGGTCAGCAGCCGTCACGTTGCATTTGCAGAGCCCCTGATGTACCCAAACAGTACAAACCCCCCACAAGTGACCCCATATTGGAAACTAGACCTCCCAAGGAACTTATCTAGATGTGTTGTGAGAACTTTGAACCCCCAAGTGTTTCACTACAGTTTATAACGCAGAGCCGTGAAAATAAAACATCTTTTTTTTCCCACAAAAATGATTTTTAGCCCCCGAAATTTTTATTTTCCCAAGGATAACAAGAGAACTTGGACCCCAGAAGTTGTTGTTCAATTTGTCCCGAGTACGCTGATAACCCATATGTTGGGGTAAACCCCTTTTTGGGCGCACGGGAGAGCTCGGAAGGGAAGGAGCACTGTTTTACTTTTTCAACGCAGAATTGGCTGGAATTGAGATTGGACGCCATGTCGCGTTTGGAGAGCCCCTGATGTGCCTGGACAGTGGAAACTCCCCAATTCTACCTGAAACCCTAACCCAAACACACCCCTAACCCTAATCCCAACGGTAACCCTAACCACACCCCTAGCCCTGACACACCCATAATTCTAATCCCAACCCTAATCCAAACCGTAAATGTAATCCAAACCCTAACCCTAACTTTAGCCCCAACCCTAACTTTAGCCCCAACCCTAACCCTAACCCTAACCCTAGCCCTAACCCTAACTTTAGCCCCAACCCTAGCCCTAACCCTAACCCTAACCCTAGCCCTAATGGGAAAATGGAAATAAATACATTTTTTTAATTTTATTATTTTTCCCTTACTAAGGGGGTGATGAAGGGGGGTTTGATTTACTTTTATAGCGTTTTTTATATTGGATTTTTATGATTGGCAGCTGTCACACACTAAAAGATGCTTTTTATAGCAAAAAAGTTTTTGCGTCTTCACATTTTGAGACCTATAATTTTTTCACATTTTGCTCCACAGAGTCATGTGAGGTCTTGTTTTTTGCGGGACGAGTTGACAGTTTTATTGGTAACATTTTCGGACACGTGACCATTTTTGATCACTTTTTATTCCGATTTTTGTGAGGCAGAATGACCAAAAACCTGCTATTCATGAATTTCTTTTGGGAGAGGCGTTTATACCGTTCCACGTTTGGTAAAATTGATAAAGTAGTTTTATTCGTCGGGTCAGTACGATTACAGCGATACCTCATTTATATCATTTTTTTATGTTTTGGCGCTTTTATACGATAAAAACTATTTTATAGAAAAAATAATTATTTTGGTATCGCTTTATTCTCAGGACTATAACTTTTTTATTTTTTTGCTGATGATGCTTTATGGCAGCTTGTTTTTTGCGGGACAAGATGACGTTTTCAGCGGTACCATGATTATTTATATCCGTCTTTTTGATCGCGTGTTATTCCACTTTTTGTTCGGCGGTATGGTAATAAAGCGTTGTTTTTTGCCTAGTTTTTTTTTTTTTTTTTTCTTACGGTGTTTACTGAAGGCGTTAACTAGTGGGGCAGTTTTATAGGTTGGGTCGTTACGGACGCGGCGATACTAAATATGTGTACTTTTATTGTTTTGTTTTTTTTATTTAGATAAAGAAATGTATTTATGGGAATAATATATATATTTTTTTTATTATTTATTTAGGAATTTTTTAATTTTTTTTTACACATGTGGAAACATTTTTTTTTACTTTTTTACTTTGTCCCAGGGGGGGACATCACAGATCGATGATTTGACAGTGTGCACAGCACTCTGTCAAATCGGCGATCTTACTTACATCGGTGCAGGCTTACCAGCGTCTGCTCTGAGCAGGCGCTCGGTAAGCCACCTTTCTCCCTGCAGGACCCGGATGCCGCGGCCATCTTGGATCCGGGACCTGCAGCGAGGAAGGAGGTAGGAGACCCTCGCAGCAACGCGATCACATCGCGTTGCTCCGGGGGTCTCAGGGAAGCCCGCAGGGAGCCCCCTCCCTGTGCGATGCTGCTTCCCTATACCGCCGGTACACTGCGATCATGTTTGATCGCAGTGTGCCAGGGGTTAATGTGCCGGGGGCGGTCCGTGACCGCTCCTGGCACATAGTGCCGGATGTCAGCTGCGATATGCAGCCGACACCCGGCCGCGATCGGCCGCGCTCCCCCCGTGAGCGCGGCCGATCGCGTATGACGTACTATCCCGTCACTGGGAATTAAGTCCCAGGTCACCTTGACGGGATAGTACGTCATATGGGATTAAGGGGTTAAAATGCGCGTGTTTACTGCCTTCCGTGACGTCACGGCTTCTGATTGGTCGCGTGCCGCCCATGTGATCGCGACGCGACCAATCACAACAAGCCGTGACGTAATTTCAGGTCCTGAATGCCTAATTCTAGGCATTCAGGATTTGAAAATTACGTCACGGCTTGTGATTGGTCGCGTGCCGCCCATGTGACCGCGACGCGACCAATCACAACAAGCCGTGACGTAATTTCAGGTCCTGAATGCCTAATTCTAGGCATTCAGGATTTGAAAATTACGTCACGGCTTGTGATTGGTCGCGTGCCGCCCATGTGACCGCGACGCGACCAATCACAAGCCGTGACGTAATTTTCAAATCCTGAATGCCTAGAATTAGGCATTCAGGACCTGAAATTACGTCACGGCTTGTTGTGATTGGTCGCGTCGCGGTCACATGGGCGGCACGCGACCAATCACAAGCCGTGACGTCACGGAAGGCAGTAAATGCGCGCATTTTAAGCAAAGAAGGCTGCCGGTTCCCTCGGTAAGGTGCAGGCTGCGTCGGAGAGGTGAGTATATCAATATTTTTTATTTTAATTCTTTATTTTACACATTAATATGGATCCCAGGGCCTGAAGGAGAGTTTCCTCTCCTTCAGACCGTGGGAACCATCAGGGATACCGTCCGATACTTGAGTCCCATTGACTTGTATTGGTATCGGATTAGATCCGATACTTTGCCGGTATCGGCCGATACTTTCCGATACCGATACTTTCAAGTATCGGACAGTATCGCTCAACACTAATTGTGATATGTCCTTTTGTTGTTATGTCAACATTTATTTGTTGGGGCTTTTTTGTAACAAGTATAGTTATGTCCAGCAATATTTGGACAGTAACCAAATCTCCGTGATTTCAGCTCTGCATGCCACAATTTTTTATTTAAAATGAAACAACTGAGATGCATTTGAAGTGTAGACTTTCAGATTTCATTAAAGGGGTTGAACAAAAATATCCTGTGAAACGTTTCAGAATTGCAACCATTTTTCTACAATGTCCCATTTCAGGGGCTCAAAAGTAATTGGACAAGTTAACGTTCCCATAAATAAAATGTTAATTATTAATACTTTGTAGAGAATCCTTTGAAGTCAATGACTGCCTGAAGTCTATAAGCCATGAACGTCACCAAACGCTGGGTTTCCTCCTTTGTGATACTTTGCCAGGCCTTTACTGCAGCTGACTTCAGTTGCTTGTTTGTGGGTCTTTATGCCTTAAGTTTTGTTTTTTTAACCCCTTACTGACCTCGGACGTACTATACCGTCCGAGGTCAGCTCCCCTGCTTTGATGCAGGGCTCCGCGGTGAGCCCACATCAAAGCCGGGACATGTCAGCTGTTTTGAACAGCTGACATGTGCCCGCAATAGGCGCGGGCAGAATCGCGATCTGCCCGCGCCTATTAACTAGTTAAATGCCGCTGTCAAACGCAGACAGCGGCATTTAACTACCGCATCCGGCCGTGCGGCCGGATATGACGTCATCGCCGACCCCCGTCACATGATCGGGGGTCGGCGATGCTTCTGAATGGTAACCATAGAGGTCCTTGAGACCTCTATGGTTACTGATCGCCGGTGGCTGTGAGCGCCACCCTGTGGTCGGCGCTCACAGCACACCTGCAATTCTCCTACATAACAGCGATCTGATGATCGCTGTTATGTAGCAGAGCCGATCGGGCTGTGCCTGCTTTTAGCCTCCCATGGAGGCTATAGAAGCATGGCAAAAGTGAAAAAAAAAAGTTTTTAAAAATGTGAAAAAAATAAAAAAAACATAAAAGTTTAAATCACCCCCCTTTCGCCCCAATCAAAATAAATCAATAAAAAAAAAATCAAACCTACACATATTTGGTATCGCCGCGTTCAGAATCGCCCGATCTATCAATAAAAAAAAAGCATTAACCTGATCGCTAAATGGCGTAATGAGAAAAAAAATCGAAACGCCAGAAATACGTTTTTTTGGTCGCTGCGACATTGCATTAAAATGCAATAACGGGCGATCAAAAGAACGTATCTGCACCAAAATGCTATAATTAAAAACGCCAGCTCGGCACGCAAAAAATAAGCCCTCACCTGACCCCAGATCACGAAAAATGGAGACGCTACGAGTATCGGAAAATGGCGCAAATTTTTATTTTTTATTTTTTTTTTGCAAAGTTTGGAATTTTTTTTCACCACTTAGGTAAAACATAACCTAGACATGTGAGGTGTCTATGAACTCGTACTGACCTGGAGAATCATAATGGCAGGTCAGTTTTAGCATTTAGTGAACCTAGCAAAATAGGCAAGCAAAAAACAAGTGTGGGATTGCACTTTTTTTGCAATTTCACTGCACTTGGAATTTTTTTCCCGTTTTCTAGTACACGACATGGTAAAACCAATGATGTCGTTCAAAAGTACAACTCGTCCCGCAAAAAATAAGCCCTCACATGGCCAAATTGACGGAAAAATAAAAAAGTTATGGCTCTGTGAAGGAGGGGAGTGAAAAACGAAAACGGAAAAACGAAAAATCCCAAGGTCATGAAGGGGTTAATTAAGCTTGTGAAATGCTGCTCGATGGGGTTGAGATTTGGTGATTGACTCGGACATTGGAGAATATTTAACTTCTTTGTCTTAAAATACTTGTGAGTTGCTTTTGCAGTATGTTTTGGGTCATTGACCATCTGTACTGTGAAGCGCCGTATAATCAGCTGCATTTGGTTGAATCAGAGAAGAAAGCATTGCTCTGTACAATTCACAATTCATCTGGCTGCCTCTGTTTTCAGTCACTTCATCAATATACAGTAGTGACCCAGTGCCATTGGAAGCCGTACATGCCCATACCATCACACTGCCTCCACCATGTTTTACAGAGGATGAGGAGTGCTTTGGATCATAATCCATTCCAAGCCTTCTCCATACTTTCTTCTTCCCATCATTCTGGTACAGGTTGATCTCAGCTTCATCTGCCAAAGGAATACTCTTCCAGAACTGGGCAGCTTCTTTAGATTATTTTTGGCAAAGTCTAATCTGGACTTTCTATTTTAAAGCTACGTTCAAACAGAAGTATTTTGGTCAATATTTCACATTAGTATTTGTAAGCCAAAACCAGGAGAAGAACAGTCAGAGAAAAAGTATATTAGAAGCATGTGCACCATTTCTGCATTCTTCACCCACTCCTGATTTTGGCTTTCAAATACTGATGTAAAATACTGACCAAATACTGAAAGTGTGTATGTGGCTTAGGGCTGACTAATGCTTTGCACCTTTTGGTAAACTCACTGTATTTGCTCTCATGAGGTCTTCTCTTTATGGTAGGCTTAGATACTGAAATACTTACTTCCTGGAGAGTGTTCTTCACTTGACTGGATGCTGTGAACAGGTTTTTCTTCACCGTGGAAAGGATTCTGCAATCATGCACCACTGTTGCCTTCCGTGGATGTCCAGACCTTCTTGAGGTCTCAAGCTCACTAGTATGCTCTTTTTTAAGATAATTGTCCAATTACTTTTGGTCCTTTTAAAAAGAGGCATCTACACATTAACCCCTTCACCCCCAAGGGTGGTTTGCACGTTAATGACCGGGCCAATTTTTACAATTCTGACCACTGTCCCTTTATGAGGCTATAACTCTGGAACGCTTTGACGGATCTTGGCGATTCTGACATTGTTTTCTCGTGACATATTGTACTTCATGTTAGTGGTAAAATTTATTCGATATAACTTGCATTTATTTGTGAAAAAAACGAATATTTGGCGAAAATTTTGAAAATTTCGCAATTTTCCAACTTTGAATTTTTATGCCCTTAAATCACAGACATATGTCACGCAAAATACTTAATAAGTAACATTTCCCACATGTCTACTTTACATCAGTACAATTTTGGAACCAAAATTTTTTTTTGTGACGGAGTTATAAGGGTTAAAAGTTGACCAGCAATTTCTCATTTTTACAACACCATTTTTTTTTAGGGACCACATCTCATTTGAAGTCATTTTGAGGGGTCTATATGATAGAAAATACTCAAGTGTGACACCATTCTAAAAACTGCACCCCTCAAGGTGCTCAAAACCACATTCAAGAAGTTTATTAACCCTTCAGGTGTTTCACAGGAATTTTTTGAATGTTTAAATAAAAATGAGCATTTAACTTTTTTTCACACACAATTTATTTCAGCTCCAATTTGTTTTATTTTACCAAGGGTAACAGGAGAAAATGGACCCCCAAAGTTGTTGTACAATTTGTCCTGAGTACGCTGATACCCCATATGTGAGGGTAAACCACTGTTTGGGCGTATGGCAGAGCTCGGAAGGAAAGGAGCGCCATTTGACTTTTCAATGCAAAATTGACTGGAATTGAGATGGGACGCCATGTTGCGTTTGGAGAGCCCCTGATGTGCCTAAACACTGAAACCCCCTACAAGTGACACCATTTTGGAAAGTAGACCCCCTAAGGAACTTATCTTGATGTGTGGTGAGCACTTTGACCCACCAAGTGCTTCACAGAAGTTTATAATGCAGAGCCGTAAAAATAAAAAATCATATTTTTTCACAAAAATGATCTTTTCGCCCCCAATTTTTTATTTTCCCAAGGGTAAGAGAAGAAATTGGACCCCAAAAAATGTTGTGCAATTTGTCCTGAGTACGCTGATACCCCATATGTGGGTGTAAACCATTGTTTGGGCGCATGGCAGAGCTTGGAAGGGAAGGAGCGCCATTTGACTTTTCAATGCAAAATTGACTGGAATTGAGATGGGACGCCATGTTGCGTTTGGAGAGCCCCTGATGTGCCTAAACATTGAAACTCCCTACAAGTGACACCATTTTGGAAAGTAGACCCCCTAAGGAACTTATCTAGATGTGTTTTGAGAGCTTTGAACCCCCAAGTGTTTCACTACAGATTATAACGCAGAGCCGTGAAAATAATTTTTATTTTTTTTCTCAAAAATGATTTTTTAGCACCCAGCTTTGTATTTTTACAAGGGTAACAGAATAAATTGGACCCCAAAATTTGTTTTCCAATTTGTCCTGAGTACGCTGATACCCCATATGTGGGGGGGAACCACTGTTTGGGCGCATGACAGAGCTCGGAAGGGAAGGAGCGCCATTTGGAATGCAGACTTAAATGGATTGGTCAGCAGCCGTCACGTTGCATTTGCAGAGCCCCTGATGTACCCAAACAGTACAAACCCCCCACAAGTGACCCCATATTGGAAACTAGACCTCCCAAAGAACTTATCTAGATGTGTTTTGAGAACTTTGAACCCCCAAGTGTTTCACTAAAGTTTATAGCGCAAAGCCGTGAAAATAAAAATTCTTTTTTTTTTTCACAAAAATGATTTTTTAGCCCCCAGTTTTGTATTTTCACAAGGGTAACAGGATAAATTAGACCCCAAAAGTTGTTGTCCAATTTGTCCTGAGTACGCTGATACCCCATATGTGGGGGGGAACCACTGTTTGGGTGCATGACAGAGCTCGGAAGGGAAGGAGCGCCATTTGGAATGCAGCCTTAAATGGATTGGTCTGCAGGCGTCACGTTGCATTTGCAGAGCCCCTGATGTACCCAAACAGTACAAACCCCCCACAAGTGACCCCATATTGGAAACTAGACCTCCCAAGGAACTTATCTAGATGTGTTGTGAGAACTTTGAACCCCCAAGTGTTTCACTACAGTTTATAACGCAGAGCCGTGAAAATAAAACATCTTTTTTTTCCCACAAAAATGATTTTTAGCCCCCCAAATTTTTATTTTCCTAAGGATAACAAGAGAACTTGGACCCCAGAAGTTGTTGTTCAATTTGTCCCGAGTACGCTGATAACACATATGTTGGGGTAAACCCCTTTTTGGGCGCACGGGAGAGCTCGGAAGGGAAGGAGCACTGTTTTACTTTTTCAACGCAGAATTGGCTGGAATTGAGATTGGACGCCATGTCGCGCTTGTAGAGCCCCTGATGTGCCTGGACAGTGGAAACTCCCCAATTCTACCTGAAACCCTAACCCAAACACACCCCTAACCCTAATCCCAACGGTAACCCTAACCACACCCCTAGCCCTGACACACCCATAATTCTAATCCCAACCCTAATCCAAACGTAAATGTAATCCAAACCCTAACCCTAACTTTAGCCCCAACCCTAACTTTACCTCCAACCCTAGCCCTAACCCTAACCCTACCCCTAACCCTAACCCTAAACGTGACTGAAATACGTGGCACTGAAATACGTGGCACTGAAATACGTGGCACTGAAATACGTGGCACTGAAATACGTGGCACTGAAATACGTGGCACTGAAATACGTGGCACTGAAATACGTGATACGTGGCACTTAAATACGTGGCACTGAAACACGTGATACGTGGCACTGAAATACGTGGCACTGAAATACGTGGCACTGAAATACGTGGCACTGAAATACGTGGCACTGAAATACGTGGCACTGAAATATGTGATACGTGGCACTGATACGTGGCACTGATACGTGGCACTGAAATACGTGGCACTGAAATACGTGGCACTGAAATACGTGGCACTGAAATACGTGATACGTGGCACTGAAATACGTGGCACTGAAATACGTGGCACTGAAATACGTGGCACTGAAATACGTGATGCGTGGCACTTAAATACGTGGCACTGAAACACGTGGCACTGAAATACGTGATACGTGGCACTGAAATACGTGGCACTGAAATACGTGGCACTGAAATACGTGGCACTGAAATACGTGGCACTGAAATACGTGGCACTGAAATACGTGATACGTGGCACTGAAATACGTGGCACTGAAATACGTGGCACTGAAATACGTGGCACTGAAATACGTGGCACTGAAATACGTGGCACTGAAATACGTGGCACTGAAATACGTGATACGTGGCACTGAAATACGTGATACGTGGCACTGAAATATGTGATACGTGGCACTGAAATACGTGGCACTGAAACACGTGGCACTGAAATACGTGGCACTATGACTGTCAGAAAATGTTCATTAAACGGTTAGGGGTGAGGTTAGGGGTAGAGTTAGGGTTAGGGTTTGGATCCCTTTATCACCTTGATGGTGGTGGGTGGCTTTTCAGTGTGTTTAAATGCATGCGTTTTTAACGCAAACAAACGCATGTGCTTAAAAACGCAAGAAAATACTGCAGGTTGTATTTCTGAAAATGAACGCATGCAGAAAAAAAACGCATGCGTTTGAAAACGCGACCAAACGCGTACAAAAAAACCGCATGCGTTTTCAATGTTAAATATAGGGAAAAAACGCATGCGTTTTTTTGTGCAAAAAACGCTGCAGACAAAAACGCAAGTGTGAAACCAGCGACGCTTTTTATAGCAAAAAAGTTTTTGCGTCTCCACATTTTGAGACCTATAATTTTTCCACATTTTGCTCCACAGAGTCATGTGAGGTCTTGTTTTTTGCGGGACGAGTTGACGTTTTTATTGGTAACATTTTCGGACACGTGACCGTTTTTGATCGCTTTTTATTCCGATTTTTGTGAGGCAGAATGACCAAAAACCAGCTATTCATGAATTTCTTTTGGGGGAGGCGTTTATACCGTTCCGCGTTTGGTAAAATTGATAAAGCAGTTTTATTCTTCGGGTCAGTACGATTACAGCGATATCTCATTTATATCATTTTTTTATGTTTTGGCGCTTTTATACGATAAAAACTAAAATATAGAAAAAATAATTATTTTCGTATCGCTTTATTCTCAGGACTATAACTTTTTTATTTTTTTGCTGATGATGCTGTATGGCGGCTTGTTTTTTGCGGGACAAGATGACGTTTTCAGCGGTACCATGGTTATTTATATCAGTCTTTTTGATCGCGTGTTATTCCACTTTTTGTTCGGCGGTATGGTAATAAAGCGTTGTTTTTTGCCTCGTTTTTTTTTTTTTTTTCTTACGGTGTTTACTGAAGGGGTTAACTAGTGGGGCAGTTTTATAGGTTGGGTCGTTACGGACGCGGCGATACTAAATATGTGTACTTTTATTGTTTTGTTTTTTTTATTTAGATAAAGAAATGTATTTATGGGAATAATATATATTTTTTTTTTATTATTTATTTAGGATTTTTTTTTTTTTTTTTACACATGTGGAAAAAAATTTTTTTAACTTTTTTACTTTGTCCCAGGGGGGGACATCACAGATCATTGATCTGGCAGTGTGCACAGCACTCTGCCAGATCGACGATCTGCTGTGCAGGGCTGCAGGCTTACCAAGTGTCTGCTCTGAGCAGACACTCGGTAAGCCACCTCCTTCCCTGCAGGACCCGGATGCCGCGGCCATCTTGGATCCGGGACCTGCAGCCAGGAAGGAGGTAGGAGACCCTCGCAGCAACGCGATCACATCGCGTTGCTGCGGGGGGCTCAGGGAAGCCCGCAGGGAGCCCCCTCCCTGCGCGATGCTTCCCTGCATCGCCGGCACATCGCGATCATGTTTGATCGCGGTGTGCCGGGGGTTAATGTGCCGGGGGCGGTCCGTGACCGCTCCTGGCACATAGTGCCGGATGTCAGCTGCGATATGCAGCTGACACCCGGCCGCGATCGGCCGCGCTCCCCCCGTGAGCGCGGCCGATCGGCTATGACGTACTATCCCGTCAAGGGTCAGATAGGCCCAGGTCACCTCGACGGGATAGTACGTCAAAGGTCACAGAGGGGTTAAAGAGCTGTAATTCCTAAACTTTTACTCCAAGTAGAATGTGAATGTCATCGAATTAAAGCTGAGAGTCTGCACTTTAAAGGGACCGAATGACTGTTAAAACCAAGTACAGGCGCTTGGTGCTTCACGGCAGGGCCAAACATTTATTACACCTTTACACCTGCTTGGTTTCCATCTATCTCCACCCTTCTCCCATGAAGCCAGAGCAGTCTATCAAAGAAGAGGGGGAGTGGAGATAAAAAAAACAAGCCGATGGGAAGGTGTATATAAATGATTGGCCCTATCGTGAAGCATCGAGCAGCAGGACTTCGTTTTAACAGTTATTCTCTGCTGACAGAGTCCCTTTAAGCCCATATTGATTATATAACTGATACTTGAATATGTTTTGGTAATCAGCTAAATGTCAAAACTTGTCACTGTCCAGATATTTCTGGACCTAACTGCATATACAGTACACACAGTTGAAACTAGAAGTCTCCATACACTATATGAAAAGACACACATGCATGTTTTTCTCAATATCTGACATGAAATCAGAAGAAACCTTTCTTGTTTTAGGTCAATTAGGATTAACATAATTATTAATATTTGCCAAATGCCAGAATAATGAGAGAGAGAATGTTTTAAGGCATTTTTATTACTTACTGCAAAGTCAAAGGTTTACATACATTTTTCATTAGTATTTGATACCATCACCCTTAAACTGAATGACTTGGGTCAAACGTTTGGGATCTCCTTCCACAAGCTTCTCACAATAGTTGGTTGGAAATTGGGCCCTTTTCTCCTAACAAAACTAGTGTAACTGATCCAGGTTTGTAGGTCGCCTTGCTCGCACCGGCCTTTTCAGCTTTGCCCATAAATTTTCAGTCGGATTGAGATCAGTGCTTTGTGATGGCCGCTCCAAAACTTTGACTTAGTTATCCTTAAGCCTCTTTTTTACCATTTTGGCAGTATGCTTTGGATCATTGTCCATTTGGAAGATCCATTTCCGCCCAAGCTTTAACTTCCAGGCTGATGTCTTGAGTTGTTGCTTCAGTATTGCCACATAATCTTCTTTTCTCATGATGCCATCTATTATGGGAAGTGCACCAGTCCCTCCTGCAGCAAACAACCCCACAAGATGATGCTGCCACCCCTGTGTTTCACAGTTGGGATGGTGTTCTTTGGCTTCCAAGCTCCTACCTTTTTCCTCCAAAAGTAACAATGGTCATTATGCCCACAAAGTTAAATTTCAGTTCCATCAGACCACAGGACATGTCTCCAAAAATTAAGGTCTTTGTTCCTGTGTGCATTTGCAAACATTAATCTGGCTTTTTTATGTTTCTTTTTGAGTAATGGGTTTTTCCTGACAGAGTGGCCTTTCAGCCCATGTTGATACAGTACTCGTTTCACTGTGGATATTGACACAATCTTACCAGCCTCCATCATCATCTTCACAAGGTAGTTTGCTTTTGTCCTTGGGTTGATATGCACATGTCAGACCAAAGCATGTTCATCTCTGGGACACAGAACCCATCTCCTTCCTGAGCGGTATGATGGCTGGACATTCCCATCTTGTTTGTACTTGCGTATAATTGTTTGTACAGATGAACGAGATACCTTCAGATATCTTTAAATTGTACCCAAGGATGAGCCAGACTTGTGCAAGTCCACAATTCTCTTCCTGATATCTTGGATGATTTCTTGAGACTTTCCCGTGATGCTACATAAAGAAGCAATGTGTTTCAGGTGTGCATTAAACTACATCCACATGTGTTTCTCTAATTAACTCAGATGTTGCAAAAAAAACAAAACTATCAGAAGCTTCCAAACATGACATGATATGTGCAGTCCAGAGTTGTTTACATGCATAGTAATCTTAGTGTATGTAAAGGATTGACTTTACAGTTGGAAATAAAAATGACTTAAAACATTCTCTCTCTCTCTATTATTCTGGCATTTGGCAAATTATAATTATGGTAGTCCTAATTGACCTAAAATGGGAAAGGTTTATTTTGATTTCATGTATGATATTGAGAAAAACATGCATATATGTCTTTTTACATAGTGTATGTAAACTTCTGGTTTCAACTGTATATAAATTGCCCCTACGTCCAATTTTCCAGTTACAAAACCTGGCAGGCCTTTCTTAACACACGGACAATTCGAAGGAAGTGAGATACACATGCTCTAACCTGCTTGTGGTGTTACCTGGCTGTCAGTCTGGCTGTGGAGATCAGCCACAATGATCGATGGGGAGGATCTGAGAACAGGGCTCTCTTGTTTAACAGATGGAGCAGGGCTACAGCCAGAACGTGGTGGCAAGGGAGGAACCTCAGTATGCGATGTAGAAGGCTGAGGCTGCTTTTCAGTAAAAGTTACAGATCTTTTCTGATCCACTGCAGGGAGAAAAGAGTAGAAGGAAGCTAAGATGACGTGTATAATTATGACTGTACAAATCAATGCAGGTTGACGTTGATGTAGACGTAGAATGCAGGTTAGCCTCAAAGACACTATATCAGTGGTAGACATAGATAGATGAGGGCACTCGTGTAACAACAGTATATGGTCCCCTCTTTGTGTCTGTGAAAAAAGCTGCTTGCAGATTTCACGCTGAAAGTGGGCCCCCTTACTTCTTGAGCCACTGTGCGGCTGCACAGATTGCACCAATAATATGTCCGCTCCTGCACTATATACAGTATGGCCAAAAGTATGTGAACCCTTGAGAAAATTTAGATTGTAGATTCCAATTCTAAAGCCTAGCTCACAAATGCCATTGTTGGAAAATATGCCAGATTTATGATAATAGCAGACACGCATTATACCCCTTCACACCCCCTTCCTTTATGCATTCCTGTGTTTTCCTCCCCCCTTCTTTCAAAAACCATAGCTTTTTTATTTTTCTTAAAACATGGCCATATGAGGACTTGTTTTATGTGGGTCAAGTTGTAGTTTTGAATAGCACCATTCATTTTATCATACAATATACTGGAGATGGGTTACAAGCTTGGAGTGCAGGAAATGCATTATTGAATTTTGCTTTTACAGTGTCACTTGTGCAGTAAAGCTGACCTGCCAACATGACTTTCCATGTCAGTACAATTCCAGTTATACCAAACATGTATACATATGTTTTTTGTTTAAGTGGTAAAAATATTGGCTTGTGTAGCCATAACTTTTTTATTTTTCCACAGATGGAGTTGCATGATAGCTTTTTTTTTGCTTCTTTAATTGGGGATTAGGATGATTTTTTATATTCTTTTTATTTTTTTAATACTTTTAAAAACTTTCGTTTAAATATGTTTTTTTGAATGGAATCTTTCAATATGATTTCACTCCCCAAACTATTGATTTGCACATGTAACGCTTTCAAAGACAAGTCCTGCAACACCTTTACATGGCCAGTCCGTTCCTCCGTTACTAAGAAATCAGCATTTGAATTGATATGGAAATGAGCCTGAAGAGCTATGGTAGATCAGAAGCCTCGGTCACTCCAGCTCTATTCCACAGCTTGACTAATAGCTACTTTGCTTAAAGCCACACTGCATAGAAGTGCCAAGCAGGAGAGGGCGCTGGACAGGGAATAGAGCTGGAGTGACAGAGGCTTCAGATCCACCACAGCCATTTCAATATTAATTCAAAGGCTGATTTCTCTTTAACAAACAAATGGACTGGACATGTAATGGTATTGCTTGTGCAATACAATTCGACTTGTGCTAGAATGAGCTACATGCACATATAAATAATTTGGGGGGCGAAATCCTGCTGACAGATTCCATTGAATCTTTATGTTTTGAACCTGCAAGCATTAGGTTGCTTGTTTGATTTAATGTCTTACGGGATATAGACGAAATTACAATTTCCCCCCAGACCAGCCAGTAGGCCCCCGGCTGCCATCACTACCCTTCAGTATCCCATGATCGTATTGTAGGAAGTCACTGTATGAGCACAACAGTTATCATACTACATAAACGCTACTAGCAATGATTGACAATGGCACTTAAATTACTAAATAGCAATGTTAGAGACAGCCCATGTCTCCGTGTATCACAGCCGATATCTCTTGGGTATGGTGCAGGCTCAACTTCTAAGCCTGCGCCACACACCTGCACCTAACATGTAACACACTAACGTCACATGTCAGTAAAGGGTTAACTACTTCACCGCACATGTTGGGTAAGTGACAAGAGTCTAAATTTCTCTTACAGCATATACTTCACTTTTTATTAGCAAGGCTGGTCATGTTAACCCAAGGCATTCACCCCTATCTGTATCCCCTGCATGCCCTGGGGTCACATGACTATATTGGCACCTTTGTAGGCCAGTAAGGTAAGGCTACATCCCCATGATAAGGAATAGCAACATTTTGGGAGCAACGTATTTTCGCTGCGTACAAAACGCTGTGTTCTAATTGCCGCACTTGTTTGTCAGTACATTAGGATTTACCACACGTAATGACATTCAATTGGTCAAAATCCAGCATCTCCGCTACAGAAATTTACATGATGCAGCTTGTAAACCCGCACCGCGGGCGAGCTTATGCAGCAGTAAATAGAAGCACAGCGGGCATGGCATTTCTATAAATCCCATCCACTGTGCTTGTAATGTAGAACACAGGGTTTTAGACTCGCACAAATGTGCTGCCTCCAGAACACTGCTATTCCTGATCTTGGGCACGCAGCCTAAGTGGGAGTGTAGTTATTTATTCTAAAATCTACATTGAGGGCAGTCTCACACGTCCAGATAATTCCGGTACCGGAAAAAATCGGTACCGGAGTTATCCGTGTCCGTGTGCCCGTGAGCTCATGTAGGCCATACGTGCGGCACACGTGTGCTGCCCGTGTGCCGTGTAGGTACCACACGGAGCGTGTGGTACCCACGCGTGTGGTACACTGCATCGTGCTGAAGCCGCGATTCATATCTTCTGTGCAGCAGCGTTTGCTGCATAGAAGATATGAATAATAGTGTTTAAAAGAAAGATCTATCTGTCCGCTGCCCTCCCACCCCCTGTGCGCCCCCCCGCTGTTCTGAAAATACTCACCCGCTTCCCTCGTTGGCTGTCGCTGCTTCCTGTGCTGGCCGCGCCTTCTACTGTATGCGGTCACGTGGGGCCGCTCATTTACAGTCATGAATAGGCGGCTCCACCCCTATGGGAGGTGGAGCCACATATTCATGACTCTAATCGGCGGCCCCACGTGACCGCATACAGTAGAAGGGGCGGCCAGCACAGAACACTGCGAGGGAGGCGGGTGAGTATTTTCAGAACAGCGGGGGGGCGCACAGGGGGTGGGAGGGCGGCGGACACATAGATCTTTCTTTTAAACACTATTATTCATATCTTCTATGCAGAAAACGCTGCTGCAGAGAACATATGAATCGCGGCTTCAGCACCATGTGGGGGGGGACAGCGCTTACTGTAGCGCTGTCTCCTGCACGCCACACGGACTGCACACGGAGAAGGCGCTCCCACGAACACTGACATGTCTCCGTGTTTGGCACACGGAGACACGGTCCACAAAAAATCAATGACATCTGCACAGATGCATTGATTTTAATGGGTCTACGTGTGTCAGTGTCTCCGGTACGTGAGGAAACTGTCACCTCACGTACCGGAGCCACTGACGTGTGAAACCGGCCTGATTCAGGGATCTGTATTTTGGGATGTGGTCTTAGATGTATACAGTATTTATATAAGGGGGTCTGGCCTTCGGTCTTTGAATGTTTATACAGTCAGTATTTATTTTAGGGTGTATTTATTTGGGTGTCTGGATTTGAGATCTATATAGGGTCTATTTATTTCTGTGTCTTTATTCTGAATCTCACATTTATACCAGTGTCTGTTTTCTGTGGTCTAGTCTGGTTACATATTTATTCTGACCTTTGTATTTATGTAGGGGTTAGGAGGACCAGCAATTGTCAGACTTTTTCTACTTAAGCGCCATCAGGCCATCCAAGAAAAGGCTCAATCCTCACCTGATAAACCAAAATAATGTCTGGGCCTCACCACCCATAGAAAGGAAAGGGCAGCATAGGATCATGTCTGTGAAAACTGTAGTTTCTCACCAACCATTAGCTGACACCTCACTGGCAAAGTCATCCTCACAAGTGCTCTAGAAACAGTAGTTATTTTTCATATTCAGTGGTTAATATTCTGGGACCTGATCTGCCGTATATATTCATTATGGGGACTGTATTTACTCTGAAGTTTGGTCTCTATTTTGCATTGATGCCTATGGATACTCTATATTTATTATGAGGTCTATTAATTTCATGTGATGAAAAGTATGCATGCACTCAGGGGCAGATTTTAATGAGGACGCTCTAGGCTACCACCCAGGGCTTAAGGCTCTGGGGGCTTTATGGCCAAATTGCCCGAATCATAATATTTTTTGCGCCACTATCGACAGCACTTATTGCTGGCAAGGAGCGTTCCTGTTGCTCTACTTCTGGCACTAGAAAGATGGAGTATAGCCAATCTTGGCTTCCTGCCTATTGCCTTCTCGATGACTCAGTTGGCATAATGACGTCATTGCGCCAGTTACATTGTTTAGCTTGTAAGTATTGGCCACAGTAAGTTATTCTTTTTTTTCTTTAAAGTGAGTGAATTGGGGGGGGGGGTGGCAGAAAGAACCTTACATTATAATGAATTGGGGGTGGGGAGTGGGAATAGAGGACATCTATATATATAATTGTCTAAGGGTTTTTCCGTCTGTCTGTCTGTCTTGGAAATCCCGCGTCTGATTGGTCGAGGCCGCCAGGCGGGCACAGCATGGCGACGATGATGTCATAATGGAAATCCCGCATCTCTGATTGGTCGAGGCCGCCAGGCGGGCACAGCATGGCGACGATGATGTCATAAAGGTTGCCTCGACCAATCAGCGATGGGCACAGTCTGCCGCGAATTCGCCTCGACCAATCAGCGACGGGCACAGTATCGACGTAGATGTCATAATGGTTGCCATGGCGACGATGATGTCATAAAGGTTGCCTCGACCAATCAGCGACGGGCACAGTCTGCCGCAAATTCTGGAATCATCATTGTCCATATACTATGGGGACATGCATATTCTAGAATACCCGATGCGTTAGAATCGGGCCACAATCTAGTTACATTATAATTAGTGATGAGTGAGCATGCTCGGATAAGGTATTATCCGAGCATGCTTGTGTTAATAGAGTATCTTCGGCATGCAGGCAATCCCTGCATGTGTTGCAGATGTCGAACAGACATGCAGGCATGGCGACTCGCACATAATATACGAGCATGCCGAAGATACTCTATGTAACACACGAGCATGCTTGTAACACCTTATCCGAGCACGCTCGCTCATCACTAATTATAATGAATTGGGGGAGGGAAAGAGGACAATGCATAATGAATTGGGATGTATGTAATTATAAAGAATTGGGAGGAGGACATGTAATTATAATACATTGGGGGTGAATATGTTATTATAATACATTGGGGGGAGAATGTGTAATTATAATAAATTGGGGGAGGATGCGTCATAATGAATTTGGGAGGACATGTAATTATAATGAATTGGGTGAGTGTCAGGAGTGTCATGATCTCAATGGCAAGAGATCATAGCATCAGCATATAAAGGAACTAGCTCTTGGAAGATGGGAACTGAGCTGACCATGAACTAAACCTAACGCACAACTAGCAGTGGCCGGGTAGCATGCCTACGTTGATTCTAGATGCCCAGCACCAGCCGGAGGACTAAATAATGCTAGCAGAGGAAAATATTAGTCCTAGCTCACCTCTAGAGAAATACCCCGAAAGGAGACAGAGGCCCCCCACATGTATTGGCGGTGAATTAAGATGAAATAACAAACGTAGTATGAAAATAGGTTTAGCAAATTTGAGGTCCACTTACTACATAGCAGAAGACAGAAAGGACACTTTCATGGTCAGCTGAAAACCCTATCAAAACACCATCCAGAAATTACTTTAAAACTCTGGCATTAACTCATAACACCAGAGTGGCAATTCCTGTTCACAAGAGCTTTCCAGACACAGTAACGAAACTACAGCTGTGAACTGGAACAAAAATGCAAAAACAAACATGGACAAGAGTCCAACTTATCTAGTAGTTGTCTAGGAGCAGGAACAAGCACAGAGAGGCTTCTGATAACATTGTTGACCGGCAAGCAACTAACAAAGCAGCAAGGTTATATAGCGACTCCCACATCTTGATGGGAACAGGTGAACAGAGAAGATGAAGACACCAGTTCAATTCCACCAGTAGCCACCGGGGGAGCCCAGAATCCAAATTCACAACAGTACCCCCCCCTCAAGGAGGGGGCACCGAACCCTCACCAGAACCACCAGGGCGATCAGGATGGGCCCTATGAAAGGCACGAACCAGATCAGAGGCATGAACATCAGATGCATTCACCCAAGAATTATCCTCCTGGCCGTATCCCTTCCACTTGACCAGATACTGGAGTCTCCGTCTGGAAACACGAGAGTCTAAGATTTTCTCCACAACGTACTCCAACTCACCCTCAACCAACACCGGAGCAGGAGGCTCAACGGAAGGCACAACCGGTACCTCATACCTGCGCAATAATGACCGATGAAAAACGTTATGAATAGAAAAGGATGCAGGGAGGTCCAAACGGAAGGAAACAGGGTTAAGAATCTCCAATATCTTATACGGGCCGATGAACCGAGGCTTAAACTTAGGAGAAGAGACCCTCATAGGGACAAAACGAGAAGACAACCACACCAAATCCCCAACACAAAGCCGAGGACCAACACGACGGTGGCGGTTGGCAAAAAGCTGAGTCTTCTCCTGGGACAACCTCAAATTGTCCACCACCTGCCCCCAGATCTGATGCAATCTCTCCACCACAGCATCCACTCCAGGACAATCCGAAGATTCCACCTGACCAGAGGAAAATCGAGGATGAAACCCCGAATTACAGAAAAACGGGGACACCAAAGTGGCAGAGCTGGCCCGATTATTGAGAGCGAACTCCGCCAATGGCAAAAAAGCAACCCAATCATCCTGGTCAGCAGACACAAAACACCTCAGATATGTCTCCAGGGTCTGATTAATCCGCTCGGTCTGGCCATTCGTCTGAGGATGGAAAGCGGACGAAAAAGATGAATCTATGCCCATCCTAGCACAGAATGCCCGCCAAAATCTAGACACGAATTGGGTCCCTCTGTCAGAAACGATATTCTCAGGAATACCATGCAAACGAACAACATTTTGAAAAAACAGAGGAACCAACTCGGAAGAAGAAGGCAACTTGGGCAGAGGAACCAAATGGACCATCTTAGAGAAACGGTCACACACCACCCAGATGACAGACATCTTCTGAGAAACAGGCAGATCTGAAATAAAATCCATCGAGATGTGCGTCCAAGGCCTCTTAGGAATAGGCAAGGGCAATAACAATCCACTAGCCCGAGAACAACAAGGCTTGGCCCGAGCACAAACGTCACAAGACTGCACAAAGCCTCGCACATCTCGTGACAGGGAAGGCCACCAGAAGGACCTTGCCACCAAATCCCTGGTACCAAAAATGCCAGGATGACCTGCCAACGCAGAAGAATGAACCTCAGAGATGACTCTACTGGTCCAATCATCAGGAACAAACAGTCTACCAGGTGGGCAACGATCAGGTCTATCCGCCTGAAACTCCTGCAAGGCCCGCCGCAGGTCTGGAGAAACGGCTGACAATACCACTCCATCCTTAAGGATACCTGTGGGCTCAGAGTTACCAGGCGAGTCAGGCTCAAAACTCCTAGAAAGGGCATCCGCCTTAACATTCTTAGAACCCGGTAGGTATGACACCACAAAATTAAACCGAGAGAAAAATAATGACCAGCGCGCCTGTCTAGGATTCAGGCGCCTGGCGGTCTCAAGATAAATCAAATTTTTGTGGTCAGTCAATACCACCACCTGATGTCTGGCCCCCTCAAGCCAATGGCGCCACTCCTCAAAAGCCCACTTCATGGCCAAAAGCTCCCGATTCCCAACATCATAATTCCGCTCAGCGGGCGAAAATTTACGGGAAAAGAAGGCACAAGGCCTCATCACGGAGCAGTCAGAACTTTTCTGCGACAACACTGCCCCAGCTCCGATCTCAGAAGCGTCGACCTCAACCTGAAAAGGTAGAGCAACATCAGGCTGACGCAACACAGGGGCAGAGGAAAAACGGCGCTTGAGCTCCCGAAAGGCCTCCACAGCATCAGGGGACCAATCGGCAACATCAGCACCCTTCTTAGTCAAATCGGTCAATGGCTTAGCAATATCCGAAAAACCAGCAATAAATCGACGATAAAAGTTAGCAAAGCCCAAAAATTTCTGAAGACTCTTAAGAGAAGAGGGCTGCGTCCAATCACAAATAGCTTGTACCTTGACAGGATCCATTTCAATGGAAGAGGGGGAAAAAATATATCCCAAAAAGGAAATCCTCTGTACCCCAAAAACACACTTAGAACCCTTCACACACAAAGAATTAGACCGCAAAACCTGAAAAACCCTCTTGACTTGCTGGACATGAGAGTCCCAGTCAAAAAATCAGAATATCATCCAGATACACAATCATAAATTTATCCAAATAATCGCGAAAAATATCATGCATAAAGGACTGGAAAACTGACGGAGCATTTGAAAGACCAAAAGGCATCACTAAATACTCAAAATGGCCCTCGGGCGTATTAAATGCGGTTTTCCACTCATCCCCCTGCCTGATTCGCACCAAATTATACGCCCCACGAAGGTCAATCTTAGAGAACCACTTGGCCCCCTTTATGCGAGCAAACAAATCAGTCAGCAACGGCAATGGGTATTGATATTTAACAGTGATTTTATTCAAAAGCCGATAATCAATACATGGTCTCAAAGAGCCGTCTTTTTTTGACACAAAGAAAAAACCGGCTCCTAAGGGAGATGACGATGGACGAATATGTCCCTTTTCCAAGGACTCCTTTATATATTCTCGCATAGCAGCATGTTCAGGCACAGACAGATTAAATAAACGACCCTTTGGGTATTTACTACCCGGGATTAAATCTATGGCACAATCGCACTCTCGGTGCGGAGGTAACGAACCAAGCTTGGATTCTTCAAAGACGTCACGATAGTCAGACAGGAACTCAGGAATTTCAGAGGGAATAGATGATGAAATGGAAACCACAGGTACATCCCCATGAGCCCCCTTACATCCCCAGCTCAACACAGACATAGCTCTCCAGTCGAGGACTGGGTTGTGAGATTGCAGCCAAGGCAATCCTAGCACCAAATCATCATGTAGATTACACAGCACCAGAAAGCGAATAATCTCCTGGTGATCCGGATTAATACGCATAGTTACCTGTGTCCAGTATTGTGGTTTATTATTAGCCAATGGGGTGGAGTCAATCCCCTTCAGAGGAATAGGAGTCTCCAAAGGCTCTAAATCATACCCACAGCGTTTGGCAAAGGACCAATCCATAAGACTCAACGCGGCGCCAGAGTCGACATAGGCGTCCGTGGTAATAGATGACAAAGAGCAAATCAGGGTCACAGATAGAATAAACTTAGACGGTAAGGTGCAAATGGAAACAGATTTACCAAGCTTTTTAGTGCGCTTAGAGCATGCTGATATAACATGAGAAGAATCACCACAATAGAAACACAACCCATTTTTCCGTCTAAAATTCTGCCGCTCGCTTCGGGACAGAATTCTATCACACTGCATACTCTCTGGCGATTTCTCAGTGGACACCGCCAGATGGTGCACTGGTTTGCGCTCCCGCAAACGCCTATCGATCTGAATAGCCATTGTCATGGACTCATTCAGACCCGCAGGCACAGGGAACCCCACCATAACATCCTTAATGGCATCAGAGAGACCCTCTCTGAAAGTCGCCGCCAGGGCGCACTC